>NC_047138.1:21697994-22298500 GCF_009829125.3 Periophthalmus magnuspinnatus | reverse complement strand
CGATGCAGACCAGGTTAAGAGAGTGGCTTAAGTGTATATATTACATAAAACCCATCAACGGAGGCTATCGGCTCTGCGGCAAGTCTGGATCTGTGACTAGCCTTTATGCTAGCTGGTGCGCCCAGTATAATTTAGTTGCTGTCGTTTCTGGCTGATTTCTTTCTACTTGTACCGGATAATGACGTTGCTTTGTCACTGGAGCATAGTTTCTGATTGATTGACACTGCACGAGGAACTCCAAACAGTTCAGCCTTTTCAACTTTTGGGCGCACGAACAAAGCGTCCGACACCTGGACGCTCAAGACGCACACCGCGTCAACGCCAGGTTCGTACCACTCTGACACTTAAAGATGCACTGCAAAATGCAGGACGGCCAAGACGCATGTCCACCATAGACTTTGCATGTGAACTTGACGCCCCTGATGCCCTGGTGTGAACGCGCCATTAGCCTCGATGAGCTTCATTTGAATGGAGCTGAACTCTATGGGTGACATTACACTCATTTAGTCCACTTGTTTTTACAGTCTATGATTTCAACCTATATTTGGTTAGAAATTAATTTGATTGGTGATTTTAAAAATATAAATTTACAATCAAAATGGCTGACTAGTTGACTACTACTTTCAGCCCTAACAAGCCAAATTTCAACATACAACTTTACACAAATATCCCCTTTCGTTACCTGTAGAGATCCACAGCTGACCTTCTCATGCCTCATAACTGTCACCAATCTGAAAGGGTCTCCCCAGGCGACCAAAAATCGCACCTCTATAAGCCTTGCATTCCCTGCCTTATATTCATCACACACTTGGGAAATTTAACCAACAACCTGCACATGCGCCTGACACTTTTTACGATGATTGATTGTTTTGTTGGGGTTGGGTCGGGTCAGCCACTAGGAGTTTGTGGTAACTAAAAATGCATTGTCACATGCAAATGAATTGGTGCCTTGGCAGAGGTCTGATGTGTGTTCTATTGGGGGAAGGATCCAGGGCTGACAAAGGCTGTTGGGGTGATTAATTGGAAAAGTGAAATACGAGCGTGACTAGAGGTGTTACGTGGTGAAAATCATTAGTCGGGCAATATAATAACGCTCACTGTTTCTGTCAAACATTTTTTAAGCAAAGTCATATTGAAGAGGCTTTTCAGAATTCTTTGTATGAGTAAACAAACAAGTCTATTGCCGTTATAATGACTGAACATATGAATTCCAAATTGAGAATTCTTTAGAACGTAAACTTTAATGTACATAGACTTTGGGCCACTGAATTATGGCAAAAAAAATCATAGCAACAAGAAGGTAGAGAAGGTAGAGGAGCCAGAGGAAAAAAAAAGTATATTTTTTGGCGCTATTGTTTAAAAGCTTGTCCTGAATTTGAATAGCAGAATGAGTGGAGATAATATTCTAAACAGAAATTAATGTACTTTAATGTAAGTGTACTTTGGATTACATAACTTAAAAAAACCTGAATAATACTAAATTGGAATCATAAATTTAAATGTTATTAATTGCACAGTTCTAGTTTACTGATACTCATATAGGTACCTATAGTCAACATTTTCATTTTGCCATGATTATAAGTAAACGTTTTAGACTAATTCTGGTGTAAAACTACATCTTTTTGCTTGTTAACCCCATCAGTTAATCTTCACACCAAAACATCAACACTTGAAGACGCTTTTATATTAATCAGAGCCAGCACTATATCTTTTACATTTTGACATATCACTTTTTTTTTCAGAGCTCAGCTTACATGCAGGGTCTTAATAAGGCTCCTTCTGTGCACCACTTTAGGCTACACTGAGGTCATGGCTCATGCCCTTCCTTAATAGAGGTCCTTCAATGACTATAAATGCAGAGGTCAAGGGTCAGCGGGCTCCTACTCCACTGTACCAAAGATAATGGGTACACACTAGTGTAAACATTCACACAAAAAAATTGAAAAAGTACATATTTCTGAAAAATATTGTGCAACTAGATCTTTTATTCATGCCCAGGAGTTAAATACTTTAAAGACCAAAATATGAAATGCTAAACAAAATTGAATCTAATGCAAGAATTTGTGGTCTAAAGTAGGGATGGGACGATATTAAATTTTAGACTCACGATTATCGTGGCCAAAATAATCGCGATTAACGATATTATCGCGATAATTATTAACCTGTTAACGTTCCGACGGCCCGGGCTTACTTTACAACTTTACAGCAATGTACATACACTTCTGCGTCACCCGCACAAACAATCTACACATCAAATAAAAGCTGCGGCGCTTGTCTTTCTGGATATGCAAACCATTTTCACCTGCAATCACCACAGTGCTGACAGGAAAGACGTTTTTACAGAAAAGTCACAAAGTGTGAATTTGGACTTCACTTACCATTGAGCGCTCTGGTTCTGTCAAACATCAACATATTCACACAAAGCTGGTCTCTTTTGTTCCGTAAAGGTCCAGAGAATATAATCCAGTCAAGAAATTATGTCCACAAAATAAGATCCTCCATGTCCAATCTGCTGCAGGAAAGTACTCCAAATATGAAATCTGCTCTGTCACTTCTTTGCATTTCTTTTGTCGATTTCAGGCATAATAAACTTCTGACAGCGCCAACTTTGTTCCCCAGTGCTAAACACACATGTTAGCTTGTGATTGACACCAGTGTTGGCCAATAAGGTGGGGGTTGTGGGTTACTGAGTAGTAGACAGCGAATCAGTGCTACAGATGGCTGAAGGTTTACGCCCCACTCTTCCCCTTGTAGAATCAACCAATTACATTACACACATTTAGTGAAATTTTCCCCTTACAGCCAATGAGCAGCGGGACAGGATGATGTATCACATGCCATGGTTTTCCGTAAACAGACGTACCCGGAAGAAAATGTGTACTCCTCAATGGCCGTGTCCCAATTCACCAAACTGGCCTTAGAATCACCATTCGAAGTGTGCATCGAAGGGCAGTTATGTAATTTCCGGCGTGACAAGGGCTGTTCCATTTCAACGCACCCTACTGAATGCGGCCGACAAACCTGCCCTTCCCTTTGCACCGTTTCCATGGAGATCGGACGTAACCGAAGCGTGCATCCGTGCACACTTCACGCACTTCTATATCCCATCATGCACCGCGGCTACGCAAAAAAGAGAAGAAAATGGAGTCCGTTGCGCAATGTGCAGTTATTGCTAGACAATAAGAAGACATTATTATCATTGGAAAATATTGCTGCAATAAGAATAATGTAAGAATGTTCGTTTCTATTGTAAGCGTCAAAGACCAAGAGACTGAAACGTAAAGTCAGAAGAGTTTAATGAGTTCCACACAGGTAATGTGAACAATGAAGCAACGGACTCTCCAGAAAGGACAGAAGAGAGTCCTGAGACGTGCACAAAATCTTCATGAGTTCCGTACATTCCATAGGTCTGCGCCCCTCGTGGGCACGTGTCATTTACTTTCGTGTTAGTAAATCAAGACACTAGCTTGATGTAGCGCTGCACTGCTAGAAAATACCTTATAATAATCAGATGAAAAGAACTGGCACGGCATAGAAGGGAAACAGTGCCCTCTACTGTTATTAAAGTGGTGTAGCCACTGGCCAAAATACCGAACCATTAAACTGCAATATCCCACTTTATGTACAACTAATCAGTGTTCTCTGGTTTGTAGACTATGAATGTCAAAATGATATCATTACCTCTGTCTCTGTTATTACGTTTTCACAAGGTATATTTTGTTTAAGTTATGAAGTAGCTACAATTGAGTAAAAAAATCACCTCGAACGTTATATTTGCCTATTGATATTCAATCTAAACAAAGAAATAGCTGTGACGACGACATCTTGACTTTTCTTCTATTAAATTATAAATCATTAAAATAACGTACGTAATGTACGTAATGTACGTATCGTACGCTCAAAGACAGCGGTGGAAGTGCGGTCCATGGTGTAGACCTGTCCCATTTCAGCAAGATGACGGCTACACTGAGGAGGGCAGATTCTCGACTGGAACCTTCAAACTACACGTTGAAGAGTACTTCGAAGGGACCCTTCAAAAGGTGCATTTGGCAAATTGGGACACGGCCAATGCCATGCTGTCGAAATGGACCGGTCCTTGTTGCGCCGGAAGTGACGCAAGTGCCCGTCGACGAACACTTAATTTTTTTAATTAAGACACTTTGGTGAATTGGGAAACGAGTGGATGCAGAAATGTGTGCATAATGGCGCATTTTACGCACCGTTGTTTTGCGTTTTAAACATGACGAAACGGACAAACCAAAGGGAGGACATGATCGAGGACAGTGTGGATGTTTGTACAAGTTAAACTAGAGGCATCTCGGACCCGGAGCGGTTCATGGCAAAGAGTAAAGATCCCACAGTGGACTCAGGAATAAAGGACCTTATTTTTTGATGAATTGGGTTCTCGATCGGTAAGCATGGTTTATTCTGCTATTGACTTAATTGTAGGTAAAATATACAGTGTATAATCGTTAGCTTTGCTTCTGTGCACACAGTGCGCATTCGGACCATGTGCTCTCGCACATTTGTGTTCAGCTGTATGAATTAGAATTTGTGTATTGTTTAAAAGGTGTTGTTTTATTCTGCAGTTTGCATTATTGTAGGTAAAAATCTAAGATGTACACACATTAGCGTCTCATCTGTGCGCACGGGTGAGGCGCATGCTGGTACGTTCCTGTGGAGAGTTACGGATCAGACGTTGTTTATTGTTGATATCTGACAGAATATAGTTCAGACAGAGATAAGCACAGAAGCTACAAGTGTCATTGCTATGTCAGAGTGGGCAAACACCACAAACTAACATCTAAACGTTGTATTGGAACTGGAAACATGAGGCAGTGTGGTGCCGCAAAGGCGATTATAATCGTGCACGATGATCGCGATTATAAAAAAATGCCACGAACGATTAATTGCGGTCCTTTTTTATCGCGATTAACGATATTATCGTATATCGTCCCATCCCTAGTCTAAAGATGGTTTGCTAATAAGCCACAAGGCTAGACATGCATATCTCCATAATACTTTAAAACGCAAACATCTTAAAATAAGTCAATACTTACGTCTTACATCTAGCCAACATTAGGTCTACATAAAATTTCAAATTGTTTGGTCCACAATGAGTACAGCCACTTAAGTTAAAAATTTTGTTTTGATTAGCACAGCTCCCATTGACTTAGCTTTCTTTTCCTGACTGTGTTTGTACTTCTGCTTATTCACAAAGGCACTAAAGTCCCAGGGATGGTACCCAGCCCCCTGCAGAGCTGCCCATTCACCTCACAGACCTCAATAGGGAAACTGTCTCCTACAGAATGAGTCCTTATGCAGGCGGAGACAAGCCCAAATGCCAAGGATGCCCCGGGCAGCTAGGACAGTGGGACAGAGAAAAAATATCTATGCTACAAGTAAATTGCAGTCAACATAAATCAGAAAAGAGTGTAATATGGCCCGTTTAATATAAAACTTAAGATTCTATGTTATAATGTTGTTTCCTCATAACAAACATACCTGGAGTTGAGTTTTGTTTCATTCACACATGTTTAACACACAAACCCTGCATATTTAGGCTGAGATCTTCTCAAACTGAAAACACAGTATCACATGACTTAACAAGGTGGAAGTGCGCCAGAGTGTTTTTAAACTCCATTCACCTTCACTAGAATTATTTGGATGATTTCAGCCCTGGAACTGTCAATCTCTACTAAACTAAAAGGTAAAAGATAGCTGTTAACTTGAACTATACAAAAAACACAAGAGTGAATTTGGTTCTCCCCTTGTATTTAAGCAAAATATACCCTTGCACCAGTACATATATATTGTATAAGCAGCTCTTCATTTCAAAATATATCTGCTGCATAATGTCTACATCTAATTATTAAGATAATCAGGAAGTGTGTGTTAGCATGCTAGTTGTTGCTAGCTTTACTGTGCTGGCAAAAGTCTGATCTGGTCATCACGGTTAAGAATGCATAAGGTAAATGACCACTGCAAACTGTTTCAAATGAACTAGTTTGGTTTTTCTGATTTTGAAGACTGTAGCAATCAGGAACAGACCCTTTATATTCTTATGAAGTACTAATGCATATGTCAAATTAGTATAATAAAATATCGCAAGACTTTATTTTAAAACTTCATGCACCCATCCACATTTCCTCTCAGTGTGTGATAACTGTCTCGCTCCTCCAGCATTAGTCAGAACACTTGCTTCCAGGTCAGTGAGTGGGAAAATCAAGTATGTCTATGGTCTGGCCATCTTCCCTCATGTATGACCACATGTTCAGACATAAGCCACAACCCCATCAAAACACATCAGGGTCAACCCATTTCAAACACTTTAATACACAATATTCATACACAGAGATATAAATATAGTTACTGGCAGGCCCAAATGTATTATTTTTTTGTGATTGAGATCATCATTCAAGCATAGTTCCACACACCTTTCCTGATACATGAATTCCACAAAAGATGCAAAAGTTTCATTATTAAGGAAACTTCATGATGAGATGCATCTCAATACAAGTCAAATGATCTAGAGTCAAATGTAAACTAATTTTGTCAATAAAATGATCATAATTCACATAATTTAAAAAAGGTACCCAATTATTTTCACGTGAGCAAAATATGTTTTGCCCCAGTACAGCTGTATTGTATAAATAGCCCTCGAGGTCAAAATTGGTCTGCTGATTATAGGATAATAAAGCACTTTATAATTGGATGCAGAGAGTGCACAGCATGGTGGTAGTTAGCTTTACCTTGACTGCAAAACTCCGCTCTGGTCTCTGACAGTTGTGAAAAGTGCTTATAAACTCATGCTCATCAGGCTGAATAATTAAGATTCTCAGAATGCATAAGTTAAGTGAGGAATACTCTGGACCACTGCAAACTATTTATAGTAAAGTAAGTTCAATTTTTCACATTTTTAAAAAGATGGTAAAAATGTGCTACAGCACCTTTAATATGAATAATTGGAACTAGTCAATTATCAAAAAGGCGCTTTACCAAATTTTTATGGTCTTAAAAACGTGAAAAACAGAAGTAGTCCATTTTAAACTGTTTGCAGTGGTCCAGAGGTATTCCTCACTTATCTTATGCATGCCAAACATTCCTATAATTTATTTGAGTTTATAAGCGCTTCACAACTTTCAGAGGCCAGAGCGTACTTTTGCTGTGATGCTAAAGCTAACAACAACTAGCATGCTAGCACACCCCTTCTGATTACGTCTAATTAGAAAACATTTTACCGTCTGATAGACAGCACGCAGACTTATTTTGACCTCAAGAGCTCCTTATACAATGTCTACTGGGAAAAAAAAACATTTTGCTCAAATGCATGGGTGAGAAAAATTGGGTAGAGTCTTTAAAATGAGCGCACACATTACAATACCTTTTATTCAAAGCCATAATTGAACCTTTGTGTCATTAAAAATGCATTAAATATACAATATAAATGATCTGACAAGTTGACCAACTGAAATAAATCGCTGACTAGCCAACTACCAAAATAATTGTTACTTGCAGTCAAAGTTCAAAATTCTATATAAAAGTATGTAAGCCTTTTTCACAAAAGATTAAAACTACTCGAATGCAGTTGCTTGTTCCATCATAGTTTTTGTTTTGCTGGACAAATGCAGTACTATGTGACTACAATGTATACCTAGAGGTGGAGCTGTCTACACAATATCGCAGCCTATTTCATAAACCAAATGTGGCCTTCTGTAAAATGTATTTTAACTGTAGATCAAAAGAATAATTTGAACTACACAAAAATCTGCAACATTTAATGAAACACACTTCTGGTCTGTGTAGTATAAACCTATAAGCTTATGAACCCAAGAAATAATGTAAACCAACTTCAAAAGATGGATAAACATCTGTTCAGTTGGGGAAATGTGGAGATATTGTGCCCTACTCCACAACCAAACAAATACTGTACGTTAGTACGTTAATGCTGAACAATTTGGGCAAAATATCAAATTGTGATTTTTCTGACAAGCACTGTGATTTGTAATTTATGTTTTAATAATAATTTAATAATCGGATTCTGTTCAAAGTTCTTTAAACATGTCCAGAAGAACTGACAAAAAGATTGTAATATGAACTGAAAAACTAATAGAAGAATGACGTTTCTGAACATGTTTGTACTAGGTCTGTCACAATAACAAAGCTCAATATATTGTTGAAAGTAAATATAGACAATAAATGATAATATTGAAAGCAAACCATAAAGCAGAATTATCCCCCAAAAAGTATTCTAAAGTAGCAGGAATAAATAACCGAATGCAAGTAGTTAGTTTGCAACTATAATGAGTCAGAAGTTTATAATAAAACTTTCTACAGCTCAAATCTCATCATAGTACACCCTTTCGCGGCTTTTCTTTTGCAGCATATGAACACGCATTGTGTTCTGTGTCCTGATTGGCTAAGGGACTGTAGACCAGACATGGGCAAACTATGGCCCAGGGGCCACACATGGCCCTTTAGGCTTATTAATCCGGCCTGTGTACAAATTACATTAAAATAGGCAAGTGTAAACCTTGTTCAAAGTTTTTCTGCTGTGTTTATTTAACTGAAATTTAATATATTAATTTAATTAATGTATTTGGAAAACAATCTGTACAATTAGCCTTGCATATTCAGGCTTTGCTACATGTTACAGGGCAAATCTCTAAATATATTATTATAGTTTTCTTGGTAAAAATCTTTGGACAATCTGTGCATTTCAATTTGGCATAGCATGTTTTACCATTATATATATATATATATATATATATATATATATATATATATATATATATATATATATATATATATATATATGCGCGCTGGCCCAGCGCCTCTGACACTCGGGCCACAATGGGTTCTAAAATTTGACAAAAAGTTTGACCACCCCTGCTGTAGACCATTGTCAATCACTCTCCTCCGTGGTGTGACTCTCCTGTACTGTACAGAATGCGTTCAGCTTGCCAAATTTACATATATGTTCAATCACTAGCAGTGTGTCTCTGAAGTGCTGTATGTTTGCAAGTTTTCTCCCCAAGAAAACCCACAATGTCGATGAAACATTCTGCAATGACAAATTTCAGAAATGCTTTGGGCTTAAGTGTTTCTCTGCACGGAGAAGCTGAAGCAGAGGCATACGTCAACAACAAATTTAAACTGAGTTCAAACCTTTGTAGATTATATCCCCCTTCCTTGATGATCAGAGTGTTTAAACAAGAGAGAAATGTGAGAAAATTTTAAAACATATAATTGTAAAAAATAAAGCTGACTACTTTGAGGATTTTGCCTATTGTGGGTTATTTTTAGAACATAACCCCCATGACAAACAAGGGACCACTGTACACAAAAAATAACTATCATTTTCCCACTGGTATAAAGAAAAAGCACCTACAATAAATATTGACCACCAAAAGCAAATGTTCGAGTCATCATGTATGGAACGATAAGTCAATATAATTATTCTGACAGGCCTACAGATCAAAACTACAGGGTTCTCAGTTTTTATGGTGAAAAAGAAAGTAATTTTGTTGTTTGTGGAGGAAATGATGGCACTTAAAAAATTCCAGTCTTTAGTGATTTGTTAATCGCATTCATTCAACTTACGATTTGGATTAGATTGCGATTAATCTTGGAACTGTAATGCACACTAAGGAAGACTAGGAAGATTAAGCCTTTTGCACAAAATCCATAATCCGTCTAGAAGGGTATACAGCAACCCTGGGTAATTGGGTCCACGGGCTGCAGAGTTCATGTGGGATCAGGTGCTCTTTCACTTCCAACGCCACAGTATGGCCATTGTTCAGCTTTTAAATCGAGCCAAGTTTATGACACAAGAGCGAGCCGACCAGTGCAGCCTCACCACTTTACCTCCCCGGGGAGAGCAACTTTGATGGGTATGTGACTGGAGGCAATCTGCATGTGATTTCCGTGCAAGTATTTCAAATGGGACAGTGTAGTTTGCCTTCAATGACAAGACACCGGTGTTTCTTTAATAAAAAAGGTTTTACCCATGTATTTGAGCAAAGTTTGTGTTGCCCCAGTAAAGGTTGTTTAAGCAGCTCTTGAGGTCAAAATATGTCTATGTCATGCTAGTTGTTACCTTTACTGTGAGGGCAAAACTCAGAGGTTCAGAACAACACTTATTCCTCTCCTCATCCTAATATTCACTGCAATGAGTTTATAACTTTGGGCCACTGCAGAAAAAAAAAGAAAAATAACTAGTTCTGTTTTTCACATTTTTAAGACTTCATTAAAGTCTCCTAATGGGAAAGTGAGGACTACACCACAACTAAGCCAAGACCTGAAGGACTGAATGCAACCATGAAGTATGATCTACAGCACATGTGTCAAATTCAAGGCCCGCGGGCCAAATGTTGCCCTCCACATCATTTTATGTGGCCCTCGACAGGGTAAAGTAAAAGGTATGATGGTCTTAAAATGACATTTTATCAGGAGATGCACAGGTACACAGCCATATTTTTACACCTAGAAAAATGCATATACAACATTTGTAACT
Organism: Periophthalmus magnuspinnatus; assembly: GCF_009829125.3. NCBI lineage: Eukaryota > Metazoa > Chordata > Actinopteri > Gobiiformes > Gobiidae > Periophthalmus > Periophthalmus magnuspinnatus. Next base: position 22,287,984 of record NC_047138.1, on the reverse strand, counting down.
TAAATAAGTAATACAGAAATAGTTAATTAACAAGTTTAAAAAGTAGTTATTTATTTTACATTTGGCCCTTTGAGAGCAGTCACCCCTGATGTCACCCCTGACCTACAGCAAGACCACGAATAAGAAATAAACCAGAACAATACTATAACTAAAGTATAATCTGGACTAGAGTCTATACCAAGCTACAAGTTTTCCAGACTTTCTTTTATTTGTTGATGTAAAGAGTGGTCCATGGAAAAATAGGTTTCAAAAGGTAGTCATTAGGACAATGTTTTAAAAAAATCAAGACATTTTGACATCCATCTGCAAGTTTACCCCATCTACACTAGGTCTTTACTTGACAGCAATGAGTCATAAAACACTTGCCTTTGCATCAGTCCTGGTCCTCACTTCCTCTGTTGCATCTCAAGCCCGGTCAAACGTCCTCGTGCAGTCACATCTGTTTTTTTCAGTGACACATGTGAAATGAAGGAGCTCATTGATCACCTATGATTTAAAAATAAAGATTGACAGAATTTGTGCTTTGCTCATTGATTCTGCAGAAATCTGATGTTTTTAGCCCCTGTGATATATTTTTTTCTTTCTTATTTCCAATACAGACAGACCATGTGTATCCCCGATTGACAGGTGGATTAGTCAATCACGTTCATTTGAATACAGGGAGATTCAACAGTGACCAGATTCACATCTGTGAAGTATTTTGGATCCCAGGCAAATAAAACCCTATCACAAATGCAAAATGCCTGAACTGGGATATGATGCCATGACATTATCATTCATTAAAGTAAAGAAACAAAACTAACTGCTTTATAAATCAAAACTCAATTGGTTTTGGTGCTCCTGTGATAACAAGGTCAAGATTTGAAAGCCTGACAATTATTGACTGGAAACAACATTGCATTTACAACTTATTATGTCATATAGTGTAATAAAAATGTACAATATTTCAGTTCCATCTCGCATCAGAGCAGAAGAAGTGTATTAGTAATTACAGGTTAAAAGCTAGCACAAAATTATAGCAGTGCATTGTAAATAGTCAAATTGTTGAATAAAATTCACGCAATTTCATGACATGCACATTTGAAATTTTAAGGATGTTATCAAATCTGATGCAATGTGTAGCAGTTTCATTAGCGAAATGCACGCCGATTATGCTGTGTTAGTGCTATGAAGGAGAAGTGCAGTTTGCAGGGACTGGAACCTATTAGACATGTTAATACGTTGTTTTAGGTAAATATAGCATTTTCCAAAAAAAAATGTAACAGTGATCTAAATATGTAATGTGATTGCAGTTAATGCAAAGTAAAATACCCCTCTTTAAAAAGACAACATCTATATATTATATATATCTATATATTTAATGAGGGAAATGAGGGATTACACAGACATAAGGCCACATGGGAATAGAAAATAAATGCTTTCTTTAGACAACAGAATGTGATTTTCATCATCTTTGTGGTATGGGAAATGGTATTGACTATAGAGTTTATTTCTTAGTATCAATCAAGTTTTTGAAATTTTAATATTGAGACAACACTAGAGGACATACATTTTTTGTTTTAACTGATCTTGGTACAATATTTTATTCTATATTTCAGTTATTGCAATAAAAAATTGTTATCAAATACCTCAAGTTTTTCCTCATATCATTCTGACAATTCTCCTTGATGTTGGCTGTCCAACAACTGCCCAATTTGCAATTCATCTTTCTCAGCAGTGTCAACAAGCTGCTTTTGTCATTACAACGACTGGCCCCTATTGGTTGCAACAGGCCGTGAATGGTAATGCCAAACAAAGCACCCATCCCCTTCTCTGCCCCTCGCAAGCCAGTGTTGGAAGCGTCTCAGAGAGGTAAGTAAAGGACAGGTACCAACATGATATGGCAACCGCACCCTTAGCCAAGGCGCTCAAAAGACCCTTGAGGTATGCTTAAATTAGAAGTGAGGTAATTATACATGTAGGCATCAAAGACTAAATCAAGCTAACTGAAGTTCAAATGAGGGTTGCATGCAATTAGGCGAGGGAGGACTATGGCACATTTGTGGTGGGAGATTGCCAACATGGAGAAGTTATCGTTTTGCCTGAAATATTCAACAGTATGCAATTAAAACATTTGCAATTCAAAATGATTTATTGCTTAGAAATAGCTTGAAAAATACTCATTCAAACTGGGGCTTCAAGATTAATCGTAATGAAATTGAAACTGCAATTTGAATGGACACAATCAGCAAATCACAGTCATAATTTCCACCACAAACAACAAAATAGCATCCCATTCTGTATTAAAGCTACTAACCCTGTAGATAATTCCTGCATTAGTTTGTCAGTTCCTATTTCAGTCTTTGTCAGTTCTGGAGGGGTATAAAATGTGAAAAGAAATGTCAAATCATATGCACTTGCAATGCTTATCAGAAAAATCAGATGAATAGATGTTAAAACGTTCGGACCTAATTAACTTACTGGTGTCACATCTCCACAGATGTAACCTGTAACTTCACCTGCTGCTCAATGGAGAGAGAGACTAGTTTAATGCCATACTGTACAACATTTCAGGGGAAGTAATATCTCCATGGAGACAAGACTGCAGCAAACCCTCCACCACCCTCCACGTAGTGCATCGTTCATAAAACTATAGAAACAGAATATTTAAAACTATAGAAACAGAATATTTATCAAAAACGTGTTTCCAAACTTTGGATAGCACAACGGAATCACGTCTTGCCAAACAGCTGTTCACAAAATGACTTACCTAAAAATGCGGAAACAGGATATTCAAACAGAAATATCCAGTGGGAAGAGAAAATCCCAATGCAAATGGGTGGAACAAGAGCTCTCCAAAGATAAATGCTAGTCCAGCGAGTCTCACAGCTGATTGAGTGACTGAGGATGGGAGCGAGGGGAAGAGGAGTAGAGTGACCCCCCCTTCCTGTCCTCTCTTCACTGGCTTTCACATTCTGCAGCGCTCACTCATTCAAAACTTCAACCCGGAGGGGGTTGAAGTACTAACTCACTGGCCCCTCCCCGTCTGCTCGATGACTGCACTCATACCTAAGCCTGTGAAACTTATAAATACTAAATTTAGACTGGAGCAAATGAAGTAGTTGGATTGGAAACTACTGAATTTGGGGAAAGAATGATTAGCCATTGGCAGGGTAATTATGCAACTGAATTATAGTGACAAAGCCATATAGGAGTTGACAATTCCAATATTAGCCAGGCTCCAGACTTTTGGCAGGAGCACAGTAGCCCCAGACTTAAGTCGATATAGTAATTGTGACAGGCCCATCGTTCAATATATGAAAGCTGGAACAATATATTGTGACGCTCAATACTTATCATGTGTACAAATGCTTTAAAAAAACTTATCGTATTATACTATAATAAACAGCAAAAATGACAAGATTTGAGCAGTAGAGGGCTGAATAAGACATTCTTTTGGCTAATTATTAGTACATTATTTGTTGCAACTCAGGCTTGTTAATGAGATCATACTTAGTTGATCACTTAGTTTGTGCGACTTATACTCAGATGAGGCTTATATGTGAAATTATTAAAATGTATAAATTCACATCTTGGTTATTGTCACAATGACAACTGCGCGAGGGCACTCTAAGCTTGTTTACCAGTATGGTAGCCATCTACTTCCGGAGAGGTGCTTCACCTGCTTCCAGAGCAGGGAGAGTTGTTCAGAAGTCGACACCAAGGATGAAGAATTCAATGGATTTAAAGGTTTGGAGTGAGATTGAGGGTAAACCTGTTAGCATGTCTTTTTATGCTTTAGTTATCTGATTAACTGTTAATATCTAACGTTAACATACCAGAGACTATTCACTGTCTAGATCAGGGGTGAGCGAGCTATGGCCAGGGGGCCACATATGGCCTTTTAGGCTTATTAGTCCGGCCCGCCGAACGTGACCAAATTATACTAAAATAGATAAGGGTAAACCTGGTTCAATTTACCTTTCCCCTGTAATGCCACCGTTTCCCCAACAGATGGCACACTTTAGCTGTTTAACACAGAGTGGACAACTAAATAATTTTTTTTTTTTTACTGAAATACGAACAAAGGCTGTATATTAAATACGCCAAGAAACTGTAGCAGTTTTCAAAGAGCATAATATTAGCCGTCACTTTGCTACGAAGCACGGCAACTACGCTAGCAAGCAGTTAGTGCAGGAACTGACTACAGCGACTACAGTTCAGAGGTCGGCAGACAATTTACAGACTCAGCAAAAAATTTTTCACCGGCAAACAGCCAATAAAGAGTTGAGTGCCAAGGCAAGTTTTTTGCTGACATTCAAATTAGCAAAAACTAGCAAGCCTTTCTCCGAAGGCGAGTTTTAAAAAAAATGCATGGTGGAGACAGCAGGTGTCTTGTGTCCGGAGAGTCAGGGCAAGTTTGAAAAAATCAGTTTGTTACGCAGAACTGTGACTCGCTGTGTGGAAGTGATTGATGAAGATATAGCCAGCCAATTTAATAAAAAAGCTGAATCCTTCAAGTTATATTCACTAGCAATGGATGAAAGCAACGATTTAAAAGACACTGCTCAGCTTCTAATTTTCATCCGAGGGATTACTGATAGTTTTGAGATAACGGAGGAGTTTTTGAGCATGGAGTCCCTGAAGGGAATAACTCGGGGAGAGGATTTATATAACATGGTGTCTGCTGCCATTGAGAGACATAAACTACCTTGGAGTAAACTTGCCAATGTCATGACAGATGGATCATCAAATTTAACTGGAAAAAAACGTTGGGCTGCTGAAAAGAATCCAGGATAAAGTAAAAGAGGAAAACCCTGGAGGAAATTCCTTCACTTCATCCATCAGGAATCGCTTTGCAAGTCTATATTGCAGCTTAATCATGTCGTGAGTCCAGTCGTAAAACTTGTGAACTTTATACGCACACGGGGACTTCAGCATCGTCACTTCATCAGGTTGCTAGAGGAAACTGATGCGAATCATCAGGAGTTGCTGGAGTTGAAACTACAAGGGAAAGATCAGTTTGTGCACAACATTTACAAACATGTTACAGCTTTAAAATCTCCAGACAAATTGCAAACGCATCTTTCACTCATTTCGCCACACTTAGCACGCAGAAGGAGGAACCACGAAACGCAAAAAATACTGCAAGTTACTGGATGACCTGCACAGAGAATTCAGCCGTTCTTTGACTTTGAAAACACTGAAAAGTCACTTCAGCTGGTGTCCCGTCCCCTGTCACAAGACCCTGAAACCGCACGACCAGAAGTGCAAATGGAACTGATTGATCTTCAGTCTGACTCTGTCTTAAAGGAGAAGTTCAGCTCTCTTAAACTTTATGCTTCACTTAAAGCCACGTTTCCAAAGCTCTGGATGATGGCACAGAAGATGCTGGCTTTGTTTGGGTCTACCTACGTATGTGAGCAGATATTCAGCATCATGAACATCAACAAAGCCCCTCACAGATCCCTGAGAACTGGCACAACAAAACATATTCCAGACTTTGATGAACTGGCAAAACAAGGAGATCAACAACACTGTTCCCACTGAAACTGAACTTTAGTTTTTCTGTTGTGTTTATTGATGCACTGGCAATAAAAAGATCAAGTTGTTGATCTTTTGGCACTAGATAAAATAATGTGTTTATTTAACTGAAATTTAATTAAGTCATTATTAATGTAATTAATGCACTTGGAAAACAATTTGTAATCTCTAATGTAATTATATATATATATATATATATATATATATATATACATACACATCTCCGGCCCCCCCCTGTCAAATTTTAGAGCCCATTGTGGTCCTTGTGTCAAAAAGTTTGCCCACCCCTGGTGTAGATGGAATTCAGAACTATTCTTTGAAGGGAGCTGTAACGATACCTAATCATAAATTCAATAACGATGTTATTATAATTAGGCTATTATACTATTTGCCAGCTGGAGTTCATGTGGACTCACTTAAGTTTCACTTATGTTTTCTCCTCATACCGATTAATAAAGGCAGCACTGTGGAGCACACACTTTTGTTTTGATAACTTTATCTGCGGTTTCCTGAGTGAAGGAGGATGATTATGGCGTGCTTTATGTGGACTCATTTGGCTGCATCTTTACGCAAATGCACTCCACATGGATATACTACACCACATTTACTTGGGAATTACACTTTTACCAGGACCGAGGAGGATTTTGGTTCATATTATGTGTTTGATTTCAACTTTATGTGCGGACGTGTGTAATATGATCCAGAGCTTATGTTATATTTTAAGTGTTTGCTAGTTCCACAGTGTGAACTGTGATGAAGTAAAGACTACAGTACAGTGAAAAGAACTCTCATGTCTAATGTTTGTGAACAAGCCGGCACATGTTACGTTCGCGTAGCATATCTGATTAACTATTAATATTTTACATAAACATAGCAGACAGTTCGTTATTTGTGTTACGTTAGCATTTTGTACTCTTTGTTATTTTGATAACTGGCCTTTAAAAAGGTAAAATGTCTGTTCTAGGTCTTGAATTTTGTCAAATAAATTTCCCCAAAAATGTGACTTATAGTCCAGTGTGACTTTGTTTTTTTTCTTCATTATACATTTTTTCGCTGGTGTGCATTATACTCCAGAAAACATGGTATATGAAAGAAAGAAGAGAATACACTCTTCTCAGACTATATATGAGGATCATCTTAAAGCAGAGGCTGCAGCTTATAGTGAAGAGCAGTACAGCTGTCAACTATTAACTGTATATATGCAGTTAGTGCCTCATGCTAACACTTAGCTCCTTAGCTTCACTTTTATCAGAGAAACTACAGTCCCTGCACCTGTCTTCTGCACAGACACAGCGTGGAGTGAGTTTACAAAGGTTACGATGTGTGTTTGTTTAAGCACATTACAAAACTTCAACGATCCAAAAAGTGACAGACGAAGCAAGTGGAGCGGTGTGATGTGAACATTTTTTTTTAGAACAAAGGATGGTTGAATTTAATGGATTGATGGAATGATTGTTGTGTTCACCTGATGGTGAACCAAAGACAAATTTCCACTATGGTGAATACGTTAAGCCTCAGACGAGTCATGGACAGATACAGATATGTCCGCAGGTCACATTTCGCACTGAGCGCTGCTGTAAGCACACAGACTTCACCTAGACTGAGCCTGAGTGTCCTTCACTCAGCTGCGTCTGCTACTGCTGGGAGTAGGCGGAGCCAAAATGAGGAGAATTATACTGAATGAGAAAATAAGTTCTGTGAATTTGTACACATGACACATAAATATCTAAAAAGAAAGTTTCAAACATGGATTCTGTTCAGAGTGTACATTATAAACAACTTCAGAACCATTAACATTTGAGAGATGACAAACATTAATTATTAATATACAAAAATACCATGCATTTCAGAACATGTTTACAGAGGTTGAAACAGATACTGTTTGCAAAAGGCATTCTAGCATCTAAATTTCAGCCTTTTAATAATAAACAATAAATTGTAATTTGAGTTTGTATTATGTTATAACTAAGGAATAGATGGAATGCGCTTTTCAACATGAAATGATAGTACTTTCTTTTATATTTCCATGTGGCCTTATATCTGCGTAATCTCTCAGTGGTCCATAGTTACTCATAGTAGTCCTTCGGTGTAGACTAGTCTATGTGGTCTTATACTTGTTCTGATACAACTCAAGGTTAATTTCTGTCATGTGAATGTGACTTTTTTAGCATCTATACCTGCTCAAATGAGTATCTAGTTTCAATATCAATTAGCATCTGATTTTCATTACTTCTGATGACCCGTTTCAATAAATTACAATATATTGACCAGCCTTATAATACTACGTGTATAGTAAAGCTGATTTCGCCTTTGGTTTTCTCTACAAGAACAAATAGCTGCCATCCATTTCATAGGTATGTGTAAGCGCTTGAAACTGTACACTCACTACTTTACCTACAAATAATACTAGTTTTCAGTCACATATGTACAATAAGTTAATCTATTGCTGTTGATTAAGCTTACTTTAAAATGCAAAGAAAATAGTTCAACACATGTGCTTTGCCACTTAAGGCTCCATGTGGTAGACTGAATTTTAGCATCCAGCCATGCTTTAAGAAAAGGCCCCCCAAGTACTCCAAAAGTGGCCATATGTCACCATCTGTTACAAAAAATATCAGCAGGATCTCCAGTCGAGCAATGCACTGCAGCCTTCCTAGTTTACCTTTTTCAACCCTTTAAATAATTTAGTAATATTTGTTCATTTATAAGTAACTACATTTTTATATAGATAAGCCACTGAACAATGCATATTCACATCCTGTATTAACTTAGTCGTTATCATGCACTATTTTGGTGTTTAAACGACGACAAACATAGGCAAAACCCAAGCTCACCTTAAACGCACACCTGGCTGGTCACGCAGGTCACACTGATACTGTGTCTGACAAAATGGACCTGTGGCTGAGGTATGGCTCAGATTGGCCGTTGTCATGGCACCGATTATGTAGCGTGGCCGACGTAAGCATCAACACGGGCAGCCAGCTCGGTTCAACTGTGAGGGAGCAAAAAGAGCGCGGCTGAGGTGGAGTGGAGCGTGCATTATGACAGTTTTGCATGAGCTTAACAAAAACATGCCCCGAGCCATGACAACCACACAGAGGAGAAAGAGGCCATCAGCAGGGAGGAGGAGGGGAGGAGACAATTGCTGTGTCTAGACTTTGTGATGACTAGCAGTGAAATAAAAACACCCGGGCCACTGAAGACAGAGCTGTCTTGGTTTTGCTTCATGTCCTGCCAAGGTTCTGACCCCTGAGTTGAAACTAGCCACATGTTTTGAAACAGCAAAACATGCACACTAGGGGAGGGGAAGGCTAGCTTTCTTCACAGCCATATGGTGCATTGAAAAACAAATTAAGAACAAGCAGGAAAAAAATACACAAAATCTATAAACACAATCTTTGACTCGTACAGCTCTGGGGGAATATACTGGGATATTAAATTTTCTTCCAAGGTCTAAAACATAAGTTCACACCTGTTCACTATGTCCCTTGAGCATGAATTTGTATGCACATTATGATCAAAATCAAATTGTGATGCCATCCTTGTATGATATGCTATTCTTGTCGTATCAGATTGTGATTCACCATTCATGTATTTAATGCAGTAGTCAGCTCAAAAACAGATACTATTCCCCCTCCACTTTATTTATGGGTTAGTCTCTGAAGGAGGACAGCTGGATTTAAAGGGCTCATTTTAGGTCATCTTCTGTGTTTATTCATCAAAAACATAATTGGAGTTGTATTTTTTTTAATTCACATTTCATTTTGTTTAACACAAACCCTGCAAATTTAGGATGAGTTCTTTTCTCAAATGGAAAACACTTTTCACCTTGTGATGTCATGTGGTAATACAGGAAGTGCTCCACTGTGTTCTTAAACTTCATACATCTTGACTAGATTCATTTAAATACTCTGTAATTGTCAATCTCTACTGAACTAAAGGTAAAAGGTAGCTGTTAATTGTTCCACCTTGTGATGTCATGTAGTGGTAGTTTTTCAGAGCATTTTGAAGTTTGAGTAACCTTTATTATTAGTCAACTATGCATGTTTTTGATTAGGTAACAACATTAAAACATGGCTTAAAGCTCACAAGAATCCATTTTGTGGAACATAACCAATTACAATGAAATGTGAACTTTCAAAAAAAAGTTCACAAAAATTCAGAAAATTATTTTATTTACCCCTTAAAGTTAACCACTAATACAAATTATTCACTGCTACAACCTTGGAAAAAGTAAGGATGCAATTTCTAATAGTTGATAGAAATGCAAAATAATTCCAATAAGCTTGTAGCTTCAATTAAAAAAAGAACAACAACTTGTACCTAGGTTAGTAAATTGCTCGGTCAGTTGTTTCTTCCGTTTCATTTACAAATGTTTGCAAAAACACTGGTTAGAGCAGTACAGCGCCTGATACTTGAACAGGCAAATTTACTGTGAGAACGATTTCATGATGTACTTGCATGCAGTTTTAAATGTAACTTCCATGTATTGGAGTGTTGTTAAGAATTTAGATACAGCCTTCAAAGAACTGTCCAAATCACTTTAAGCCCAGTGTTTCAAATGAGCTTCTGATAGAATCAGACTAACAACCAACAGGGACACTGGATCCTCCCAGACCATGCTGTTCAGCAGGTGGGATCAAAGACGCAACACTGCTGATGTGGTCCAGGTGTCAACAGCACCAGCAATCACTGCCAATCACAGTCAACCGCAGGAGCCAGGAGAGTCCGCTGACAGCCTGAGGAAATCCATTAAAGGAGTACTGAGGTCTCAGTGGACAGAGTAACGAGTCAATAGCTTCTCAAAACAAGCAGAATGTTTTTCTAAGTGTCTATTGCAATTTCAACTCAATATGATAACATCACAATTATCAGGCATCACTTGAATCTGTACAATATTAAAATGTAAAAGGTAGAGATATTTAGACTTTTCAGTGTATCGGATATTGGGCTTTGATCTCTGCCAATCTGCTGCCTAAAAAAAACAACACAGACAAAACTTTATATTAACACTACAACGATAACTGCACAAAATATGACCACACAGGTCTTATAGGTTTGTGGCAAAAAAAGGACTTGGGGTGAGTTTTAAAATGATATCATTTGGGGAAAATAATCAAAATCTGCATATTTTGATGATTTTTGTCCCAAAAAATATTGGCAGAGCCTATCGACCATTGGTTATTCTGTATTCTAAACTAAGTCGGTATAGGCCATGAAAAAAAACCTATCTTGGCCAATCTCTGGTAACTGCATTGCTGCCCTCTACTGGGCAGTGTTCTTAAGATCACTTCTGGCCCTCATTTTGATAAGAGTACTGGTAAATAGGTAGTATTTTGTTTTTATTTCTTTAATTGTTCTATATCACCCATTAGCATGCCTTTAACTTTTTTTACACCTGTTCACATCACGTTATTATTATGTTTACATTGAGAAAGTCTGATTTAATAAAGCTAGTGTCAGTAAAGTTCATATATTAGACAATGTGGAGGAAATGACAGATTTCACTAAGAGCTTAGCGACTAAATTGTCTAATAGCGTTTTTTTCCCCCAACAATCCTTGACCTGACCCAACTTTGGATCTTCATGTGCGATTTTGAATCCGCTGCATTCCTTGTGTGTGGTGTCAGTGCGACTAAGCTGCTCTATCATATCATATTGTAACCACAAAACATCAGCAGCGCTACGGTAACAGTCCATGAAACAAGGGGCAGATGGAGGCTCAAGATATAAACTCAGGAAACGGTGAAAAAAATTACACAACTTTATTACTCAGGTGTTACACTACACCTTTTTTGTCCATTGACATATTTTACTTCTGGCTTTTACTATACTCAGTTGTAAAGTTAAACTGCATTCTCATCCATATTATCCATTAGAATTTATTATCTGCAAACAATGACACCCAGTCCACTAAACAACACTACTAACCCAGTTTGAAGCCTTTCAAAAGTAAAAAAGTGAGTAGATCCTCACTCTATTTACAGCCACGCACCGAGGATTAGGGTGAAGCTGCTCCTACAGTAAACATAATTCTACTTCCTATGTACGTCGCCATCCTTTTCTGCATTAAAAGCATTTATCTGAACTATTGCACCACTGTTCCCAAATAACACAGTTCTGACTTGCATCTAAACTAGAAGTGCAATGCTCTGATATCTTGAACACTTTAAGCATGCTCAGAACTTTTAGCTTGTGGTGTGCGGTCACCAGTGTTGGGCATCTTACTTCAAAAATGTAATTAGTTATAGTTACAAGTTACTTCTCCCAAAAAGTAACTGAGTTAGTAACTTAGTTACTTCTCCCAAAAAGTAACTGAGTTAGTAACTCAGTTACTTTTTGGGAGAAGTAACTAGTTACTAGGCAAAGTAACTACTCCGCGTTACTTATTGTGTTAAAACAATAAAAACACAACAGATGTGAACCTTTAACATTTATTTTACTTTAACAGATTGCAATTATTTTGCATTTGTTTCCAAGTAAATTATAGAATTTATCAAAAATTAAAAAAAAAATAAAACATTTCATTTGAAGTGCAAATAAATCAACATGTCACACAATTTCAGTCAACTGTACTAACAAAGTGCTTTCAGTACAATACTGAAAAGATTCATTACCATGTTTTGCAAAACCAAGGCATTCAAATGTAAACCATGTAAAATACAAAACCTTTAAGCTTCTCTGGCCACACACTGTAATTCTCTCCACGTTTCTGATCAAAACACAACTCGGACCCAATCTGCTGTGAATGCACGTGTGGACAGGACATCATTTCCCATCATGCATTACGCGTTTGTAGTCCATGCAGGCGGCCACAGTCGGTGGAGAGCTGCTGCACTCAAAAACTTCCCGTTACCGGCGCACAAGTTACGTCAGAGCAAGTCGGTGGCATCTTGGACACAAAACTAACTGGCATGCACCGCGCATCGATCGACTCCCAACACTGGCGGTCACGCAGCCACAAACTTATAATCTTGACAAGTCAAGTTTTGTGCAATTAGCTCTTTGCATTAAAGTGTCCAAATGGAGCTTTAGGTGTATTCTTTAGGCAGCAGGTTGGCCAAAGCTAAATAAATATCGGCCTCCACTTGAGATTTAATGGCCGATAGGGTGAAAAGAGGAAATATCTGCCCGATATATCTGTCCATCTCAAATTATGATATCCCTAACAGACAGTTGATTCTCTGTCAGTTGTTCAGTTCTGAACTTTAATAAAGCCCCAAGTCAATACACAATTATGAAATATAGTCATCACGAGGAAGTAGATCCATCTCCCAATCAAGAAACTCCCTCACACAATGCACAAGCACAGGCCATGACTAAATTGCCTCATGTGCTCCATTTGTTGAAGGTCTTCCCAATCCCAGCTACCCGTGACCCCTGCGTGGTCCTCGGTATACACAAATGGGGCATTGTGCACAGTATGAACAGTATGAAGAATATCTAAGAAGAGAAAATGCAAGTATTACAGGAGATATGAAAGCGTGCAGGCTGGGAAGAGGGCCAGGATCATTAGCGGAGGATTCAGAGGTCTCCAGCAGTGAGAAGGATCTCCAGAGTACAAATCAAAGCAGGAGGAGATGCGGAGGGCTGTTTAGAATGCACGCACACGCCTCAGTGGAGTGGTGGGGAAGGAACAGGGATGCACGGGGCAGCAGGTGGCTGTATAACAAGAAGATGGAGGGTAGCCTGGATTGAAAGCAGGTGGAGAGATAGGTGGAAAAGGGTAGATGGACATCATATGATGTTTTTGTAATGTAGGTAGTCGCATTATAACTGTAATTGAATTTGAATGACAATTGGAGATTAGGGTTGCCAAAAGTATTGAAAATCAGGTCCTAAAATCAATACTAAAACTAGTATCAAAACTAGATACTCATTTGAGCAAGTATCAGTACTAAAAAGTCATTCACCGGCCAGAAATTAACCTTTCCTGAATAGCTTTAGAATGCTCTTGAGCTGTATGAGAGCAAGTATAGGTATAGTAAGTATTAGGGATAACAAAAAAAGCCAGGAGCAAAAGCTATAAAAAAAAAAAAAAAAAAGTATTACAAAAAGTAGGCAAACATACTCAAGACCAGTGTTGGGAATAACGGAGCAAAACTATGACAGCGTTACTGTGTTGTTTTTTCATTAACAGAGTAATCTAACTAATTACTTTTCCCAGGGTCCCAACGCCATTACCGTTACTGACAATAAAATGTGGCGCATTACTATTAATTCAGTTCACTCTGCTCGTCATCAGAGCAGTCTCTCAGCCAAGGGAGCTGCAACACTGTTGTGTTTCTTTGGTGAAAGGCTAGGGGTGAGATAATAGGCTTGTTTAAGATGAGCAAGAAGGGAGCAGATACGATCGCTGTTGATCGGTGTGCGATCCGGTTAGTTTTGTGTCCACAATGCCACCTACTTGCTCTGACACAGCTTGTGCGCCGGTAAAGGGAATCTCATGAGATCAAGGAGGATGCAGTTTTTGAGCAAAGCGAGCGCTGCAGCTCTCCCCACCTGAGCCCACCTACAAACGCTTAATGCATGATGGGAAATGATGTCCTGTCTACACGTGCATTGACAGCAGATTAGGTCTGAGTTGTGTTTTGATCAGAAACGTGATGCCCTGACGCACGGCTGCCTCCTCCTCCAATTTTACAACTGCTCTATATTTGATATCGACATGTTTTAAATGTGACTAAAAGTGTCAAGGCTGTTGTCAGATATGGATCACATGAATAATAAATCATCTTTCTGAAAAAGACTAGATAATAGATCTATTTAATATTTTAAGCCTAAGCTGCAAACTCTGCAAGAAGAGCAGCCGCATCTCTTTTCTTTGATGATAAAGTCAGAGGTGTCAGTCAGAGTAGTGTGAAAGAAACATGAGTGTGTCCATGAACTTAAAAAGATTTTATTAAGAAAATACTTCAAACGCGAGATCTGTCCTGCCAACGAGACGCTGCGTGATTGGAGACACTCCACACTGTTCTCATCTCTGAACAGTCCGACTTGATTTCAGGTGCTTTTCCCTGCCCTCTGTTGCAGCCGCCTGTTCTCGCCTACAATACAGGCAAGGTGCAGTTCATCTCAAACAAGCCTAATCACACAAGTGATGGCAATTGGCTGAGGAGAAGCTAGTTGGGCGGGCCACAGGTAATCATGCAGTCAGCCAGAGAGACACACATGAGTGAGAGACGTTCAGCGATGGCAGCTCCTCTGAGCCCGGAAAATTCAAAAGTAACGGTAGCGTTTTGGAAGTGGAAGTACAGACATTACTTTTCTCTCACTGAGATAAAAGGCAAAAATCTGTATGTGAAATGCACATTATGCTCAGGAACAAAGTCTTTATCCACGACGGTCACAAGCAATTCTAATCTTATGAAGCACCTCCCATCTGCACACGCCTCTACAAAAGTAGTAGCTAGCAGCCCAGCCAAGGAGCGGCTAGCTTGAGATCCGCTAACAACAACGGAAGTGAAGGAGCCACGCCATCCAAGCAGACAAAGCTTGATTTTTCTGGTGGTCAACAACATGCAACACAATCTGAACTAAACAGACTGATAGCCAGGTATGTTGTTGAGAGCATGCTACCCTTATCCACTGTTGAGTCAGAATCCTTAAGAGCTCTTGTGGGCAAAATACCGGTGAGAGGAGGGGTAACTCCCCCCATGCAGAAAGACATTTACCAAATACATAAACGACCAGTATACCAAAATGAATATGGAGCTCAAGAAGTCATTTGCAGAGTTAGAAAATGTCTCTACAACAGCAGAAATTTGGACTGCACACAGTAAAAGTTATCTTGGTGTGACTGCTCATTGGATTAATCCACACAGCATGGAATGAGGGAAAGCAGCCCTGGCATGCAGAAGATTCAGGGGTCGTCATACTCATGACAGTATTGCACTTGAGCTTGACAACATGCACTCATCTTATGGCATATCTCACAAAATCACATCAACTGTCACTGATAATGGCTCTAATTTTGTAAAGGCCTTTAAAAGGTACCAGCCAGTTGAAGAGAGTGATTCTGATGAGGACGATGAAGATGAAGTAACTTTTCTGAAAATTGCTGCCCCATCAGCGATGTGCATCACACACCTTAAACCTTGTTTCATGTGCTGATGTTGACAAGTGGTTACTGTCAAAACCAGAAACAAAAGCAATGTACAGAAGTGCTAATGCAAAATGTACAGGGTTATGGAATAAAGTCAGTCGTTCAACTTTGTCGGCAGAGACTGTAGATGATGTCATTTCAAAAAAAGGCATTAGTCCCTTGCACTACAAGATGGAATTCATTTTTTCATGCCCTTGGGAAAAATATTACTTCCGAAAATAGGCTTCAAAACTATAGGAAAAAAAGTGACCAAATAAGAGGCAAATGTATTTTGATTTTCAGTTCTTGGAACTCTGCTCCAAATCACATGCTTTTACTGACAGAATATGGGCTGTAGACCTCTCCATTAAAAATAAATTCCCCACTCCTCCTGACAGGTTGCCCAAGGAGCAATGAAGGATGGGTCAAATGCAGAGTACAAACTTTACAATATTTCTTGCACGTATAGTTAATAATACATATAGCTAAAACTAACCCAAACTTTTCACACCATGTACCACCAAAGAACAAAACACGTTGTCAGCACAGCATTCATCAACTCAAAGCTATGGGAGAAATAGTCACTGTTACTGTCACTGCTGTGTCCTTGATGTAACACATCTTAAATAAGAATTACTGAAACAAAAGCATATGGTGGAGTACACAGAGCTTTATGCACAGTGACCTCCTCTGGTACGAGAGGCAGCTACAACTGGAGCAGCTCCTGCTCTGGACAAACAGACGACTGACCTACACTCCGTCTGATTGTTTGTACACAACTGCACCCACTTGTCCCATTTGCAGGTGATACTTCCTGGGCCCTAGTACACTGCATTTGAGCAGGCTGAGGTCTGTATGAACATGCATGCTTGTAAAGGGTTTAACGGGACTATTTCAGGTCTAATCTATGGCTAAAACAGGTCTAAAAGTGGACTACATAATTTCCACTGTTGTTCTAAACAAGAATTGATTCAAAGGAGGCCAAAAATGTGGATAAAATGGGCTAAATAAAGCAAACCCATACACTGAAGTACCACCAAGTACCACCTGAAAGAGCTCATGTACCACTGTTTGAGAAACACTGGACTAAAATGTCCAAAAGCCTGATACATGCACTTATTTCAAATATGTTTCTGGTTTCTGGAATTTGTCTAAACTCACATGGATGTCAATGGATGAACTTGCAATCTATCTAAGTGGTTTCCCTCCTAAACAGTCCAGTGCACTCAGTATCCATTACTCATCCTGACTACATGACCACACGGAGGTTTGACAGGGGCTCACTTGCTCCTGTCCACTACTCTGAACCTTAGCAAACTCTATGGAGACGCAGCAACCCTCATCTGCCATGTCTCCTCAAAATACACAGCCATTATAGAGACCAAGTACAAGCGGAGCACTGCATAAATACATGGGGAAATCTGCGTTTCAGTTTTATGCCTGGAACAGTCTTCCTGAAGATGTAAGACAGGCTTCTACTTTGACAATTTTTAACTCCAGGCTCCAAACAGTTCTGTTTAGCTTTGCATATGACTGAACTAAACACTCATTTCAGCAGGTCTCAATACAAAAAAACCAAAAAAACCCCAAAAAAAACAAACCATCACATTCACAGGACAGACATCATTTCCTTAATAGCTTTAGAATGATCTTGAGCTGTATCATAACAAATTTAAGACTACATAGACTAGTATACACCCATGAACCTGTACAGAACCTACCTGGACAACTGAAGAATTACACAGAATGTGATTTTCAACATTAAATTGTAGTATTATCAGAATGGGTACTGAGTCTATTCCTTAGTATTGAAATAAATTGAAATTTGAGTATCATGACAACACTACTCACAGTTCAAGCTAAAGCTAGCAAAACCTTATCCAATATTATGCTTTCAATATAAAAAAACAATGTGTATAAATAGTAAAATGGTGAAAATTTGATTCCCAATATTACAAGTTACACTCCAACATTTCCCATTCCAACCAGAAACAACTCAAGCTCTGAAAATCTTATTGGATAACCAACCTAAAAAATGGAATTCCACTTTTGTGCCCACAATGCAAAGGTTTCCCATAGCATCTGGGGTTTCTGGGCACGATTGCTTGGGAAGATAAGCCCACTGTCAGCACAAATTCTACATGTGTGACCTCACTGCTATGTGCTGAGAGACTGGATCTCTTCAAGTGGTGAGAAATGAGACATGATGCAAGGTGTTTGAAACTAGGCCTGCACCTCATTAAGGGCATAGCAGGGAAACTTACTGGATTTTAGTCGGATTTTTGAAAAGTTTTTGGACACTTCCACATTTCCATTAATGAAGTTCAAAAATGGTAATTATAATGTCTTTGCTGGACAAGTGGACTATTAAAAAGGAAATTAACTGGAGTGGCATGGCTATTGGAAGCTAACATGCAATATATAGGGCTGGGTACATAATTTTATTTAATTTTTTTAAATATCTGGTTTGCCAGTACATGACCATTTGATTTGCCAAATTCTTTCATTGAGAACTTCCACCAAACTCCACAGCTGATTCCAAACTGCTGGTCCCATCAGATCAAGGCAGAAATATCGACCTCTCTAGCTAAAGTTTGCCATGGAGCTTGACATGTTTTAAGTTTTAGATTGCTGTAATGATTACGTGACTCTAACAAACGAGTACTACCATTACGTTTACCTGAGACTTGGCTAAAAATGTTTTTTACAGAGTACAATTCTTTTAAAAACAGTACCAGTAGTATCTCTTTTTACTGTACTCAGCCCATGCAAGGTATGCACTGCAACTAGCCAAATCCCCCTGAAGGCGTATGGACATAAACACCACACAAGAGGACTTCTTCATTACATTTGTTTACAGAGGGAGGTGAGAATTTTGGGGCGGGTGCGGAGAGATCCGGGTAGTAGTCGAAGGCGGGGACCTCGACGACCGGATCTCCGGACATGGAGACTAGCTCTGGGGACATGGAATGTCACCTCGCTGGGGGGGAAGAAGCCTGAGCTTGTGCGGGAGGTTGAGCGTTACCGGCTAGATATAGTCGGCCTCACCTCCACACACAGCTTGGGCTCTGGAACCCATCTTCTTGAGAGGGGTTGGACTCTCCATTTCTCTGGCGTTGCCTGCGGGGAGCGGCGGCGAGCTGGTGTGGGCTTGCTCATTGCCCCACAGCTCAGCCGCTGCGTGTTGGGGTTCACTCCGGTGAACGAGAGGGTCGCGTCCCTGCGCCTTCGGGTCGGGGACAGGTCTCTCACTGTTGTGTCGGCCTACGGGCCAAACAGCAGTGCAGAGTACCCGGCCTTCTTGGAGTCCCTGGGAGGGGTACTAGACAGTGCACCAACCGGGGACTCCGTTGTTCTCCTGGGGGACTTCAACGCCCATGTGGGTAACGACAGTGACACTTGGAGGGGCGTGATTGGGAGGAACGGCCTCCCCGATCTGAACCCGAGCGGTGTTTTGTTATTGGACTTCTGTGCTAGCCACAGCTTGTCCATAACAAACACCATGTTCGAGCACAAGGGTGTCCATCGGT
This sequence comes from Periophthalmus magnuspinnatus, assembly GCF_009829125.3. Taxonomy (NCBI): domain Eukaryota; kingdom Metazoa; phylum Chordata; class Actinopteri; order Gobiiformes; family Gobiidae; genus Periophthalmus; species Periophthalmus magnuspinnatus. The sequence goes on along the minus strand of NC_047138.1, from coordinate 22,268,847 downwards.
GCACGTGGCACCAGGACACTCTAGGTCGGAGGTCGATGATCGACTTTGTTGTCGTGTCATCTGACCTCCGACCGCGTGTCTTGGACACTCGGGTGAAGAGAGGGGCTGAGCTGTCAACTGATCACCACCTGGTGGTGAGTTGGATCCGCTGGCGGAGGAGGAAGCCGGACAGACCTGGCAGGCCCAAGCGTATTGTGAGGGTCTGCTGGGAACATCTGGCGGAGCCCTCCGTCAGGGGGGTCTTCAACTCCCACCTCCGGGAGAGCTTCTCCCTGATCCCGGGGGAGGTTGGAGACATGGACTCCGAGTGGGCCATGTTCTCCACCTCTATTGTTGATGCGGCTGCTCGTAGCTGTGGTCGTAAGGTCTGTGGTGCTTGTCGCGGCGGCAATCCCCGAACCCGGTGGTGGACACCGGAAGTAAGGGATGCCGTCAAGCTGAAGAAGGAGTCCTATCGAGCCTTGTTGGCTCGTGGGACTCCTGAGGCAGCTGATGAGTACCGGCGGGCCAAGCGTGCCGCGGCTCGGGCAGTCACAGAGGCAAAAACTCGGGGTTGGGAGGAGTTCGGGGAGGCCATGGAGGAGGACTATCGGACGGCCTCAAAGAGATTCTGGCAAACCGTCCGACGCCTCAGGAGGGGAAAGCAGTGCTTCACCAACACTGTTTACAGTGCGGGTGGAGAGCTGCTGACCTCGACTGGGGATGTTGTCGGGCGGTGGAAGGAATACTTTGAGGATCTCCTCAATCCCACTGTCACGTCTTCCGAGGAGGAAGCAGAAACTGGGGACCCAGAGGCGGACTCGTCCATCACCCTGGCTGAAGTCACTGAGGTGGTTGGCAAGCTCCTCGGTGGCAAGGCTCCGGGGGTGGATGAGATCCGTCCTGAGTACCTCAAGTCTCTGGATGTTGTGGGACTGTCTTGGCTGACACGTCTCTGCAACATCGCGTGGCGGTCGGGGACAGTACCTGTGGAATGGCAGACCGGGGTGGTGGTCCCTCTGTATAAGAAGGGGGACCGGAGGGTGTGTTCCAATTACAGGGGAATCACACTCCTCAGCCTTCCCGGTAAGGTCTATTCCAGGGTACTGGAGAGGAGAATCCGACCGATAGTCGAACCTCGGATTCAGGAGGAGCAGTGTGGTTTTCGTCCTGGTCGTGGAACACTGGACCAGCTCTATACTCTCCATCGGGTCCTCGAGGGCTCATGGGAGTATGCCCAACCAGTCCACATGTGTTTTGTGGATCTGGAGAAGGCATTCGACCGTGTCCCTCGTTGTGTCCTTTGGGGGGTGCTCTGGGAGTATGGGGTCCGGGGCTCTTTGCTAAGGGCTGTCCGGTCCCTGTATGACCGGAGCAGGAGCTGTGTTCGCATTGCCGGCAGTAAGTCAGACCTGTTCCCAGTGCATGTTGGACTCCGCCAGGGCTGCCCTTTGTCACCGGTTCTGTTCATTATATTTATGGACAGAATTTCTAGGCGCAGCCAGGGGCCGGAGGGGGCCTGGTTTGGGAACCACAGGATTTCATCTCTGCTGTTTGCAGATGATGTTGTCCTGATGGCTTCTTCAAGCCAGGACCTGCAGCAGGCACTGGGGCGGTTTGCAGCCGAGTGTGAAGCGGCTGGGATGAGAATCAGCTCCTCCAAATCCGAGGCCATGGTTCTCGACCGGAAAAAGGTGGTTTGCTCTCTCCGGGTGGGTGGTGAGTCTCTGCCCCAAGTGGAGGAGTTCAAGTATCTCGGGGTCTTGTTCACGAGTGAGGGAAGGATGGAGCGTGAGATTGACAGGCGGATCGGTGCAGCGTCTGCAGTGATGCGGTCGCTGTATCGGTCCGTTGTGGTAAAGAAGGAGCTGAGCCGGAAGGCGAAGCTCTCGATTTACCGGTCAATCTACGTTCCTACCCTCACCTATGGTCATGAGCTTTGGGTAATGACCGAAAGGACAAGATCGTGGATACAAGCGGCTGAAATGGGCTTCCTCCGCAGAGTGGCCGGGCGCACCCTTAGGGATAGGGTGAGGAGCTCGGTCACACGGGAGGAGCTCGGAGTAGAGCCGCTGCTCCTACACGTTGAGAGGAACCAGCTGAGGTGGCTCGGGCATCTGCTCAGGATGCCTCCTGGACGCCTCCCTAGGGAGGTGTTCTGGGCATGTCCCACCGGGAGGAGGCCCCGGGGAAGACCCAGGACACGCTGGAGGGACTATGTCTCTCGGCTGGCCTGGGAACGCCTTGGGGTCCCACCGGAGGAGCTGGAGGACGTGTCCGGGGTGAGGGAAGTCTGGGAGTCCCTGCTTAGACTGCTGCCCCCGCGACCCGGCCCCGGATAAGCGGAAGAAAATGGATGGATGGACCTCTTCCAGTGCTGAGAAATTTCTTTAGTTATAATTTTCTTTTAAGTAAACCAAGAATTTTAAACTACATTTTTGACGAGCCAGCGACATGTCCAGGGGAAGAAACAAAAGGAATTCTTTCTGCGAACACTGTCGGAACTATCAACAAGAAATTAATGGGCTACAAGCACGGATATTTCTTTTAGAATTTGAAAAAGGACTTCACCTCCCTGTGACTTCCAGTGGTAAGCAGCCTACAGTTACTTTCAGAGAAGAGGGTGAAAAAACTGCTACTTTCAACTTAAACCTGAGTGATACTGTGTCTTTTTCAAAACTTTGTAAAAGACAAGAATTTCAGGCCAGTGCAACAAGTGATAGCTTACAAATAGATTTTTTCTACTGTCATAGACTGATGTTGATGTTTTGTGACAAAAATCCAAATTTTCTCTTTGTATATTAACAAGAGCAATGAAGTTGGCAAAAGAGCGGTGGCAGACAAGTGATCTGTCCCAAACGTCAAGGTCAGCGATATGCTGCTGCTAGGAGACGGTGCTACAGAGATGTGACCCACAGCGGAATCCAAACTTACTCGTATCCCAGTCACACTGTTTGAGATTACAAAACTCCTCCCAAAAAGGACCTTCGTCACAGGCCTTGAACCTGTCTGTGACAGCCCCAGCAGAGGTTTCAGTCACAGCAGCACCCCCATCACCTCCCCTGCCCACAGACCAACCCTGGGTCCCCTTTGCTACATCTACTCCCTCTAGGGACTCCTCACTCTCCTTTTTCCTCCCCACCTTTACCTATGGCCCTTCCCAACCATCTAGAACGCCTCATCAGATCAGGAATTAAGATGGCTCCCCTCTCACCTAATATAGTGTGATCAAGAGTTCCGGCATGAACTATACAGAACTCTTCCCCGTACCCACCTATCCCCTGTCGTCTTTCACCCAAACTCCCCCCTGCTCCATCTACTTGGGCCTTACCTGGTCCCTCACCCAAACTCCCCTCTGCTCGCCCTTCCCTGCCCTCCCCCAGAGCTGTTATCAACAAGAGCTAGGACACACAGGGCCTCTGCTGTCTCAGGACATACAGTCATGATAAAGATAATATCATGCTGAGGCCCTGTGATAGAGCTATATCTACAGTTACACCATGTAGACTGATTAATAGATGGACAGTTAGTGGAATCATCTCCACCCAATTTCAAATTTGAATCTGAAAACATGAGTAAACAAAAAGGGTGGTGGTGTGTGTGCATTTTTTAGAGATAATTTAGTTACTCACAGATTGTCATTTGGGGTGTTTTTATCTTTTGAGTATGTTTCCTTTAAAATGGAGCTAAAACAATCCACCTCTATACTCTAATTTGTTCTACAGAAAACCTCCCCAGCACTGTCTGAGTTTTATTGATGATTTTACTGAGATGCTTTCAGTCATATGCACAGACTTTGATGGTTTAGTCATTACAGGTGATTTTAATGTACATGTGGATAATGTGTTTGACAGAAACACTACAGAGCTCAGTTCTGTCCTTGAAACCATTGGTCTGACTCAACATGTCAGCGAGCCCACCCACAACAGAGGGCACACTCTGGACCTGCTCATCACAAAAGGAGTAAATATTTTAAATGTCAATGTTGCTCTGTCTGATCACTTCTGTGTCTTCTTTGACCTGTCTGTTATTCCCAAACCAGCGGCTGGTCCTGCATTTGTTTGAAGGAGACACATAAATGATAAAACAGGTGAACAGTTCATGGAAATGATACAAAATGCCTCATGTTCTAATGTTGATGATTTGTAGAACTCTGTAACTTCGAATGTTTTGAATGTTCTGGACACCATTGTCCCGATGAAGGTTAAAATGGCTAAAGATAAGCAGAAAGCGCCATGGAGGAATGGTGACTCGGTCAGGGCACAGAAAAAGGAGTGCCGGAGGGCCGAGCAGGAATGGCATAAGTCAAAGCTCCAGGTTCATTATGAGCTTTACAAAGAAAAGATGCACATGGTTCAGGGTTCAAGGTTCAGGGCATTAAAATTGCCATCAATTCCACGACGCAAATAACACCCCTGCAGCCACCTACACACTTAAAGCTGACTCACTTTGTACCTGTAACTGACAAAACTGTCCAAGAGATTGTCACCAGTCTGAGTTCATCTACATGGTGCCTCGATGTGTTACCCACTAAACTTCTAAAGTCTGTGCTCAACAGTTTGCTATCACCACTCGCTTGCATAGTTAATATGTCACTTCAATCTGGAACATTCCCAAGAACTTTGAAAACTGCGTTTATAAAGCCTCTCCTAAAGAAGACCCGTCTTGATGCCACATTATTGAACAATCTCAAATCTGCCATTTTTAGGCGAAGTCCTAGAAAAAGTTGTTTACCAACAGCTTATTAACTTCCTCTAAATTAACAACTCCTTCGATGTTTTCCAATCAGGTTTTAGACCCCATCACAGCACTGAGACTGCTCTTATCAAGGTGACAAATGACATCCGCCTGAACACTAATGCAGGCAAAGTCTCAGTCTTGACCCTGTTAAATCTGAGTGCTGCCTTTGACACTGTGGATCATGAGATCCTCTTACAGAGACTAGAGGACTGGGTGGGCATCTCTGGTACGACACTAAACTGGTTCAAGTCCTATTTAGAAAACAGGGAGTACTTTGTTGAAATTGTCTCTCAGATAAAATGTCCCTGAGCTGTGAGGTGCGTCAGGGGTCAATCCTGGGACCCATTGTTCAATCTCTATATGCTGCTGTTAGGCCAGTTAATACGCAGCAATAATGTGTCCTACCACAATTATGCAGATGACACTCAGATCTATGTTTCACTAGCAGAAAGTGAACATGGACCAATGGATTCACTCTGCCACTGCATCCAACAGATCAGTGTGTGGATGCAAAACAAGACTGAAGTCATCATCTTTGGACCACAGAAACATAAAGAAAGTGTTGGCAGTCACTTCCAGTCTCTCTCTCTGAAACCTTCAAATCAGGCTAGAAATCTAGGGGTAATAATGGACTCAGACTTGAAATTTAACAGTCACATCAAATCTATAACATCTGTAGTTTTTTACCATCTAAAAACATTGCAAAAATCAAAGGCATACTATCACAGCCAGACTTAGGTCGTTTTCACACCTAATAGTCCAGTAGACTCGGTTCGATTCGGGACCAAAATTGAAACATTGTTAACATTTTCAACTGGAGCGGTTTGCTTTCACACTGCTTTTTGTCAAACGAACTAAACCTTTTGAGAAGCTTGCCTAATCCTTCACATGTGGTGGCGCTGTACCAAAAACCATGGAAGAAAACGAGACAAAAAACCATGAAGAAGAAACGCCGCTCGTCTATTGGTCAATACAACACAACTTCTTTTCCGCAGGGAAATGTAAACAAAATGCTACAGTGCGGGGGAATCCTACTGCTTTCATTTTTTCACTTATTAATTTATAAACCTTGTTTTTGTGCGTGGTCATGAGTAACTGACATATTTTCGTCAGACCATATTTCTATGAGGGCTTTTACCTCCTCTTCACTCCACGTCTGACCACGAGCCATTTCTCCGCTCCGCTAGCTTTGCACCCGTGTTTGTTTTGGTTTTATTTACCCAGAATGCTCTGCATGTAATCCGCGTCCTGTCTTTGGAGCGGCCTGTGGTCCGCTTGGCGTTCACATATGCATTTGAACCGTACCAGAGTTCACTTCAACCGGACCGAGACCTAGGTTTTTTGGTGGACCAGAGTTAGCTTTTTTGGACCGTATCAGAGTTCGATTGCGCATTCTCACCTGACCAAATGAACCGGACTTTGTGGCCAAAAGAACTAGAGTTCAATTAAAGTGTACTAACCAGTGCTAGTGTGAATACGACCTTAGAGAGACTTATCCATGCATTTGTCTCCAGTAGGTTAGACTACTCTAACGGCCTGCTCACGGGCCTCTCCAAACGAGCCTTAAGACAGCTGCAGTACATTCAGAACACTGGTGCTCGGGTCCTGACTAGAACCAGGAAGTACGAGCACATAAGTCCTGTGCTCAGGTCTCTGCACTGGCTTCCTGTAGCTCAAATAATGGACTTTAAAGCAGCTCTGCTTGCGTACAAGTCTCCCCATGGCCTAGGTCCAAAGTACATCTCTGTTATCTTAGTGCCATATGAGCCATCTCGCACTCTGAGGACTTCAGGGACCGGCCTTCTGCTGGTGCCCAGAGTCAGGACTAAAAATGCGGACTCAGTGTTTAAGTTTTACGCAGCTAAAACCTGGAACAGTCTTCCTGAAGATGTGAGACAGGCCTCTACTTTGACAATGTTGAAATCCAGGCTCAAAACTGTTCTGTTTAGCTGTGCATATTACTAAAAGGTTTTTATTCTGCACTCTTGTTTTAATGGTAATTTTATGATGATTATTTATGATTATGTTTTGATTTGTGTGATTTTAATGTCTTTCTTGTTCCGTAAAGCACTTTGAATTACTTTGTATACAAATTGTGCTATACAAATAAACCTGCCTTGCCTTGCTATGCTTATTTTTTTCATCTGTGAACATGGAGCTGTTGTGCCTTGGCAAAAAGTTCAATTTTTGTGTTTTTTATGATTTGTTTTCAACAATGGTGTCCTCCTTGGTCGTCTCCCATTAAGTCCGCTTTGGCTCAAAGTGACTACCTGCGTATGCATGCTATGTATAGGCCCACTGACTGACTACAAGATTGTAGACACCTGTGATGCTAATTAGCGGACACACCTTGGATTAACATGTCCCTTTGGTCACATTATTTTCAGTCTTTTCTAGGTGTACCATCATTTTTGCCTAGGCCTGTTTCATGAGTTTATTTTCTTAAGTAATTCTGTTGAAACATGGTTGAAAAGCAATGTCTGACGTTCATTAGTTAAATTTTACAGAATTTTTATTTATTCTTACTTTTGTCAGATTCAAGTTATTTCTGTGGCCATTGAGTTTTTCTTTCATGAACCGAAGGGTACCAACAATTTTGTCCATGTGTGTAACTACTTTATAGGTGGTGCAAACTGCAAATTTATGATAAATTACAAGTCAGATCTCTAAAGAGGCAACAACACTTACTGCAAACATGTTTTGAGCAATAAAAACAAAAAAAAACTCTCACCAGAATGCAACACTGAAACATCCCAGGCAAAGCAATATTAACATCTCCATATTGGCACAATCACCACCAGAATTATTTTTTTTTTTTTAGCATCATTGCAGTTTTTATTCTGAGATTTATGTTCTTTGAAATGTATTGAATTTGTTGCAAGAGGGCTTTGTTGACACTGTAAAATTCTGCCACCAATTGTGTATCTGAAGTCTTAGTAAAGATCAACCGATGGACTGATCTATAGGTAGGGTGATAGATCTGTGCGAACTACTTTATTTTCCCTAAATCATTTAAATTAGTCAACATCTGCCCTACATATTGGCCCGAAAATATCGGCAGAACTTATAGGCCATTGGCTGATACGGATTCTCAACAATTGTATTGGCCATAAAAAAACGCATCAGTCCAGTATTTACGCTCAAAGTGAATAAAAATATGGGATTCTCACCCGTTTCTTACACAACACATTAAAATTGTAGGTTCTCAATGGTTTGCTGTGCATAGAAGAAATGAACCAAACGCCACAGCTGATTCCAAACTTTGCTAGTCCAGTCAGATCAAGGCAGGTATATCACCTTCACATTCTACTACAACAGACAAGGAGTCAAAGTCAACTGGAAACTTCAGCTAGCGTCATGTGATCACGACTAGAAAAGAGTACTGCTGTTTTTACATGCCAAGACTTGGCTAAACAAAAGGGTTTGCATATTAACTTTAGAAATGAGTGAGAACTTAAGTGTGTGCGTGGGGTCAGATACACAAAAGGCTCGCTATGAAGGGTTAAAATATGCACATTCAAGAACATCAAGCAGGGCATATGACAACACTACTGTACACGCAGGCCAGACAAAGCCCCCATTGGTAACACACACCCATATATTATCATATGAATGTGGTTGTATGAATGCAGGCTTTCACCGCGTGTTGCCATGTTGAGCTAACATTTGGGATCTTCGGTTAGGAGGGGACACAGGACTAGATGTAGGATGAGGGGTTTGGGGGGACGTGAACCGTAGTTTGAGCCACAGTTATGTGACAGCTGTGGTCAAGTTACCTGCCCAGGAGTACGTTGAATGGGGGAGTGAAGAGCACGCATGATCCCCAGCGGCATCATTCTGTTTGGACAGAATGATGCCGCTTCATTGTCACTTTATCCAAGTTTGAGGGCTGTTTTACAGGAAATGGCCAAAACAAAAGAGGAATAAAAGTTCTAGGTATCTTAAGTAAAGACTCAAATGGGAATTGAGAACACAATCTAATTGTATATGTATGTTTTTGAATGTCTTCTTAAAAATCTGCCTGTGACTTTACATTATCATTACTCCATGTGACCAGCTTTATGAAAACAAACTTTCTGAATGAGAATTCAGCAATGATGTGCACTTCAACACTAATGTGCACTTTCCAATTAGGTATTCATATTGATAAAAAACTTAAGAATTTGGTCACAGTCACTCATTCAATTTGCATATCATTTAATTTTATATTAGTTGGGAAGTCATTTTTTTTTATTCCCAAAGATAATATATTTAGTTTTATTTAGATTAATTGAAAGTTTATTATCAAACCACAGTTTTATTTTGCAAAGGTCATTTTCTACTGTATGTATAAGATTTGGTAGATTTCTTCTGGAACTGTAGAGGCTGGTGTCATCAGCAAAAAAATACAGCTCAGATTGTCCATGGCTTCACAGACATCATTTATTTACATAATAAAGAATTTGGGTCCTAAAACAGAGCCCTGCACAACACCATGCGTAATATTTTTTCAGCAGAATTTATATCATTCATATGTACATACTGAAGTCTATTCAGAAGATAGCTTTCCAGGAAGCTGAGAGCAATTCCTTTGACACCATATTTTTCCTTTTTTTTTTTTTTTTTTTTTTTTTTTTAAAGTAGTGTATGATCAGTGGTGTCAAAGGCTTTGCTAAGATCTATAAATATACCTACAGTGTATTCTTTATTGCCTATTGCTGTAGATATCTGCTCCACAAGCTCCATGGTGGCCACTGAAGTAGACCTTTTTGGCCTAAAGCCCTCTTGTTACAAAAGGTTTTTTCTAACATTTTGGAAAATTGTGGCAAAAGAGTGGTCTATAGTTGGTAAACTGGTGTCTATCACCACTTTTGAAGATGGGAATTTCTTTGGCTATTTTCAATTTGTTTGGAAAAATGCCTGTTAAAAATGATTGACTGCAGATATATGTAAACGGTGTGGCAATGCAGTTAATGATGTTCTTTACCAAATCCATATCAATATCAAAATCAGTTGACCTACATGATTTACAAGTGCATCTTTATTTGCCAAGCAAAGAGATAGAAATTATTTTCTGTTGTACTCAACTGCACACAAGTAGTAACAAAAGTTATTTATACAGAAGATGGAGTTAAAGACACTGGCAGCCCAACTAAAAACGTGAAATATTTATACTTAAGCTAGCCAAAATTTATAGGGCAATGTATATTGTCAAGACATGATCCTGGTGATCTATACAGGCAACTAACAATTACACTTTTTGATTTCTCTAAATTTATTTTGACAGTCAAGCACTCCAAGATTCCATCCACAGCAATTGTTCTACTATTAATTACATTTTAATTCTGCATCCACATACATTGCAACTCCCCCACCTTTCTTATTAGGCCTGTTTAATGTAAACAGCTTGTAGCCTTCCATTTCAGCATTACAACCCTTATCAACATCTAGCCAGGTCTCAGAAACAGCTATAACACTTTTTTTTTTTTATTGTCTAAGGTACTCCTTAATATTGTTATAGTTTTTGTATAAGCTTCTACTATTAAAGTGTATTACTGTGAAGGTACCATTCATATTTAAGCATTTAAATTGTTTATTAGTATAATATCTACAATTATTAATTACATTAACAAGGAAAAAAGTGACCATCTGGATGTATATCATTTCCAAATTCATTAGTTTTATAATTCTGAATTTCGTGTGTCTTTAAGTTCATAAGTTTTTACAGAGTTAATTTACATTATAACCAAGAGTCTGATCTAATTCATCATTGTCGTCTATTCCTCTAAGTATATTTAGAAACTCATTTTCACTTAGAGCCATTTATTTGTTATTAACCTTACCCTTGTTACCCCATGACACACACACACACATCCTGTTCATTTCTCTCTCCAATATAAAGCAATATAACGTCTCTAAAACCAAGAATATCCAACTTTCCCTCTGTCCAACAAAAACAAAAAAAAGAAAAAGAAAAAAACAAATTGTTAATCCGTCCACTAGTCCTTTTGGTTATCTACAACATCACTACTAAGTTCACAGTCTCCACGCGCAGCCAGTAGCATCCTTTTCCTCCCTCTAAATAAGTCAATGTTGAAGCTTGTCTTGATTCTTGTCATTACTTGAAACTGTTCAATGTCTTTTAAGATCTCTTACCAGTAACACTGTTGCTTGCTACGGTGAGGATTGGTTCAGTTGTATGTAGACTTTGCGGTTTCTCGTCCATGTTGATCTGATCTTGTTATTTCTCCTCAGGATGCGGGCTTCTTGGGTAATCGCAGCAGTTTTTCTTTGTGAGATGTTCATTCACCTACACTTCAGATCCGTTTAACTTTTTCCCTTGTCGCAGAAGCTCCGTTTTGTGTTTACGGTTTACAAATCGTAAAATGATTGTTAATGTCTGTGTAGACCCTCAGTCGTCCAGGTCTGATCCATAGCAAAAGACAAAATTCAAATCTGTCCACTGGACAAATCGTTGAAGGAGTGAAGACGTTTTGCTGCTCATCCAAGCCACTTGGATGAGTTCTGGTCAGAATGCTGGTGGCCACTGCCTTATATCTATCTGAGGGGAGGGGCTAACCACACTGAAACTGTAAACAGTTATTGTTTACAGTTTCAGCTGAGACTACCCTATTCAGCCCTTAACGACCCTGCTAATGTTCTCACTGTTCTAGGCACCAGGACACCCTAGGTCAGAGGTCAATGACCGACTTTGTTGTCGTGTCATCTGATCTCCGGCCGCGTGTCTTGGACACTCGGGTGAAGAGAGGGGCTGAGCTGTCAACCGATCACCATCTGGTGGTGAGTTGGATCCGCTGGCAGAGGAGGAAGCCAGACAGACCTGGCAGGCCCAAGCGCATCGTGAGGGTCTGCTGGTAACGTCTGGCAGAGCCTTCTGTCAGAGGGATCTTCAACTCACACCTCCGGGAGAACTTCTCCCTGATCCCGGGAGAGGCTGGGGACATGGACTCTGAGTGGGCTATGTTCTCCACCTCTATTGTTGATGCGGCCGCTCGTAGCTGTGGTCGTAAGGTCTGTGGTGCCTGTCACGGCGGCAATCCCCGAACCCGGTGGTGGACACCGGAAGTAAGGGATGCCGTCAAGCTGAAGAAGGAGTCCTATAGAGCCTTGTTGGCTCGTGGGACTCCTGAGGCAGCCGATGAGTACCGGCGAGCCAAGCATGCCGCAGCTCGTGCGGTCACAGAGGAAAAAACTTGAGGTTGGGAGGAGTTTGGGGAGGCCATGGAGGAGGACTATCGGATGGCCTCAAAGAAATTCTGGCAAACCATTCGATGCCTCAGGAGGGGGAAGCAGTGCTTCACCAACACTGTTTATAGTGTGGGTGGAGAGCTGCTGACCTCTACTGGGGATGTTGTCGGGCGGTGGAAGTAATACTTTGAGGATCTCCTCAATCCCCCCGTCATGTCTTCCGAGGAGGAAGCAGAGACTGGGGACCCGGAGGTGGACTCAACCATCACCCTGGCTGAAGTCACCGAGGTGGTTGGCAAGCTCCTCGGTGGCAAGGCTCCGGGAGTGGACGAGATCCATCCCAAGTACCTCAAGTCTCTGAATGTTGTGGGACTTCTTGGCTGACACGTCTCTGCAACATCACGTGGCGGTCGGGGACAGTACCACTGAACTGGCAGACCGGGGTGGTGGTCCCTCTGTATAAGAAGGGGGACCGGAGGGTGTGCTCCAATTACAGGAGAATCAAACTCCTCAGCCTTCCTGGAAAGGTCTATTCCAGGGTACTGGAGAGGAGAATTCGACCGATAGTCGAACCTCGGATTCAGGAGGAGCAGTGTGGTTTTCGTCCTGGTCGTGGAACACTGGACCAGCTCTATACTCTCCATCGGGTCCTCGAGGGTTCAGTCCACATGTGTTTTGTGGACCTGGAGAAGGCATTCGACCGTGTCCCTCGTGGATCCGGGGCTCTTTACCAAGGGCTGTCCGGTCCCTGTATGACCGGAGCAGGAGCTGTGTTCGCGTTGCCGGCAGTAAGTCAGACCTGTTCCTGGTGCATGTTGGACTCCACCAGGGCTGCCCTTTGTCACTGGTTCTGTTCATTATATTTCTGGACGCAGCCAGGCGCAGCCAGGGGCTGGAGGGGGTCTGGTTCGGGATCCACAGGATCTCATCTTTGAGGCGGATCGGTGCAGCGTCTGCAGTGATGCGGTCGCTGTATCGGTCCGTTGTGGTGAAGAAGGAGCTGAGCCAGAAGGCGAAGCTCTCGACTTACCGGTCAATCTACGTTCCTACCCTCACCTATGGTCATGAGCTCTGGGTAATGACCGAAAGGACAAGATCGCGGATACAAGCGGCCGAAATGGGTTTCCTCCGCAGGGTGTCTGGGCGCACCCTTAGGGATAGGGTGAGGAGCTCAGTCACACGGGAGGAGCTCGGAATAGAGCCGCTGCTCCTACACATCGAGAGGAGCCAGCTGAGGTGGCTGGGGCATCTGCTTAGAATGCCTCCTGGACGCCTCCCACCGGGAGGAGGCCCCGGGGAAGACCCAGGACACGCTGGAGGGACTATGTCTCTCGGCTGGCCTGGGAACACCTTGGGGTCCCACCGGAGGAGCTGGAGGATGTGTCTGGGGTGAGGGAAGTCTGGGGGTCCCTGCTCAGGCTGTTGCCCCCACGACCCGGCCCTGCATAAGCGGAAGAAAATGGATAAATGGATGGATGGATGGATGGATGTTCTAGGTCTGAGTATGGAGTCATAGATGGGGGAGAGATTATGTCTCAGGCCCCCATTCCTCTTTAAGGATGGCTTCTCTTTCCTAACAAAAATAGCTTCTTTAACTCCCCTCTCAAACCATTGCTTTTCTCTGGCTAAGATCTGAACTTCACTATCAAAGGAGTGGTTAGTGGCTTTGAGATGGAGATGCACGGCGGACTGAGGTTCAGAGGAACTCTCACGCCGGTGTACATCCTCTTATGGAGTAGCTGTTTAGTTTCTCCAATATAACGCTCACTACACTCTTGACTACACTGAATGGAGTATACTACATTACTTTGTTTATGGCTCGGGGTTTTGTCCTTTGTGTGAACCAGTTTTTGTCTTAAAAGTGTTTGTGGGTTTGAAAAAGACAGGAATCTCATACTGTCTGAAAATTCTCTGACGTTTTTTAGACACACCTGCTTGGATGAGCAGCGAAATGTCTTCACTCCTACAACAATTTGTCCAGTTGACAGATTTGAACTTCGTCTTTTGCTATGATTGTCAATATTTAATACGTGCACATTTTCTTTGCACTACTGGCAATTTTTTGTTATAAGATTTAAGCCGTTAAAGGTTTAATTAATCACTTCTATGACTCATTACATACGCTAACGACTTAAGTGTTTAATTCTGCTGTGTGTATTTTTGCAGCTGATATATATATATATATATATATATTTTTTTTAACAATATTGTTATAATATTTTGACACTGACACAAAAACCCACATAAAAATTTTTCAGTATTATAATTTATCATCTGCATTTGCTTCAGCAATATATTGAACTTCAAAATTTGTTATCCTGACAGGCATACCCAAATTCTCACCTCAAGATCTGGAGCTGGCTCCCTGGGGAATACTCTGCAGCTGCCCACTGCTTCAGGCATGTTGCCTTGGGGCACTGGTTGATGGACGGATCAAATACAGATGAAGAGTACATCACAAATATTTAAAATTGTTACTATTATGTTGAAGTTTCTAATTTTACTACTATAACTATAATAATGTAACACTGGGTAGCTTTCTTCTTGCAAAATTTTAAATATAGTTACATTTCCTACAAATACAAGTAGTCTATTCTGTTCTGTTAATTCAGTAAAAGGTCCTTGTGTCCTATAATACATTTTACAACTATTTTTTGGAAGTATTCTTTTCCTCACAGAGGCACATGACATCCACTGTATCCTTGTTGAGCGCAGCACTAGCAGCTTCATTACACAAACAAACAGCACTGCCTGCACCTGTTTGAACCCGTCTGCACCTGCCAGTGAGATGGCCAATTACTATTCCTCACCATGCACAATATCACAGCGGGGACAACAGCTGAAGGCACTGCCAGAATACCTAACAAAGTCCACCACACCAACCAAGTCCAGGGGGAGCATCAGCTTTCAGTACACACACCTGCACAGGGCAAGGGTGGGCAAGGTGCCAGGTGCACATGACAATGGGCAGGTGGCAGCAGGGAGATGCGGAGGTGGGAAGCGATAGGTGCGAGGGAGGAGCATATCTGAGGTGTCACAGCCTGGACAACATCACACCAACATTCTTTCATGTTCTGGAAAATCCACAGTTAATTAAAAGGTGTACTATAACTTTTATGTAATATTTGCATGTCACCAATGGAGATATTTATATATTTATATTATAGATACAGATGATGTATAGCTGAAAATGACATTTTATTGTCCAAGTAAAAGGGTCTTTAAAATTATCATTGTGGTATTGGAAGTTATATTGAGTACTGAGTCTATTCCTTAGTATCGTGACAACACTGTATGTGCTACCCCCCCTTCTACGGAATCACCTCTGCCAATGACGCATGCAGGACCCCCGTGCCTTCTGCTCATTCACCTGCACATGGCGTCTCCTCCGCGGCATAAACACTATGCCATCCGTGTTCAAAGCCAAGCAGGTGGCAAACGGAGTCAACGTTACCCGATGCATCGCCACACGGGCTCACCAACACCGCATTACGCAAAACCGTGCACCTTTGACGTCTTGTCTGGGCTACTCCATGTGGCTTTACAACGTAGAGCTGTATTTAAATTAATTGTATGGTAGATTAACGAAAAATTGTGTGCGTAATAACGTTGCGAATTATAATACCCTGAATTTATACGTTTTTGGTTACGCGCAATGTCATCATTTTACCCAGAAAATCTAACCAAGGCTGTATTTAAATCTATGGTAGATTAATGAACAATAATATGCGTTAAACATTGCAAATTATAATACCGTGCACTCGGATCACTGGTTATGCGTAATATTGTAATTATATACAGAAAATCACATCAAATCGCTTTAAATACTGGATGTTGAAGGCATGCCCGTCTGTGCAGTGCAGTAGCCGTCACTCCTCGTAAACTTGCTTGATTGAACGACGCGGCCAAGCATGTTATAGGCACTAGGACCAAGCGGGAAACTCATTATCAGTGATCTTTGTCGCATTTCTCCGCTTAAAACTCGGTACTTACGTGCGTTTTGCGTCCTGGACTCGGCGTGGATCTCGTAGGGCCATAGTAGCGATCATGTTCAAGCATAAACCGGCGTGTGGAGGTCCTAAACGGTGTGAATAGTGGATGATGTTGCTTGTCTGTGGAGCGGAGAGAGCGGAGGACCATGCGTGTTAGACAGATCAACGAACAGGGAATGAGAGGGGCGGGCCCGCGGTGCTTGGAGACGGTGTGCCAAGTGGATCACGGGAATGACACTTATTTGCGCGGACAGCCAATCACAATCAGGTTACCACACAACACTGCGCGATTAGGGAAGGATTTAGTGAGTTATAGCTATGTATGAAAAAATGGGCAATTTATTTGACCATTTTGGGTCCATTCATCCATCCATCCATTTTCTTCAGCTTATCCAAAACCGGTTCACGAGGGAAGCAGTCTAAGCAGGGACTCCCGGACGCCCCTCACCCCAGACACGTCCTCCAACTCCTCCGGAGGGACTCAAAGGCATTCCCAGGCCAGCCAAGAGAGAGTCCCTCCAGCTTGTCCTGGGTCTTCCCCGGGGCCTCCTCCCGGTGGGACATGCCCAGAACACCTCCCTAGGGAGGCGTCCAGGAGGCATCCTGAGCAGATTCCTAAGCCATCTCAGCTGGCTCCTCTTGACCTGTAGGAGCAGCAGCTGTACTCCAAGCTCCTCACCCTATCTCTAAGGGAGCACCCAGTCACCCTGCGAAGGAAGCCTCTTTCAGTCACTTGTATCTGCGATCTTGTCCTTTCGGTCATTACCCAGAGCTCATGACCATAGGTGAGGGTAGGAACATAGATTGACCAGTAAATCGAGAGCTTCGCTTTTCAACTCATCTCCTTCATTACCACAACGATCCGATACAGCGACTGCATCATTGCAGACGCTGCACCGATCTGCCTGTCAATTTCACGCTCCATCCGTCCCTCACTCGTGAACAAGATCACGAGAAAGTTTGAACTCCTCCACTTGAGACTCCCCATCCACCCGGAGAGGGCAAGTCACCTTTTTCCGCTTGAGAACCATGGCCTCAGATTTGGAGGAGCTGATTCTCATCCTAGCTGCTTCACATTCAGCTGCTTCACACTCGATTGCAAAACGCCCTAGTGCCTGCTGCAGGTCCTGGCTCGAAGAAGCCATCAGGACAACATCATCCGCAAACAGCAGTGATGAGATCCTGTGGTTCCTGAACCAGACCCCCTCCGTCTCCTGACTGCGCCTAGAAATTCTGTCCATAAAAACAATGAACAGAACCTGTGACAAAGGGCAGCCCTGGCGGAGTCCAACATGCAACGGGAACAGGTCTGACTTACTGCCGGCAATGTGAACACAGCTCCTGCTCCGGTCATACAGGGACCGGACAACACTTAGCAAAGCCCATATTCTTGGAACACCCCCGAATGCCTTCTCCAGATCCACAAAACACATGCGGAGTGGTTGGGCAAACTCTCATGAGCCTTCGTGCACCCGATGGAGAGTGTAGAGATGGTCCAGTGTTCCGCGACCTGGATGAAAACTGCACTGCTCCTCCTGAATCCGAAGTTTGACTATCGGACAGATTCTCCTCTCCAGTACCCTGCAATAGACCTTACGGGGAAGGCTGAGGAGTGTGATTCCCCTGTAATTGGAATATAATAGAGGCAGAGAACATGGCCCACTCGGAATCCCCTGGGATCAGGGAGAAGCTCTCCCAGAGGTGCGAGTTGAAGAGCCCCCTAACGGGGGGGGCTCCACCACACGTTTCCAGCAGACCCTCACGATGCGTTTGGGCCTGCCAGGTCAGTCCGGCTTTCTCCTCCACCAGGGGATCCAACTCACCACCAGGTGGTGATCAGTTTAGAGGTAAGATCTTAAGCCCAAGCCCGAGTCCGAGCCCGACCCGAATTTCGGGCCGGGTCGGGCCTAAAATGTCAATCATTACGTTCAGGTCGGGTCGGGCCGGGCTTCTCTCTAGCTGACTTTTTAAAAATAAATATATGTTTATAAAAATGTATACTAAAACGATGTGTGGATACTAAATTTAGGAATATATTACGGGTCCGGTCTAGGGGGGGCAGACCCGAACAGAAGAAAATCCCTGAAAAACCAGGAAAAATAATGAGACGACAGGCAGTGAGCTTGGTTCTGTGCAGCCTCGCTTCATATTATGAAAGAGGGTTGCACGAGACGCTCCAGGTAGGGTCGGACCGGAAGACCCGCTACATTTCACCGCCCCCTTGTGGCACTCTCCCAAAACATGAAAAAATCTCAAATAAAACAAGTCACATTAAAAATTTATAATAATTGAAGGATTTAGTATATTTTAAAGCAACAGGAGCCTCAAGTAAGTCTCTTTAATCCAATAATTAATAACATAAAATGTGACTGCACATTTTGTGTGCGTCACAAATACTTGTTATAAAAAAATAATTTGGATAAAACAGAGAAGGCGCTGTAAGGTAATTGCTATTTAACTACTAAAAAGGAGCCGCAGAGCCAGAGCATACTCTGCGCACGTGAACGCCACCCTCTTAATAATCTTCCCCTCCGCAAGTCCGCATCTATTTTGACCTGGTATCCCTGATATGGAGCAGCAAGAAGTAAAGGATAAACTAAAGACAGGGGAACTGAAAAGGCAAACATGCACCGGCAAGAGTGAGGTGTGGAAATGCTTCAAATTGATTGTTGAAAATGCTACAGAAACTTGCGTTGGCTTGGCTGAATGTAGTCAATGTGGCGCTTTGCTTTCATACGAGAGCAAAAAGACCACCTCGACGCTGAGCAGGCATTTAAACAGCTGTACTGGCAAAAGTGATGATCGTCAAACATCTATATTATCATTTGTCCCAAAGACCGCACGTCTTCGCGCTAAGCAGGCCATCACAGACAAGTGTGTGGACTTTTGCTGTCAGGACCTTAGACCATTTTCAGTAGTTAGTGGCGAAGGTTTTTTATTAGTAGGCTTATTTTTACACATGTTTAACTTTGTTTGATTCTTTATTTTTTTAATTTATCCTCACAAATAAAATATGAAATTTCGGGTTTGCTTCGGGCTCGGGCCTGCAAATCAAGTTAATTGGTCGGGCTCGGGCTGGGTCGGGCTTTAATACCCGCGGGCCTGGGTCGGGTCGGGCTGGATTTTTTAGGCCCAATCTTACCTCTAGATCAGTTGACCTCTCTACACCTGAGCGTCCAAGAAACGTGGCCAGAAGTCAGATGACAGGACAACAAAGTTGATCATCACCCTCGATCTAGGGTGTCCTGGTGCCACGTGCACTAATGGACAACCTTTTGCTCGAGCATGGTGTTCTGTTATTGGACTTCTGTGCTACCCACAGTTTGTTTAAAATGAACACCACTTGGGTTCAGATCAGGGAGGCCCTCTTCCCGATCACGGTCCTCCAAGTGTCACCATTTTGGTGTCTTAAATCTTATTCTAAATGAAAATAGATTTACATATTTTGTCACAGATTTATTTTTATTTTTATTTTTTTTATGATTTAATGATAAAAAAGAAATTTATTTATTTATTTTTAAGAAATGCTGGCTTCTTCTGGATGCTTTACTCTCATCACATTTTTTTCACTGCATAATTTGTCCATGGATCTATTTGTTTTCTGCATTTGATCCAGCCACCAACAAGTGCCAGTGGCTCAATCTGTGAGCAGTGGATCCTCTACCTTTTTTCTAACAATATTCTACTGGGACATCAGAACTAGTAGAACAACACGCAGGCCAGCCCAGCCTATAAGCAGACTAAGCAGCTGCTTAGGGCCCCGAGGCCACCAGGGGGCCCTAAAGAGCCAATACATATATATTGAAAATAATGATTGAAAAGTTTCTTCTGAAAACCAAAAACGTTCAGGTGTTTATACTATCATATCATATCCCTCTTACGATTAGATGTGTTTTATTTCCAGTAACTAGATATGTGCTGCCTACATTTTTTGAGTTGGGCAACACTGGTGTGAAGGACCCCGACCCCTCAGGTGTGCTCTGGGTGTGGTGAGGCAGCAGAGGTGCAATTGAATATGTGTTTTTCAGACTTTTTACTGGTGTTTGATTATATTAGTAGATTTTTATAATATAGACTACTTTTTCAATCCTTGAATACTTGTCTGAAAGTCTGTTTTAAATTTCTAGTGAAATCCCTGTAGTTAGGTATAATTCCAATATAATTTATTTAGATAAGCATCTAGCTTTAATATTCACCACATCCTCCAAGCTAACTGCTAATGCGCTAACTGCTAATGAGCCACTGTTAGCATAACAGTTACTGTTGTGTTACTTTTAACAGGATCACACTTTCACACATATGAAAGCTCTGAACCCATTCTATCCAGTTGCTAAATGTTGAATTTTGTTGTTTGTTGTCAAATATAATAAGTTACAATGCCTGCACAAGCAAGTAATCGTGAGCACCACTTAGCAACGTTCGCATGCTGCTATCGTAAACACAAGTACTGCGTTGATATCCTCTGTGAGCAATAAACACCTTTAGAGTCCTTAATATTTGTATATTTCATGTGATAGTCACATTTGATTACAGGTGCGCTTAATGTGCAGGACAGTTAATGTTCATCTTTATGGCCAGAGCTCACTGCTCTGTGGAGAGATGAGCTGTGAGCGTCAAACAAGAGGCAGCACAGTTACAGTCATATCAGCAGCCCATTGACGAGTACAAGTACTGGCACCCGATACTGGTGTTGGTATCTGTGCATCCCTACTCATTAATATGCGCATTTAGGCGAAATCTCGCATCCAAAGCCTGACAAAAAACATTAAAATAATGTGATCCTAAAATCCTCTCTTATTTAATGTTTAGTCCTTCCAAATGATCTGATGATTATAAATCTGATGTTATGTCTAAGCTGTTTCTCTTATGCAACACTTAACTTGGATCACTAATTTGTACTTGAGTGATATGGTTTGGAAGTAAGTGTACCCTTGCTTAAGTACATCGTTTTGCTACTCTATCCAATTCTGCATTTTATTACATAAAGCACTGACAAATGTAAGCCCACTTTAGTCAACAGGAACATTAAAATGCACCAGAATTAAAAAAAAATTCTGGCAGACCCTCCCTCCTTACATGATTTTATGCTGTTATACTTGTCGTTATTGCTGTTGTGAGCTTCTAGAATTTTCAATCTTTTAACAACTGGTTGTGATAATGTCTAAATGTTCCCTAATATGAATATGTGGCACTGAAGTGGAGAGGGCCCCTGAGGGCAAATTCAGCTTAGGGCCACCTAAAGGCAAAGGTTGGCCCTGACAACACGTAACAATATGCAGCTGTTTTGGTTTGAATAAATAAAAAAAATAAAAAATAAATAAAAAATAAAAAATAAAAAATTGTAGCCTGGGCTCTGTCCTGTCTGTATCTGCTGTAACAAACAATAAATCTTTTTTTCTATATTTCAAAACTCACCGAGCTTCACAAATGGATTACTGTTCATGTAGAACTGTAATTTTTTCCACAACAGTATTTTTGATGATCATTTTAATATCGAAATCAAGTCAGTATTGAGGTTGAAATGTTTGTATCATGACAACACTAGACCCACCACCATCAGACCTTGAGCCATATAGTTCAGAGCACCTAACACTGGAAGTTTTGGGTACTCCAGTTTCCCCAAAAAGCAGTGGTGTAATGTAGCAAAGTAAAAGTAGTAAAGTACTATATTTAAGTAAAGTACAGATATCTAAAATGTATACTTAAGTACTTGTGGATACGTTTTACTTTTACTCCACTACATTTTTTAAATGGACTGAACAGTAAAAGTATTTTTTATCGATTAAGTCATCTCACTTGAACAAAATTGAGCACAATTCTTCCTCAAAATCACTACATTTGAAGCGTTATAAGACCTAAAAATTTGCGCGAAATACTGTTACTTTTTAATCTTTAAGTACATTTCTAAACAGGTACTTTAATACTTTCACTTAAGTACATTTTTTCATGTAATTCTTTTACTTGAGTATTTTTGCCTAAGTAACAAAATCGAGGACTTCTTCCACCACTGTCCCAAAGACATGCATTTAGGAAAATGTGGTGTCACTGTATTGTAACCACCTTTAAGTGAAGTGTAATATGATCATGACTAAATTTTAAGTATTGTTAGGGATAGGTTTGAGTCTGGTCTTTCAAATTGTAGTCTAGAATATGACTGAAATCTTGACCAGATCATTATCATGCAATATTTATATAACTCAACTATCATGCAATATTTGTATAACTATTTATATAACTCAACCAAAAAATTTGGACATCTCATGCTAATGCCAATTCTCAGATGTGTGCATTCGACAGGGTATTTTTGTCCAACCAGTTATGACATACCAAAGGTGCACTATGCAACTTTTCTGGAGCAGGGTACACCACCTGCTTGTTTCCATGGAGATGTCATTGCTTTGCCTAGAATGTTCCACAAAACATGCATTCTTATTGTGCATGGAGTTGACTCTTTAAAAGATGGCTGTCAAAAGTATAGAAAATTAGATACTAATCGATATGAAACTACATACTCATTTGAGCAGGTATCAGTACTAAAGTCACATTCACAGGACAGAAATAAACCTTTTCCGAATAGCTTTAGAATGACCTTGAGCTGTATCAGAACAAGTATAAGACCACATAGAGTAGTACACATCCTTGGACCACTGTGGAACCTACCTGGACCACTGAGGAATTACAGATATAAAGCCACAAGGGAATAGAAAAAAAAAAGTACTATTATGTAATGTTGAAAATCACATTCTATTGTCCAGAGTGTTTTTTTTTTTAAATTATTATTATCATGGTATCGCAATCGGTATTAAGTATCGAGTCTATTTTTTAGTATTGAAATCAAGTTTGAAATTTTAGTATCGTGACTGCTGTAGAGTAACCTGTTAAGTTTAATGTCATTCTGTGGAACATTCCAAGCAAAGGAAAAACATCTATAGAAACATGGAGGTGCCTTTCTACAGAAAAGTTACCTATTACAGCATAATTTCCTTAATAGATGGTTTTAAGGAAACTGGAAATATAATAAACAACACAACAGTTAAAATGGTTGGGTTTTTTAATATACTTTTTTTTTTCCTTTTAAGACCTTAATGTACAAAATTAAGTGGCCACATTTAAGATCTCTCCAAATAAACTTGTTGTCAGCGGTTTTCAACGGTTCCACAAAAGATCAGGAATTACAAAATCATATCAAAAATATCTCTGTCCTGTCAGCAAAGGAACTAGACCAATACAAATTTACAAAAGAGCCAACACATGTACAATATTTATAAGTACTTCCCATTGAGTCATTTTTGTCCTTCGATTTTGGCTAAAATGAGGTACATTAAAAAAAGAAAAGGAAAGTTCTACCACCTCGGTCTGAAAGGTGGAGGTCCGAATCTTGGTCGGAAGGGTCCCATGTCCATGCCAGGTCTGGGGAAGGGCGGGCCACGAGGGGGGAAGGGCATGGGCATACTGAAGCGGTCAGGGGGGAACATGGCTCCACCAGGCATTATGGGGGGGCGGGCCATGGGAGGGGGCATGAAGGGAGGCATGCTTGGAGGAGGGAGCCCAGGTGGGGGGAACGGGCCAGGCATGGCAAAGGGCGGAGCTACGGGAGCAGGGGATGCCAGGTTAGGGTCGGGTTTGGGGTCTGAAGAAGAGGAGGAGGGGGTTTCAATAGAAGAGGCAGTAGAAGAGGTGTCAGGAGATTTGAGGATTTCTGTTGAGAAAGAAAAAACAAAGTTACAATTTATGTTGGACTTTTTGTTCTAAGTAAACCAAATAAACACATTTGGATGTTAATAAGAGTTTTCATATTACAACATTTTGGTCGAGTTTATTGTGCTGAAAATGTGTGTCCTGTCTACTGAGACTGGGCTTGCATCTCCACAAAACTGACTTTTATTTGGCTTTCTCCTGCTTGTTTCCATGGAAATGTTGTCTCTTTGGCTATAATATTCCACAGTTTGGCATAAAATGTATCTATCTCCATGGAGAATGTTTCGAGGCATGGTTTTAACCAGCGGTGGAAGAAGTTCTCAATTTACTAAAGTGAAAGTAAAGATACCAGAGCAAATAAAATACTCAAGTATCATATTAAAAATCTACTTGAGGGTCTGTATAATTCCTCAGTTATCCTGGTATGATCCATAGTAGAAAAAAAAAAAAAATCAAGTCTGTCAACTGGACAAAAAGTTGTAGGAGTGAAGTCGTTTCGTGTGTCAGATTCTTACTAGCAGTGGCCTTTGCAGCCGGGCTCTTCTCTGGGACAGCAATGGTCTCTGCTTGAACAGATGTGGGCGACAGGAGGCTCAGGGTGGGGAGGGCGGGAGAGCCCACCAGAGGGGCTGCCAGCTGGTTCGGAGGCACCTGCAACACACGATGGGGTATGGTAGTCAGTACAAATCTAAGACAACAACAGCACACGAAGATTAAACGTTTTATTCATGAAAAAAGGCCATTCGCACAGATTAATTAAAAATTTCTTGGATCAAAGATTTTAATTGGCAAAACAGAAAATGGAGACATAAAATACATACAGGAACATGGATATTACCAACAAAACAAAATTTAAATTCTTGAATGCACTGGGTCACAGTCATCTACATTCTTTGACATTCTCTGTCAAAATACATTGGACATAGACATATGAAGCAGTTTGGCCATAAAACCTTGATTACATATTGTCTAGAATGTAAAGATGACATAATATGTTTTTTCACACAGGTATTTGCAGATCATGTTACATTTTACAACTTCCATATTGACCTAAAAATGACTTTTCATGCCATTTTGACCCCTCACCAGAGCTCTACAATCTGCTGGAGGTCCCCCGGTCCCGGTGCAAACAGTGGGGTGATCGTTCTTTTGCAGTGGCCGGTCCACAACTCTGGAACTCTTTGCCCATTGAGTTACGTTCCATCTCTGACCTGCCTCTGTTTACAGCCAAACTTAAAACTTATTTATTTAGAATGGCTTTTAACACTTAGTGGCCCTGTGACACTTTCTTTATTTTAATGGTGTAATGTGCTCTGTTGATTTGTATGATGTTTATTGTTTTTAATCGTGTTTTTAATGTTGTACAGCACTTTGGTCAGCTTTGGTTGTTGGAAGGTGCTATAGGAATAAAGTTTGATTGATTGATTTTCAAGACGGCCTTTCACGAAAAGCTGGGTATTATGAGAAGAGGTTGGCCAACCCCTGCGCTAGCTCACCTAGCCCAGCAAGGAAAAGGGGTCATTTCCAGATGAGCAACTATGAATGGTACCTGTGTCTCGCAGCTTCTGAGAAACACTGCAAATTGTACTGTTGCTGTACAGAAGGGCACTCACAATCTACGGTTTGTTTAAAACGTTTGGAGACACTCAAGTGGACCTGCAGCTCAGCGGTACACAGGGAGACGCAGCTCCATGTTGAAAAAGTGAGTGTAAAATGTTAATAATAATGTTATTGAAGTCATTCCGGGTCATTTTGGTGAAATTGCCTTTGTTCTGACCTCTCCAACTTAAAATGATAACCATTACTGAACCCTCAGTAGTATATACACAAGTTCGGGGTCTTTGTAAAAGTAACACCCTATAGTTTTACCCACAGGTGTCAGAATCATTGTAAGTTTGTCTGCTGAGCATTTATACACTTTGGAACACACATAAAAAATATTTTTTCTCATCCAAGCCTAAATTTTTTTTGTTAAAATTAAGGTATAGAAAGCTGCTGTAGGGACAAAAATACACTATATCTTAACTGAAAAATTGTTGACCACACACATTTCAAATTTGAGGTCAATATCTATAAAAATTAGATTTTTACACTCATTTTATAATTAGTAAATCCAGGCCTCTCCAAACCTATCCAAGACATTTGGAGAACGTTTGGAAAAAATGCAATAACTTTTGAACCCATGAGACATCAATGTGGGCTCCACTGAAAGCTTACAGTAAGAGGAATCTTTACCTGCACACCTAGCTGCTCTATTACTGATGTACATTTATATAGCATACCAAAACTCAATATAAAATGTATATTTGTATACAGAATATAGTCGAAACAAGTGGTATGGGTCAAAATAAATATATATTTACAAACCACAAACTTCAAAATGTAAACAAACACACACTGCAAACTGAAAGCACACTGTACATGGCAGATTGGCAGGTGCTAATGCTAATGATTATACATGATATATTTGACCCACAACTAAGTCAACAGCAGAACAAACCACGCTTACCAGTTAGTAACAGCACCCAATCCATCAAAACATAAGATCCTCTACTCCTGAGCCCTCCATGAGATCTTCACTTGGTTCCACAAACTGCTCCAGGTCTGAGATGCCTCTAGTTTAACTTGTACAAACATCCAGAGTGTCCTCGGTCGCGTACTTCCTTTGTTTTGTCCGTTTCGTCATGTTTAAAATGCAAAACTGCTGCAAAACAACATTGTGTAAAATTATGCACGCAATAAGTGCGGAAAAGGAGATAGCTTTCAGGGCAGAAGATCGTGAAGGCTACAGGCATTGCAAGTATGCTTTTAGCAAAGAGGTGGAAAAGGCTAAAGCAAAATACAATACACGTCTGGAGCAGCATTTCTCCACCAACGACTCTGCTTCTGTCTGGAGAGGGCTTAGGCAAATCACCAACTACAGGCCCAAAGCTCCTCCCGCCGTGGACAACAAACAACTAGCAGAAAAGTTAAACAGCTTTTATGCGAGGTTTGAAGTTTCACACCCCTCCCCCTCCTCCCTCACCATCATGGACATTACCTCCAAACCCACCTTGGACCCCCCCTCCTCCCCCACTGCCCTCACAGTTTTGGAGCAGGACGTCACTAAGCTTTTCAGGAAGCAGAATCCCCGTAAGGCTGCGGGCCCAGATGGTGTCTCTCCTTCCACAATTAAACACTGTGCTGAGGAACTGGCTCCTGTCTTCACGGACATTTTTAACACCTCCCTGGAGTCATGTCACGTCCCAGCCTGCTTCAAGGTGTCCACCATCGTGCCCATCCCCAAGAAGCCCAGGATCACTGGACTTAATGACTACAGACCTGTGGCGCTGACGTCCGTAGTCATGAAGTCATTTGAGCGCCTGGTCCTGCACCACCTCAAGTCCTTCACCTCCCCCCTCCTGGACCCTCTGCAGTTTGCCTACAGAGCCGATCGTTCTGTAGACGACGCCATTAACCTGGCCCTTCACTTCATCCTCCATCTGGACTCCCCGGGAACCTACGCCAGGATCCTGTTTGTGGACTTCAGCTCTATGTTCAACACCATCCTCCCTGCTCTGCTCCAGGACAAGCTCGCTCAGCTCAATGTGCCTGATTCCACCTGCAGGTGGATCACTGACTTCCTGACGGACAGGAGGCAGCGCGTACGGCTGGGGAAGAATGTCTCGGACACTCGGACTATCAGCACAGGATCTCCACAGGGCTGTGTGCTTTCTCCCCTGCTCTTCTGTACACCAACTGCTGCACCTACAGCCACGACTCCGTCAATCTGGTTAAGTTTGCGGATGACACCACCCTCACTGGACTCATCTCGGACGGCGATGAGTCTGCCTACAGGAGGGAGGTGGACCGGCTGGTGTCCTGGTGTAGCAGCAACAACCTGGAGCTTAACGCCCAGAAGACAGTGGAGATGATTGTGGACTTCAGGAAAGTCACAGCCCCCCTGCCTCCCCTCACCCTGACGGACTCCCCCATCACCACTGTGGACTCTTTCCGCTTCCTGGGCACCTACATCACCCAGGATCTCAAGTGGGAGCCAACCATCAGCTCCCTCATCAAGAAAGCCCATCACAGGATGTTCCACCTGCGGCAGCTGAGGAAACGCAAGCTGCCGGTCCAGATGATGGTGCAGTTTTACACGGCCATCATTGAGTCCATACTCACCTCCTCCATCACTGTGTGGTTCGCTGGGGCCACTGCCAGGGACAGACAGAGACTGCAGCGCATTGTGCGCTCTGCTGAGGTGATTGGCTGCAGCCTTCCATCTATACAGGACCTGTACGTCTCCAGGACTCGGGGGCGAGCAGGCCGTATACCAGCTGTCACCTCTCACCCTGGACATGGACTATTTGAGCCACTTCCCTCTGGCAGGAGGCTACGGTCCATTGGGACCAGAACCTCTCACCATAAGAACAGTTTCTTCCCCTCTGCAGTTTGTCTCATGAACACTTTATAATATTTGCACAAAACTGGACACTTATAACACCGGTCACTCTAATAAGTCATCTTTGCACTGTTGTTCTGATGCTGCTGTTGTATATATTTTCTACCTTTAAGTATTTGATTTGATTTTTTTTTTTACTTCGTGCATGCCCTTATTTGTATTTGTATTTATTCAGTGTGTTTTATGTTGTACTTTATCACCAAAATAAGTTCCTAGTTTGTGAACTGTGTTCACAAACGATGGCAATAAAAGGATTCTGATTCTGATCTTTGCGTCCAATCTCCTCCTTTTTCCGCGGACAGCATACACCATCTGTTTACGGGAAACCATTGCATGTCATGCATCGTCGTGTTCTGCTGCTCATTGGCTGTAAGGGGAATCACTAAACGTGTGTAACGTAATTGCTTGATTCTACAAGGGGGAGAGTGGGGTGTAATCAGTCATCTGTAGCACTGATTCACTGTCTGGGGCTCCAGTAAACCATACTCCCCATCTTATTTGCCAACTTTGGTGTCAATCACAAGCTAGCAAGTTTATTTCGCACTGAGGAAGAAAGTTGGTGCTGTCAGAAATTTATTATGCTTGAAATCGACAAAAGAAATACAAAAAAGTAATGGAGCAGATTTAACTTTCCTGCAGCAGATTGGACATGGAGGATCTAACTTCTTTTGTGGACATAATTTCGTCACTGGATTATACTCTCTGGACCTGTATGGAACAAATGAGACCAACTTCGTGGGAATATGTTGATGTTTGACAGAACCAGAGCCCTCAAAGATAAGTGAAGTCCAAATCCACATTTCTGACTGTAAAACTGGCATTCCTGTCAGCACTTTTGTGATTGCAGGTGAAAATGGTTTGCATATTCAGAAAGATGAGTGCCGTAGCTTTCATTTGATGTGTAGATTGTTTGTGTGGGTGACACAGAAATATATGTACATTGCTGTAAAATTGTAACGTAAAGGCGATGGCCCAGAATGTTAAGGGGTTAAACAACCACTTTCCTACTTCTTCAGATTCATCCAACACAAATACTCCTCACATGCTCGGTTAGAATGTTGAATGCAACATATTTCTTAAATTAAGTACTTTGTTAATTACAAAAAAAGTAATGCCTTTTTTACATGTGTACATTATCATCTACTGTAGCACTGGACTGCTTCATGAGCTTTTACTAAAATGTACAAAGGACCAGATTTGGTTAAAAATGAAAACTTACATCAAGAGGTTGGATCTTGTCTCCTCTTACCCCAAATATATGAAGGCCAACATGTAGCCATAGTTTAGTTCTATTTTTCATTTAGTGGGAAGTATTTGTAAAGGAAATTAACACCTAGAGCAGTATTTTGTAAGGCTGTGGTGAGCAACAGCAAAATGGTAATCAAGTTGCTGGACCGGAGCCAGCTGCTCTCATCACAGCTGTGGATAATGCTTTATCAGAAAAGTTATGTAGTGCACCTTTAGAGACCAAACCTGCTTCTTGAAAAAGGGCCCAGGTCCCCCCCATCTCATGTTCCATCAAAACAGTTTGGGTATTAGTGCCTGGTAGTGAAAAGGTTCACACAATCTACTGTAAAAGTTGTGGAATCTTCTCACTGTACAGGGGGATTAGTATCCGGCCACATTTGACAAGGGATTAAAAAACCCCAAACACTTTTCTAAGCATTGATTGCCATTAGCTTTACGTGTTATGTTTTAAGAATGACACCTGTTCAAAGTTCACATACAGGGTTAGATGTTGTTTTTTTTTTTTTTTTTTTTTTTTTTTACAGAATAAAAATATTTTGTTGTTTGCGGAGGAAATTGTTGCACTTGAACTTTGTGATTTCCATTTGATTTTAGGTACGTACTTGGTTGTCACGGAGAGACAACCAAGTACGTATGCAGATGGCATACTTTAGGCCAGAAAGGTTATGCAGTGAATCTTTAGGCAAATCACGTGTAAATGAATGGATTAGCATTGAAGTTTTTTTTTTACATTATTTAAAAATGATGATGTAATGGGTGCACTATAACTTGCCTGGTGGAGTGTTTGTCACCTGCTTACATGGGGATGTTAATGTTACACAGTATGGCACTCAATATTGTCTGCCTTGTATTTATTTAAGTAAATGCCTTTTCATTGCTGAAATACCAGAGGAAACCCATTTTCTTACTGTGAGTAGGGTCACTGTTCCCCAAAGCTGACCAGTAACTTTGTCTAGTGACGTTATCCGCTTGTGTCCATGGAGATTGATGAGTGTACTACCATTGCCTACTGTGGAACATTCAAAGGCAAAACATTAGAATTCACTATAAAAGATGCATGTGGCAGACCCTCCACCAGAAATGTTACATAATACAACTTCAATGTGTAAAAAAACAAACAAAAACAAAACAAAAATCAGCCATGGATATGTTTTTGTTCTAAATCAATAGATGATTACTTTTACTAGGGCATTTAGAGCACTGCACCATTCAAAACTTCTTTTAACCCTTAAGATAATTGTAGACGGGGCTGTAGATGAGTGGAGTTAAAGTACACTACTGAAACTAATTGCCCAGCATGTTTCCTGTGGCCCTACCACAGTGGTAGTACACCTTACACTCCCTAATGGAAACAAATGCATATTTTGGATTTAAACTCCATATATGAGGTAAATATTTTAAAATCAAATATAACTTTTATTGATAACAATTGTAATGCTGATTATTCTTAATGGTTAGGTTGTTTATGTTGTAATTTGTTTTGGTTCAAGCCGATTATCCTATCAGAACGCAGTATGAGCATCACACAAGTCTCTCATTTGGGTTGCCAGCTTTAACTGTTGAAATCCAATAGGTGTCATTATATAGAGTGCCATCATAAAGAGATTTGTTCTATAGGTTGACTGTAATCTATGTAGTCTCTGAAATAATAAAGGTGCTGCTGAAGATGGATTTTAACCCCAGTTTGCAATGGGCATACGATTACATTCTGTCACAACAGAAATGTGATAAAGTAGTGGTCAGAAGATGGCATACAAGTGCTTCAATATTTCAAGTACACAAACAAATACAAATACATACTGCATTTGATATTTGTGTTCAAGAGCTTAGATGATTACTCTACTGCTGTGCAATACAGTGCACATGCTATTTAAAGCAAATGAGGTAAAAATATATCGTCTTCCAATACTAATCACATTTTTTCTTTTAGATAAAAAAAAAAAATCTAAATAGAATTAAAGCCGCAAGCGGCGATGATGGCCCTCGCCCCCCATGCGACCGCCCCCCCATGCAACCGCCCGGGGCTGGCCACTGCCCCCACGCACCATTTTCCCCACCCGGCCACCCCACGGCCGCAATCTGCCCCCCTTCACACAGTTTCTATATAAATATCTGTGACCAACACATTATAATTGAGGTCCACGGCGTTGAACCGGCAACCTCGTGCACAATACAGGTATGGTGTAATGGACTTTTTTGCCCCCTTTGAGGTTCACAATTATCTCCCCAAGTTTCATGCCAATCGGACAAAGTTGTGTTTTTTACCAGTACAGTAGGGGGCGCTATAGAGGTCACTGTCCATCTGCTCATTATGTTTCTCTATTCACAGTTTTATTCTGTATCAGTGATTAGAATTTGAGCTTTTTAGGCTGATCAATGTGTCTGTGAGAGGGAATAAATTATGCAGGAAAGCAGTCATATTTTGACAGTGTGCTGTGCATAAACCAGAAAGAATATCCCCAAAACGTGGTTGATTATTGACAATCGACATATGCACATACTGTATGTGGAGTTTGATGTAATTTGGATGAAAAACCTAGGAGTAGATATAATTCATAGACATGTAAGTCAAAGTGCAAAGTGCCAATTTCTTTTCAATTCATTGCGCCCCTGGTGGCCAACAGTGGAAAATAACCCATGGCCATAATGTAATTTTTTGTTTCTTCTGATGCCACCGATTTATTCCCCGAATTTCGCAGGAATCCGATAATGTTGGCGTTTCACCCCTATGGTAGGGGGCGCTATAGTGTTCATTTTGATTAAAATTAATATTTCATTCCATTCATGCCCCAATCTCGCATATGTGATGTGAATGTGAGCTCTGTAGGGCAATGCCTGTGGTCGTGAGAGGACATAGAAAAAACAGGAAACGAAGGCGTATTTCGGTGGCGGCGTACGGGTGAACCGTGTGGAATTCGGAGAAAACGTGGATAACTTCTGAAAACCCATGTGTCTGGATGTGGCATGTGAAATCTGAGCTCATTTGGACCAAAAACCTGAGACTAGTAGCGTTTTGAAAACACGCTGCGAATGAAGTGGCGAATTTTTGATCCAAAATGGCCGACTTCCTGTCTGTCATAGAGCAGTGCTTCAATTCATTTTTATGCTTGTCCCCCCATTCTCTATCACTGTTCTGCTTTTTGTGTGTGTTTTCCAAAATAAACCAGGCTCCTCTCCCATAGGGGTGAATTTTTAGGTGGCGCCGTCGAGTCAGGGGGCATGGGACATTTTCCCGACACCAATTTTATGACATTTTTTGCCGAGCCGGTCGATTCTATACCCCCATGTGAGACTTTTCGTGAATGTTCAGGGGGTGAAAAATGCGATTGTTTTGGCGGAAAAACAAAGAACAATGTTAATATGCAGTGTGGCCCTGAGCTGTGTGGCTCTGACTCTATATGAGAGGGGTCTGTGGCTTTGCACCGGCAACCACGTACATAATACAGGTATGGTGTAATGGACTTTTTTGACCCTTTTAATGCTCACAATTATCTCCCCAAGTTTCATGCCAATCGGACAAAGTTGTGTATTTTACCAATACTGTAGGGGGCGCTATAGTGTTCATTTAGATAACAATTAATAGTGCATTCTATTAATACCCTCACATCACACGTGTGATGTGAATTTGAGCTGTGTAGACCAATGCATGTGCGTGTCAGAAATTTTTTTATGATTTTTTTTTTAGTATTTGCGCTCCTGGTGGCCAACCGTGGAAAATTACTCATGGCCATAATGTAATTTTTTGTTTCTTCTGATGCCACTGATTTATTCCCCGAATTTCGTAGGAATCCGATAATATCGGCGTTTCACCCCTATGATAAGGGGCGCTATAGTGTTCATTTTGATTACAATTAATAATCCATTTTATTAATACCCTCATATCACAAGTGTGATGTGAATTTGAGCTGTGTAGACCAATGCATGTGCGTGTCAGACATTTGTAAATGATTTTTTTTGGAGTCTTTGCGCCCCTGGTGGCCAAGTGTAAAAAATGACCTATGCCCGTAATATTATTTTTTGGTCCACGTCATGCCCCCAATTTATTCCCCGAATTTCGTAGGAATCCGATAATGTTTGCGTTTCACCCCTATGGTAGGGGGCGCTATAGTGTTCATTTTGATTAAAATTAATATTGCGTCCCATTCATGCCCCAATCACACATATGTGATGTGAATGTGAGCTCTGTAGGGCAATGCCTGTGGTCGTGAGAGGACATCGAAAAAACAGGAAACAAAGGCGTATTTCGGTGGCGGCGTACGGGCGAACCGTGTGGAATTTGGAGAAAACGTGGATAACTTTTGAAAACCCATGTGTCTGGATGCGGCATGTGAAATCTGAGCTCATTTGGACCAAAAACCTGAGACTAGTAGCGTTTTGAAAACACGCTGCGAATGAAGTGGCGAATTTTTGATCCAAAATGGCCGACTTCCTGTCTGTCATAGAGCAGTGCTTCAATTCATATTTATGCTTGTCCCCCCATTCTCTATCACTGTTCTGATTTTGTGTTTTCCAAAATAAACCAGGCTCCTCTCCCATAGGGGTGAAATTTTAGGTGGCGCCGTCGAGTCAGGGGGCATGGGACATTTTGCCGACACCAATTGTATGAAATTTTTCGCCGAGCCGGTCGATTCTATACCCCCATGTGAGACTTTTCGTGAATGTTCAGGGGGTGAAAAATGCGATTGTTTTGGCGGAAAAATGAAGAACAATGTTAATATGCAGTGTGGCCCTGAGCTGTGTGGCTCTGACTCTATATGAGAGGGGTCTGTGGCTTTGCACCGGCAACCGTGTACATAATACAGGTATGGTGTAATGGACTTTTTTGACCCTTTTAATGCTCACAAGTATCTCCCCAAGTTTCATGCCAATCGGACAAAGTTGTGTATTTTACCAATACTGTAGGGGGCGCTATAGTGTTCATTTTTATTACAATTAATAATCCATTTTATTAATACCCTCATATCACACGTGTGATGTGAATTTGAGCTGTGTACACCAATGCATGTGCGTGTCAGACATTTTTCAATGATTTTTTTTGGAGTCTTTGCGCCCCTGGTGGCCAAGTGTGAAAAATGACCTATGCCCGTGATATTATTGTTTGGTCCATGTCATGCCCCCAATTTATTCCCCGAATTTCGTAGGAATCCGATAATGTTGGCGTTTCACCCCTATGGTAGGGGGCGCTATAGTGTTCATTTTGATTAAAATTATTATTGCATTCCATTAATGCCCCAATCTCACATATGTGATGTGAATGTGAGCTCTGTAGGGCAATGCCTGTGGTCGTAAGAGGACATCGAAAAAACAGGAAACGGAGGCGTATTTCGGTGGCGGCGTACGGGCGAACCGTGTGGAATTTGGAGAAAACGTGGATAACTTTTGAAAACCCATGTGTCTGGATGCGGCATGTGAAATCTGAGCTCATTTGGACCAAAAACCTGAGACTAGTAGCGTTTTGAAAACACGCAACGAAAAATTTGGCGAATTTTCGATTCAATATAGCCGACTTCCTGTCCGTCCTAGGGCCGCACTATGATTGGCTTTTTTGCTTGTCTCCATGAGCTCTATCACTGGTGTGAATTTCGTTAAGCTAGGGCGAAAAATGTGTGTCGGCTACCAATTCATTTTAAAATTTTGAATTTTCTAGATGGCGCTGTCGAGCCAGTGTGCGTGGGTCATTTTCGTGATGCATATTTTCTTGAATTTTTTGCCAAGCCGGTCGATTTGATACCCCCATGTGAGACTTTTCGTTGACGTTCAGGGGGTGAAAATTGCGATCCCAGGGGGAGAAAAAAAATAATAATAAGAAGAAGAAACCCAGGAAGAACAATGCCCCTCGCCATCACTTCGTGAGTGGCGAGGGCCAATTATCTTCCCTATGGGTCTCATGAAGTTGTGGCAGTCTGGAAAAATCAAAAGGAGAGATCTTGTTTGAATGTACTTTTAAGTGATTCTTTTATATTATATTGTACTGTTAATGGTAACAGTCAAACAAAGCACCTATGATAAATACACTGCCTGGCCAAAAAAAACGTTGTCACCAAAAAAAAAAAGGTCACACAGTGTCACAAAGATCTTAAATTGATGATGGTAGAGTCTGAATGCTGCGCAAAGCCTTCTCCTGCACATTCCAAAAATTCTGTGGTGGCAAATCCAGGAAAGAAAAAAATCCATTGATGGAATAACCTGGTGATTCAGTATATTCAGGTAATCAGCTGACCTCATTCTTTGAGCACATACTGTTACTGAACCTAGACCTGACTTGTACCTATAGGCTCGTACCCATTTGCTTACTTAAATCCAGGTGGCAACTTTTTTTTTGCCCAGGCAGTGTATGTCACATTTACGGTATATATTTGACAGCATAATTTGACAAAAGTAGTGAGCAAAAGGAAGTAGGAAGTACTGAGGTCCTGGACTGGACTGCAGCATTCTACCTCCCAAAAAAGTTTTCTCAGTCACTTTGTCCAAACACTACTTGTTTTTACTACTGGGCCATATTTCCAATGTTATGGAAATGCAGGATTTTTTCTGGCATGTAAAATATTGTAGTAAGGCATCATCAGTTTACATAACATAAATAGCTAATCTAATACAATACTACCATTTACTTGAGAAATTGTAATTGCCATTTTTATAGAGACAAGAATTTTTATAAACTAAGCAATTAAGCAAAAACACCCAGATTTGCTTGAGAAATTGTGACACGCAAGCATATCAGCCTGTGCACTGACTGCCCTCTCTCTCTAAACTTCAGGAAGTTCATCAAAAGAGCTGCAGAATGTGAGCCTTTACCCCTGACATCTTTTTCTAATATGCATCGTTAAAAAGCACAAGAACAGCAGTTTATTATGACCAGTATTGGCCAGATTACTTGGCAAAACTAATCTGATTAGACCTTCTAAAAGTAATGTAATTACTCTGATTACTTTATTTCAAAAGTAATTTCAATACGGATTACTACAAGTTACTTTGTAAAAAGAAAACACACTGCTCAAGAACCAACTTGAATTTTAATAATAATAATAATGTCAATAATAATGACACTTTGTTGCTTGCCTGAAATGAGCTTCTAGAACACTGTTCCATAAACCACTATTTGTCGCTTTGGTTCAAAGGTGATGAGTCTGACACCA
The DNA here is from genome assembly GCF_009829125.3 of Periophthalmus magnuspinnatus. Taxonomy (NCBI): domain Eukaryota; kingdom Metazoa; phylum Chordata; class Actinopteri; order Gobiiformes; family Gobiidae; genus Periophthalmus; species Periophthalmus magnuspinnatus. The sequence continues at coordinate 22,232,422 of NC_047138.1, read as the reverse complement.
GAAGATGGCATCCCATGCTACCATGGATTACACACATTTTTGACAAAGAAAAGCAAAGTTACTAAGGCAAGTAACTAATGAAACCACTAAATTTTTAATAGTAACTAGTTACATTACTACATAACTAAAAAAGTAATCAGATTACATAAAGCCCTTTCTATAACTAGTTGCCAACACGGTCTATGACACCAACCTTTCGATACTCAAGTGGACATGACTAAGAGGCTCCACACCCGGCTAATCCAAGTGTCAGAGCACTTACTAACCTCTTTCATCGTAGAGATCGACTGATGTGGGGTTTGGCATGGCTGATGCCAATACGGATTGTTTAGAATCCAGAGCAACTGATAAGCTCGATAAGCTCTGCTGATATTTTGGGCTGATATGTAGGCTCAATTTTGATTATTTTCTCCAAATTATGTAATTTAATTTATTTAGCCCTTTTTACCGCAAACCTACAAGAGAGCTGTGTTGTCATGTTTTGTGCAGTTATCTCTTAGTAATAAAGTGTTAACATAAAGCTTTGTGCGTATTCCATTTCATTGTCAGTGAAATCAGTACTTTACTTCTTTCGGAGAGTTTGAGTAAATTAAGGTTCATCTAAGATATTTTAGAGCAGATGTCGAATTACAATGAGTTATTTTCTGATAATAAAAACACTCATTTTTGATTTGATTATACTGTGACCTATAAAATCCCCATCGATCAACAGAATCATCATGACATCCCTGGAACTGAACTGAACAATCATTGACACTTTAAATGTGGCTCATTAGACAAAGGATTAGCTTTTACTTCAATTAAAATTTCATAAAATCTGTGAACAGCACACTTTGTAAGCAATCCACTCACCAGCCTTAAGACACTAAAATAAATAACAGCAGTCCATGTTCAAAGAAACCAACTTACATTTGGTTAAGTGTCATTTCAGGCACATTGACTATTTGGTCCATAACTAGGCTATAAGTTGCATTACAAATTTCCATAAAAAATTGAAAAAGAAAATTACAAAAATTGTTGACAATACTTTTCAGTCTAATGAAAATAAATAAATACTCAAAAGAATACCAAAATGATCCTTTCAGTTAACCAATGATAATCTATTGAGCTGTGGGCACACTTTGGACACACAGGCCAGCATCAGGCTTCAAAGCCTTTACCTCAAACAGAATCACAGGAGACACTGGGCTTTTTCTACTGCAGAGCAGGTCCAGAGGAGTCCCACTAGTCACACATTTTGATCACCCTGGCTCTAGGCCTGTCATAACACATTTTGATTCATGATATTACTACAGAGATAAACAATAATAATGAAAATACTTTATGCCACTGACACAAAGCAGGAACCAATTTTAAAATATAGTATCATTAAAAAGCCTTAGCTGCAACTAATAAATGGCAGAATGAACTGGTAATTAGCAATAGCAGTTATGTATTCTACCTTCTACAGCTCAGATCTTTCAGATGACATAAAAATGGCAATTATTGCCCTACTATTACAAAGAAAAAGTACCCACGATATATATATTAAGCCCCAAAATATATTGTTCCAGTTATCGTATCTTGAACGATAAGCCAATATTGTAATTCTTGTGACAGGCCTACCTGGCTCTCCTGTCACTCATTCTTTAGTTCATGCTTAGAACAATAACATAACAGGGCTATTCAAGTCTAACTGTACTGTATAATCAAAAATAAACCTACTGTAATATTCTTTAGCAAAGAGTAGACTGACAAATGAAAGAAAGTGGTATTACCGTCTATGGGTCTTTGTGGTTGAGCCAGTGCGCAGGCGAAGAGTCACTCACCTGTGTGAGGCATCAGGATGATTGTGGCTCAAAGCATAAGTTCAGTGTTGTTACTGTTAGCGAAGACTTCATCTGCTTCAAATCATTCTTCTAGAAATGACTGAAACAACATCACTCAGGCTGCATTACAATCCCTGCACTGCACGTGATCTTTAGATGAGGTAACCACAGGCACAAATCTGACCTTACAGTTAATTTTTTTTATTTTATTTTTTTATGTAGAGCACATTGAACCAACACTGTGGTGCCTTCCCATTTAAAACAATTGAGGACAACTTGACACAGAAAGCCACTTAGACTTTTGTAATGCATAAGATGTGCAGCATTTTTACCTAGTCTTACATTTACACACCTCAATACATAAAAAAATTATGAGTTTATCAAGAACAAGGTCCTAGTCCTTGGTTTTTGATAAACACAAGAGCGCATTTCAATAGTCAAAGAAATTCTGTTACATACAGTAGCAAACCCTGTTTGAAAATGGTATCGTGAGAATGTACACACCTCATGTCACCTATAACAGACTTCAAAAAGTGCCAGAAATGAACTTCAATTCTAAGATACAATCATTTTTTAACTTTAATTAGACACTTCTATACTGTCCAAAGAAATGTGTCACATGTTCAAAATCATTTACTATATAATTTTCACATTTCAACAATGATTCCCAATCATCTACACATACATAAAATCATAAATTATAGTTATTATAGTATTAAGCTTAAAATTTATGAAAAACAAACATCCTAGCTGGCCTCATTCACATATACTGTTGCCTATTACATTAGCTGTTACCTTAATGTCGTATAAAACTCTTTTCCTCTGGTCTGTGGCTCCATTAATGTTCTGATGAAATGTGCACTCATTGAGTCATTGCGTTCCAGTTTTCTCACTCGAGGGGAACCCTTGTATTTGGGTCTCGAACATGTTCCTGCTTCTTCCTTTTGCGTCTCCCCTCAACAATCAAATATTCTCAAAGACTTGTGATTTAGAATTAGAATTGATTTAGAGATCCAAGCAATGTATTGATCCCCTGGACATGTTCCAGGATTAAGCACATTTACGAGTGCAGACTGGGCCACGGTCCGTGCAGATGCTCAAATGGCACTAGTGAAAAGTGTCCAGTAGAAATGTACAGCAGGTGGCGCCACCTGTCCTCATTAGGACAGTAAAGTCTACAGTTGTTACAGGGCTAGCTTACCTTACATGTCCTTGTCAAAATTCCACCCCCAACGATGAACAATAAATAATTTCAGTATTTTTTAATAATCAGTATGGGGTTTTTCAAACCCAATGCTAAGGTCTTTGAATCTAGGCAGCCGCTGGCTGATATGTAATGACTATAAACTCAGTTCTGTTACTAAAGGACACTGCTATGCAAAACAGTTTAATAATAAACATATTTTTTGTTTTCTAGAATAATTTTCTTCAGACACCCACAGCCCTGTAAAACCTATAAACTTATGAGAGCAGTGTAGACGGATAGTGCAGTTTTATCTGGGCTAAATCATGCAGCATTTAAGATTTCAATCAAAGCATCATGCATCTCATTTAGTCTTTTTTTTTTTTTGGCTTAAGGATGATAAGCAAAAAAGTGCAAAAACTTGTCTGATATATCGGTCCATCTATAATATTCTCTACATTTGATCAAAAACTGAGGATTTTTTTTGTAATAAGCCACTAATCTGTGGATTACTTTATTATTACTTTTTTTTATCAAATACTTTTGTAAAGAACAAGTAATAACGTATTTATATTTTATACTATATTTTTATACTATATTTAGTCAAAACTAGAATGGCCTGAAGCCACATATTTCCACTCGTGAACTTTTGGATATAACAAACACTTTTGTTTCCTTTTTTGTAGATGAAAAACCAAACACTTTTCATTGTGACTCTAAAGTCACCTTGAAACCTTCCACCACCAGAAAGCCAATATAGAATTTGAATAGTTTTCAATTTACAGTGAACCACCTTAAACATATAGCATACCATTCTAAATGCATCTCTGGTCACACATGACAGTGTTAACTTTTTCACAGCACCACTTTTATTGCACATAAAACCTCTACATGGGCAAAGTCAAAAGTAAACGTTATTCTCAGGAGAAATAGTGGCATGCATCAGACGTGAACTACACATATCAACGGAGGAGCTTGTCCATGTTTGAATAATTACTCAAATGCACCACATGTTTAAGGTCGTTCTCACACTGCCACTGGGTCGTCGTAAAAGAGCATTCACTCCAAGAGCAGTGCTTGGGCCGGTGTGAACTCAACAGTCGCATTCTGGACCACAGTAAATAGCCGGTCAAAGAGTGCCTGAAACATGAAGTCTCAGAGCGGCTCCACTTGCACTCTGGAGCGGGGTGAGCGGCATTTACTGCAGTGACAGTAGAAGTGCTTGAAACTGGGCAAAAAAGAGCCCGGATGACTGATATGAATGGGCACTGCAGAGCTGCAGTTTGATATTAAATTGATTCAAATTGCCTCGTCAGATGAACGTGTCAGCCTCCTCCTGTGTCTGTTGGGGTCTGTGTGGATCAAAAAGCTTTTTCTTCTCCGCTTACAGTCCTCATGGTGTATTTAGCCACAAGTGACAAAAAAACACCATAGTGCATAGGAGAAATGAGCGGAAAGGGGAAGCAAGCGTGTGCATGTGTACTCACAATGATCACAGTGCTCACAGTGCTCTGTCTGCTTGACAAGTGTTGTCATGGACTTTCGTGTGGCTCATGATGTTTGGGGTGAATGATGCACAGAGCAAGTGAACAAGGCTGACCCAAAAGTAACGCAAATAAAACTAAACCTAGTATGCACTGACGCCGGTCCACCGAATGCACTGTCTGAAAACGACTTCAATCTACTCCTACCTTAAAATAGGGCTCATGTGTTGGAGGTGTTCTAGAGCAAAGGAAAAAACAAACGGCCTAAAAACAATCCTTCTCTCCTGCCATTCCACTGATGTGTCACACATGAGTGGCCATAATGTGCTTGACTGGAGATGGACAAGAAAATTATGTTACTGGTGTCATACACCATTGAGCTCATTATTGAAAATAACAGTCTGCCATTTTGAGTTCATATTCTATTGAAGGACATGTTCTGCATATATCCCTGTGTCATTTAGAGCAAATAATGTCACTTCTCTCAGTCACAGCGTTTAGTGTTGTTTCACCTGTTTTTTTCTTACCGATTCTGTTTAATACATTTCTACAACTGGAGCAAATGTAAGTAGTGTGATAGTAAGTGTGGTTGTCGAAGGTGCTGATGACCAGACTGTCTCAAGCCTGTCAAGCCCCCTGTATTGCGACTACTAGGCATGTATTATTTGTATACCATGTATGCTTCTGATTCTGTATCTGTTCTACTCTGCACAGGACGCAGAGGTCAACATCACCTTAAACCAATAGTATCAAAACGATTTTTCCCTTTTCTACTAGAGCTACAGCCAAATGTATAATACAACACAGGAAAGCCCTAAAACAATGTTTATTCAAACCTGAAAAGCTCCAAAGCTCATGTGTAGCACTGTGTAAGAGTTTAGCAGTGAAAACCACCGGAGAGCAGAGGTTCAAAAAGGCCATGTTTACCTGAACTGGACCAGAGGCTGCTCCTTCACTCACTGCGCTCTGTACAACTGTGCCTGTCTGCCTCTGATGGTTCAAGAACTCCTCTGAAAGACCCCATGCTGTAAAAAGGGCAACAGGTTATCTTCACTAAGACACAAGAGGAAGTCATAAAATAGATGAGTTAGACTGCCAATTTAAAGCCCTGAAATAAGATGAGTGTAGTACAGACTGAGGCAGCCTTGTGAATAGACAGTGAGGAGGAGCATACCTGGGTTGACTGTGTCTGCGTCTATCATCCCTCCTTCTCTGTAGCTCTCCAGCTCCTCCACTTTGACCTTACTCCAAGGGATGTAGGTAACACCCTGCTCCACATCCCAGAACTTTTTATGAGCAGATTTAATGCCTTTGTTCAAAGCCCAGGCGATCTGTGAACAGCTAAATTCAAAATCATACAGTCACACCAGGCAAAAGGGGCAAAGTCTTCTACCTTAAATGGCTTCTGATTGACTCGAAATACTCCGCGGCTGAGCTTGTTCAAAGCTGTGTTGGCGTCTTGTCTATGGATCATGACAATATAAGCACAACCTCTTGGTGGAATCATCTATTAAGAAATACAAATGAACTAGGTTAAAGACATTATGCGGTTTGAAGACCCTATAGTGTGTATAGTGTGTAGTGCTTACATTTACAGACTCAATCTGACCAAACTCTTCCAGGAGCAACATAATATCAGCCTGCTGGGTCTTTTTGTCCAGCTGACCCACCCAAAGTGTTGTGCTGCAAACTATGCAAAAAGGACAAAAACTATATTATTACAGGTCAAACACAAAAATATATAAAAAATACACATTACTTCTAAACTTTTTGGGCTGCAATGTTCAATCACAGCATGTTGTATTTAAAAATAACCACTGTTCCCTTGAGACAGCCCAGCTTTATAAAGCAAATGAGATGTTTGGGGAAACATTACGCATGATAGACACGTTTTGAGCGTCAAACACCAGCGTTAATCTCTACAAGATCAGCGGAGGAGTGGAGCAGCCTCCCTGTGTTCCCCGATTTTACATAAGCTGTGGGATAAGCTGTGGTTTTGGCCACTGCACTCTGTACTTTTCCCCCACGACCCGTTCTCTCTCCGCACCTCTGCCCCTCTCTGCGTGTCCATCTCCCCCCTCCTTTTCTAAGTCTTGTAAAATGTGCTCTGCTAACTGACTCCTCATTTGGAGATATAAAGCATACTAGTAGTCTATCTGAATATGTTGGGCGCAGTTAGATTAGTGTCTCTTTTCCGCTTTGATCCCACATGTTTCTCTTGGTGAATGTGAAATATGAGCACAGAGGTACGAGTCAGCCCTGCTGAAAGCGATGTGCATGTCCTGCGGTAGTAGAAGTGATACACAGTTACACAGAAGTAACACAAGTCTGCTTCAAATGCCTCATTCTCCACCTGTTTTTCATTAAGCGTCAGTTCTCTATAGTCCCATAGCAAGCAGGAGACTGAGCCGCACAAAGTCTGCATAGGGGAAAGAAGAGACCGAGGGAGAGGAGAGACCGAGGGAGAAGAGGGAAGCACTCAGAAAGGCTTGTATATTTGCTGAGTACTGAGGCTCTGTGTTTATGTCTTCATGCACAAACCAATGAAAGACAATCAGTCTTATTTTATATTCCGTAAGGGCACACGCACTGGATTAAATGTATGATTAATGAATAAAAATAATTTATTTTCCAGTCTACTGCCGGATGTCTTGACCTGACCAAATTATTCACACCATCTACCATCATTCTACCATCTAGCTCTATCACACACCCCACAGTGTGAGCATGAGCCAAGTCTTACCACTGAGAATCTGGGGTTTGATGCTGGGGAGGCCTCTTTGCCTGCGCTCTCTCTCCCGCTCTCTCTCACTGCGCTCCATAGAGCGAGACCTCCTGTGTCGCTCTCTGGACCGAGAGCGAGTGCGTCTGTGTCTGGACCTTCTGGAGTGAGAGGAAGACTGAGAGCACCTCTTATGGGGAGACCTGAAACACGGGGTAAACTAGTGGTACATTGCAATACACTGCACACTTATGCCTACGTAGACATTCCAGAAGTAATACACACCAGTCAAACAATGTACATATTAGTGCCAAATGCAGAAGGGATTACTCATTATTATTCACATTTTGTCCCAAAGCACTTTAATTGCAACGAAATAGCACTCAAATATTCAGCTTCAATCTGACAAAAGCAGATGCCTGTACACTATCCATATTTGGATAGATCTCTCATACATTATATGGTCTATAGCACAACATATGAAATGTGACATTCAACCATCTGGATTGTGAACCCAAGCCATTACATTGGCAGTTATATCACAGCCCTGACAAGATGTTTTTTTTGGAAAGTAAAATTATGTCCAAAATACAATACTATGCAAATCCTGTTGAATCCCATTTTATTGAGATATCGTAGTGAGACTGATTTACCTGGACCGAGACCTAGACCTCCTCCCATAGCTCCTGTGTCTGCTGTCTCGCCTCACTGGGGAGTCATCTCTGAGAGGTTCCTGAGAGAATAATAATAATAATAATTACATGACTCAGAGACTAATAAATGAGCCAATCAGAAAAGAGGAGTGTGCTTTACCCGTGTGTAGGGCTCCTTTACAGAGCTGTATGCTTCAGGCCCTGGATGGATCATCTCCTGGTTTATTACGTTCCCATCATGCTTTGGGGACAGAGTGCAATAAAATGTATTGTAGACAAGTAATGTAATTTTGTTTAATGATCAACAAAATGAAAATATGAAGTTTATTTAAAATGTATACCGGGACCATCAGATGTGGCTGAACATCCTGGGTGTTAGGCAACTCTCCAGCAAACTGTTTGAGGACATTTTCAGCTATGCTTCTGTAAAAATGAAAAAACACAGACTCAAGAGAATGTGGTCGTTACAAAGTTAATTTGGACAAAAGGAACTTACAAGAGCTGAGCGTGGTTTTCTCTCACTGCTTTATCCTCTGGTTCATCCTCATATTCAAACCGGTCTAGAAGTTTCTAAAGACAGTACACAGCTCAAGTTAAATATTATATATATGAATAATACAAGTGCAGCTCAAAACAAGCTCTGCATTTACCTCAGCAAAGGTATTATTGTTTGTGTGAGAGATGTAAGCACTGGGATGAGTAGTAGACATCTGAGCAGGGTTTGCCAAGTTGGTTTCAATGGCAGCTACCAGGGTGTCATTGCCCTGCTGCAGATTCTGGAGCACTCTCTGTAACTACAATTATCATGGTGGTTTGGTCAAACATGTCCAAACATGTCATTACAGGTGTTATGGTGCCTCACCTCCTGGCCCTGAGGAGACTGGAAGAGCTGGGCCATAGCGGCCAGAGCCTCCATGTTGGATATGGCAGGCTGCGCCAGCACAGTCGGGGCAGCAGGCATGTGTGGATCTGTGTTCACAGACGGAAAAACTGGACAGTAGAAATATTTAATTAAAACTTACACAGATGTGTTGGCAAGTTACCATTTACAAAAATTTACATCTATCCCTCACAGAGATCAAAGAGATACACTTCAAACACACATCGAATTAGAGTCACTGGACTGGACAACTGATAGATATTCACCTCCTGCAGCTGCTGGTGCTACAGGCCCATGAGCCATGTCCACGAGGGGCTGGATAATGTCCATATCAAACACACCGTTTTTCTGCCACAGGTTTAGGACACGGAGGATTTTAGTCTGGACAAGAAAAACAATGCATAAGATATAATTTTTTACAACAAAAGAGTAGCCCCTCAAACAGTACCTTGTCCTCCTCCGGGCAGCAGTAGAGGTTGTGGAAGGTCTCAGTGAAGTTCTTAAGGAATCTGGGACCAAAGACATCTTTTTCCACACCGAACTGATGTCTCGACTGACGCACAATGGAATCCACCACATACAGGCCCGGGACCTTCAGCTCAGGCTTACACTGCACACATGTGTTAACTTATTCAAGGGTCATAAAGTGCCTCCAATATCAGTATTACTCGTGAAATGTGTTTGTTACCTACCTTTTTTACAAACTTTTCCACAAGCTGGACAACATGTTTGTACAGCTAAAAGCAAAAAAACCCCAAAAACATTACCAATGGAACAGAACTATAGAAAAATACTGAGTAGTGTCACAAGTGAGTGATGAAAATGGTTTATTCCTCTATAAAATGGTATTCAATGCAATTTATGCACAATACAGTTTTTTTAATTTAGCTTTATTGTGATTAATACCAAACCAGTAGCATTTATGTCCAGGTAATGAAAAACAGGTTTTCAAGTACTACAATCCAAGAAATGGGTAATCAGCAATATAGTAATACAATATACCAGCATATTAATAGGGAGCTTGAAATCATACACACAACATACAGCTAAAATTTAGATTCAAACTACTATAAACACTATTGCATTCATCTGTTCCACAGTTGGTGTTGCCATGACACTAACATTTCAAAGTGGGTTTCAAGTTGAAGTGCATTAATTTCTATAGCACAAATCATGTGACCAGCACAGACTTAAGGTAGTGCATGAGGTAAAATAGAGTGGCAATGATATTATGAACTCAACATTCGAAGAACTCTAATTACAATGCTAGATTGATTTTAAATTCCATAACCATGACCTATCTGTGTCCCCAGATATGAGGTAAACATGTTCAAATACAGGTTTTACTGAGAACAATTCTAATGCCGATCTACTCTTGATTGCATAAACACCGAACACGATGCCCAATTTATAGGTTATAATTTTGTCTTTTAGTTCAAAAGAACAAATTATATTTTTTTAAACCAACTGATCTGAATGGTCACTACCTAAACCCCAGCACCTAAAGCCAATCATGAATCAGTGATAGTGCAGTCTCTGCAGCTCAGTGAGTTAATTCTGGAAGTTCTGAGCTTTCACATGAGGTGTGGCCATATACAGAACTTTTTCTCAATATGCACGATAAGGCACTGGTAACACAGGTGAAGTTGTAATTGTAATGGCTTTTACAAAACAGTAAATTTCACTTTTATTTTCACATGGTTTTAAAGGAACTGTACTCCATCCATCCATCCATCCACTTTCTTACGCTTATCCGGGGCCGGGTCACGGGGCAGCAGTCTAAGCAGGGACTCCCAGACTTCCCTCACCCCAGACATGTCCTCCAGCTCCTCCAGCGGGATCCCAAGGCGTTCCCAGGCCAGTCGAGAGACATAGTCCCTCCAGCGTGTCCTGGGTCTTCCCCGGAGCCTCCTCCCAGTGGGACATGCCCAAAACACCTCCCTAGGGAGGCGTCCAGGAGGCATCCTGAGCAGATGCCCGAGCCACCTCAGCTGACTTCTCTCGACGTGTAGGAGCACTGGCTTCTCCAAGCTCCTCCCGTGTGACTGAGCTCCTCACCCTATCCCTAAGGGTGCACCCAGCCACCCTACGGAGGGAACCCATTTCGGCCGCTTGTATCCGCGATCTTGTCCTTTCAGCCATTACCCAGAGCTCATGACCATAGGTGAGGGTAGGAGTGTAGATTGACCGGTACATCGAGAGCTTTGCCATTGGACTCAGCTCCTTCTTTACCACAACAGACCACAACGCTCCATCCTTCCCTCACTCGTGAACAAGACCCCGAGACATCCACTTGAGGCAAAGGCTCTCCACCCAGAGAGGGCAAACCACCTTTTTCCGGTTTCGAACCATGATCTCAGATTTGGAGGAGCTGATTCTCATCCCAGCTGCTTCACACTCGACTGCAAAATGCCCCAGTGCCTGCTGCAGGTCCTGGCTCAAAGAAGCCATCAGGACAACATCATTTGCAAACAGCAGAAAAAAGATCCTGTGATTCCCGAACCAGACCCCCTCCGGCCCCTGGCTGCGCCTAGAAATTCTGTCCATAAATATAATGAACAGAACCGGTGACAAAGGGCAGCCCTGGCGGAGTTCAACATGCACTGGGAACAGGGCCGTCTTACTGCCGGCAATGCAAACACAGCTCCTGCTCCGGTCATACAGGGACCGGACAGCCCTTAGCAAAGAGCCCCGGACCCCGTACTCCTGGAGCACCCCCCCAAAGAACACCACAAGGGACACGGTCGAATGCTTTCTCCAGGTCCACAAAACACAGGTGGACTGGTTGGGCAAACTCCCATGAACCCTCGAGGACCCGATGGAGAGTATAGAGCTGGTCCAGTGTTCCACGACCGGGACGAAAACCACACTGCTCCTCCTGGATCCGAGGTTCGACTATCGGTCGGATTCTCCTCTCCAGTACTCTGGAGTAGACCTTACCGGGAAGGCTTAGGAGTGTGATTCTCCTGTAATTGGAACACAACCTCTAGTCTCCCTTCTTATACAGAGGGACCCCCACCCCGGTCTGCCAGTCCAGTGGTACTGTCCCCGACTGCCATGCAATGTTGCAGAGACGTGTCATCCAAGACAGTCCCAAGGTATTCGGGACGGGTCTCGTCCAAGGAAGACATGACGGGGGATTAAGGAGATCCTAAAAGTTTTCCTTCCACCGCCTGACAACATTTCCAGGCAAGGTCAGCAGCTCTCCACCCGTAAACAGTGTTGGTGAAGCACTGCTTCCCCCTCCTGAGGCGTCGGATGGTTTGCCAGAATTTCTTTGAGGCCGTCCGATAGTCCTCCTCCATGGCCTCCCCGAACTCCTCCCAACCCCGAGTTTTTGCCTCTGCAACCACACAAGCCGCGGCATGCTTGGCCCACCGGTATTCATCGGCTACCTCAGTCCCATGACGGCATCCCTTACTTCCGGTGTCCACCACCGGGTTCGGGGATTGCCGCTGCGACAAGCATCGCGGACGACCACAGCTATGAGCGGCCACATCGACAATAGAGGTGGAGAACATGGCCCACTTGTAGTCCATGTCCCCAGCCTCCCCCGGGATCAGGGAAAAGTTCTCCCGGAGGTGTGAGTTGAAGACCCCTCTGACAAAAGGCTCCGCCAGGCATTCCCAACAGACCCTTACAATACGCTTGGGCCTGCCAGGTCTGTCCGGCTTCCTCCTCCGCCAGCGGATCCAACTTACCACCAGGTGATGATCGGTTGACAGCTCAGCCCCTCTCTTCACCCGAGTGTCCAAGACACGCGGCCGGAGATCAGATGACACGACAACAAAGTCGATCATCGACCTCCAACCTAGGGTGTGTCCTGGTGCCACGTGCACCGATGGACACCCTTGTGCTCGAGCATGGTGTTCGTTATGGACAAACTGTAGTTAGCACAGAAGTCTAACACCACTCAGGTTCAGATCAGGGAGGGCGTTCTTCCCAATCACGCCCCTACAGGTGTCATCTGTCGTTACCCACATGGACATTGAAGTCACCCAGGAGAACAATGGAGTCCCCGATCGGTGCACTGTCTAGTACCCTTTCCCAGGGACTCCAAGAAGGCCGGGTACTCTGCACACCAGCTCGCTGCCTCTCCCTGCGGGCAAAGCCAGAGAAATGGAGAGTCCAGCCCCTCTGAAGGAGTTGGGTTCCAGAGCCCAAACTGTGCATGGAGGTCAGGCCGACTATATCTAGTCAGTAACGCTCAACTTCCCGCACAAGCTCCGGCTCCTTCCCCCCAGTGAGGTGATATTCCATGTCCCCAGAGCTAGTCTCAATGTCCGGAGATCCAGTCGTCGAGGCCCCCGCCTTCAACTGCCGCCCAGATCTCCATGCACTGTCCCCTTACGGATCCTCTCGCGGGTGGTGGGTCCACGTGAGGATGACCCAAGGGTGACCCTACCAGGGGCATGAAGCCCCCGACAACATAGCTCCCAGGATCATTCGGGCACTCAAACCCCTCCACCACGTTAAAGGTGGCGGTTCAGGGAAGGGGGAACTGTACTGGTTAACATGGTTAAATTAATATGTACAGTACAGAAACTGTACTGGTTTACCCTTATACTGCGACTCCGCCTGGCTTGGGAAAATAAATAATAGCTATTTAATTGAAGTGTATTTTATTTGTGTCTGTTCTTTTTATAAATTGTAGTTCTAAAATGGAAGATTATTATGATCTTGAAATATTAAAATGCATTTTATTAGTTCTCTCAAAATAAGTGTCACTCGTGGTATATATGCCAAAACGGCGCCCAAAACGCATTTGCATGTGTAAGTCAACCTGATCTGGAGCTGGCTGGCATACATGACAAAAATATGTGGGTGTCCAAATTCAAATGATTGACAGAGGATCTTGAAGATGTTGCCCATCAGAAGACCATTCTTGTTCAGAATTACAAATGGAGTGACATTGAGAACCTTCCAAGACCAGGCACAGCACTACCTAAATATGTCAAATGAGTCTGGCCCTGTTTTTAATAGGATGGAGGTCTTAAATTGTTTTAACCAACATTTTATATCTTCTAGTTCCTTGTTTGACTCTGAAGGAGCAGACCCTGTCTAGCCCTGCATTGACCCCCCAGTGTACACTGGACACCCTTTTAATTTTGTACCTTTCACCATTCAGGAAGTGCACAAAGCCCTGAAAGCTCTAGATCAGGGGTGGCGAACATGTGGCTCTCTGCGAATAGGAATGCAGCTCTTTGCCTCTTATCATATTTTCTATATACTGTGGCTCTTTGCATCGTTTCATGTTTCACTTATTTTTTTCTCTCTTAAAACACATTCAAATCCATCCATCCATCCATCCATTTTCTTCCGCTTATCCGGGGCCGGGTCGCGGGGGCAGCAGTCTAAGCAGGGACTCCCAGACTTCCCTCACCCCGGACACGTCCTCCAGCTCCTCCGGTGGGACCCCAAGGCGTTCCCAGGCCAGCCGAGAGACATAGTCCCTCCAGCGTGTCCTGGGTCTTCCCCGGGGCCTCCTCCCGGTGGGACATGCCCAGAACACCTCCCTAGGGAGGCGTCCAGGAGGCATCCTGAGCAGATGCCCGAGCCACCTCAGCTGGTTCCTCTCAACGTGTAGGAGCAGCGGCTCTACTCCGAGCTCCTCCCGTGTGACCGAGCTCCTCACCCTATCCCTAAGGGTGCGCCCGGCCACTCTGCGGAGGAAGCCCATTTCAGCCGCTTGTATCCGCGATCTTGTCCTTTCGGTCATTACCCAAAGCTCATGACCATAGGTGAGGGTAGGAACGTAGATTGACCGGTAAATCGAGAGCTTCGCCTTCCGGCTCAGCTCCTTCTTTACCACAACGGACCGATACAGCGACCGCATCACTGCAGACGCTGCACCGATCCGCCTGTCAATCTCACGCTCCATCCTTCCCTCACTCGTGAACAAGACCCCGAGATACTTGAACTCCTCCACTTGGGGCAGAGACTCACCACCCACCCGGAGAGAGCAAACCACCTTTTTCCGGTCGAGAACCATGGCCTCGGATTTGGAGGAGCTGATTCTCATCCCAGCCGCTTCACACTCGGCTGCAAACCGCCCCAGTGCCTGCTGCAGGTCCTGGCCTGAAGAAGCCATCAGGACAACATCATCTGCAAACAGCAGAGATGAAATCCTGTGGTTCCCAAACCAGGCCCCCTCCGGCCCCTGGCTGCGCCTAGAAATTCTGTCCATAAATATAATGAACAGAACCGGTGACAAAGGGCAGCCCTGGCGGAGTCCAACATGCACTGGGAACAGGTCTGACTTACTGCCGGCAATGCGAACACAGCTCCTGCTCCGGTCATACAGGGACCGGACAGCCCTTAGCAAAGAGCCCCGGACCCCATACTCCCAGAGCACCCCCCAAAGGACACCACGAGGGACACGGTCGAATGCCTTCTCCAGATCCACAAAACACATGTGGACTGGTTGGGCATACTCCCATGAGCCCTCGAGGACCCGATGGAGAGTATAGAGCTGGTCCAGTGTTCCACGACCAGGACGAAAACCACACTGCTCCTCCTGAATCCGAGGTTCGACTATCGGTCGGATTCTCCTCTCCAGTACCCTGGAATAGACCTTACCGGGAAGGCTGAGGAGTGTGATTCCCCTGTGATTGGAACACACCCTCCGGTCCCCCTTCTTATACAGAGGGACCACCACCCCGGTCTGCCATTCCACAGGTACTGTCCCCGACCGCCACGCGATGTTGCAGAGACGTGTCAGCCAAGACAGTCCCACAACATCCAGAGACTTGAGGTACTCAGGACGGATCTCATCCACCCCCGGAGCCTTGCCACCGAGGAGCTTGCCAACCACCTCAGTGACTTCAGCCAGGGTGATGGACGAGTCCGCCTCTGGGTCCCCAGTTTCTGCTTCCTCCTCGGAAGACGTGACAGTGGGATTGAGGAGATCCTCAAAGTATTCCTTCCACCGCCCGACAACATCCCCAGTCGAGGTCAGCAGCTCTCCACCCGCACTGTAAACAGTGTTGGTGAAGCACTGCTTTCCCCTCCTGAGGCGTCGGACGGTTTGCCAGAATCTCTTTGAGGCCGTCCGATAGTCCTCCTCCATGGCCTCCCCGAACTCCTCCCAACCCCGAGTTTTTGCCTCTGTGACCGCCCGAGCCGCGGCACGCTTGGCCTGCCGGTACTCATCAGCTGCCTCAGGAGTCCCACGAGCCAACAAGGCTCGATAGGACTCCTTCTTCAGCTTGACGGCATCCCTTACTTCCGGTGTCCACCACCGGGTTCGGGGATTGCCGCCGCGACAAGCACCACAGACCTTACGACCACAGCTACGAGCAGCCGCATCAACAATAGAGGTGGAGAACATGGCCCACTCGGAGTCCATGTCTCCAACCTCCCCCGGGATCAGGGAGAAGCTCTCCCGGAGGTGGGAGTTGAAGACTCCCCTGACGGAGGGCTCCGCCAGACGTTCCCAGCAGACCCTCACAATACGCTTGGGCCTGCCAGGTCTGTCCGGCTTCCTCCTCCGCCAGCGGATCCAACTCACCACCAGGTGGTGATCAGTTGACAGCTCAGCCCCTCTCTTCACCCGAGTGTCCAAGACACGCGGTCGGAGGTCAGATGACACGACAACAAAGTCGATCATCGACCTCCGACCTAGAGTGTCCTGGTGCCACGTGCACCGATGGACACCCTTGTGCTCGAACATAGTGTTTGTTATGGACAAGCTGTGGCTAGCACAGAAGTCCAATAACAAAACACCGCTCGGGTTCAGATCGGGGAGGCCGTTCCTCCCAATCACGCCCCTCCAAGTGTCACTGTCGTTACCCACATGGGCGTTGAAGTCCCCCAGGAGAACAACGGAGTCCCCGGTTGGTGCACTGTCTAGTACCCCTCCCAGGGACTCCAAGAAGGCCGGGTACTCTGCACTGCTGTTTGGCCCGTAGGCCGACACAACAGTGAGAGACCTGTCCCCGACCCGAAGGCGCAGGGACGCGACCCTCTCGTTCACCGGAGTGAACCCCAACACGCAGCGGCTGAGCTGTGGGGCAATGAGCAAGCCCAC
This sequence comes from Periophthalmus magnuspinnatus, assembly GCF_009829125.3. NCBI lineage: Eukaryota > Metazoa > Chordata > Actinopteri > Gobiiformes > Gobiidae > Periophthalmus > Periophthalmus magnuspinnatus. Next base: position 22,215,663 of record NC_047138.1, on the reverse strand, counting down.
ACCAGCTCGCCGCCGCTCCCCGCGGGCAACGCCAGAGAAATGGAGAGTCCAACCCCTCTCAAGAAGATGGGTTCCAGAGCCCAAGCTGTGTGTGGAGGTGAGGCCGACTATATCTAGCCGGTAACACTCAACCTCCCGCACAAGCTCAGGCTCCTTCCCCCCCAGCGAGGTGACATTCCATGTCCCCAGAGCTAGTCTCCATGTCCGGAGATCCGGTCGTCGAGGTCCCCGCCTTCGACTGCTACCCGGATCTCTCCGCACCCGCCCCTCATGGCTCCTCCCGCAGGTGGTGGGTCCACGGGAGGACGGCCCCACGTCGTTTCTTCGGGCTGGGCCCGACCGGGCCCCGTGGGGAAAGGCCCGGCCACCAGGCGCTCGCTGCCGAGCACCCACCCCAGGCCTGGCTCCAGGATGGGGCCCCGGTAACGCCAGTCCGGGCGACATTCAAATCCACCAGGGCTTATTAAAACAAATAATAAAAAATATATAAAAACTGATTTATCAGCTTTTTTTATGCTGCGTCTGACACGTGACTGCTAGTCATCTGCGCGAATTACGTCTAATGCCGGGAAAATAAGTAAACATTTCATGCGCGTGAAGACTGTTACCCTCGTCGTCAAAACGGCAAAATGCAAAACTAAACGAAAATATGAGGATGAACACAGGACATTTCTGGAAGAATGGGAAGATGCTTACTTTTTTATTGAACGGAATGGCAAATCACTCTGTTTAATCTGCAATACTACAATATCACATTTCAAGGCTTCAAATCTTCAGCATCATTTTAGCACTCTCTATGCTAATATGGACAAGAAATTCCCTAAAGGTTCTGAACTACGTAAGCACAAACTGAGCACCTTGAAAAGCCAGGTAAAAAGAGTCTCAAATGTTTCAGCAATTGAACAAGCATGGAGAAACTGTAACACTTGCATCCTATAAAGTGGCGTGGAAGATTGCCCGTGCAAAAAAAAAAAACGTACAACAAAGGAGAGTTTTTAAAAGTGTTTTGTGGATGTAATAATTTTGTGGATGGGATAATAAAAAATCCCACTGAGATTATCATCCCATCACTCCAACAAGGTAAGAAAATCTGTGATGTAGTTTGGAAACCTGATTTATGCTTGAGATAAATAGATAAATAAGATAAAACCTTTATTAGTCCCACAGTGGGGAAATTCCAATATTGCACCGCACAGTTAAAGAACAGAAGGAAAATGGTACATGCAATAAAACAATATATAAATAGCTTAGAATAATAAAAAAAATAGACTTGAAAAATAAACTAAAAATATTCCATCAGTTTACATTATACAGGCCCTACATATGTTTCTGAAGTGTGTTCAGTACTTGTGTGTCAGAGAGACAGAGATGAAGATAAAGAGCAAGTGTGTGTATGTTTGATAGAGCGAGAGAAAGACAGAGAGGAAGAGATGCCTGTGTGTGTGTTTGTGTGTATGTGGGGAGTATCTGACCTAAGGGGTAGGTGCTGTGTTAACTCTGGCTAAGCTGCATTTGATGTGTATGTTGAGGGTGGACACTTATTTTGAAATGAACCGAAGTACAATGCTTGCTGTTGTTTTGTAAGGAGGAGTGTTTAATGGGAAGTAATATGGTTGTAATTGTGTGTGTGTGTGTGTGTGTGTGTCTGTCTGTCTTGGCAGGTCAGTGCGTCGTGTGGCTCTTTGACTCTTGCGGTTGAAAATTTTGGCTCTTTGTACCTAACTTGTTTGCCACCCCTGCTCTAGATCATAAAAAATTTCTAAAGCAATGACACATCACTGTGAGTTGTATTCTCGAGTGGGATAGCCTGCCCTGGCCATTCGAAGGAGGATTCATTGGTACACTTTTATTTATAAGGCAATGCTTGGACTACTGCCGACTTACATCTGTTCCTTACTGTCACAAAGAAGGGCTCATTCTTATTCTCTTCGTTCTCAAGATCATGTGTTGCTCTCTATTCCATTTGCTCGCACTGAACTGGGAAAAAAGGCTTTTGTCCACTCTGCACCTTATGCATGGAACATGTTGCAGAAAGATTGTAACTTGACAGAGTTGATTTCCTTGGATGCTTTTAAATCTAAACTGAGAGGTCTCGAGGCTGACTCCATAATATGCACTTGTTTTTCATAATCTGTCTTTTCCTCTTATCTTGTCTTTTTAATTATGCAACTATTTTTTATTTGCTGCTGCCGCTTGGCCAGGACTCCCTTGAAAAAGAGGTTTTTAATCTCAATGGGACCTTCCTGGTTAAATAAAATTAAATAAAAAATAAATTAACCCTAAAACAGCCTTCACGTTAATATGTTACAACAATTAGAATAAACTAAAAATCCACAATAGAACCATACCAACTAACAACCACCGACTAAACATAAAAAAAAAACACACAAGCGTGTAATGTTGTCTAGTATCCATCGATATAAATAGGATTTATTTTGTTCAGCAACTCATGCAGTTGTAGCCTTTTAAGCGCATTTCCATGCAAAAAGACTTTTTGTATTTGATGACAGCCCTATGAACAACCTAGGAACATGAACATTTAACTATTGCATGAAAGCGTAAACAGGCCTAGAAACCATCCCATCCCTCCTGAGTGAATTCACACCATTGTAGTTGGCACACAGAAGCAGAGTGTCTGTTGTATTACTAACACAGTCCTGTCAAAATACATTAAGCACATACCTTTATGGCTTTGATGGCAGACTTTGTCACAGACATCATCTTTGCTCTGGATATAGGAGGCTTCATGTCAATCATGGAGAAAAGCTGATGAAAAAGAAACATCCCAAGTACAGTCACATTATGTCATATGGAGTGTGTTTAGGAAAATATACACAATCTCCAATGTAGAAGTCAAGAGGCAGCAAAAAAACATAATAGAACACTGAAACGCCTTGTTTATGGTATTGTGTCGTCACAGTCTACTTACTACTTAAACTTGGTGTTCACTCAAAAGTCTTCTGACACAACTGTAACAGCCTAAATGCATTTACAGTAGAGCTACATGATATTTTAATATACATTTTGGCACAATAAGATCAACTGAATAAATTAACTGTACATGTCTTCATTTACATGCCTGTATTACTCAAGTCACTTTACGGAGATGTTACATTAGAGTCTATTTTTGTTTTAAGCTATTTATCTATTATCTTGTTTTATGCATGTACCATTTTCCTTCTGTTCTTTAACTGTGCAGTGCAATATTGGAATTTCTCCACTGTGGGACTAATAAAGGCATATCTTATCTTGCTAGTCAAACTGTAAAAGTAAAAACTTTCTGTCAGTTTCCCTTCAAAAACTGTTAATTTCTATAAAATGAGGAACCTCGCGTTGTTGCTATATATTAATTTCATTACGATATCGGTTCTTGCGTCAAGCAGTATTGTGATATCAATATTTTGGCGATATATCGTGCAGCCCTGATGTACAGTAGTAGTACCCCGGGTTGTACCACGGCTTTATTTCTTGGCCAATGCATCTCTTTGGACGCTTTGCACGTCTGAGCAAAACTACAACGTTTTTGACGTTCGACCGAGCTCTATTCATATTTTACTCCCTCTAAACAAGAGTAATGTGACTGAGTGCTACAGGCCAAAGTCCACAGGCCGCCGTGTTCCCTTCAAACCACGGCAGCTGATCATGGCCTACATTCATCTTACACGAGTCACTTTAGATTCACAGTTGATGCATTTAAAGCGTCCACTGTTTATACAGTTAACACATTATTAGCAACAGTAGGGTTGTCTCTGCTAAGGCCCAGGTACAGAACGACGTAACCAGGGGCCTAAGCCCCATCTTACTTTAGCTGTTCAATACTTGTGATTTATATGTAGATTCAGTGCATGTCATACACACAGGTGTCAGTGTTTGATACTAGGTTTCATATGTAGTCCACCAAATACCCACAGCGACCCACTTTAGACAAAATGTTACATATTTAATAGGTGTGGCAGAGCTAAGCTAAAGGTAAGCTAAAGATAAGAATATCTTTACCTCCGCGTTAAACGCGTTTACAGCGTCCATGTTGCTTACTCTCAAATAAAAAGTCGTCCTTTGATGTATAATAACGTCCAATACTTCTCTAAATCATAACTAGGAGTAAAACGTGGCCAAAAAGATTAAATAAGTTGATATTTCGAAACTAACGTTGAGCAGCTGCGTCCTCGCGCGGACCTTAGTGTTTACGTGTGTTTACGTGTTAGCGCCTGACGTCACGTGGATAACGTACAAACGTTACGTCAGAAAATACATTTTTTATTTAGGTAAATCAATCTGGCTTGTAGTGTGTAAATAAATAACAAAATAGCGATAATAAAATATATTGCGCACAGACAAAGCAATGAGTTATTATTCTCAACCATTTTGTGGACGATGCTGCGAACTTGTGGCCAAAGTCAGACACTACAACAAGCAGCTTTGTGCCAGTGTATTGCGCGGGTCTATTGGTGTAACCCGCCTGGGCTCTTGGTTCACTTCATCTGAGCGGAGCACTGGAGGAGACGCTAAGCTTTTCTCATCATTTTAGGCGGAATCCCAGAAGACAACACACCATACAGTTTTCTGATGGAGAACTCCACAGTTGAATGGGAGTATTACTATGATTATGTGGACCCAGTAATGGTAGACCAAACCAAACTCACATACAACAAATGTAAGGGTGTTTTTAGAAACATTTTTGTCTCTGTATCGTTATTTTTAAACTTATATTTTTTCCCAGACCTAATTGTTATACTCTTTTGGATTTTTATGGCTGTATTTGTTGGATTTCTTTTTATAAGCTTGAACCTACTCTCTGGAATTGTAACCATAGTGAAGTAAGTAAATACCTTCCGAGAAAAATGTATTGAGTTTAAGAACTATATGGGCTAATAGTTGTATTTTACTTTCAGAAATAAACACAACCAAAACAAAGGGAGTTCTTCCTGACCATGGCTGACCATGGCTGACCATTATTTCATGACAAACTTCCAAGTAAATATCTTTAATTTAATCTTGGCATTAATCAAAACTTACGGCAATAACATTTGGGGGTTATAACTGTTATTTGTATTTGCATTTGCTACTGCATCAGTAATATTACAAGAACTAGTATTTTAAAGAGGGGATATTACACTTCTATGGTGTATTAACTGCTCACACATCACATACTTAGATCACTATATTAACTTTGATTGTTTTGAAAATGCTATATTCGCAAATATAACAGATTAACATAATAAATTTGTTTTGTTTTTGATGGGTCCCTGCTTTCCATTCTGTTACTGCAACACAATTTGCGTGTATCCCACTAATGAAACAACTGCACAACTTGTTATATTTGTGAAGTTGTAGTGTAATGTTTTGCATCTTGTTTTGGTATATTTATAGACAGAAGTGTACTGCTAACTGTAAGCATGGTTTGAATATGGCTTGTTAGAGACTGCTAGATTACTTTTCAGGCATGTTTTTAATGAGGGAACTTTAGAACAGGGTGGAAAGTTCCCAAAAGATGATTTTGTAAAATACTCCCTCTTTAAACTAGTAAGAAAACTGGTTGTATATAAATGAAATACACATAACATAACATAGTAACAGTAGAAAATGCGGTGCCGTAAATGTACAATATAAAACGTAAGACCATGAATGTTGGTGGAATGTCCTTGTGGATGTGTTATTTGGTTGATGTTATGATGTCATTACAGATGGCTCTGACAGAGGACTCCGATAAGGCTGACTTCTTGTTCTTGGGTGTGTCTTTGGCCACCAGACGGACGTGGGTCATGAACAGTTCAGTAGATGGGCCCAGACTCCACAGCTCATGGATGTAAAGGGAAGCCAGGAACAGCCCAGCATCTGCAAAATATATTTTTTCTATAATCAATTTCAGCAAGTGTACTATATGACTATATGATGATTTGAATAAATGAAAAAATGTCATGCACATACTTTTTTCATTTTTTTTTATTCTTTATTGGTTACTAACACCTCATTTGATTTTGTTTAGTTCAAAAATAAAAATGAATAAAAAAATAAATAATATAATTGTTGTTGCCATTCCAATTATACTGCCTATCCATTTACCATTATTACTGAAAATTATAAATAACTAATCTCAATAAATAAACAGTTACTAATAAGTTATTTTGAATTTTGTGAAATATGCTACACCAATATGTTTTACAATATGGGGGCATAATTAAGGCACCTTTCAGGTGGAGACATCATCAGCAACCTGCTGATGCACCTGTTATTAATTGCCTGGAATGATCTACAGTATCTAAACTTATCTATCTCCATGGAGACAAGCTGATGACATCACCAAGCAAGTTACAGGTCAGATCTGTAAGCAATACAAATACCTGTAATTGTATAAATGCACCCCTCCCCGAACCGCCACCTTAACGTGGTGGAGGGGTTTGAGCACCCGAATGATCCTGGGAGCTATGTTGTCGGGGGCTTCATGCCCCTGGTAGGGTCACCCATGGCAAACAGGTCCTCGGAGACGGGTCTGACTAAGAGCGGTTCAGAAGCCCATCATGAATAGAGAAACAACGAGGCCAGTTACGTCGCCCGGACTGGCGTTACCGGGGCCCCACCCTGGAGCCAGGCCTGGGGTGGGTGCTCGGCAGCGAGCGCCTGGTGGCCGGGCCTTTCCCCACGGGGCCCGGTCGGGCCCAGCCCGAAGGAACGACGTGGGGCCGTCCTCCCGTGGACCCACCACCTGCGGGAGGAGCCATGAGGGGCGGGTGCGGAGAGATCCGGGAGGCAGTCGAAGGCGGGGACCTCGACGACCGGATCTCCGGACATGGAGACTAGCTCTGGGGACATGGAATGTCACCTCGCTGGGGGGAAGGAGCCTGAGCTTGTGCGGGAGGTTGAGCGTTACCGGCTAGATATAGTCGGCCTCACCTCCACGCACAGCTTGGGCTCTGGAACCCAACTTCTTGAGAGGGGTTGGACTCTCCATTTCTCTGGCGTTGCCTGCGGGGAGCGGCGGCGAGCTGGTGTGGGCTTGCTCATTGCCGCACAGCTCAGCCGCTGCGTGTTGGGGTTCACTCCGGTGAACGAGAGGGTCGCGTCCCTGCGCCTTCGGGTCGGGGACAGGTCTCTCACTGTTGTGTCGGCCTATGGGCCAAACAGCAGTGCAGAGTACCCGGCCTTCTTGGAGTCCCTGGGAGGGGTACTAGATAGTGCACCAACCGGGGACTCCGTTGTTCTCCTGGGGGACTTCAACGCCCATGTGGGTAATGACAGTGACACTTGGAGGGGCGTGATTGGGAGGAACGGCCTCCCCGATCTGAACCCGAGCGGTGTTTTGTTATTGGACTTCTGTGCTAGTCACAGCTTGTCCATAACAAACACCATGTTCGAGCACAAGGGTGTCCATCGGTGCACGTGGCACCAGGACACTCTAGGTCGGAGGTCGATGATCGACTTTGTTGTCGTGTCATCTGACCTCCGACCGCGTGTCTTGGACACTCGGGTGAAGAGAGGGGCTGAGCTGTCAACTGATCACCACCTGGTGGTGAGTTGGATCCGCTGGCGGAGGAGGAAGCCGGACAGACCTGGCAGGCCCAAGCGCATTGTGAGGGTCTGCTGGGAACGTCTGGCGGAGCCCTCTGTCAGAGGGGTCTTCAACTCCCACCTCCGGGAGAGCTTCTCCCTGATCCCGGGGGAGGTTGGAGACATGGAGTCTGAGTGGGCCATGTTCTCCACCTCTATTGTCGATGCGGCTGCTCGTAGCTGTGGTCGTAAGGTCTTGACGGGTCCCCGAACCCGGTGGTGGACACCGGAAGTAAGGGATGCCGTCAAGCTGAAGAAGGAGTCCTATCGAGCCTTGTTGGCTCGTGGGACTCCTGAGGCAGCTGATGAGTACCGGCGGGCCAAGCGTGCCGCGGCTCGGGCAGTCACAGAGGCAAAAACTCGGGGTTGGGAGGAGTTCGGGGAGGCCATGGAGGAGGACTATCGGACGGCCTCAAGGAGATTCTGGCAAACCGTCCGACGCCTCAGGAGGGGGAAGCAGTGCTTCACCAACACTGTTTACAGTGCGGGTGGAGAGCTGCTGACTTCGACTGGGGATGTTGTCGGGCGGTGGAAGGAATACTTTGAGGATCTCCTCAATCCCACTGTCACGTCTTCCGAGGAGGAAGCAGAAACTGGGGACCCAGAGGCGGACTCGTCCATCACCCTGGCTGAAGTCACTGAGGTGGTTGGCAAGCTCCTCGGTGGCAAGGCTCCGGGGGTGGACGAGATCCGTCCTGAGTACCTCAAGTCTCTGGATGTTGTGGGGCTGTCTTGGTTGACACGTCTCTGCAACATCGCGTGGCGGTCGGGACAGTGCCTGTGGAATGGCAGACCGGGGTGGTGGTCCCTCTGTATAAGAAGGGGGACCGGAGGGTGTGTTCCAATTACAGGGGAATCACACTCCTCAGCCTTCCCGGTAAGGTCTATTCCAGGGTACTGGAGAGGAGAATTCGACCGATAGTCGAACCTCGGATTCAGGAGGAGCAGTGTGGTTTTCGTCCTGGTCGTGGAACACTGGACCAGCTCTATACTCTCCATCGGGTCCTCGAGGGCTCATGGGAGTATGCCCAACCAGTCCACATGTGTTTTGTGGATCTGGAGAAGGCATTCGACCGTGTCCTTCGTGGTGTCCTTTGGGGGGTGCTCTGGGAGTATGGGGTCCGGGGCTCTTTGCTAAGGGCTGTCCGGTCCCTGTATGACCGGAGCAGGAGCTGTGTTCACATTGCCGGCAGTAAGTCAGACCTGTTCCCAGTGCATGTTGGACTCCGCCAGGGCTGCCCTATGTCACCGGTTCTGTTCATTATATTTATGGACAGAATTTCTAGGCGCAGCCAGGGGCCGGAAGGGGCCTGGTTTGGGAACCACAGGATTTCATCTCTGCTGTTTGCAGATGATGTTGTCCTGATGGCTTCTTCGAGCCAGGACCTGCAGCAGGCACTGGGGCGGTTTGCAGCCGAGTGTGAATCGGCTGGGATGAGAATCAGCTCCTCCAAATCCGAGGCCATGGTTCTCGACCGGAAAAAGGTGGTTTGCTCTCTCCGAGTGGGTGGTGAGTCTCTTGGGGCCTTGGGGTCCCACCGGAGGAGCTGGAGGACATGTCTGGGGTGAGGGAAGTCTGGGAGTCCCTGCTTAGACTGCTGCCCCCGTGACCCGGCCCCGGATAAGCGGAAGAAAATGGATGGATGGATGTATAAATGCAAGACAAAAGAATATTCCAGGCAATGGTATAACATATCCAGGGAGACAAGCAGGTAGCATACCTTCCAACAGAAAAGTTACATGGTGCACCTTTAATTATTATCAGACAATTCACTAAAATCCTGCAAAGCCCAGTAGCTTTCACAAGCACAAAGACAGAATATTGCTTTGAGCAACCCCTTACCATGTCTGGACCGCTGACTCTCCTCTTCTGGCAGACATGAGGACACTACTGCTTGGTGCATTGCTGGTAACTGGCCTTGGGTTTCCAGTAAATGCATCATAATCTTTGTAAACAATTTTAAAACACTTATTTCTATGTTAGAACATTGAGACTCAAATACGTGGTGATACACTCTGAGGAGATCTGCTTTAAACTGTGTATCAAGCAAAAGAACATCAACAATTTGCTGATGGCCAATTACTGCAGTTTCCAGCCAGTGGAGGAAGTCCTGTGTTACATGCTGGGTATTTGAGCTCTCTAGTAGACTCCGGAGTGACCACTTAGTGAGCAATAGCACTGTATCCTTGGCCAAAGAGCTGGGCTCTCTTTTGTCTCCTGGTCGTGTCGTTTGGCCTCGGGTGAGGGAAAACTCAGGTGTCCAGTGACAGAGGATGGTGCACAGGGGCAGTGGGGTCTTGGTCAGAATAGTGTGTTTTTCTGCTCTCTCTGGGACGGTCTCACAAGATAGCAGCTCCCTTTTGGGGTGAGCCTGCGAGCCGAAAGATTTCACGCAGGTTTTGTCTTTTGTTGTGGCTATGGAAAAGAGTGGAAAAATAGTTTGGGTTTTAGCAATGATTCCACAGACTCACACACATACAGTGGGTTAATAGAACTTCAACTTCAGATACTTTAAATTCTAAGTTTTGGATCTTAGCCTTTGCAATGATTTAAAAGAAAAGGTAATAGTCGTCAAAAATCCTAAATTTGGACTTTGAAATGGAAATTTTCTAAATTACTGGAAATGTAAAAAATACAAAATTTCCATTTCATCTTTGATGACCAATACCTTATTCAAGGCCACTCAATTTAAAACTCAGATTTGTGAGAAGTGTATTGCTTATAGGCCCAAATGAGCGTCAGGTTGAATATAGTGAATGGTGGTTATAAACCACCAAATCTTAAACCACTTTTACAGTCCTTTTTCATTACATATATTTTTTCACATCAAATTAAAGTTAAATTATTTTTTTCACAATAGCTTCAGAAAGTAGTGGCATTATTCAAAATCAGAGACATAAGATTAATATGGATTAATTTCAGGTTCATCACTTTTTTTTCCAAAACAGTAAATCTCCTGTAGAATTGACAGAGACCCTCTGGCCTCCATCGATTAGATTAGAAAAGATTAACCTTTTTTCTTTTGTATAATTGATTTTAAATTTAAATGACTCCTAGAACCCGTGCACTTACTGAGCAGTAGTTTAAGCTGGTGTTTTTGGCACACACTTTGGATGTCGTTTAGGAGCAGGGAGTCACGGTGCACAGATGCCCAGCAGAGGAGCAGACTCAGGGCTTCAGTGCAGGACAGGGGCTCTGGGAGGAGGGTGAACTGCTCCGCCTGTGCGCTCACATCCAAAGAGGACAAGTAATGTTTAAGCACCGAGCTGTAGGTCTGGAGGAGCATATGGAAGTGACTGGCTTTCACACCCAACCTGAAAAAGATGGGTCTTTATTTTTTTTTTTTAATCAATGACAATTAAAACGTCGGAGACTGAAAAATTGATAATATTGCAATTGTTGCTCTGGAAACATGCAACATTTGAGTATTAAGTATCTATTAAAAGCAAAAAGAGTGATATAAAGTGATATTTCTGCACTTTTATGGTTAAATGTATGCTTTACAGGCACAATTAAGCATGTCTAAATGTCTGTCTATTGTTATTGAGATAACGCAAAAATATAAATATTAATTCAATGCTATTAGCAATAGAAAGTAGACCATACTTACAGACATTTATAGATAATTTATGGCTATGTATTATTCCACAGATGTTGAAAAGTTCTGACTGTTGCTTAACATCAAAAGTTTACTAAAATGAAACATTACATTGCTTGAAATTATAATTGTATTAATTTATATCAATAAATGGTTGCAAATATTTGTGCCACATACACATTTAGTAAAACTATGATCAAAAACTATGATCAAAACTAAGCTACCGTAATTAGGCTGGCCAACCTGTCCCTGTTGCATTCTCAAATATCACTACTAGAGGCTATCTATATAACTGATTTAGGCTGTTAGTAAAAGACCAGAGAGCACAGGAGAAGGGAGAAGCCAGGTGAGGGGTGAGGGAAGAGGGGAGAGGAAACAGGTTTTCCATCTGCCATCTACTGGTAACAAAAATCAAATAAACGTAAGGATGGTAGCTTTAAAAGATATATTTACAAAAAAAAAATTATATTGATTTTTTTATTGGATTCTAATAATTACTGTATTATTTTTTTTCTTCAAAACATGTTGAAGTTTACAAATTGGACATAATCAACCTAAGCAAATATAAGTAACAGTGTGACAAAATGACATGAATGGCCTGAGCTTAACCGTAAATAAAAACAAAGGAAACATTTAGCAAATTGTCGCATTTATACCAGTTTACCTGAGGTGCTTGGTGATGGTCGATGCCACGCAGACAAACTCACAGGTGAGGGGAAGGGGAAGACACTTCAGGGCCTTCTCTGGTTTCTCCTCATGTGGGACAGACTTAAGCCCATCCAGCTGTGCCTCCTTCTGCCCTAGGTTAGTCAGCCAGAGCGCATGGACCAGCTCAATGATGGCACCTAGCAGCTGTTGGTCCAGTTTTCTGAAAAAGATACAAGCTATCAATTAAGGTGCCATTGAGAGATTTTTAATTGAGATTAAGTTCATTTCTAATGGTCAGTGATCAGCTTGGGTCATTTAATGGAGTCTTTCAGCAAATCATCTGTCAGTAAAAGCATGGGGCTTCAGGAAGAATACAAAGCCATTTTATTTGTTTTTAATGAGACAAAATTATAATCAAATAAAACACTGTGATTGATCAATATGAGGGGAAAAGTCATAATTTTTTTGGCCATATCATCCAGCCCAAATACCAGGTTATTTCTATTCTAACAGGCAAATAAAAAAAAGATCTTACTGTTTGTCCAGCAGCTGTATGATCCAGCTGAGCAGTCCACAGCTTTTGGTCAGGTTATAGGCAGCTCGGGTCACTTTGGCAGCATGACACAACATGCGAAGGATCTGAGCCTTTAGGAGAGTAGAAGCAGGAGAAGATTTGACATTATTTAGACATCATTGTGGTGTATTCTACAAATACAGCGCATTATGTGTAGTAATAGGCAAAGTACACAGTGACTTCGAAACATGCAGTATTTTTCATACTTTTTATACTTACTTAAACATTATGAACACTACAAGATTTATAGCAATTTAATGGAATGCTTGTCAGAATAATCACAATTTTTCCCAAATCGTTCAGTCCTAGCTTGGTGCACAAAGACAAAGATTATTTATAAACGCCAACAAACATACTTTGACCTATTTTAGCAGATATGGATATACTATTTGCCTCCTGAATGCCTCCTGGATGCCTCCCTAGGGAGGTGATCTGGGCATGTCCCACTGGGAGGAAGTCTCGTGGAAGACCCAGGACACGCTGGAGGGACTTTGTCTCTCGGACAAATGGGAACGCCTTGGGGTCCCACCGGAGGGTGGGTGTAAAATAGAGGTAGTTGTGTGAAAAAATGCAGTACATTCTGATACTTCCTTTAACATGATTTTTATGGCTAAAAATAGAATAAAAGTCTAGGTGAGGTCGAAGCCCTAAATATCAGCCTTAAACAGAAATCTAGACAGCCTTTTAGGGAGCCAAATGAAATGTGTTGGAGAAATACCTGTGTGTCATCATCACACAGGGGTGAACTGCAGAAGCCCAGCACACTCTGGAACACTCCTTGTTGTTCACACAGTTGATAACAAGATTGATCACTGATGCCCTCTTCCAGTACGCTCAGGATCCACTCACGCTCCAGCTTGTGCTATTAAAAAGAGACATTATGAGACTTTTATCAGATTTCACAACACAGCTGAAGGTCTGTGGTCTTTTCTCAGGGACTAACACATAACACTCAGATAAGGAAACATAAGCTTACATAACCTCACCTCCAGGTCAAAGCCATAAAAAAGCTTGAAGAACTCCGGGACTCTTCTGAAATCCAGACTTTGGTGAGACAACAGGAACCGATTTAAAACCATGTACATGTGGTCCTCTGCAGAGAGATGGAAAGCAGTGAAAAGAGATAAGACATTCTGAAATTAATCAGAATCCCAAAATGTAAATAAATAATACAATTCTTTGGATGATATTTAAACAGCTGTACACCAAAATAAATGCTTCTTTATGACAGCTCTTTGGGGGATTTGAATAGTAAGAAATATAGACTTGTTCATTTTCCAGTATAAGACAGCTAATGGCCAGCTAAAGTTATGATTTTATTGCTCATATCATTCCAATGTAAATAGCTGTAATGCCTATATTACAAAACCAAAAAAACGTATCTAATGATGTTAAATACAGACCTGGTTTGAGGATCTGCTGCAGGACTTTGGAGATGTACGTGGTCAGAATGAACGGGAGCCTCTGATTCTGCTTCCGGACACTGTTCTTCAGGATGTCCACCAAGTACAGCAGCTGTGTGAGATAAGTATCCCCTGTTAGACACCTGAGGCTAAATCTCAACATTTTAAAGGGGGCCTGCTATGTAAATCATCTCTTTATTGTTGAAATGGGTTTTCCCTCATTATTAGCTTAGTCAAAGTTGCATTATAATATTGGCGTAATTCTGTATTGTCCTACATTCAAGGCTTAATTTCTCATAAATTTGTTTTCACATAATCGCATTTCTTTGATCTCCACCCACTCCTCAGTTTTTACTTGCAATTATTAAAAAAATATATAATTCAGACTTCGGGTCATACATGTTAGGTTCTGAAAAAAGATAAGGTGACTTCTTTAAGGTTACCAAAGGCTACCAAAATGACTGAACCTTGTCTGGCACGGAATTGTGAATTGAGAAACTATTTTAGTTAGTGGCCTCTAGTGGCCTCAGCACATTTTTTTAAACGTAGGAAAGGTAAAGTACCTTCAAAAACTATCTTGCAGAAACATGGGAAAAAGGTGGAAACTCCACACGGCATGCTACACTGATCCAGCTATTGAACCCAAAACCTGCCTGGTGTGAACTGGATGTATCCTAGGTCCAATATAGATATACCTGTTTTTTCTCTTTGAAACGAGCTCCCTCCAGATGTTGGTAGAAGCAGGTGAGCACATGGTAGGCCGCAGCTCTTATGTTGGGGTCGTAGCTGCTCAATGCCATTGCAGTGAATCCCAGAGCGTGGCAGGAGACAAACTTCAGGCAGTCGACAGCAGACTCTATCAGAAGAAATGAGAATTAAAAAGATGTTATGAGTGTTTCTTTCATTTTATTTATTTTTTATTTGAGCAAATTGTTACAGTGTAACACAAGGAAAAGTGTAAAATGTGAAATCGTAGGGAGCCCTTACCTGGTCTCAAAATGGCACTGAAGAGAGGCAGGAGAAATCGTGGGTCATATAAACTCTGAGGGTCCTTTAAGTTGTCTGCTTGGAAGAGTGGCTCGTCATTCTAAAAGAGGATAAAACACTACTAGCATGAGCAATAGTTTATGTTGAAGAATGCATGCGATCACATTACACAAATGATGTAATGATGTATTAACTATTTTGAAACTATTACTGCACAATTATCAAACGTTTCCCGCTTATACTTGGGTAAATACATGTAAAAGTGACAACTGCTAAGCGGTTGTTTGACTTGATGCATTTACAGAAACATTCTACTAAAAAACACGACCAAAATAAATTATTCTAATAAGAGATGGGCCAAATATCGATAATTGATATTTGTCGACACGATCTTTGGTTTAAAAATCTATTCAAAAATATAAAGTGATGTCGGCCGATATCAATACTGAAACCAATATATATCATCCCTACATAATTCTAACTAACTAAATTATTCTGCCAGTCCCCTCCCTTTTACTGTAAGACAACCAAATGAAAAAGCAAATAACAAAAAAATTATGTGAAAGGAAAGACTAATAAGCTGTAATAATGGTAGTAAAGGTTGCAGATATCCAAATGTTTTTAAGAATTCTAGTGCCCACCTGTGGTATGAGCTTGCGTTGCTGTGGGAAATGAGCGATGGACTGGATCATGGCATCAGGTTTAAGCAGGGCCAACAGCTCCTCTGGGTTGGTCTGCTTCCATAGGGACGAGCCCAGAGACTTCTTTGCCTTATGATGCTCCATGGCAGCAGGCCCCCACACAAATGACCTTGAGCCAATCAACAACAGCGTACATGTAAAATGTATGGCCCTCCTTTTGGAATGTTCATCTTGTTTTCAAGCTTGATAGTTAGCTTCTTATTTTCTTTTAATCAGACAACTTATAAGTGAGACAGATCAGATACAATAAGAAGCTAACTGCATATGTTCCTCATTTATCACCAGAAATACTTTTGAATTAAATAGATTAATGTTTTTGCATGGCCACGCTAGACTACATGGTTTTACAGTACTTTACAAAGATGTATACTTTGGAACCAGATTTTGCCTCCACATTTTCCCATGGGTGTTATTGGCAGACGGATTAACCAACCGGAGAAAGCATGGTCCACTCGTGTTAAAACAAACATGGTGGCTTACAAGTAAAAAAAAAATATCAAAACACACATATAGAGGAGAAACACCACACTAAAGCATTAAACTCTGTAAACTCTTTGAGTTAAAACGAGTTATATAGTTCTCAATTGTATAAGGACATTTCAGGGGAGATGTCTTCTGCATTTAAGAAAAAATAAAAGTGACTAAAAAGCAAAACTATGTTCTAACTATATAGATTTTTTTGACAGTAGACCAATCAGTAGATATCTTGAAGAAGTTGACCCCATTATTGGCATGATTAATTACTGTTTGTGTTAAGCAACATAGCAGCTTTACTTTCCCTTTCTATGTATTGTAAGTGCTTTGACAGCCAACTAGAAAAGCACCATTCTATGCATTTGGTAAGGAGCATTAAATACCTTTATTTAATGCTCCTATAAAGATCACGGAGAGATAATGTAGTAAATGTAGTAAATGTAGTAGATGTGTAATATATTAGTCAGTCATGTGACATATACATTTGCTTGTAGAGGTCTAAAAAAAAGGATTAACAGGTTTAAGACGCATGGACTAGATATATATCGTTTCTTGGACAGAAATAATGCATTAAACTGAGTGTGTCAATTTCAAACACTGTGATTTTGTTGCAGTCAAATCTGTTTTGAACCTATGAATCAGCAAAACATTTACTTACTGGAATTTCAAGAGGCTGACATTGTTCTTTTCGTATTCTTGTATAAGTAGCAGCAAGTTCTGATCTGCAAACACAGACACACACATAAAAAACTGAACTGAAAAGAGGACAAGACTGCAGATTGAATGTATATATTTACCTAAAGTGCTGAGAGAGGCTCTGTAGGCTCCCAACAGCACCACAAAGTGATTCATGTTACAGACTGAGGGACATCTCCTCACCAGGCACAGCAGCAGGGACACCAGAGCTTCTGTCAACACACGGACATGGTTTAGATTTTAAGGAAAAAAATCAAATTTCTATCTATTTGTCCTGATGTTTTAAAAGTATGAATCCATGTTCAATTAAGTATCTAGTTTCAGTCCAAGTTTAGTATCAATTAATATTAAAAGAAACATATACAAATACAGGAAGGATTCTGCACTGTTTAAAGTCCCACATTCTCCAAGAATCAAACCCGGGACCTTTTTGCTTACCTTAAGGTTAGCACACTAACCACTCTGCCACCATGCTACTCAGCATTATAATAACAGCATTATTACGACTGTTAACTACCTTTAGCCTGAGTCCCAGTCTGCTCCTGAGGAAAGTCCAGCATACAGGGCAGGAACAGGGAGTGGCTGGAGCTCATCATGTGGAGGGTGGTTAAAGGCAACAGGTCCATGTGATGCTCTACCTCTCTATACATTACCTCTACCAGGCCGTTGAGGGAGGTGAGGAACGGAGCATGTTTGTACCGATATCTGTAACACAAAGCCTGATTAAGCCTGATTAGGATTATTATTCAGAAAATATGACAACGATTTGCTTACTTGAGTCCAGTTTTGACAAAACTGTTCCATTCAGATGCAGGGATGTCATCTGCGCCAGTCTGGAAATTAGCAAATAAATAAAACAAGATTAAGAGAATTAAGAAGAAAAACACCAAACTAAAAATTCTACCAAATGGTGACGATGAACTTTGCAAAATCAATATTCATTGGACATTTTACACACAGTGGCAGGGATGTGACAAAATATGAACAATCCTACATAGAACTGATACTTTACTGGGAAATTTGGCATTGAGTCATAGACTAAGAAATTCATTGATATACATTTTCGTTACAAATGACAAAATGATTACAGTGTTGAAGAAAGGAAGCTTGTTTATGTAAGGCAGCTAAAAGATTCACTGCTTTACACTTTGATTAACTTGTATTACAAATAAATGTAACTGGCCATTTATAGGTCTAATATGTAAATAATCTAAAAAACAACACAGAACTAGTTCACTTTAAACAGTTTGCAGCATTCCAAACTTATTACTCACTTCCCTAATGCCTTCAGTGCATTGCTTAATTATTTATTGTGACCCTTTTTAATGTATCAGCCTTACATCCTGGTTTGCAGATGACAAAAATGTTTTACAGTTATATGGAGACAGCACACAACCTAGGCACTGCTTTTACAATATATCCAGTCCATTAAAATGCAGTCTAGATTTAATAGAGATAATTTGGTAGAACTATACATCAAAATAAACATTAAACAAACCAACCAGGAGTCTTTGCAGTGTCTCCAAAATGCTCTGCTCCTGTTCACATTGTGAGGCCTCTGGATCTTTAAACTGACGGTACACAGCCTTCATACACACAAGGGCAGCAGAGAGCACAGACTTCCTCCAACATTCCCTCACCTTTGGGCTCTCAGCCAGCTTCACTGAGATAACGTCAACAAGCCGCCACCTGGACGACAAAAAAGAAATTCAATCAACATATTTTTAAACATAAAGGCGCTGATTTTTATGATCCTAAAAACTTGAAAAATATAACTAATTCATTTTGTTTGCATAAGCCCAAAGTTACTCCTCACTTATATGCATTCCGAACATCCTAATTATTCACCGCAATCAGTTTACAAGTGCTTTTCACAACATTTGGAGGCCAGAGCGGTAATGCAAACA
This sequence comes from Periophthalmus magnuspinnatus, assembly GCF_009829125.3. Lineage (NCBI taxonomy): Eukaryota > Metazoa > Chordata > Actinopteri > Gobiiformes > Gobiidae > Periophthalmus > Periophthalmus magnuspinnatus. The sequence goes on along the minus strand of NC_047138.1, from coordinate 22,197,129 downwards.
CAACTATGCTAACTGTACATTTCCTGACTCTTGAAGAAAGCTTTAGAATTAGAAGAAGACAATAAATGGTGAACTTATTTTGACCTCAACATATATGTACAGGGTCAAGAATAATTTTGCTCAAATACATGGGATGAAAATCTGGTACAGTATTGTGTAATTCAAATGTGAGTTACCTTTTCAAATTTTCTGTAGTCTTTAGGACAGTGGGGAGCTTGGTACTGAGATCTTTAATATCTTTAATATCAGAAGAGAGCTTGATCAAACTGCAAAGAGTTTCAACATGATCCAAACCAGATGTTTCATGGAGATTTTCAAGTACACTTTGGGACAATTTGGGCAACAGGGCATGCTTCAATGTCTTCAATACTTGTTCTTGCACTAGACAAAGAAAATTCATTATCAGATTTCAGGGCCACAAATGTAAAAACAACATTAAAGAGTGAAAAGTTGTCATTTCAAGTAAAACGCCTTATAAAACAAGTGCAAATAATTACTTCTTAAAGCATTTGTTGGCATTATTAGCTGTAATTTTTTGAATGGTTTAGACATAATATCAATTGGAATGCTTTTTATTATAAACAGAAACAAAAAAATTTTGTTTTGTTTCTGTTTCTATGCAATAACTTTGATAAAATAATATATATTTGTAATTAATATTTGTAATGCGCAATACGTTTGAACTCTATGTCATCTATACTCCCATCTCTTTGACTCCTCTCTGAAACCTCTTCTCCTTTGCTAGGGTTCACTGCACTCAGGAGGCAACTTGGAGGAGACTTTGGAATGATCTCCATGATGAATTTAAGTTAATTAAAACTGTCTAAATAAAAAAAAAAACAACCTTTAAAACATGAATTAATTCATACATATACATTGCTGTAGATTATATGAGCCAAGGCATCTGTGTTTAAGATATTGATTAAAGTAAATGGATTTTGTGATGTTACTGTATTGTGGAGTTATACGTTAGTCACGATGGGCTTAGATAAGCACACAGCTTCACCCCAAACCTTTTTGGTTGTAATTAATGAAGAAAATGTTTGTTTTGTCCTTTTCAAAAAAATGTAAACAACCAAAATAAAATTCATTCAATTCAATGAATGGCAAAACATTTACTCCTAAAAACTTTGGTCCAGTTGACAGGTTTTTTTTGCAATAGAACCTACCTGGATGACAAAAGGATTACATAGATACATTTTGTTTTATGGTCACTAAACAATTTTCAGCAAAATGTCTACCTCAGTGGTACCCACCATCTTTGGGCCTGGCAGGATCTTCTTTCCTCACTAGCTCAAGGTACACATTAATCAGTGAATGAAACATGTCCATCTCTTTGACTACCTCCTCCATGCTTCCTGGCTCCAAGCACCACTTTTCAAAGCAGAGCCTATGCCTACTGCAGTTCTGTAGCAGAAGACCTGCCAGCTTTAGACTGTCTACCCGCTTTTGTTGAAGACAGTGCAACAAAACCTTGGTATGAATAAGCTTGGCACTGCTTGGCTCTTTGGTTAGTATTTGCAGAAAGAAGGCTTCTAATTCTGGACTAGAGCAAGACAAAAGCAAGGTCCCCAGGCTGCTGAGGTGAGCCTGGGGCAAAAATATATACTCAGAAGAACTGTTTTGGGTGAGAATTTGCAAAGCGGCGTGACCATAGACACTAAGCTGGGTTCCTTCATCGCTTATACAAAAAATGATATTTTGTGGTAGTAATAGTAGCTTCGAAACCACATCTTTAATATCTGAAAACTCCATGTAGTAGAAAAGTGAAGTAAGAGCCCTCATCGCTTGGGATTTGTTATTGGTCAGTTGAACGTTTATCTCGGTTAGCTCTTTGAGAACGGTTTTAACGATGGCGTCAGTAAAGTATTTGAGGAGGTCTAGTTGGTTGAGGTCTTTAAGTGTAGGCGAGGTGAGAACAAGCATGGCCTGGATTTGTTCGGTCATCAGGGAGCACAGTTGCTTTAGCTGCACGGGTTTGACTTTGTGAAGGGGTAAGGTGGCCTGCTCCACAGCCAAGAACCACTGCTGCACACAGGGATGCTTCAAGATGGAGGACAAGCTGGAAATAATGACCTAAAGACAAAAAGAAAGAATTTAGAACACAAATGCTTGAGGTAACTGTGTATCCAAATGCCCAAATCTAACAAAATGTCCCTAATTTCAAGTGTTCAGTGAGTAGAGATGTTGGGCCTCCTGTCTCCTGGGCGTATAAGATCATGGTGTGTTTAAAGAGGGGGTATTATGCTAAACCAAGTTTTTGAGGCTTTCTACCATGTAATAATGTTCCCTCATCAAAAATAAACCTAAAGTGGTTTTCAGAATCATCTGTACATGTTCAAATAATTTTGAGGTCTTGCACGGGCAAAATTCAAATCCTCCTTACAGTTAACGTATGAGACCATAGCTTCCACCACCACACAGCCACTTTCTGCTCAGTCCTCCAATCACAGAACAGCAGCAAGCAGCAGAGAAACAGGCATCAAAAATCAAACAAAAACTTTTTTTTTTTTTTTTAATACATTGTTTTCAGTAAACATAGCATTTTCAAAACAATAAAAAGTGTTACAATGCCCAACAGAAGTGTAATACCCCCTCTTTAATGAATGAAAAATAATGTGTTTTTTGTGTAATTGATGGCCGCCGTCGAAAGCGGGGGCCTCGACGACCGGATCTCTGGACATGGAGACTGGCTCTGGGGACATGGAATGTCACCTTGCTGGGGGGAAGGAGCCGGAGCTTGTGCGGGAGGTTGAGCGTTACCGAGTAGATATAGTCGGCCTCGCTTCCACGCACAGTTTGGGCTCTGGGACCCAACTTCTTGAGAGGGGCTGGACTCTCCATTTCTCTGGCGTTGCCCGCGGGGAGAGGCGGCGAGCTGGTGTGGGCTTGCTCATTGCCCCACAGCTCAGCTGCGTCGTGTTGGGGTTCACTCCGGTGAACGAGAGGGTCGCGTCCCTGCGCCTTCGGGTCGGGGACAGGTCTCTCACTGTTGTGTTGGCCTACGGGCCAAACAGCAGTGCAGAGTACCCGGCCTTCTTGGAGTCCCTGGGAGGGGTACTAGACAGTGCACCAACCGGGGACTCTGTTGTTCTCCTGGGGGACTTCAACGCCCATGTGGGTAACGACAGTGACACCTGGAGGGGCGTGATTGGGAAGAATGGCCTCCCTGATCTGAACCCGAGTGGTGTTTTATTATTGGACTTCTGTGCTAATCACAGATTGTCCATAACAAACACCATGTTCGAGCACAAGGGTGTCCATCGGTGCACGTGGCACCAGGACACTCTAGGTCGGAGGTCGATGATTGACTTTGTTGTCGTGTCATCTGACCTCTGACCGCGTGTCTTGGACACTCGGGTGAAGAGAGGGGCTGAGCTGTCAACCGATCACCACCTGGTGGTGAGTTGGATCCGCTGGCGGAGGGGGAAGCCGGACAGAACTGGCAGACCCAAGCGTATTGTAAGGGTCTGTTGGGAACGCCTGGCAGAGCCTTCTGTCAGAGGGGTCTTCAACTCACACCTCCGGGAGAACTTCTCCCTGATCCCGGGGGAGGCTGGAGACATGGAGTCTGAGTGGGCCATGTTCTCCACCTTTATTGTCAATGCAGCCGCTCGTAGCTGTGGTCGTAAGGTCTGTGGTGCTTGTCGCGGCGGCAATCCCCGAACCCGGTGGTGGACACCGGAAGTAAGGGATGCCGTCAAGCTGAAGAAGGAGTCCTATCGAGCCTTGTTGGCTCGTGGGACTCCTGAGGCAGCCGATGAGTACCGGCGGGCCAAGCGTGCCGCGGCTCGTGCGGTCACAGGAGCAAAAACTCGGGGTTGGGAGGAGTTCGGGGAGGCCATGGAGGAGGACTATCGGATGGCCTCAAAGAAATTCTAGCAAACAGTCAGACGCCTCAGGAGGGGGAAGCAGTGCTTCACCAACACTGTTTACAGTGCGGGTGGAGAGCTGCTGACCTCGACTGGGGATGTTGTCGGGTGGTGGATGGAATACTTTGAGGATCTCCTCAATCCCCCCGTCATGTCTTCCGAGGAGGAAGCAGAAACTGGGGACCCAGAGGCGGACTCGTCCATCACCCTGGCTGAAGTCACTGAGGTGGTTGGCAAGCTCCTTGGTGGCAAGGCTCCGGGGGTGGACGAGATCCGTCCTGAGTACCTCAAGTCTCTGGATGTTGTGGGGCTGTCTTGGCTGACACGTCTCTGCAACATTGCGTGGCGGTCGGGGACAGTACCTGTGGAATGGCAGACCGGGGTGGTGGTCTCTCTGTATGAGAAGGGGGACCGGAGGGTGTGTTCCAATTACAGGGGAATCACACTCCTCAGCCTTCCCGGTAAGGTCTATTCCAGGGTACTGGAGAGGAGAATCCGACCGATAGTCGAACCTCGGATTCAGGAGGAGCAGTGTGGTTTTCGTCCCGGTCGTGGAACACTGGACCAGCTTTATACTCTCCATCGGGTCCTCGAGGGTTCATGGGAGTTTGCCCAACCAGTCCACGTGTTTTGTGGATTTGGAGAAGGCATTCGACCGTGTCCCTCGTGGTGTCCTTTGGGGGGTGCTCTGGGAGTATGGGGTCCGGGGCTCTTTGCTAAGGGCTGTCCGGTCCCTGTATGACCGGAGCAGGAGCTGTGTTCGCATTGCCGGCAGCAAGTCAGACCTGTTCCCGGTGCATGTTGGACTCCGCCAGGGCTGCCCTATGTCAACGGTTCTGTTCATTATATTTATGGACAGAATTTCTAGGCGCAGCCAGGGGCCGGAGGGGGTCTGGTTCGGGAACCACAGGATTTCATCTCTGCTGTTTGCGGATGATGTTGTCCTGATGGCTTCATCTAGCCAGGACCTGCAGCAGGCACTGGGGCGGTTTGCAGCCGAGTGTGAAGTGGCTGGGATGAGAATCAGCACCTCTAAATCCGAGGCCATGGTTCTCGACCAGAAAAAGGTGGTTTGCCCTCTCCGGGTGGGTGGTGAGTCTCTGCCCCAAGTGGAGGAGTTCAAGTATCTCGGGGTCTTGTTCACGAGTGAGGGAAGGATGGAGCATGAGATTGACAGGCGGATCGGTGCAGCATCTGCAGTGATGCGGTCGCTGTATCGGTCCGTTGTGGTAAAGAAGGAGCTGAGCCCAAAGGCGAAGCTCTCGATTTACCGGTCAATCTACGTTCCTACCCTCACCTATGGTCATGAGCTCTGGGTAATGACGGAAAGAACAAGATCGCGGATACAAGTGGCCGAAATGGGTTTCCTCAGCAGAGTGGCTGAGGAAACCCAGCCACTCTGCTGGGTTTCCTCAGCCGTCCTCCAGCTCCTCTGATGGGACCCCAAGGCGTTCCCAGGTCAGCCGAGAGACATGGTCCCTCCAGCGTGTCCTGGGTCTTTTTTCCAGGGCCTCCTCATCGTAGGACATGCCTGGAACACCTCCCAAAGGGGGCGTCCAAGAGGCATTCTGAACAGATGCCCGAGCCACCTCAGCTGGCTCCTCTTGACGAGGAGGGGCAGCAAGCTCCTCCCGTGTGACCAAGCTCGTCACCCTATCTCTAAGGGAGCGCCCAGCCATCCTGCAGCGGAAACCCAATTCGGCCGCTTGTATCCGCAATTTTATCAGAATCAGAATCAGAATCAATCTTATCCGCAATCTTGTCCTTTTGTTCATTACCCAAAGCTCATGACCATAGGTGAGGGTAGGAACATAGATTCACTAGTAAATCGAGAGGTTTGCCTTTCAACTCAGCTCCTTCACCACAACAGTCCGATACAGTGGACTGTCGTGGTAAAGAAGGAGCTGCAGATGCTGTACTGATCCACCTGTCGATCTCACACTCAATCCTTCCCTCCCTCGTGACAGAGGCAACTCAAGGTTAGCAGCTCTCCGCCCACATCGTTAACAGTGTTGGTGAAGCACTGCTTCCCCCTTTGAGGTCCTCCTCCATGGCCTCCCCGAACTCCATCACACTGATGGACATCCTTGTGCTTGACCATGGTATTCTTTAAGAACAAATTGTGGCTAGCACACAAGTCCAATAACAAAACACCACTTGGGTTCAAATCAGGGAGGCCATTCTTCCCAGTCACGCCCCTCCAGATGTCACTGTCGTTACCCACTCGGGCGTTGAAGTCCCCCAGTAGAACAATGGGGTCCCCGGTCGATGCGCTGTCTAGTACCCCTCCCACGGACTCCAAGAAGGTCTGGTATTCCGCACTGTAGAACCTACGGGCCGTAGGGCGACACAACAGTGAGAGACCTGTCCCCAACCCAAAGGAGCAGGGATGCGACCCTCTCGTTCACCCGGGTGAACTTCAACACGTGGCGGCTGAGCTGTGGGGCAATAAGCTAGTCCACACCAGCTCACCGCCTCTCCCCATAGGCAACACCAGAGAAATGGAGAATCCAGCCCCTCTCAAGGAGTTGAGTTCCAGAGCCCAAGCTATGTGTGGAGGTGAGGTCAACTATATCTAGTCAGTAACACTTAACCTCCCGCACAAGCTCAGGCTCCTTTCCCTCCAGCGAGGTGACATTCACTGTCCCGTGTCTCCATGTCTGAAGATCCAGTTGTCAAGGCCCCCGCCTTCGACTGCAACCCAGATCTCTCTGCACTGGCCCTTCACGGGGCCTCCCGCAGGTGGTGGGTCCATGGGAGGACAGCGTTACATCGCTCCTCCGGGCTGTACCTGACCGAGCCCCGTGAGTGTAACTGAACAATGCAATTGTGAATAAAAGTATGCTTATGTTTTATCATTAATGAAATGTATGCTTATTGTGTGTTACAAGACTAATAGAGTGTGATGGAAAACTACAAGCTGTGTTACTGAAATGTATAACTTATAAGTTGAAAAGTTGAAAGGTCAACAGATGTGTAACCTAAAAGATAAGAAAGGTCATGTAAGTGTGGGGAGGGGACTAGGATATTGTTCTACTGATAAGCATGATGAATGTTGTTCTACTGATAAGCATCATAAGGAAATTGCTGAGGAATATCAAGCTGTTAATAAAAGCCTGGTCTGAGAAGGAAGCGGTGGAGAAGGCAGAGAAGACCTCGTGGAAGAAGTCTGCGTAGTTTATTCTCTGTGCTCCCCTCTGATCAGAGTAGAGAAAGTCTAACACCTGTCTTAAGTCTTTTTGGGTAAACAGCGCATCAAGAACAGAGTTTTCTTGACAGCAATCTAAAGCACTTTTAATATATTCTATAGAACCTTTTTTTGGCACCATGTAACTTTTCTGGTGGAAGGCATGGCACCTGCCTGTGTCCATAGAGATGTTTATATCTAATATTATAATATATCTAATATTGTATGGAATAACAATAATAGAAGTTTTTCATGCCAACCTGCTCTCTGGCTGCTTCCTCCTCAGATGGCTGGTTGACCTCCAGGAAAAGGTCAGATCCCTCATGAGAAGTGTCTCTGGCTGGTTCTGATGGTGTGTCTTCATCAATCATCAGGAGCCTCACCACTAGTAGCTGCAGTATTCTCAGCAGGTTCTTCAACACAGCAATTCCCTTATCGTTGGAAAACTGCAAAAACATTATAGTAAAATTAACCATGAAATGGTTGTAAGAATATGAATTTTCTGTTTGTTTTGAGGACCTTACAGAGCCAAAGTCCTCCACTGTGGTCTTGATGTAGAGCAGCACTTGTTTGATGGCGATAGGAAAATCAGCGCTGGACATAGATGCGTGTATAGTATTTACAAACTCATCTTTGGTCAGAGCAGTGGGTCCTTGGATGTATGCTTTTGTTAAGAGAGCACTGAATGTAGTAGCTGGGGCTTGAAGATTTTTTGGGATGAATTCCACAGACTTGAACTGTAAAAAATAGTAATTTTACATACAATAAGACTATTCATACTAGGGTCCATGAGAATTTGAAAGCTAATTGATAATTGTAATCGTTGACTGGATTATACAGACTCTAAAACTATGCCAAAAGACGTTTTATAACGTAAAGTAAAAAGACAGGGACATTAATAAATAACATTTCAAAAAAGTATTTTCTGATGTAGAAATATTCACTGCTTAGAAGCCTTTGGTCACCGGATTATTTTCTTTTTTATCTGGTTAAAAATGTATTTAAAATATTTGTACAATAGGAGCGATTGTTTGAGTAGTTCACTAATCAAAAAATAATCACTGGCTAGTCAACTTTAGCCCCAGTTGAAACATCACCAAAACTGCATCAGTAATGACTGACCAGAAGTTTGTCACTCTGTTGAGGGAGCCATCTGGAGTAGTACTGGTGCAGATGGAGCACAGAGGGGTGAAGAGGAAGTGAGGGCTGGGAGGATAGCAGCTCTTTGTCATAGTGCAGCAGGGCTAGGCACAGGGGCAGGGGGTCTCTCTGATAGTGCAGCACCTGACATAAGACAGAGCTCAGGTATTCAAACACCACATCTAGTGAGAGGGAGGAAGAGACAAACAGAGATGTGATGATTTTGTGATGAGGTTAACAATATTGCTAAAATGATACTTTTTCTCCAGTAATAACTTGATTTGTACTAAGGTATTAGTGTTGTGTTTAATAACTGTGATTTCATAGGTCTATGAGTACAGTACAAAACAAGATTTTGAAATAATTTACAATATAAAATGTTGGCCATCTATTTTTTATTTCTATATTTCTATATTTCTATATTTTTGTTTTGTAAATTTGTTTTCATGTGTTGATATATAGTGATAGAAATGACAATTTTCATAATGTATGCTTTGTAGCCTAAATGCAGCCTTCTTCTATCCCCTCAAAACCTCACACTTTAGCCAATATAGAATATTTAGAGCACAGACCCAATTCTGCTCTGTAAATCCACACATGCATCACTAATGTTAACTATGTATAGAAAATATTGGTCTCATTCCCACTGTAGTATTATAAGGATCTTATAATCTCTTTTCTTTCTCTGTTAGAGAAATATTGGCTATGAAAAGTGGAGCAAATGATCTGTGGTAAAACTGAGTTCAACAAACAGACTGAGACATCGTACCTTTTTCAGAGGGCAATTTGTTCCTTGCCTCCAGTGCGGCAGGCACCAAAGCACTGAAGGGAAATGTCTGAATGATGAGCTCTTCACTCAGAGGAGGTCCAAACTCCTCCATCTCCCCGTCACTGCTCTCCATTATCACATCCAGCATGTCCAGCCCGTCTGGTTCAAGAGGGCACAAAATGTAATGTCAAATTGAATGCCATTATTAAACAAATGCAGTATATACTTTTTACCTCCTAGGACCTGGCATCCTCATATGTGGACAACACATTTTCGGTTGTCTAGGCTACAATACAAATTTTTAGAACAAGAATAATAGCATACAAGAACAGCAACAATGCAATTTTAGACAATTTAGAATGTTTAGAATATTTATTTATTTTTGTGAAGGAACATGTCTTCCTGCTTCTGTCAGAAGCACTTCACATGAGACACATGAGGCACAATTGTTGTTTCTCATTTTGTTTTTACATTCAGGACAAATATTGCTATGTTCAGGGTCTTAATAATTAGTTTTTGCACATTATTATTCAAATGTTTTATCAAAATGATTAAAATGTCCACATATGAGGACATTCGTTTTACATCACTTTTCTCAGAATCTACATAATGTAAAAAGATAATTCATTGTTTTTACACTCATCAGGTCCCAATCAGTCCAAATAACAAAGAGAACAGAGAAATTAATAAAACATGCCATGCAAGAGCTCAGGTCTTAGGAGGTTAATGAATCAATTTGTGAAACTATTTTTGAAGTGATGGGAACTTGTGATATATCTGAAGACATTTGGACATGAAAGACAATTGGAGAAGTATGAAAGAAATGTGAAAAAGTTATTCCATGTAAGAAAATGGTCATATTATATTTTGTATATACTTGTTTGTATTACAGATGATTAGAATATGTAATTCTTCAAAACTTCCTGTAAGCTTGATCTTTGTTTACCATCTATATGTGAGACTGCTATACTGGCAGTGTCCCCCTCCTGTCCACTGAGGTTGGCTTGCACATAAGCTGCCTCCTGGACCAGACTGGCCACTTTGTCAGTGTACACATGAGAGGAGGACACGAGCTTCACCAGTACCTGCAATCAAGAAATGATTGTTATTTCATAAAAAAAAAAATATACATTTGACATATATTAAAAGAACCTATTACCTTTTCAACAAAAAGGATGACATTTTCCTGTTGACTTGGCTCGAGAGCAATGAGTTGGTCAAGCCACAGCTCCAGCTCTGTCCAGGTGTATTCAAACACACCAATGTCCTTTAAGACCTTGATCCAAGTAAAGAAATCACTATGTCATTATATAGTCTATTAACTTAATAGCACATTTCAATGAAATATCAAATTACAGATCAATGCCTAGTGTTCCCACCTTTAGAACCAGCTGCCTAGTGAAGGTCTTCATGTGGCTCGTGCTGCTGCTCACAAACATGTTCAAAATCTGATAAAGGACCGATTGCTCCAAGGAAGATGAATTACTTTCTGCAGGATCCTATAAATGTTTCATGTCATATATAACATAAGAACCATTTTACAAGCCTTTTACCTGTGCTGTACAACAAAAACTATGCCCAAGTTTTATACTAATCCTATGACTACAAACTTTGTACTTATGGTCACCTCACCTGTAGACGGAACCAGGAGAACTTGCTGGAGGGCAGCTCTAGAGCTATCCGCAGAATGTGATACTGCAGAACCGGGGGGACCTCCTCCTTTACGCCTCCCTCAGACAAGATCCCTAAAGGTAAAGATAAATCATTCAGAGTTGAAAAGCATTCATAAACAGTGTAACTTTGTGTGAGACATTACCTTTCAGGAGTTTGCTGAAATCAAATTTGCACTGTCCCACCAGATGTGGCACCACTTTCTGATACAGACAAATCACCTGAAGAATCAGAGCTTTGAGTAAAATCACCTCTGCAGTCTCTGCCTCTAGAAAAAACACACATGAAAGCAGATTAATATGGACACTGACATATCAGAATGTATTTGGAAAAAAACTTTTATCTTAAATAAGATCATATGTTAATAAGTGCTTGAGTTAAGTAGTATTTGTCTTGATTTGAGTATATGATTTACACTTTTTTATTTTAAGAAACTGTTTTGCTTGTTCTATTGGCAAATCTTATTTTAAAATTTAATTCAAAATGTACTCAAATCAATGCTATTTGATTCAACAACTGAACTTTTTATTTTATTTAAGTATTTTTTTCCAGTAATAATTCTATCAGTTTTGCTAGTTCAATAATACGGCTTTATATATGCTTTGAGGTTTCTCTGAACACACAAAAACACTTTACATTGAATTATTCATTTTGTCCATACCTGGCGAGTGTAAGTTACTATTATAACCACAGTTGCCCTGGGGAAGACTAATGGAAGCAAATAAACTTAATGGCTGGGAATTTTAGGCAATAAAATATTTGTGTTACCTTGTCCTTCTTTTTCACCAGCATCTTTAATTTCTTCCTTCTCTGGTTTTGTTGCATCACTCGCTACTTTCTCCTTCTTACTCAGAGCCTGCCACTTTCCAACAATTGTCATCATATCCGGCAAAATCTAAAGGGGAACAAAGCACATAATATTTTACTCTTTATACATCAAAAGCACTGGTAGTGATAATAATAGTGATTATGTTGTACTTTGCTGAGACTCTCTCTGTAAAGCTGGATCGGGTTGGCCATGTTGTCTGCACTCAACATGTCTGCGGAATTGCAGACGGCCCTCTCCTGGAGCTTCACCAGATTCCAGTGTGCTCTCTTCAATATGAAGTTCATCACAGAGAAGGTGGTGAGCTGCACTGCTGTGTTAGGGAGCTGGGTAAGGAAACAGGAGACAGAGATGTCTTGCTGAGTAATGGGATAGTGAGTGTAACTATGGTCAACTGGAGACTGAAAAATTCTAAATAAAACAATTGAATATCTTTTTTTATAGAAATGTGATTATTCTCCATTAATTGCAGGCTGTATACTCTTTTCTTGAGGTCACAAGAGTATCCAGCCATTTTAGAATTATTAGTCGATAAAATCACACTTATTCCAATTTCCCACAGTAAGTTTATGGCTACTATGTGGCTACCAAACTCAAATGATTCTTATCATACTGGTCATCTGTGGGGAAGCTGGCCCTAATTCCCTTTAACTCAAAAGTGTTTAAAATAAAACTATAAACACTTAAACATAGAAAAAAAAACAAAAAAAAAAAAACATACAAAGACATTAAAACAAAAAAAGAACATAATCCAGTGCTCCCCTCCACATGGTACAGCCCATGACCACACCCAAGCCTTTAAAAATGGCCAACACAGGGCACGCCAACTCTTTGTCTGGACCATTTGAGTATTCAGGTATGACTAGGTGCATGTGTTGTAACTACTTTAACTGAATTGAATACATTTAACCAAATAAAATTTCTTTAAAGTAACAGGTGTATGTGTGGTGATTAACTTAAAGGCAACTAACTGAGAGACAAAACAAAACGAACCTGGGATAGTTAGCGCTCGCCATTCACAAAGTGATGGCGAGGGGTATTGTTCTTCCTGGGTTTCTTTTTCTTACTGGCCCTCGCCACTCACGAAGTGATGGCGAGGGGCATTGTTCTTGCTGGGTTTCTTTTTCTTCTTCTTCTTATTTTTTTTCCCCTCTGGGATCGCAATTTTCACCCCCTGAACGTCGACAAAAAGTCTCACATGGGGGTATCAAATCGACAGGCTTGGCAAAAAATTCGATAAAATATGCATCACAAAAATGACCCACGCACACCGGCTCGACAGCGCCACCTAGAAAATTCAAAATTTTCAAATAAATTGGGAGCCTACACGCATTTTTTGGCCCTAGCTCGAGGAAATTCACACCAGTGATAGAGCTCATGGGGATAAGCAAAAAAGCCAATCATAGTGCTGCCCTATGGCGGACAGGAAGTCAGCCATATTGAATCAAAAATTTGCCAATTTTTTCGCTGCATGTTTTCAAAACCTATCTAGTCTCAGGTTTTTGGTCCAAATGAGCTCAGATTTCACATGCCACATCCAGACACATGGGGTTTCATAAAACATCCACGTTTTCTCCGAATTCCATACAGTTCGCCTGTACGCCGCCGCCGAAAAACGCCTTCGTTTCCTGTTTTTTCAATGTCCTGTCACGACCACAGGCATTGCCCTACAGAGCTCACATTCACATCACATATGCGTGATTGGGGCATGAATGGAATGCAATATTAATTTTAATCCAAATGAACACTATAGCGCCCCCTACCATAGGGGTGAAACGCCAACATTATCGGATTCCTACGAAATTCAGGGAATCAATTGGGGGCATGACGTGGACCAAAAAATAATATTACGGGCATAGGTCACTTTTCACACTTGGCCACCAGGGGCACAAAGACTCCAAAAAAAATCATTGAAAAATGTCTGACACGCACATGCATTGGTCTAGACAGCTCAAATTCACATCACACATGTGACATCACGGCATTAATAGAATGCAATATTAATTTTAATCAAAATGAACACTATAGCGCCCCCTACCATAGAGGTGAATCGCCAACATTATCGGATTCCTACGAAATTCGGGGAATAAATCGGTGGCATCAGAAGAAACAAAAAATTACATTAAAGCCGCAAGCGGCGATGATGGCCCTCGCCCCCCGCACGACCTATTAATAGTGCATTCTATTAATACCCTGATATCACATGTGTGATGAGAATTTCAGCTGTCTAGAACCATGTATGTGTGTGTAAGAAATTTTTTAATGATTTTTTTTTTTGTATTTGCACCCCTGGTGGCCAACCGTGGAAAATGACTCATGGCCATAATGTAATTTTTTGTTTCTTCTGATGCCCCCGATTTATTCCCCGAATTTCGAAGGAATCCGATAATGTTGGCATTTCACCCCTAAGGTAGGGGGCGCTATAGTGTTCATTTTGATTAAAATGAATTTTGCATTCCATTCATGCCCCAATCACACATATGTGATGTGAATGTGAGCTCTGTAGGGCAATGCCTGTTTTCGCGAGAGGACATCGAAAAAACAGGAAACGAATGCGTTTTTTGGCGGCGGCGTACGGGCGAACCGTGTGGAATTCGGAGAAAACGTGGATGTTTTATGAAAACCCATGTGTCTAGATGTGGCATGTGAAATCTGAGCTCATTTGGACCAAAAACCTGAGACTAGTAGCGCTTTGAAATCACGCTGCGAATGAAGCGGTGAATTTTTGATCCAAAATGGCCGACTTCCTGTCTGTCATAGTGCAGTACTTCAATTCATATTTATGCTTGTCCCCCCATTCTCTATCACTGTTCTGATTTTTGTGTGTGTTTTCCAAAATAAACCAGGCTCCTCTCTCATAGGGGTGAAATTTTAGGTGGCGCTGTCGAGTCACGCTGTCATGGGACATTTTGCTGACACCAATTTTATGAAATTTTTCGCAGAGCCGGTCGATTCTATACCCCCATGTGAGAGTTTTCGTGAATGTTCAGGGGGGGAAAAATGTGATTGTTTTGGCGGAAAAACAAAGAACAATGTTAATATGCAGTGTGGCCCTGGGCTGTGTGGCCCTGACTCTATATGAGAGGGGTCTGTGGCTTTGTACCGGCAACCACGTACATAATACAGGTATGGTGTAATTGACCTTTTTGCCCCTTTTAATGCCCACAATTATCTCCCCAAGTTTCATGCCAATCGGACAAAGTTGAGTATTTTACCAATACTGTAGGGGGCGCTATAGTGTTCATTTAGATAACAATTAATAGTGCATTCTATTAATACACTAATATCACATGTGTGATGAGAATTTCAGCTGTCTAGAACAATGTATGTGCGTGTAAGAAATTTTTTAATGATTTTTTTTTTGTATTTGCGCCCCTGGTGGCCAACCGTGGAAAATGACTCATGGCCATAATGTAATTTTTTGTTTCTTCTGATGCCACTGATTTATTCCCCGAATTTCGTAGGAATCCGATAATGTTGGCGTTTCACCCCTATGGTAGGGGGCGCTATAGTGTTCATTTTTATTACAATTAATAATCCATTTTATTAATACCCTCATATCACACGTGTGATGTAAATTTGAGCTGTCTAGACCAATGCATGTGCGTGTCAGACATTTTTCAATGATTTTATTTGGAGTCTTTGCGCCCCTGGTGGCCAAGTGTGAAAAATGACCTATGCCCATAATATTATTTTTTGGTCCACGTCATGCCCCCAATTTATTCCCTGAATTTCGTAGGAATCCGATAATGTTGGCGTTTCACCCCTATGGTAGGGGGCGCTATAGTGTTAATTTGGATTAAAATTAATATTGCATTCCATTCATGCCAAAATCACACATATGTGATGTGAATGTGAGCTCTGTAGGGCAATGCCTGTGGTTGTGAGAGGACATCGAAAAAACAGGAAACGAAGGCGTTTTTCGGCGGCAGCGTACGGGCGAACCGTTTGGAATTCGGAGAAAACGTGGATGTTTTATGAAAACCTATGTGTCTGGATGTGGCATGTGAAATCTGAGCTCATTTGGACCAAAAACTTGAGACTAGCGTTTTGAAAACACACTGCAAATGAAGCGGCAAATTTTTGATCCAAAATGGCCGACTTACTGTCTGTCATAGGGCAGCGCTATAATTATATTTATATTTTTTGCTTCTCTCTATGAGCTCTATCACTGGTACGAATTTCGTCAAAATCTGAGTCGGGCCTTCCTATTAAATTGAAAATCCCAAAATTTCTAGGTGGCGCTGTCGAGCCGGTGTGCTTCGGACATTGTCGCCGAGCCAGTCGATCCTATACCTATATGTGGGACTTTTCGTCGACGTTCAGGGGGTGAACACTGCGATTGTTTTGGCGGAAAACTAATAATAAGAAGAAACCCAGGCAGAACAATCCCCCTCGCCACTCACGAAAATGACTCATGGCCAATTATGGCCATGAGTCATTTTCCACGGTTGGCCACCAGGGGCGCAAATACTAAAAAAAAAATCATTAAAACATGTCTGACACGCACATACATTGGTCTAAACAGCTCAAATTCACGTCACACATGTGACATCAGGGCGTTAATAGAATGCACTCATCAGAAGAAACAAAAAATTACATTATAGCCATGAGTCATTTTCCACGACTGGCCACCAGGGGCGCTAATAGTAAAAAAAAAAAGCATTGAAAAATGTCTGGTCCAAACAGCTCAAATGCACATCACACATGTGACATCAGGGCATTGATAGAAGGCACTTTAATTGTAATCAAACTGACCACTATAGCGCCCCCTACCTTAAAGGTGATATGTAAACATTATCAGATTCCTACGAAATTCGGGGAATCAATTGGGGGCATGACGTGTACAAAAAAATAATATTACAGGCATAGGTCATATTTAACGCTTGGCCACCAGGGGCGCACAGACTCAAAAAAAAAAAAAAAAAATTAAAACATGTCTGACATGCACATACATTGGTCTAAACAGCTCAAATTCACGTCACACATGTGACATCAGGGCGTTAATAGAATGCACTATTAATTGTAATAAAAATGAACACTATAGTGCCCCCTACCATAGAGGTGACATGTAAACATTATCCAATTCCTACAAAATTTGGAGAATCAATTGGTGGCATCAGAAGAAACAAAAAATTACATTATAGCCATGAGTCATTTTCCACGGCTGGCCACCAGGGGCGCAAATACTCAAAAAAAACCCAAAACATTTAAAAATGTCTGACACGCACCTACATTGGTCTAGACAGCTCAAATTCACGTCACACATGTGACATCAGGGCGTTAATAAAATGCACTATTAATTGTAATCAAAATGAACACTATAGCGCCCCCTACCTTAGAGGTGATATGTAAACATTATACAATTCCTACAAAATTGGTGGCATAAGAAGAAGCAAAAGATTACATTATGGCCATGGGTCATTTTCAACGGTTGGCCACCAGGGGTGCAAAGCCCCCCAAAAAATCATTGAAAAATGTCTGACACGCACAGGTAGTGCAAGAGAGAGCTCAAAATGTTACCACGGGTGCAGAATCCAAACAGGAATAAAACTTAAATAAAGCACATGGCCACTACACACAATAGCGCCCCCTACAGTACAGGTAAAATACACAACTTTGTCCGATTGGCATGAAACTTGTTGAGATCATTGTGGGCCTCAAAAGAGGCAAAAAGGTCACGAGGTTGCCGGTTCAACGCTGTGGACAGCCATTGTAATGCGATGGCCACACTGAGCTATAGAAACTGTGTGAAGGGGTGGATAGCGGCCGGGGGGTGGCCGGGCAGGAGGAATGGTGCATGGGGGCAGTGGCCAGACCCGGGCGGTCGCGTGGGGGGGGCGAGGGCCATCATCACCGCTTGCGGCTTTAATTATGTTTAATGTTTAGTTGTCTATTGAACAATTATTGGAAATGAACAAATGTGTGAATATAAACAAAATTACGGTGACTTCAAATAAACGGACAAAGGCCCACTTTATTACACCATCTAAAAGCTAGGTATGCGTTGACCATTGTG
Source organism: Periophthalmus magnuspinnatus (assembly GCF_009829125.3). NCBI lineage: Eukaryota > Metazoa > Chordata > Actinopteri > Gobiiformes > Gobiidae > Periophthalmus > Periophthalmus magnuspinnatus. The sequence goes on along the minus strand of NC_047138.1, from coordinate 22,179,645 downwards.
AAAAATAAAATTGAATTTAATTTAATTAAATTATGCACCAATACTGATTATGGTAGTGGACATTTGCACTGATCCAGAAAAAATGACTGGATCAGGAATCAGCACCATGATATTGGTTCAGCAGATCTCCTGGATGCAATTAAGAACATTTACTTGCTGATGCTGGCTCAGAAGTAATTTACATAACACAACTGAATCCATTTTATAATATGTCATCTGTGTTCTGAGGATGAAAAAAATGCTATTTTCAGTCCTTACACTGGTATTGGTTAATACTGGTATCAATATTGGGATTGGAGCTGAAAAGCTGGATAGATGCCTCCCTACCAAAAGGATAATGTTGGAGACCAAATGCTCTGATAATCTGAGCAACATTAAAGTGAGTGTCTTACATTGAGTCCCTGTGTGAAGAAGGCCTTGTTACAGACAGGAGGCAGAGACAGTACATGGATTATGCTGAGCAGACGGCTGCTGGGCACAGTCTCCTGACTCTGGAAGATGGTGGAAACGTCTGGCTGAGCTTCATAGATCTGAAATGAAAATGTACAAGTCTAAATTACAGAGCATCGACAATAAGCACACAGTAAACACAACTTTAGATAGGGGATTCAGGTGCCTCGCAGGATAAATTGGTGTATTATTTTCCAAAAAAAAATCGCATATCCAGCTTTTGTGTTTTTCATTGAAAAGGCATCATCACAAATCCATAATTTCCAAAATGTGTTCAAGTATTGTTTCAAGCATGGCTCAATGATTTCGAAGATTTGTATCCCTTAATCCATTAGGAAAATCCATAAATGTCCAGACTGATCATTGATTTTTATTTAATTCATGATTTTTTCAAACAATCAATAATTACATAAGAATTTGTGTACACATAAAAACAAATTATGGTACTATTACCATACCTGACCCATATTTTTTCCCCTGTAAATAATACATTTGAGGAAAATGAGTATTGCCCCTACACAGATATATTTATAAGCAGCTCTTGAGCTGCATGCTGTCTGCATAATCAGGAAGTGTGCATTAGCATCCCAGTTGTTATTAGTTTTAGCGTCACTGCAAAACTCTGCGCTGCCTGGTCTGGTCTATGAACTCATCGCAGTGAATAATCAGGATGTTTGGAATGCATAAGGTAAGTGAGGAAAACTGTAAACCACTGTAAACTCTTTAAAAGGACAACAAAAAGTATAGCACCTTTAAAAATGATTCCTCTCCATCAGTTGTGTTGACATTTACCTTCTTCATGAGGTTGATGCTGTCCTGCCAGGCACTCTTAGGGCGAGGTGTATATGCGTGTTGCGTCTCTTTGAAATATCGGGACAGAATATCAGGACTGGCCTTCAAAACTTTTACCACCAGCTCTGCCACCAACTCATCCTCTGAAGCCTGCTTCAGTCCCACTAGAAACTGCAGGAGGACAAGGTTTCCAGCTCTAGATAAAAAAAAAACAAGATTTAATAAGTTAACAGTGATTTGAACTCGAGGAAATTTGGGTCCTGTTCTGTTGGAGTTAAAGTAGTTTGGAGCCCTGTTGCACCTTATTCTACACTGCACAACTTTGGATTGCTATAGGAATTGTACCCTACAAAGACTGAAAGTGGCCTACAACAACAATAATACAAGTACTGTAAGCCATAAATGTGACATATAAATTTGTGTCTTTTGTATAATTCAGAAAATATGGTGCTTTTATTGTTACATATATTGCCATCTGCCATATTCCATCTGAAATTGGCCAATTTCCAAGTTACTTTATTCCAGACTTAAGTCTGTACTTTTTATTTCCTCTTTCAAATAAATAAAAATGTATTGCATCAAAAGTATTATTCTGCTCTTCCTCTTCCTTACCTGCCAACAGTTCCAAAGTTAGCATCATGAAAGCTAATGCCATGTTTACGAGAGCAACACAGGTCTACAAGAAAGTTGTGCACCTGATCCCGGACCACTGATACTCCAGCCTGTGAATCCTCCTCCATCTAATAAACCAACATCAAATTAAACACATGTGCAGACAATGCAAATTAAGTAGGTCAAACAACATACAAACAACATATCAACTTACAGAGTCTTCCTCAGTGGCAGCATCAACAATGCCGTTCCATTTATACAGTGATGCCAAGTTTGCCAACATAGCTGGTGTGAAGAAGTGCACTTTCTGAGTTTTACTGATACCTTTGTTTAGAAAAACCTGAAAAGAAACAAACACAAGACAGATGAAGTTAAATTGAAGATTTAAAATTCTAGGTATATTCCAGTTAGGTATTCACTTACCCTGCTCTTGAGTGTGGTCAAAATCAGATTGACAACAGAGAGTCTGTCCTCTTTTAGACCAGTGTTCAGAATCTCCGGCAGAAATTCTATTCAATGGAGATGGGTTAAAAATAGCATTAGCATCATGGACATAGTGCTTTAAATACACAAAACCCTTAAACATACAAAGACCTTTGTGGTGGTTTTAAATTGGACCAGCATGTATAAGATTTAGATTACAGGTAGTATGGCATTTTTGACAAAATATCTTTCCAATCTTCATCTCAAATATCTCTCCTGTACAAGCATACTGGTAGACCAAGCTTTAAGCCTGGGCAACTCTATCCGTGACACTGTATCATAATAAATTGTTTGCCAGCACATTCAGTACTTTAAACAGTTTCCCTGGTAAATCTAGAGTAAAATCTTCTTAACAGGAAGTACAGGCATCACCTCCTCCTCTGCGTCTCAGGCCAAACTCAGACAGATCCGTGTAATCGGATTTGTTTATATCAGTGAACAAAGGGAAACAAATAAGCTCATTGGTCATTCATTATTTAGAACAAACTCAAATTTCACTAACCTTACAACCTTTTCTTTTTTTTTAACGTAAGTAATGAGATTTGTTTACCTTTTACTTCAAGTATCTGTCCGACAGTAGCATGGTCTCCAGAGACCAAAAAGGACAACACAAATTGGATATAGGCCATGCGGACATCTGGTTTCCCCTAAAAATAGGACACAACATTCAAAAGTGCAGTTACAAAAAAGATTGACAACCAATACATTACCATTTCAACCCTAACCTGTTTATCTCTCTTTTTTGCTAAACCGGACATAGACTTGTAAGTATGAATGTGGCTTAAAACTTCTCTGGCAGCTTCTGGGCCCTGAGCCACCAGTGCAGACAGGAAATTCAAACACTGGCGCACAAATCTAACAGAGAGAGAAAGATAATAAATAAATAACAAAGGCACAAACAGCCAACTTATTAAATACTTAAGAGAAGCTTTAGTCCAAAAAACCTGTGATTACTGGAATGCAGAGAACCCAGGAGGCTCTTCATGTGGCTGGTAACAATCTTCTTCACTATAGCATTTCCAACAGTGCTGAAGTGAGCGAGGTCACTGGCGGTTCTCAGAAGAATCATCTCCAAGCTCTCAAAAATTAAGATCAACTAAAGAGAAAGGGGGTTACGACTAAACAATGTAATAAAGCATGAATACAATGATAAAAGTAAAGCCAAATGTGCAAGAAAAGTACAAAATTCACACATTTTGAAACAAATACTTTTTAAAAGGTAGGCCAAGTGGAAAGTGCACAGCAATATTACAATTTTCTGGCAATTAATTTGTTTTTGCCATAGACTGGATATATACAGTCTACGTCTACATCTAAGCAGGGACTCCCAAACTTCCCTCACCCCAGACACGCCCTCCAGCTCCTATGGTGGGACCCCCAGGCTTTCCCAGGCCAGCCGAGAGACATAGTCACTCCAGCGTGTCCTGGGTCTTCCCTGGGGCAACCTCCCGGTGGGACATGCCCAGAACACCTCCCTAGAGAGGGAGGGGGCACAAGCCGCGGCACGCTTTGCCTGCCGGTATTTGTCAGCTGCCTCAGGAGTCCCACGAACCACCAAGGCTCGATAGGACTCCTTCTTCAACTTGAAAGCATCCCTTACTTCCGGTGTCCACCTCCGGGTTCAGGGATTGCCACTGCAACAAGCACCACAGACCTTACGACCACAGCTACGAGCAGCTGCATCGGCAATAGAGGTGGAGAACATGGCCCACTTGGAGTCCATGTCCCCAGCCTTCCCCAGGATCAGGATCAGGGAGAAGCTCTCCCGGAGGTGTGAGTTGAAGACCCACAATGAAGGCCACAATGATTAAGCCTGCAATAATTAAAAGACTTTATGATGTTTACCTCAGACTCAACCTGTGTTTCTCCTTCCAACAATCTGAAAATCTCTGCACATTCCATAGAAATTTTAATATAGCCTTCAACCACATCATACAGATCTGGGCATGGTAGTTTCTTTGCTGTTGATATAAACTTCTCCAGCCCTGCAAAATCATTCAGAAATAAAACAAAATGTAATATTCAACCATTTTTACCGACAGAAATATCAAATTTAATACTAACCCTTCATAGCCTGCGTTGGATCTTTTAGCATGGTTTTAAATACAGTTCCATTGAACTCTGCACACTTCTCTTTTTTCGCCGGGAAGTCTTCCTCCGCCGCGTGTTCACTTTGGCGCTTTTTAGCCATGTTATTCTTAGTAACACAATACTTTTTAGAGGTTGTATTACCGTTTATTCATGAATGTAGCTCATTTGACAGTAACCCACGTTATATGCGACGTGTAAACACAAATGTCCGACGGAGTTGTCATCCGGAGAGAAACGTGTGCCGATGAAAAAGGTTCCGGTATGAAAAAAAAGACATTAGACTTTTTAGACCACAAAAAGTAGAAAGAATTTAGATTGATTGATTGATTGATTGATTGATGGATTTATTTTTTTTATTTGTAGTGCATAAATTTTACATGTTTAAAGTAGACCTATTCTGCAAAATCGACTTTTCACAGCCTTTAACCATGTAATAGCTATTTCTCCTCAGTATTTACTTATCCAAAGTTGTATTTGGAGCAATTTTTGCATATTTGATCAATCTTTAATCTCTTATTTTCAAGAAGCAATTTTGCTGATCAACCCTTGTTTTCACCGCTACTAGCATAGACCCACTGTGCCGTACTTACAGGTACTTTATTCTCCAGTTTTACTTTCTTAATTGGTGAAACAAGTTCTGGTCCATCTCTGCATACAAAATCCACCTGTGGAAGGTAAGGTTTTACTCCCTTACTTTTCTAAGGAGCCCCAATTGAATGAAGTTGGACTATATGACACAATCCACAATCACCCCATGATTCCTCACTGCAGGGTGACAATAAGGGGACAGAGAACCTTATACTATCAGGCCCAAGCAATGGGTTAGTTTGGCCAAACACCACAATCTCAGTTATTTTTTTAAAAATTTAAGTTTAGGAAGTGTTAGGAAAAATAACTGTGCTTAGCTTTTCTGCATAACCAGTGCCATAGTTTATTATTGTATTGCTATAGTTCATTATTGTACCAGTGCTCATGTGAAGACTTGATTACAGCTGTGTGACGCAGATATATGTTCGGGACATGTACAACATATTCTACATCTATTTATAAATCTAATCAAATACCTAAGCAGGGCAATGACTTATTGATAGGCAAGTACCGACTTTGACTTGTCACCCTGGTTAAGCCAGCAAAATATGTGTCAGTAATCGGAGCAAGAGACAACAAGGATGCTCGTCACAGTCTGAAAAGACTGTGCAACGTACCAAGAGGCCTGCCTGGCCTGTGCACCAACGAAGAGGCACTAAGTCTAAACCATGGTTGCCTCCTACTATAGTATGCATATAAAAACTCATTGCATAAGCGTAAACAGGCAGTCTCTGCCTGGGAATGTCAGTTGCACAGACTCCGTGTGCAAGTATTGCTCTTTACTGGCTGATGAAGTAAATTCAAGGTTAGAGTCAAGGTTAATCATTGTCAGAAACTAACAAACACGAGAGGAAAAGGCTAAATTCCTCAACAGAAGCTTGTGTTCAGCCAAGTCTGCATCCCTGAGACAGTCCTGCAGTGCTTTGACTGTGGTCTGGCTATCATTGGCTGTCACTGGCAGATATATTTGAATGTCATCTACAAAACAAAGAAATTCCACATTGTGCTTTCTAAAAGTATCACCCAGGGGCAGCACGTACAGAGTAAAGTGGGCCAACCCTAATGTAGAACCCCGGGGCACACTGTACTCTAGGAAACTCACAGAGGAGGAGTACTGTTCTAAGCTTATAGAAAAAAACTCCTGTCTGACAGACAAAATCAGTGTCCACATGTCTCTCCAGGTGGGACAGAAGGATGCTGCAATCCACCGCGTCGAAGGGTGTTGATAAAACAGAAGTCAGTGGACTTGTTTCTTTGTTCATCTTTTATGAATATTGTGATTTAAAAAGTTAAAATTATAACATAAGGATCTGCAGTTGTCATAGATAATAACTATATAGCAGACACAAGCACAATAGGTCTTCTTTAACAAAATTTCTGATGCCAGTTAATGATATAGTGATTGAAATGTATTGAGTTAATAGAAATACAAAAAAATAAATAATAATACAGTAAAAAGACCATAATGATTTGCATATTACAAATGAATAACAAAAATAAACAGTTAGGTCTAACAAAGATTATTCCTGGCTTGTTAGCTGCAGAACAGACACTTGAATAGGAGTGTTTGTTTGCATGATAATATGTCCTGAAATCTCACTTCTGAATACTGAAAGCTGACTGGGCTAAGCGTTAAAGGTCCTATACTATGCAAAATTGACTCTTGTCAGCTTTAAAGATAAGCAGAAAGCGCCATGGAGGAATGTTGACTCGGTCAGGGCACAGAAAAAGGAGTGCCGGAGGGCCGAGCGGGAATGGCGCAAGTCAAAGCTCTAGGTTCATTATGAGATTTACAGAGAAAAGATGCACATGTACAATCACACTTTATGTAGAACAAGGCAAAGGTATTTTTCTGACATTATTGGAAGTTGCAGTAACAACTCCCGTGACCTGTTTGCAACAGTGAGCAGATTAACAAACCCCCAGCTCTGCTGCCGTTAGAACTGATTTCCACATCTAAGTGCAATGAGTTTGCAGTGTTCTTTAATGACAAGGTTCGGAGCATTAAAATTGCCATCAATTCCACAACGCAAATAACACCCCTACAGCCACCTACACACTTAGGGCTGACTCACTTTGCACCTGTAAATGAAAAAACTGTCCAAGAGATTGTCACCAGTCTGAGTTCATCTACATGCTGCCTCGATGTGTTACCCACTAAACTTCCAAAGTCTGTGCTCAACAGTTTGCTATCACCACTTGCTTGCATAGTTAATATGTCACTTCAATCTGGGACATTCCCAAGAGCTTTGAAAACTGCGGTTATAAAGCCTCTCCTAAAGAAGAGCAGTCTTGATGCCACGAACAATTACCAACAAATCTCAAATCTGCCGTTTTTAGGCAAAGTCCTCAAAAAAGTTGTTTACCAACAGCTTATTATTTCAGCTAAACTCAGACAAGACTGAAGTCATCATCTTTGGCCCACAGAAACATAGAGAAAGTGTTAGTAGTCACCTCCAGTCTCTCTCTCTAAAACCTTCAAATCAGGCTAGAAATCTAGGCGTAATAACGGACTCTTGAACTTGAACAGTCACATCAAATCTATAACATCCGCGGCTTTTTACCATCTAAAAACATTGCAAAAATCAAAGGTATACTGTCAAAGCCAGACTTAAAGAGACTTATCCATGCATTTGCCTCCAGTAGGTTAGACTAATGCAAGGGCCTGCTCACAGGCCTCTCCAAACGAGCCTTAAGACAGCTGCAGTACATCCAGAATCCTGCTGCTCGGGTCCTGACTAGAACCAGGAAGTACGAGCACATAAGTCCTGTGCTCAGGTCTCTGCACTGGCTTCCTGTAGCTCAAAGAACAGGCTTTAAAGCAGCTCTGCTTGCGTACAAGTCTCCCCATGGCCTAGGTCCAAAGTATATCTCTGACATGTTAGTGCCATATGAACCATCTCACACACTGAGGACTTCAGGGACCGGCCTCCTGCTAGTGCCCAGAGTCAGGACTAAACATAGGGAATCAGCATTTAAGTTTTATGCAGCTAAAACCTGGAACAGTCTTCCTGAAGATGTGAGACAGGCCTCTACCTTGATAATGTTTAAATCCAGGTTTAAAACAGTTCTGTCTGTTTTTTATTTTGCACTCTCCTGTTTTAATGGTAATTTTATGATGATTATTTGTGATGATTTATGTTTTGATTTGTGTGATTTTAATGTCTTTCTTATTCTGTAAAGCACTTTGAATTACCTGTGTACGAATTGTGCTATACAAATAAACTTGCCTTGCCTTTAAGCCATGAATGTTGTTACCTCATCAAAGTGTTTTCTGTTTGAGAGAAGAACTCAGCCTGCAAATGTAGGATTTGTGTGTTAAACATATGTGAATGAAACAAAACACAACTCCGGGTATGTTTTTGATGGGGAATCAACATTATAACACATAAGAAAATAACATAATATGAGCCCTTTAACAACAGTGGAGCAAACTGATAAATTTACTGTATTTACTGAATCCTGTTGAAATAAAAGCACATATTTCACATCCACAAATGCTTTCCTCTGGACTGCCCTGTGCCCTGTGATTGGTCCAATCCATCAGTGATAGATTCTTTTGAGTTTCTGAAATCACATAAACAACTGCAACTAAATAGACACTCACCATGTTGCCATTACTACTGTTTGTGAACCTCTACACCAGTATTGAATCTGTGCCAAATAGTACATTTATTTTCCATTTGAAGTTGTCTAACCTAAATGTGTTTTATTTATCTTACCCCTTAAAACATGAAAAATAGAACTAGTTTATTTTAACTTTACAGAAGTCCAAAGTTATTCCTTACTTATTGACTTATGCTTTCTGATCATCCAAATTAGTCACAGTGATGAGTTTCTAACCATTTTTCACAACTTTTAGAGGCCAGAGCAAGTTTTACCCTCACTGTAACACTAACAACTACTACCATGCTAACCACTTCCTTATTCTCCAACAATAAAACACTTTATAATTAGATGGTGACAGTACACAACGGATTTGTTTTGCCTGCGAGTGCTGCCTAGACAATATATCTGTACTGGGCACCCTAGGGAGGTGTTCCGGGCATGTCCCACCGGGAGGAGGCCCTGGGGAAGACCCAGGACACGCTGGAGGGACTATGTCTCTCGGATGGCCTGGGAACGCCTTGGGGTCCCACCGGAGGGGCTGGAGGACGTGTCCAGGGTGAGGGAAGTCTGGGAGTCCCTGCTTAGATTGCTGCCCCCGCGACCCGGCCCCGGATAAGCGGAAGAAAATCGATGGATGGATGGACAAGACACATTTTGGTAAAACATCTGACTCTTGAAGATGTCACTTCTGCATATCTGCTCCTTTGTCCTGGTCAAGTAGCCATTGTCTCTAAGGTCCATGTGGTTTGCTCCCACTGAATCCACTTTACCATGACTGTTCTCACACTGTACACTACCGGACCATGTGCAGGGGTGCCACTTCCGCCCTCAGAATCAAAGAAAACCCCATACAGGCTTATCAAACAAGCTCACTGACCCCGCATTCTGGAATGCGTGTGTGGGCCAGCAGCAGCTGTCAGTGCCCACGTCAACGGACATGGGCCAGATGTACCAGGGATAGCACGAGAGACACTAGCTCTGGACTCGTTGTGTTAGCTTTGGGTTGTTTGTTCTTGCTCCCAGATTGGTTTTGGTGGCTGTGGGTTGATGTTGTCACTGTTCTGAAAATAGATTGGAAACAGGGATGGTATAAAAAGGCATACGAGTTCAAAGATGTGTTTTTTTTTTTTTTCAAGCAATGCGAACCACCTGATTTGACCTCAGATCATGCAAAGGCCAATTGCATGAACATACTACCCTGAGAAGGCCCTTGAAAGCTAAGTAAAGTTGGGCCTGGTCAGTACTTGGATGGGAGACTGCAGAGAATATCAAATGCCACAATGAGGTGGCTGTGCATTTTGTCATTGTGTCCTTAGGCAAGAGCTTCAGCCTTCATTTACCCTTGAAGGCTGAAGCTCTCAGTCACTACGTTTACATGCACGCCAGGAAAACTGGATAACTGGCTCAGTCCAAATAAAACAGATTTTTCAAAATTTATGTAAACCATAACTACAACTGAGGTGTCATGGATTCAACTGTATCAAATTAAAAAGAATTCCAATAACACATCTGAATACACATATTCTGATGCCAGCATGTAACAGGGCAGTCTGATCATAATAGGAGCAGATTAGGAGAAGTAGTCAACTGCACGAGGTAAAAAAACAGCATGTGTTTGGACATTTACTCACTTACTTTAGATCAGCAGCAATGAAAAGCTACTATATTTCCAGCGAGCAAATGTTGTTCTTGTTTTGGTTCATTACGTTAAAGTGAAAGTGAAAATTACCGGAGCTTCAGTGTGTTTATGTGTGCTGCGGAGCGCAAATAACTTAATGCAGTTTGTAGTATGTCGGAAAATCCAATGGTCAAAGTTAATCTGATGTGGCATATCTATTTTCTGCCAAAAGTGTGATTATATGTGACCTGCATGACCTGCATATAAACTGGGACAAGAGTGGTCTGACTGATTCACACTCGGAGTTCTCTGTGCATGTAACCGTAGTGACTGTGTTTACAACAGTGATTCTAAGACAGTGCATGGACACTAACATGAACTGTCAATAACAAATAAACTAATAATAAGAATTTGAATGAAGCCTGAATGAATGTTATGAAATGCCTCACTATTTCCATTATTGTGTCAACTCTCCAGATTGACTTAGTAGCGTATAACGTTACTGCTATCTGATGATCAAAGCAGCTTTAGTGCATTAATCTTGCAGTCACTCAACTTTATTTAGAGATTTTACTGATTTTACTGATGACAATGCTGACTTATTCTTAATTACAAAAATATTGCACATGATGGCCAAGGTGTTTATGTTATAATTTGGCATATTGGTTGGAGACTCACATGAGTCTCTCATTTGGGTTGCCAGTTCCAATGCTGAAACTCAGTTGGTTTAAACCTAAAATGCCTTTCTCTGATCTGAATTATCACTTCCTAAACCCCAGCACCTGTACCCAATTGTCAGTCAGTACTAGTGTAGCCTTTGCTGCTCAGTGAGTGAATTCTGGAGGTTCTGAGATTTCACATGAGGCCTGTCCATATACTGAGAATGAGACACACTTGTATGTGTCTTCTATATGCAGGTTAAGGCTCTGGCAACCCAGGTTCATTTGTGATTGTAGTACCTTTTTTAGAACAGTAAAAGTCCAGGCTACATACAGTTCCTTTAATTTGTGGTACAATAAAGTGCATATGACAGGTTAGATGAGACCGAAAATCAAAACCATGCAACTGACCTTTAAATACTTAAACTGTCTCACCTTTTCTACAATAAAAACTCACCTCCGTCTGTCTATCTCTCCTCAATCGCAATATAAGATCCTTTGGTGTACTTCAAACCATCTGATTTTCCTGTTTGTTCTGGCTCTGCTCCTTCTACATTTCTCAAACCACAACATGCTGAAATATTTGTGACCATAGAAACACAGAGCATGGAATATTTATTATACACGCTTTAACATGTTATTTATGGAGGTGCTCATATTGTGTAAGAACTACAAAGATGCACAGTTCACAGTTGTGGTGTATGGAAAGCAAGATACTATACAGTTTACAAGGGACCACTGGCTTAATATGCGGTAAGGATGTTAAAGATACACCGTGTAACTTTTCTGGTCTAGGGTGGTTGTTATTGCTCTGCCTGGAATGTTCCACAGTAACATAGCATTTAAGTTAGTTTTTTGCTTTGTTTTTCAAATTCCAAGTTATCATTGCTCAAAATTACCTGCATAAATATGAATTATTTTTGGTGTTGCCTCTCCACAGATCTGATCTATAACTTGCTAACATCACCTGCGCTTGACTCCAGATAAGTTTAATGGCATTAAATGCATCTGTTCAACATAATAGACAAAGCAGTGACATCACCATAGAAACAAAAGAAGAAGCTAGTACTTGTACAAAGTTACATAGGACATCTTAAAGGTTTGCTGAGAAAGAAAAATTTTGTTTGTCTTCTGTTCTGTGCTGTCCAATCCTGTTCAGACCTTCTATGTTGCCGTTAGGTAATATCATCAGAAAACATGGCATTAACTTCCACTGCTATGCTGACACACAGTTGTACTTATCAATGAAACCAGATCAAACTGATTGAGCAGACAGACTTAGTGCTTGTATGAAGGATATAAAAACCTGAAAGACACTTAACTATCTGCGTCTTAACTATATGTTTCTTAACCTTGAAAAACAGTGGTCATTGTTCTAGGCCCCAAAGGCCTGCGAGACTCTCTATCTGACTAGAGAGTCACACTGGACAGTGTCAGTGTAGCCTCCAGCTCTACTGTAAGGAACCTTGGAGTCTTATTTAACCAAGAGCTCTCACAGCACATATAAGCCAAGCCTGTAAAAATTATATACAAAGCTAGATTACTATTATTCCCTACCAGCCGTGTGCCCTAAAAGCTCTGTAAAAAACTTTCACTTGGTTGAAGATGCAGCAGCCATGCTCTTAACAGGAACTAAAAGAAGAGAGTCCCTTCACTGGCTTCTTGTCGAGTTTAGAATAAAATTTTAAGTTCTCCTTCTGACATATAAAGACATAAAGGGCATGGTCCCATCCTATTTGCAACATGCTCTAGCACCATATCATCCAAACAAAGTACTCCACTCTCAAAATGATAGAGTTCTTTTGATTCCCAAAATGTCTTGAAATTTAATTGAATTGTTTAACCAATAAATATTCAGTGTCATTGTGGCGACGTGTAAAGAGTAGGGGGTCAGATTTTCAGTTACTCTCAAAATATCTAGAGTACCTTATAGATGGGGGAATATCCTACAGTTTTGTGCAAGTTTGGTTGATGGAGAAAATCAATATACCAGACAAAACCCACTGACGCAGAGGGAGAACATGCAAACTCCTGTCAAAAATAACTGACCTAACTCTAAAACATGTACAGTAGAGCGAAAACTCCCAAAACTTCAAATTATAGATCACTGCAGAAGAGAAAGACACATGATGGTCAGGGAAAAGGGGACATCCCCATGGCCAAGCTCACCAAAGAGTTGTGTGCATACTCAATACAAGGAAGGAATGTACTCCAGGAGGAAGGGTTGGAGGATGCCACACACCGCAATGCCGTTTCCAAATCCTGGTTAGCCCGCTCGGTTTGGCCATTGGACTAGGGATGGTATCCGGATGTGAGACTGACGGATGTGCCCAACCCCTCGCAGAAAGTGCGCCAAACCTGGGAAGTGAATTGGGTGCCCCGGTCAGACACAATGTGCAGAGGGATGCCATGCAGCCGGAACACGTGGTTCGTGATCTGGTCGGCGGTTTCCTTGGCAGTGGGAAGTTTTGGCAGGGCGATGAAGTGGATGGCCTTGGAGAAGCGGTTGACAATGGTGATGATGACTGTGTTACCTTGGGACGGCGGGATGTCTGTGACAAAGTCCATCGCCACATGGGACAAAGGACGCTTAGGGACGGGGAGTGGGGGCAGCAGACCGGACGGCGGCAAGTGGGAGGCCTTACCCCTGGCACACACCTGGTACGCGGAGACGAAAGCCGTGGTGTCCCTGTCGACCGTTAGCCACCAGAAATGGCTGCTCCGCCCCCTCCAGCCAGTGCCGCCACTCCTCCAGCGTGAGTTTGACCGCCAGTAGCTTGTGATCCCCCACATCGTAGTTGCTTTCTGCTGGGGACAAACGACGAGAGAAGAAAGCACAGGGAAATAAATGATTGTGGGGTTCAAACCTCTGGGAGAGGACAGCCCCCACTCCGGTGTCTGAGGCATCTACCTTGACAATGAACTGGCGAGAGGGATCGGGCTGATGGAGGATCGGAGCGGAGGTGAAGAGGCCCTTCAACTTGTCAAAGGCGGACTGGGCTTCGGGGGTCCAGGTGAACTGTCTGGAGGGAGAAGTGAGTTTGGTGAGAGGAGCAACCACACGGCTAAAGTCCGTCTATAGAAATTGGCAAAACCAATAAACCTCTGGAGCTATTTGCGGTTATTAGGTACCGGCCAATCAGTCACGGCCTTAATTTTTTCTGGGTCAGCTCTCACCTGTCCATGCCCCACGATAAATCCCAAAAAACTGACCTCCTCCGCGTGGAACTCGCATTTTTGGGCCTTGACATACAACTTGTTCTCGAGCAGACGTTGGAGGACCTGGCGTATGTGGTTCTGGTGTTCCTGCTGGGACTGGGAAAAGATTAAAATGTCATCAAGATAAACAAAGACAAACCGGCTCAGAAAGTCACGGAGGACGTCATTTATAAGGGCCTGGAAGACTGCGGGGGCAAGTCCAAAGGGCATGACGAGATACTCAAAGTCCCCCAGTGGCGTCTTGAACGCAGTCTTCCACTCATCCCCCTAACTTATGCGCACCAGGTGGTACGCGTTCTACAGGTCAAGTTTGGTGAAGACCGTGGCCCCGTGGAGTGGTGTGAAGGCAGAGTCAATGAGAGGTAAAGGACATTTATTTTTTACAGTGATGTTATTGAGGCCCCTATAGTCTATGCAGGAACATAAAGTGTTATCCTTCTTGGCCATGAAAAAGAAACCTGCGCCTACTGGAGAGGAGAATGGGCGGATGATGCCAGCTGCCAGGGAATCTCGTATATACTGCTCCATAGTTTCCCTTTGCAGCTTGGAAAGGTTATAGAGACAGCTGGAAGGCAAGGGTGTGCCTGGCAAGAGGTCACTTGCGCAGTCGTAAGGACGGTGGGGTGGAAGCGAGAGTGCCCGACTCTTACTGAAGACGTCTCTTAAGTCGTGGTACTGCTTTGGTATGGAAGAAAGAGCTGATGTGTCAGGGGAAGGATCCGGGATGGAGTGGGCGCCCCTAGCAGGAGGTAGAGCAGATTGTAGGCAGTGGGCGTGACAAAAGGGGCTCCGCTCCAGTCCAGGACAGGGTTGTGAGCCATGAGCCATGGGTAGCCCAAGATGAGCGGATGGAGTGGAGATTACGTGAAAACGTCGGGACTCGTGGTGATTGCCAGACAGGACTAGATTGACGGGTTCCGTGATGTGCGTGACAGTGGCTAACAGTCGCCTATTAAGAGCAAGAGCGGTAAGGGGGTGTTTGAGGGGCTCCAACTTAATTCCAGATTGCTCAGCCACCTGCTGGTCAATAAAGTCCTCTTCAGCTCCGGAATCTATGAGGGCTCGGACTGATTGGAAAAGTTGCAGAACGGAAACACAGCGTGGCCTCCGCCCACAAGCCCACGTCATCCACGCTCCCCTTCAACAATTCTCCATAAATATACAAAAACATGATACAAAACTGTACACACGAATTTCACAAACCTGATGATGATCTGACTGTGTTGTGGCAGCACTCTGAAGGGAGAGTGACACAGAGAGCAAAGGGAGGGGGACTCAAAAACGAAAGTGAAACGTATACAAAGCATGTCAATACATTGTTATAGCATTTTCAGAACAATACAAAGTAACATGGTGATCTAAATGTGTTACGTGTTAGCAGTTAAAACCCTACAGAAGAACAATATAAATTGAGTAAATGCCCCCTCTTTAATTGTTCAGTAATATATAATAAACTGCTTCAACAGAAATCTAGCTATATTCTCCTGACCATGTCCACTTTGAACTCACTATGATTTCATCTCCAAGGACAACCATTTGACTTTTGGTTAATTATACAGCTCCAGGCACTGGCCATTACTTGAAAGTCATAACAAAAATTGCTATCGGCAATTTTGAACTGGACTTTAAAGTAACCTCGAGTTTTAAAAATGAGATGTGATGTGTTTTAGAGATAGGATGATATTTTTAGTTATTAAAATGATGATGGTAATGATGCTACAGGCACTTGCTAATCTAAGGCCATATGATATGTATTTTTAGCAATGTTTTTAGCCTCTGGTTTATGGCTCGCTCGTGATTATAGCGTTAGCAAAAACCCAAAGCACATCTGGACTGGCAGGATTGAAAACATGTGTGGAACTATACTGACTAGATTGGTGAGAGAGCTTCCTATTTACGAAACTATTCAGACACCAGATTTTTTTTAAATTATTTTCTATTGTATTTGTGTAATATTACAAATTAAATAAAAGTTTTGGTTAATCTTCTTTCTAGATGATTTGAACATTTTTGTTACTTTCACAGTGGTGGAAGGTAACCAAGTACAAGAAGTAAAGTACTGTACTTTACTTAAGTAAATTTTGTAGTGTATACTTTTAACTTTTAATTCACTGCATTTGGGAGCAGGTATCTGTACACTCTAATACATGTTTGAACTGGACTGAAAAGCAAAAAGAACTTTTCATATGATTTGAGGAGTTATTTTAACTATGTTCTTGACTAAAGTTTACGAGTTTAATCTTAGGCTTTGAGCAAACAAAAGTAAATACACAAAATTAATATAAAAAAATAATTATTTCATTTGCATTGTTACTTTTGACCAAAATCTCTATCATTTTTTAAATCAATATCACTATACTTTAACAAATTAATAACACCTGGTGCACACGCTGTACATGCACTACATTGGTATGGCAGCTGGCGGGTCAGCTCTAATACATATTTGATATGATCTCGCGAGCCAAATATAATTATATTGAAGGCCATATTTTGCCCGTGGACCTGAGTCTGACATGTCTGTTCGAAGCAAGACTATTGAAGATGACGCTCCTTCCCGCTCACTCCCTCCTAGCAAATCTGTCAGTCAAACTTATAGCTAATGTTAGCAGGAGCAACCTTGGGGAAAGAAAGTGCTTGATTGGTCTGTTATTAATGGTCATATCTTAATTTACGGACAAAATAGTGAAATAAAAATTCCAGGATGATGTAGAGTGGGTTAATATGAACATTTTAAGACCAAAATGACAAAGCTCACTGCAACAGTTACAGAGAGAGGGGTGACAGTTTTTCAATGTGAAGTGAATTGGAGCCAGGGTTGATGGAACCGGATGCATGCAGATGCTCATTTCCTATTTGGAACGCAGCAGTTAGCAGGTTAGCTATGTCCTTTTATATATAGAGTCTATGGTCTAATCACTATATGGCAAGTGCCAAAGTTTGTGTGAACATAATTTTATATTTTATTAATTAGATATAATTATACACTTACACACAAACGATAAAATAATAATTAACCACCGATTAAAAATAAAAACATATTTTAAAAATACATTACAAAGATGCCATTCTATAAAAGTCAGTTTTAAAATTTAATTTATAAGCACCCACAGTGTCGGACAGTCCAATCCCCTCTGGCAGTCCATTCCAGAGGTTTGGGGCCCTGACTGAAAAGGTCCTGTCCCCTCTGATCAGAAGCCGGGCGGGAGGCATAGTGAGGAGCACAAGGAGCGGCTAGGGGCATATGGTGACAAAAGCTCACACATCTAGGGAGGAGTAAGTCCGTGGATGTGTCATGATGCTTGCATTGTCTGTGTCCCTGTGTGCTCTCCCCCTCCCCTACCTGTCTGAATCCGGAGCTGGGCGGAGTTCCTACTCCTGGAATGCTGGAGAGCATTAGCACAATCATCACCACCTGCTGTCGAGTATATGAGGGCTCAGCAGAAGACACTCGGAGCCAGACCGTCCACGTGTAAACGTGAATGTTCCAGCTCAAGTTTGTATCCCGTTACCTGCCTACTCGTGTCTTACTGGATTTTGCTGTTTCCCAGATTCCTGCTCCCTCGCTCGCTCCTGCTCCTGACCCTGCGCTCCAGCTCCGGTACAGTCCACCCCTCGTCTTCGCCTCCTGTCCTGTCTTGGTCTCCGGCCTGCTTCTCGTCTCCTGCCCTGGTCCTCGCTCTCTGGATTACTTCTGCCCGGTTCCCCCTGGTCTCGTCTCCGTGTCTGCTCCAGACTACCCCCGCTTGCCTTGCTCTGTTCCTGAGTCCGATCCTGTCTTCGTCTGGTCCTGGTGTTCCCCGTTTCCGCTCAACACTCCGCACACCTGGTTCGCCTCCCGTGTGTTTAATGAACTATTGACTCATATTATTTCACAAACTGTTAATAAACAATGTAAAATTGCCCCGAGTCTGCATTCCTTGGTCCGCTCCTGTACCTGCCGTTACGACAGAACGGTCTGGCCTGAACATGGACCAAGCGGACTCGGGCCCAGACCAGTCACTATGACAAGCGTGTTCCCACCAGGGTGTGACTATTGGACAACATGAACAATCCATCCGGACCTTGCTGGATTTTAATCAGACTTTAACTCAACAAGTGGCCCAGCTTACCAATCAAGTTGCCGTGCTACTTGCTGCCCCATCTGCTGTGTCCGGAGCGCCACCGCGCCCTCTGGAGTCGAGAGGCACGGACCCGGAGCCATATTCAGGTCAGCCCAGCCTCTGCCGGGGGTTTTTGTTCCAATGTATGTTCCTGTTCCAGCAGTGCCCCACTCGTTTTAATTCAGAGGCCTCCAAGATCCGTTACATTTGCGGATTACTCCGGGGAAGGGCTCTCCAGTGGGCAGAGGCACGATTGGCAAACACACCGATAGACAATATGAACTTTAATGACTTTATTTCCGCCTTCAAACTGTTTTTTGATCACCTGCACTATCAGGCCAATGCCGCGTCCCGGCTGCTGAGCCTTGACCAGGGGTCCTGGACGGTGGCGGACTACACCATCGAGTTCTGGATGCATGCCGCAGAAGTGGACTGGACGGATAGTGCGCTTCATGCCGCATTTTTACGGGGGCTTAACGAGCACCTGAAGGACAAATTGGTGTCTCGCAACGAACCCCCTGACTTACGCGCCCTTATCACTCTGACCCACCGAATTGACAACCGGCTGCGGGCGCGCCAGAGAGAGAGAGTCCGCCCACCGACCCGCCACCCCGCCTCTCCCCGAGGAGCCTATGCAAGTGGACCGGACGCTCCTATGGGCAAGCGCTGCTTGGCTGGAGCGTGCCTCTATTGCGGCGAGCATGGACGTTTTGTGGCCACCTGCCCAGCTCGGCCAAAAGGGGCACCCACCAGTAGCACTGGGAGTACTGGTGGGTGAAGCCGGCATCCCAGAGAACAATAATAGACTGAGGCTCAATGCCAACCTGTGTGTTCGTTCAGAGACTTTACCTGTTTTAGCGCTCTTGGATTCCGGAGCAGAAAGGGATTTTATCGATGCCCAATTAGCGGAGCAGCTCGGCGTCAAACTGGAGTCCTTGGAACGCCCCCTTAGCGCCTGGGCTCTTAATGGACGTTTCTTGGCCCACGTTACGCACATTACGGAGCTCGTCACTGTGGTCTTATCCGGCAACCACCGAGAGACCCGATGTTTCCATGTACTTTCCTCCTCTGCCTCCCCTTTGGTTTTGGGCTACCCCTGGCTCCGCACGCATAACCCCGTCTTTGATTGGGACCGGGGTAGAGTTTCTGGATGGAGCCCCGAGTGCCACGCCCAGTGTCTTCTGTCCGCCATGTCCCCCACGGGAAGGGCCGGTTCCATCCCCGGTTCCTCTTCAGACGTCCCGAACCTGTCTGCAGTCCCGGCTGAGTATCATGACCTCGGGGAGGTCTTCAGCAAGGACAGAGCACTTTCCCTACCCCCACATCACCCTTATGACTGCGCAATCGACCTCCTGCCGGGTGCCCCCTACCCTCCAATCGTTTGTATAACCTGTCCAAGCCCGAGCGAGAGTCTATGGAAGACTACATCCGTGATTCCCTGGCTGCCGGCATCATCCGCCCGTCTTCGTCTGCAGTGGGTGCGGGGTTCTTTTTCGTAGCCAAGAAAGACAAGTCCTTGCACCCTTGCATTGACTACCGGGGCCTGAACAATATCACGGTAAAGAACAAGTACCCGTTACCTCTACTTGACTCCGCCTTCACTCCTCTCCATGGGGCCACCATTTTCTCTAAGCTTGACCTACGGAATGCTTACCACTTGGTGCGCATAAGGGAGGGGGACGAGTGGAAGATGGCCTTTAAAACCCCCATTGGCCACTTCGAATACTTGGTCATGCCCTTTGGCCTTACCAACGCCCCGGCAGTATTCCAGGCTCTTATAAATGATGTCCTGCGTGACTTTCTAAACTGCTTTGTCTTTGTGTATTTAGATGACATCTTGATCTTTTCTCGGTCCCTCCAGGAACACCGCCTCCATGTACGTCAGGTCCTCCAGCGCCTCCTGGAGAACAAGCTGTTCGCTAAGGCTGAAAAGTGCGAATTCCACGCTGAGGAGGTCAGTTTTCTGGGGTTCATAGCGGGGCGGGGTCAGGTGAAGGCAGACCCGGAGAAGGTCCAGGCAGTCGCAGAGTGGCCAGTTCCTTCCAATCGCAAACAGCTTCAGAGATTCATCGGCTTCGCCAACTTCTACAGACGGTTCAAATGGGATTTTAGCTGGGTAATATCACCACTCACTAAACTGACCTCTCCTTCTCTCCAGTTCGCCTGGTCACCTGAGGCGCACTCGGCCTTCAACAGGCTTAAGAAAATGTTTACGTCCGCCCCCATCCTTCGCCAGCCCGACCCTTCGCGCCAATTCGTGGTGGAGGTAGACGCGTCTGACACGGGAGTGGGGGCCGTGCTGTCCCAAAGATTTGACCCCCATAACCGCCTCTGCCCCTGCGCCTTCTTCTCACGTCGGTTGTCCCCGGCCGAGGCCAACTATGATGTGGGGGACCGGGAACTCCTCGCCATGAAGCTCGCCCTGAAGGAGTGGCAACACTGGCTAGAAGGGGCGGAACAACAGTTTGTGGTGTGGACGCACCACAAAAATTTGGAATATATACAGTTCGCCAAACGGCTCAACTCACGTCAGGCACGCTGGTCCCTGTTTTTCAGCCGTTTCAACTTCATTCTCATCTACCGTCCCGGATCACGGAATGTCAAGCCTGATGCCCTTTCCTGCCAGTTCACCCTGGAGGACGGCCCCTCTCCAACCGAAACCATCATCCCTCCTTCTTGTGTGGTGGCGGTGCATTGGGAGATCGAGGACACGGTCCTGGAGGCCCAGGCTCATGATCCAGACCCAGGTAACGGCCCACCCGGTAAACTTTTTGTCCCTGACTCTGTCCGTTCCCAGGTGCTTGAGTGGGTCCATAAGTCCAAGTTTGCCTGCCATCCCGGTATGAGTCGAACTCTCTCCCTGCTGAAGCGACACTTCTGGTGGCCTACTATGGACACAGACACCAGGGCCTACGTGTTGGCCTGCCAGGTATGTGCGTGGGCTAAATCCTCCCACTCACCGCCCTCTGGGCTCTTGTCTCCGCTCACTGTCCCTAAGCGGCCTTGGTCCCACATAGCGGTGGACTTTGTGACCGGGCTCCCGCCTTCTCAAGGAAACACGGTGAACCTTACCGTGATGGGCCGCTTTTCCAAGGCTGCCCACTTTATTGCCCTACCTAAACTCCCGATGACCAAGGAGACTGCTGACCAACTTACCGCTCAGGTTTTCTGTTTCCACGGCATCCCGGTGGACGTTGTATCTGATAGGGGGACCCAGTTCACCTCCCAAGTGTGGCGCGCCTTTTGTGAGGGGTTGGTACTGTCAGTCTCACGTCTGGCTTCCACCCACAGTCCAACAGGCAGACGGAGCGGGCCAACCAGCCCCTCGAATCGGCTCTCCGATGTGTGGTCTCCGCTAATCCTGCAGCCTGGAGCTCTTACCTGCCCTGGATAGAGTATTCCCACAACTCCCTAGTGAGCTCGGCCACCGGCATGTCCCCCTTTCAAGCCTCCCTCGGATACCAGCCCCCGCTCTTCCCCATTGAGGAAGAGGACCTCGCAGATCCGTCCAGCACCACCTCCAGCTCTGCCGCAGGGTCTAGAGGAAAATCAGGGCTGCCCTCCTTCAGGCGGGGACGCGCACCAAAGCGGCAGCGGATCGCCACCGTACCCCGGCATACCTACCTGGCCAGGAAGTGTGGCTGTCATCAAAGACCATCCCGTTAAAGATCAACTCCCGCAAGTTGTCTCTGCGTTTCCTTGGGCCTTTTAAAATTAAGAAGGTCATAAACCCAGCCGCAGTGCAGTTCCAATTACCCCCGTCTCTCCGGATCCATCCGACATTCCACGTTTCCCAAGTTAAGCCTGTCCGGACCAGTGACCAGTGACTTGCGAGATTTTCACCGCGCCCATCCTAACAAGCCGGGGGGTCCACCAGGAGGTGGCCCTTGGGGGGGGGGACCAGATTCCTGCTCCCTCGCTCACTCCTGCTCCTGACCCTGCTCTCCAGCTCCGATACAGTCCACCCCTTGTCTTCGCCTCCTGTCCTGTTTTGGTCTCCGACCTGCTTCTCGTCTCCTGCCCTGGTCCTCGCTCTCTGGATTACTCCTGCCCGGTTCCCCCTGGTCTTGTCTCCGGTCCTGTCCCGCTCCAGCCCTGGCTGTCTCCGTGTCTGCTCCGGACTACCCCCGCTTGGCTTGCTCTGTTCCTGAGTCCGATCCTGTCTTCGTCTGGTCCTGGTGTTCCCCGTTTCCGCTCAACACTCCGCAAACCTGGTTCGCCTCCCGTGTGTTTAATGAACTATTGACTCTTATTATTTCACAAACTGTTAATAAAAACTGTAAAATTGCCCCGAGTCTGCATTCCTTGGTCCGCTCCTGTACTTGCCATTATGACAGGATGGCTTTAAAAGTAAACAGCAACATTTTAAAGTCAATTCTAAGATTAACTGGAAGCCAGTGCAACACAGAACGAACTGGAGTTATGTGCTGATGCTTTTGGGTACTGGTTAGGAGTCATGTAGCCGAATTTTGCACCAGCTGAGCACAACATGTGCACAATTTTACATTAAAAATTGAATTACCAAAAACAGTTTGGACTTTTCTTGAATAAGTTGTTAGGTCTCTACTTTTATCTTGAACAATACTATTTTGAGTATTTGAGTCCTGACCTCATTTGAATATAGCACAGTCTAACTGGTTCGTATATAAAACATATATAGCTCATATATAATTACATGATGAATGATGCTTTTATTTATTACAGTTCACTTCATACCTGGTGTTCGATTTACTGTACAGCCCTGGCAATCCAGTCGCTATGGTTTTGTTTCTTCTTTGTGTGATCTCTGCCTGGCCCTAGTATAAAATCAGGGTTTGACTGCTCCCTCTTCCCTTTGTAAGTCTAATATTGGGAAGACGTCAGTCATCTATTGTAATCTCATGGTTTAAGTGTCCTTTTGTTTTGTTGATTGCCTTTATTTGTCTCCCTCTGTCAGTCAGATCCTCTCTGTCTTAAACACAGTTTAAATTATGTTTAAGACTAGACTGAAAGCCCACCTCTTCTCCCTGGTATTTAATACTAGCTAGACAGGATATTTTGGTGTTTTACTGTTCTTGTCCTATGTATTGTATGATCTGTATGTTTTGGGTTTTTTTTTTTCTTTTATGTGAAGCACTTAAATGTGCTATATAAATAAAATTGAACTGAACTGAATTATTTACTGTAATTATTATTTACTTGTATGAAAGTTGATGTTGAGCTCTGATGTTGTTCCATTCTTTTCATTTATACATGTGAAGATGTGTGGAGAGATGTTAACTCTGGTCATTATTTTCTTCCTTATAGTTTGGGCTGGACTGATAAACAGTGACATATGTTGATTCTATTTTCTATTATTGTGAAACAGATTAAATGGAGAGTGCCTCCCAAAGATCCCACTGTGTCTCATGGCTCCTTTATACACCAGAAGCTTCACAAACAACATCATGCAAAAGTCTAAACACTAAGCTTATGTAGTTCTTGGTAGAAAGAGACAGGTAAGGAGACCAGCAGATGGCAGCACATGGTAGGCAAGACTGTGGAGGATGAATGTGAGTTGTATTGGTACAATTAATTATAATCTTATTATAATTTTAGCATCTTCTACAATACTCTCTACCAAACCAAACCTCTACATTCAGCGGACACTGGATAGGTTATACCCTTATTACTGTCTTATTATGTCTGCACTTTACTTATTTACTTACTTATTTGGCAATAACTTATGCACTTTAACAGAACACTATTTAAGCTTTCCAGCATGGGGTCGATACCTGCTTGTCTGCACATACATGTTATTAATTTCTAAACAAATTAAAATTAAAATCAATGATATAGAAATAGAAAGAGTGTATGAAACAAAATTTTTAGGTATCACCATCGATAGTAAAATAAGCTGTAAAGTACATATAAATAATGTAAAAACAAAAATATCAAAAACTATTGCTATAATGTGTAAAATGAAAACTTTTTTAAACCAAAAATCACTGTTTATATTATATTGTTCTCTTTTCCTTTCATACCTTAATTATTGTGTGGAAATATGGGGGAACAATTATAAATCCAACATGAATCCTCTATTTTTACTTCAAAAGAAAGCGATTAGGATTGTCAATCAGGCAGAATATTATGCATCCACCAACCCACTCTTTATTAAACTAAAAACATTAAAACTAAATGATCTGGTTGAATTTAATACAGCAGTTGTTATGTATAAGGCCCATAACCACATGCTTCCACACTGTATCCAGGAGCTATTTAGACCTAGAGAGAGTTGCTATAATCTGAGGGGAACTGGCATCTTCCAAACAACTATGGCAAGAACTACAAAAAAATCTATGTGCATCTCAGTTACAGGGGTTAACTTATGGAATTGTTTGGACAATGAATTAAAAAGCTGCACATCAATCAAAGTATTTAAGAAAATGTATAAATTAAAAATTCTAGAAAAATATAGAGCAATAGTATAACTGTTACTATGACAACTGAACTGAACATTAAAGAACATAGTATAAACTTTGTCTACTACATAATATGAATTATGTAATAGGAAAACAAAATAGTAATAATAATAATATCTTGATGATTAAAAATAACACCTATGATCATGATAAAAAAGGACTACTAATGATTATTATATATACAAATATAAATCCAGAGGTAACTGTAAGAATATAAAAACAAATGTATTTATTCTTGTTGTATACTGTATATTATTCTTTAGATGTGGAATTAGGCAGGCATAAATAAGCTTAGCTTCAGCCTATGCCTTTCAGTCACGATGAACAAATTCTATGTATGTGACTGTGACAATGTTTTATTTATTTTTCTGTGTGTGTCTGAATAAACAAACTAACTATAACTATATAAACTATAATTTGTCTTGAGTGTTCCACAGTGGTAAATGGTCACATTTCTATATAGCACTCAACGTGATTTACATCAAGGAACCACTGACATATTCATATATACATACATTGTGTCTTGCACAAGGATACAACAACACAACAGCATTCATCTTTGGGAGCTGGAATCGCATCGCTAACCTGTGGGTAAGTGGATCTGACCGCCAACCTTCGGATCAATAGACAAACACTCTACCAACTGACCTTCTGTCACACATGGCATATATATGGTATAAAACTTTTGCATTTATACAATTACAAATGTACTGCTCAAGAATCCCTGGAAAAACATAAATTCTTACTGTGAGTACCGCATCTTTACAGATTTGACCTCTAACAATTATTGTTTGCATTTGTATAGTTAAATATATTAACATATTGTGAAACATTCTAGGCAAAGCATTAGCATTTCCATGGACACAAGGCGGACCTTCTACCAATAAAGATACACAGTGCATCTTTAATAGAGGATCTGAACCCTCTGTTTCAACCTGCTAAACTCACATTGATAGAGTGTATTGTCAGTGCTTATTTTTGTATTGCATGTGATTGTGTATTTGTTCTGTGTGTGTGTGTGTGTGTGTGGGGGGGGGGGGGGGGGGGGGGGGTAGGGGTGTGTGTGTGTGCGCATGTTTGCTGTTATGTATCAGTGTCCCAATTCAGACACTGATCCATAAATTCACCTCCACATAGATCTACTCTCAGACTTGTAAGTGATAATAAAACACAGGAGATGGGATGCAGGTGCAGCCTCTGGTGTGCAAGGCAGTAACATCCATTGATGTCCGTTGTTTGCCTTGTTCTGGAGAAGACCTCCAAAAGCATCCATTGTATAACCTACTTATTGTGAAAACTTGATGTCATGAATAATACGACTGCAGGCATGTAATGCTTGTTTTTTTGAAGAAGAACACCAGCAGATGGCATTGGACCAACATTTGCTGTCACCTTGATGAAATATGCTCTTTGTGACAAGCTAAAAATGCCTGTAACAAATTTGTTGAAGGTGCACAAACTATTACTGGGTTTTTACCTGGGATCCAGAATACACACTTGTCCAATACTTTACAGAGGTGTGAGTTTGATCTCTGGTGAATCTACCTGAGTCCAGATTAGAGTGACTGACAGGTGGGTTAGCCGATCATGCATGGTCTGTCCGTATCAAAACAAATATGGCTGCTTAGAAGGAAAAAAGAAAGGGAAAAAAATGACACAGAAGTAATGTGGTGAGAGAAGTTTGATTTTGTTCAAAATTATGGATGACCAATGAGCTTTGTTACAGATGCATCACTGAAATAAACAAATCTGATTGGATGAACATATTTGAGCCTGGCTTAAAGTGAGTGTGGACCAGATTGATATCCCTCAGTGTAAAAAATACAAATATGATTTTGAATGTTAAGCAAGGGTTTTAGATGACATAACATAGTCTTGACATAAACATCATTAGTAGAGCAGTCATATCCATAGACCCACAGATTGGTGGTGTATTTCCAGCTCTTACAAATGAATACTATTGTTGTGCAAGACCCTTAAACCACCTCCCCTCTCCCAGTGTCTGCGTACACTGGTATATGAAAGTATGTGTGGATGGGTGAATAAATGTGACCTTTAACCATTTATCACATTCAATAGGACGATATTTATTTACGATGCGTAAACAATATTACTAAATCTATAAAGTACATTTTACATAATAACGCTTTCTGATTACTTCAAAGCCTACTAGCCTGCCTACTCTCTCATATCTGCATATCTGCTGCGTGACAAAAAAAAAAAATTGAAACAAAAAAGTTGTGCCTATGTATGAATAACAACTTGCATAGTGTGCAACTTTTTTTTTTTTTTTTTTGCCAAAAACCAAACACTAAACATTATTGTTTTTTCATTGTGGATGTTTTTATTGCACTGACCAACGTGGAAAAATATGTGTCCTTACTGTGAGCAGGCATCTCCACAGAGCTGACTCTTCTTTGATGTTGTTTTCATGTAAATGTTGTTCTTTTGGCTATAATATTTCACAGTATGGCATAAAACGGATCAACCTCAAGACTGTAGTATGGTTTTAACTTTCTATTTCAATGGAATCATGCTACTGACTTCCCACCTCCAGATATAGTAAGAGAAAAATAAAATTCAACTGGGCAAAAAGCTATTTTAGTGAAGACGTTTGGCCACTCATCCAAGCGGTTTCTTCAGTTCTGGTCAGATTGATGGTAGACACTGCCTTATATCTGTCTGAAATGTGTTTAAAAAACACATATTACAGAGTACAGATCTTAACCAAACAAAATAAATGGTTTGAAAGGGGAGTTAAAGCAGCAGTTTTTGTTAGGAAAGACAATGTATCTTTGAAAAGGAATGGGGTGCTTAGACATCATCTTCTATTTATAACTCCATGCTCAGACCCAAAGCGTTTTTACATGATCTCGCATTGGGTTAGAGTAGACCTACTTCCTGATGTTGAAGATGCCTGGGTATTTTTCAAAGAGTCATTCAATTTGATCGTGAACAAACATGCCCCGCTAAGAAAAATCAGGATAAAAAACAGATATAGCCCTTGGCTTACACCTAATCTATCGGAGTTTATTCTCCAAAAACACAATCTTTGGGAAAAATCTAAGACATCTAATAAGCCATTTGATTGGCAAATCTACAGAACAATGTACAACAAATGCACTCAAGGTATTAGGCAGGCTAAGGTAACATTTTTTAAAGACAAACTGCTTTCCAACAGCAATGACTCAAAGAAATTTTGGAGTACAATAAAGTCTATGGAAAACAAGAACAGATCATCTTCTCTGCCCACTATGGTCAAAATGAATGATGTAGTGATCACTGACAAAACTAACATCATTGATTATTTTAACAAACATTTTGCCCAGGCTGGTTGTACTCATGCCTCTAAGGGCACTACACCACATCCTCCTCCTCCTCCTAGCTTATCATCTGCAAACCACCCAAATGTTTCAGGGAGACCTGCTTTCTCTATTCAAACCATTCCAGTCTGTGATGTACTCACAGAGTTGCTGAAATTGGATACATCTAAATCAGCTGGGCTCAATGCAATAGAACCGCTTTTTTTTTTAAAGATGGCAGCACATATCATAGCACCCCCGATCTATAGCTTGTTCAACCTCTCTCCACAGACTGGTGTTTTACCACAAGACTGGAAATCTGCTGCTGTCATTCCCCTTTTTAAGGATGGTGACAGTAGTGACCTAAATTGCTATAGACCCATCTCTATTTTGCCCTGTCTTTCAAAAGTATTTGAAAAGCTAGTTAATGAACAGCTTATAGAACACTTGGAGTCACAAAATATTTTGAATCCGATGCAATCAGGTGTTAGGGTGAGGCACAGTTGTCTGACTGCAGCAGTGAAAGTCCTAAATGACATTGTTTCTGCTATTGACAGCAAGGAGTATTGTGTGGCTATTTTTGTGGACCTAGCCAAAGCTTTTGATTCTGTGGACCAAGGCATCTTACTGGACAGACTAAAAGTGACTGGTTTTTCAGACAGTGCTATAGCCTGGTTTAAAGGCTACTGCTCTTGGCGTGTACAATCCGTAAGAATGGAGGGGCTCTTATCAGAACCTTTATCTCTCGTTAAAGGTCTTCCGCAAGGTTCCATTCTCAGACCCACTCTATTCAATATTTATATAAATAATATCATTCATGCTGTGGGGGAATCTCACGTACACTTGTACGCAGATGACACAATCCTTTATATGCACAGCCCTTGTCTTAACACTAGTGTATCTCTGATTCAAAATTGCTTCACTCTCCTGCAGCATGCTTTTTCTGAACTTCACTTAATTCTAAATGTGCAAAAAACAAAAGGCATGATCTTTGGCAGAAAACTCCCTCAAGCAAGGCAAGGCAAGGCAAGTTTATTTGTATAGCACAATTCGTACACAAGGTAATTCAAAGTGCTTTACAGAATAAGAAAGACATTAAAATCACACAAATCAAACATAAATAATCACAAATAATCATCATAAAATTAACATTAAAAGAGAAGAGTGCAGAATAAAAACCTGTCAGTCATATGCACAGCTAAACAGAACTGTTTTGAGTCTGGATTTAAACATTGTCAAAGTAGAGGCCTGTCTCACATCTTCAGGAAGACTGTTCCAAGTTTTAGCTGCATAAAATTTAAACGCTGATTCCCCATGTTTAGTCCTGACTCTGGGCACCAGCAGGAGGCCGATCCCTGAAGTCCTCAAATTGCGAGATGGTTCATATGGCACTAACATGTCGGAGATATACTTTGGACTTAGGCCATGGAGAGACTTATACACAAGCAGAGCTGCTTTAAAGTCTATTCTTTGAGCTACAGGAAGCCAGTGCAGAGACCTGAGCACAGGACTTATGTGCTCATACTTCCTGGTTCTAGTCAGGACCCGAGCAGCAGCGTTCTGGATGTACTGCAGCTGTGTTAAGGCTCGTTTGGAGAGGCCAGTGAGCAGGCCGTTACAGTAGTCTAACCTATTGGAGACAAATGCATGGATAAGTCTCTCTAAGTCTGGCTTTGACAGTATACCTTTGATTTTTGCAATGTTTTTTAGGTGGTAAAAAGCTGCAGATGTTATTGATTTGATGTGGCTGTTAAAGTTCAAGTCTGAGTCCATTATTACCCCTAGATTTCTAGCCTGATTTGAAGGTTTTAGAGAGAGAGACTGGAGGTGACTGCTGACACTTTCTCTATGTTTCTGTGGGCCAAAGGTGATAACTTCAGTCTTGTCTGAGTTTAGCAGAAGAAAGTTGTTTTGCATCCACACACTGATCTGTTGGATGCAGTGGCAGAGTGAATCCACTGGTCCATATTCACCTGCTGCTAGTGAGACATAGATCTGAGTGTCATCTGCATAGTTGTGGTAAGACACATTATTGCTGCGTATTAACTGGCCTAACGGCAGCATGTAGAGATTGAACAGCAGGGGTCCCGGGATTGAACCCTGGGGCACCCCACAGGTCAGGGACATTTTATCTGATATACATTTTCCAATTTCAACAAAGTACTCCCTGTTTTCTAAATTGGACTTGAACCAGTTTAGTGCCGTACCAGAGATGCCCACCCAGTCCTCCAGTCTCTGTAAGAGGATCCCATGATCAACAGTGTCAAAAGCAGCACTCAGATCTAACAGGATCAAGACTGAGACTTTGCCTGCATCAGTGTTCAGGCTCAGACAGATATTCAGTGCTCAGAATATCTGTCTAAATATTGTGACCCTGGATGGTGCAGAAATAGAATTTGTCAAGCATTATAAGTACCTTGGAGTATGGCTAGACTCGTCCCTAAATTTTGAAATGCACATCAATAGTCTGCTTACTAAAGTGAAATCACGAATAGGCTTCTTATACCGTAACAAAGCATCCTTCACACACTCTGCTAAAGAGCTGCTAGTTAAAGCTACAGTCCTTCCTATTTTAGATTATGGTGACATACTTTATAGATCTGCATCAAAAACTTTGCTCCACAAGCTGGATGTTCTTTATCATTCAGCCATTCGTTTTGTTACTGGTGCAGCGTTCAACACTCACCACTGTAGGCTTTACTCTCTGCTCAAGTGGGCATCTCTTCACACCCGCAGACAAACTCACTGGTTCATTTTCATTTACAAAGCTTTACTGGGTATGACCCCCTCATATCTCAGTTCACTGCTAAATATCCACAGCTCCAGTCGTGCACTCCGTTCCAACAGATACATACAGCTGTCAGTACCGATAGCTCGCACAGCCTTAGGCCAAAACTCATTTCAGTTCTCTGCAGCAAGTGACTGGAACTATCTACAGCAGGATTTAAAACTTGGTTCTTTTGTTTCGCTCTCTGTTTTTAAAAGCTCAATCTGTTTAATTTTAAAAGATCACTGCACATGTTTTTAACCACAATTTTACCCTCCCCTTTTAATGTTTTATTCTTTGATTTGTGAATTGTGTTTGTGTTTTATGTGTTTCATTGAAGCTGCCTATCCAGGTCGTCATTGTAAATGAGAAGTTGTTCTCAATTGACCCACCTGGTTAAACATTGAATAAATAAATAAATAAATAAAATAAATAAATAAATCTAAACAAAGAAACAATAGTGATACCCAGTATGCTCATAGGTGTGAAAGCACCCATTCAGGTCCTGAATGATTATGCTAAATATGACTGAGGTATGTCCCCTGAGCCAGTCTCCATGTCTGGAGATCCGATCATCAAGCCCCCCCCCCCTTCGACCCCCGCCCAGATCTCCATGCACCAGCCTGGGGCCCATGGGAAAAGGCCTCAGAAAGATTCTGGCAAACCGTCCGATGCCTTAGGAGGGGGAAGCAGTGCTGTGTGTTGGTGGAGGGCTGCTGACCCTGACTGTGGACCTGGGGGCATTCCAACTACAGGGAATCACACTCCTCAGCCTAAGGTCTCTTCCAGGGAACTGGAGAGGAGAATCCAACTGACAGTCGAACCTTGGATTCAAGAGTGGCAGTGCTGGTCACGGAACACTGGACCAGCTCTATACTCTCCATCACTCATGGGAGTTTGCCCAACCAGTCCACATGTCTTTTGTAGATCTGGAGAAGGCATTCAACCATGCCCCTTGTGGTGTCCTTTCAAACTCCATACTCCTCCAGGAGTATGGAGTTTGGGGCCTTTTGTTAAGGGGTGTCCGGTCCCTATATAACCAGAGCAGGAGCTGTGTTCGCATTGCCGGCAGTAGGTCAGACCTGTTCGCAGTGTATGTTGGACTCCGACAGGGCTGCCCTTTGTCATCGGTTTTGTCCATTGTATTTATGGACAGAATGTCTAGGTGCAGCCAGGGGCCAGAGGGGGTTTGGTTTAGAAACCACAGGATCTCACCTCTGCTGTTTGCAGATGATGTTGTCCTGATGGCTTCATCGAGCCAGAACTGGCAGCAGGCACTGGGGCGGTTTTCAGCCAAGTGTGAAGCAGCTGGGATGAGAATCGGCTCCTCCAAATCCGAGGCCATGGTTCTTGACCAGAAAAAGGTGGCTTGCCCTCTCTGGATAGATAGTGATTTTCTGCCTCAAGTGGAGGAGTTCAAGTATCTCAAGGTCTTGTTCACGAGTGAGGGAAGGATGGAGCATGAGATTGACAGGCGGATTGGTGTATTGGTCCGAAGGAGCTGAGCTGGAAGGCAAAGTTCTCGATTTACCGGTGAATCTACGTTCCTACCCTCACCTATGGTCATGAGCTCTGGGTAATGACCGAAAGGACAAGATCGGGGATACAAGCAGCTAAAATGGGTTTCCTCCGTAGGGTGGCCGGGCGCACCCTTAGGGAAAGGGTGAGGAGCTCGATCATACGGGAGGAGCTTGGAGTAGAGCTGCTGCTCCTACACATCGACAGGAGAGGATTTATCTCTGTGCTACATCACTCCCTGTTTAGAGTGCTAGCACAGCACAATCAACATGCATCCCACTAATGAAACTTTTGAATTTAAATGAAATCATTTAAAAGGGCCATACAAGAGCATGGGGGACATGGGCTTGTGTATTGGAGAGAACTGTACAGTTAACCATAAGGAGGGCTTGAATATGGCCCAAGAGAGATTGCTGGATTACTCAAACATGCATGAATGGCATCTAAAACCTCTTGAGGCATGTTTTTTGATGAAGGAACAGTGTTATAACGTGCCCAAAAGTTCCCAAAAGTAAATTCTGCATAAAACCTTCTAACCTTAAAGCTGATATAAAATATTAACACTATCTGGTATATTTTATAGATTTAATAAGTGTTTTCGTACATGCTAAATGCAATGGACATTGTAAAATGCAGACACACTTGAGAAGGCATGTCTTATAGATGTGGTATGGACAGAGCACAGATTTTGCTCCTGGGACTAAGTGAAGAAATAGCACATGATCCAATTATTTATCAAGAGCAAAAACACACAGGAAAAACTGGTGCAAATGATCTACAGAGGATAAACAGCTCCAGTTTCTGCACCAACAATGGATTAAAAGTGATGTAAAGTAAAACTGTATTTGCTGATTTCCAAAGTGTCACCTCCTCAAAAACATACCTGGAGTTGTGTTTTGTTTCATTCACATGTTTGAGTATCCCTGCATTATTAGTCTGCCTATATTTCCTTGAACCGTGTTATATCCATCCATTTTCTTCCGCTTATCCGGGGCCGGGTCGTGGGGGCAGCAGTCTAAGCAGGGACTCCCAGACTTCCCTCACCCCAGACACGTCCTCCAGCTCCACCAGTGGGACCCCAAGGCGTTCCCAGGCCAGCCGAGTGACACAGTCCCTCCAGCGTGTCCTGGGTCTTCCCTGGGGCCTCCTCCCGGTGGGACATGCCCAGAACACCTCCCGAGGAGTGCTGGAGTGGAGGAGTACAGAAAGCGTTCAGCTAAATTTAAATAAATATTCGATTGCTAGCAGTGTGACTCTGAAATGCTGTATGTTTGCAAGTTTTCTCTCTGACAAAACACAATGTCGATGAAACATTCTGCACCAACAAAGCCACCTATTTTTTTCTACGAAGGTTTGAACTTTGACAATATTTAAACAAGAGAGAAATGTGAGAAAATGTTGATGCCTCAAAAAAGTGTACAAAGTGTATGGTGAGGGGTTTTACAGCCTTCACATATATAATAATTGTAAAAAATAAAACTGACTACTTTGCGGATTTCGCCTATCGCGGGTTATTTTTAGAACGTAACCCCTGCAATAAATGAGGACCATTGTATTATTAAGAGAAATAAGAACAAAGAAAATCTTTTTCAAGCTTAATGTTAGACTATTGTTGACTCATCAAAAACATACCTGGAGATGTATTAACTTTAATTCATGCTGGTTTCAGTAATCTTCTGTAAAGAGTCCTTTACCTCTATGCCTCACAAAACACACCAGGAATTCCTGGGATTGTGATGTAATTGATAGAAACACTGTGCAGTTTTTAAGTCTATTGGTCCTTGCCAGACATGTTTTTAAGTATTAGTGCTGTCAAATCGTGTTCATGTTTGGACATTGGCTGTCATGACAGCAGCTGGTGACTGATGAGTTCTTTTCTGCAGACTTTTCCTACCTACCTATTCTGATCTATATTATAATGTTGTTTCCTCATCACAAACATTCTGGAGTTGTGTTTTGTGTCATTCACACGTTTAACACAAAACCCCTGCATATTTAGGTTGAGTTCTTTTCTCACCTTGTGATGTCATGTGGTAATACAGAATGTGCTCCACTCTGTTTTTAAAGTTCCACACACGTTCACTAGCATCAGCTGGATCATTTCAGCCCCAGCATTGTCAATCTCTACTAAACAAAAGGTAAAAGATAGCAGTTAACTTGAGAACGGCCACTTCATTACATCACAAGATGGAGCAGAGCATTTTGAGCTTTGCAGAATTAGACAGAGTAATAATGCAGCATTACTCAAACATGTGTGAATAAAACAAAATAGTACTCCGGGTATGTTTTTGATGAGGTAACAGCATTATAACATGACTCAAAGCTCACAAGAGTCATTTTTTGTAATATAGGACCTTTAAAGATTCTGATGAAAAAAATAAAATGAAAAGCTGTTATATAACTACATTAGACATGAAGCAGTGACATGTCTTGTTGGCCATTTTGTTCTTTACGAGAGTCCTTAATATGTTTGTCTAATTACAGTTCCAAGTGGAGTGTGAGTTATTTTCATTATCCTTTCAAGGCTGATAAGAGTAATTGAAATAAACGCCTCATGGAATGAATACTACCAGATAATAAATGAAATGGAAGTTTGCCACTCACTCATTAACTCAGAGTGAATTAAATTACAGTCCCCAGGTGAGAGGGGATTCTTCTGAATATTGTAAAGCTTTATCCATATTCCAATGTTGTTTCATCATCAAAACTTGTTTTGGAAACTGTGTTTTGTAAATTAGTTTCTTTTGCATATCTTTGAGTAATTCTATATCTAATCTGTCTAACCCTAACCCTCTGGAAGTCAATTGATAATCCATATCTCCTAAATCCACATGAATTTACCAGACTAATTAAAATTGATCTACCCAGTTAAGACACTTCAACAAACTTCCTTACTGTGTGTGTGTGTATGTGTGCATGGTGTGTGCACGTGCTTGTGTGTCAGTATTGGTGGTGATTAGAAGGGAACTGCCGATATTGCTGTTAACTGCTGTTCAGTTAATAAACTGAAAAAACTGAGTTCGCAATAGTTCCTGAAACTGCTCTTTGCTTCTCCAGCCTGACACATCCAGTACTATTAAAGATCTCCTCCTTCACTCATGTATTGTAATTTAATTTCACTGTTACGCAGATGATACTCAGCTTTACATGAAAATGGACACCACATCCCCCTCAGCCCTGCCATCTCCTCTACACGCTTGCCTGGAGGAGATAAAGGCATGGATGGTAGACAACTTTCTCCAGTTAAACAGCAGCAAAACTGAGGCCATTCTCATCGGAACTCCCCACCAGATCCAGTGAACCTCCATTTCAAGTATTCTTGTCTTTGACCACAACATTCCCCTGTCCTCCTCTGTCACAAACTTAGGAGTCAAATTTGACTCACACTTATCCTTTGAAAACCACATACGCCACCTTTCCAAAGTCTCCTTCCTTCACATCAAAAACATCGCCAAACTCCGCCCCTCCCTCTCCCAGTCAGATACTGAAAAGCTGATACATGCCTTTGTCTCTGTCGTGATCCCTGTTTGCTGTCCTCCCGTGCTGTGTTCCCCCCTCCCTCACCTGCCTGTCTCCGGAGCTGGGCGGAGTCCTGCTCCTCCTGCGCGCACCTGCAGCCCATCTACGCAATCAACACAACCTGCTGTTGATAAGAGGAGTGAGGACCAGACAGTCAGCGCCGGAACGTATTTCTGCTCGACTCTGTACCTTAGTACTTTTTGTGAGGAGGTTTTTTGCTTGTCTCCAGTAATGTACCTTGAAAATCATGCATCCTTACTGTGAGTGGGGTCGCCTCTCCACAGATCTGATGTATACTTTTGGCCTGGTTGCGCCACACGGTTGGGTCTATAGACATGGATAATATAAAGAGACAGTATTATACTTCTATAGGGCATTATTTGTTAACAGCTCACCACGTTACCTTTTATTTTTGCTATGTTTGCCAAAAATAACCTATTACTGCTAACTTGTTTATTAAGTTTCTGTTTCGTTTTTGATGCTCTGAGTCTCCCCTTGCTTTGTCCCTCCCCCTTCAGAGCGCTATCACAACACAATCAGCATGCATGCCACTAATGAAACTACTGCATCCTATCGCATCAGGTTTGTCAAGTTGCTGTGTACAGTTTTGTGTCATGCTTTTGTGCATTTATGAAGATTTGCCTTGTGGGAGCATGGGTTTGTGGGCTCAACATTCAACAGAATGCTACAGATAACCATAAGGAGGGTCCAAATAGAGCCTGGGAGTGATCACTAGATTACTCAAACATACATGGATGACATACAAAACCTCTTCTAAGTAAGGGTTTTCAAAAGTATTGAACATCAGATACTGATCAATACTAAAATTTGTATTGAAAGTAGCTACTCAATTAGAGCAGGTATTGATACTAAAAAGTCACATTCATAGAAAAGAAATAAATGAATGAAATAAAATGAATTATTGAATAGCTTTAGAGTGATCTTGAGCTGTATCGGAAGAAGTATAAGACCACATAGACTAGTATACAGCCATGGATCTCTATGGGACCTACCTGGACCACTGAGGGATTAAATAGATATAAGTCCACATGGGAATGTAAAAGAAAGTACTATGATTTAATCTTGAATATCACATTCTACTGTCTAAAGAAAGAGTGCTTTTGATTCTCATTGTGGTATTAGAATCAGTAGCCGACTTTTGCAACAACACTACTTGGAGTGTTATGTTGTATAATTTTGATCAAATTCTTTCTATTTTAACAATATTTTCACAATCATCTGCCTTTTTATTTCACCTAGAATTAATTAAAGTTATTTTTACGCTACATCAAACATGCTCCCACAGACCCTGTAATTGATATCACTGACCTTTCAAACTTCAAATGTCTTGCCTCTTAAAGGTTTTCAGGTATTAATATATAGCAGAAGGCTTGTAAAACATGTTTATTGGAAGTACAGGAAAGTGTATTTGAGGATAGTATTTGTATTGATTAGCTGTTGGCATGTGTGGGATATAGTAATTCTCACCAGAAGGATGGGTTCAGCCTGGAGACAGTGCATCTGTCATTCCTCAATCTTATCAGGTTCGAACACGTTTTTCCCTCCAGCATATACTGAGCACACTGACTAACCGGGATATATACAGTGGCAGTTGAGCTGTGCATGAAACAGACTGAAACAGGGACTGCGATGACATTAACATAACATTTAATCACTAGTCTGCAACGAGTTAAAGAGGGGGGTATTTTCCAAAAGTAATTTTTAGACCTTTCTACCATGTTATAACATTGATCCCTCATCAAAAACCTGCCTGAAGAGGTTTTAGAGTTCATCCTTGCATGTTTGCTTCGCCCACAAGACTACATCACCCATGCTCCCCCACAACAATTCTCCATAAATATACAAAAAGATGATACAATAGTGTATACTACAAAGGAATGCACATTGATTGTGATAGGGCTCTGAAAGGGGAGTGACTTAGTGTGAAGAGCACAGGGAGGGGTGACTCAATGACCTAGTTCATGTTTG
Organism: Periophthalmus magnuspinnatus; assembly: GCF_009829125.3. Classification (NCBI taxonomy): domain Eukaryota; kingdom Metazoa; phylum Chordata; class Actinopteri; order Gobiiformes; family Gobiidae; genus Periophthalmus; species Periophthalmus magnuspinnatus. Next base: position 22,141,889 of record NC_047138.1, on the reverse strand, counting down.
AGTCTCATGCTTTAAAAAGGAAGTCAGGAGAGAGTGAGAGAGACAGAGAGTGAAGGAGAGTGGGAAAGAAAGAGAAAATGGGTGGAGACAATAGAAGGGGACAAGAGTGAGACAAAGAGGGAATGAGGATGGGGGTAGAGAGGGACAAAGAGAACGAGTGAAATAGAGATAGAGAAAATGAGAGACAGAGTGAGAGAGACAGTGAGAGGAGCGAGAGAGAGAATAAGAGCAGAAGAGAAAGAGGGAATGAGGAAGAGGTAAAGAGCGAGACAAAGAGAAGAGATAGAGGAAATGAAAAACAGAGTGAGAGAGACAGAGAAAGAAGGAGAGTGGGATCAATGGAGAGAGAGAGAAGAAGCAAAAGAGAGAGACTAAGGCTGTGTCCCAATTCGCCCACCTGGCCTTAGAATCACCATTGGAAGGGTGGTTCGAAGGGCAGTGACGCAATTTCCGGCGCGACAAGGGCTGTCCCATTTCAACCCACCCTACTGAATGCGGCTGACAAACCTGCCCTTCCCTTTGCACCGTTTCCATGGAGATCGGACATATCCGAAGCCTGCATCCGTGCACACTTCATGCACTTCTATATCCCGTCATGCACCGCGCCTACGCAAAAAAGAGAAGAAAATGGAGTCCGTTGCGCAATACACGTTCAAATGTTCGTACTGGTTTACCTCATCTACAACAGAGTGACATGAAACTGTTAAATCTGAATAAAGATAAGTACAGTGTGTTTGATGATTAAAAAGGAGTTACATGGAATAAAGGAATGTGCAGTTATTGCTACACAATAAGAGACATTATTATCATAAAAAATTATTACTGCAATAAGAATAATGTAAGAATGTTCGTTTCTATTGTGTCAAAGATCAAGAGAAACACAAAGTCAGAAGAGTTTAATGATCCACACAGGTAATGTGAACAGTGAAGCAACGGACTCTCCGGAAAGGACAGAACAGAGTCCTGAGACGTGCACAAAATCTTCATGAGTTCCGGTACATTCCATAGGTCTGTGCCCCTGGTGGCACGTGTCATTTACCTTCGTGTTAGTAAATCAAGACACTAGCTTGATGTAGCGCTGCACTGCTAGAAAATATCTTATAATAATCAGATGGAAAGAACTGGCACGGCACAGAAGGGAAACAGTGCCCTCTACTGTTATTAAAGTGGTGTAGACACTGGACAAAATACTGAACCATTAAACTGTAATATCCCACTATATGTACAACTAATCAGTGTCTCTGGTTTATAGACTATGAATGTAGAAATGATATTGTTACCTCTGTCTCTGTTATTACGTTTTCACAAGGTATATTTTGTTTAAGTTATGAAGTAGCTACAATTGAGTAAAAAATCACCTCGAACGTTATATTTGCCTATTGATATTCAATCTAAACAGAAAGAAACGGCTGTGACGACGACATCTTGACTTTTTTTCTATTAAATAATAAATCATTAAAAATAACGTACGTAATGTACGTATCGTACGCTCAAAGACAGCGGTGGAAGTGCGGTCCGTGGTGTGGGCCTGTCCCACTTCAGCAAGATGGAGGCTACACTGAGGAGGGCAGATTCTCGACCGGAACCTTCAAACTACACTTTTGAAGAGTACTTCGTAAGGACCCTTGAAGGGTGCATTTGGCGAATTGAGACACAGCCTAAAAGAGACAAGAGACAGGAAGAGAATGAGAGAGAGAGAGAGAGAGAGAGAGAGAGAGAGAGAGAGAGAGAGAGAGAGAGAGAGAGAGAGAGAGAGAGAGAGAGAGAGAGAGAGAGAGAGAGAGAGAGAGAGAGAGAGAGAGAGAGAGAGAGAGAGAGAGAGAGAGAGAGAGAGAGAGAGAGAATAGGTGAATAGAAAAGAAGGGAAATAGAGACTAAAAGAGGAAAGAGAGAGGGGAAAAGAGGGGAAGAGAGTGAGGGAATGAGGGAGAGGGGAGAGAGAAAGAGACAAAGAGAAGAAGAGAAAGGGGAAGCCAATGAGACAGAAAGGGAATGAGGGAGAGGGGGGGGAGAGAAATAGAAGGAGAGACAAGAGGAGGAACAGATAAAGAGGAAGAGAGGAGGCAGTTAAAAGCAGTCACACACACATGATGGTGAGGTTATACAGAGGGTTATAGATACAGATAGAGAAGTATAGAACAGCCAATCAGCACATGACTCCAGGCTGTATCACACTGCTGCATTCTATTTGTGCACAAACACAGCTTCTCTGAATGAAACGAAAATAAATGACTGTCTAATGAATGAACCAAGTGTCCCAGATGAGCATGAACTATCCACAATGATAAAACCCTCCAGCACTGAACGATGGGTCAAATGCATAAAATTAACATGACAATGTTTTTTTGGTCCATGATTCATCCATCCATTTTCTTCGACTTGATCTGCACTTGATCTGCAGTCTAAGCAGTAACTCTCACACTTCCCTTTCCACGCACACTTCCTCCAGCTCTTCTGAGGGGAACTTGAGAATGGCAGAATGACTTGAGAGACAGTCCCTCCAGTGTGTCCTTGGTCTTTTCCGGTGGGACATGCCTGGAACATATTGGGCATCTGGGACAGATGCCCAAGCCACCTCAGCTGGCTCCTCTCCACTTGAAGGAGCAGCGGCGTTACTCCGAGCTCCTCCTGTGTGACTGAGCTCCTCATCCTATCTCTAAGGGAGCGCAACATCCAAAGCTCAAGATCATAGGTGAGAATAAGACCAGATATCTAAAGCAGGACTATAGGTCCCTGTCAATCTCTATTCTTCCCTCACACTTGAACAAGACCCTGAGATACTTAAAGTCCTCCACTTGAGGCAGGACTCCCCACCCTGTTTTATGAACCCTAAATTAAATTAGGGTTCATAATTAAAATGAATTCCTTTTTTGTAAATGCAAAATATGCAGACATAAGTTACATGCAAAGCAACTCATTGTATAGGTATTGAATCCTATATCCTATAACCTATATAGAGGTATTAAATTCTATAGGTATTAAATCCTTTTTTTCTAAATGCAAAATATACATGACATAAGTTACATGCAAAGCAACTCATCGTATAGGTATATTGTTTCAACATATAGTGAAAAAAAGCCTACCGTAAATTTCGAACTATAAGCTGCTACTTTGTTCCCATGCTTTGAATCCTGTGGCTTATACAACGGTGTGGCTAATATAGATTTTTACTGGCTAACAACCACTGGAGTGCATTCTCTAGCTGTAAATGCAAAAGTGAGACAGACGTGGGGAAAGATTTTGCTTTGAAGAATACGCTAGTTTTCATTTTTACACACACCCTCATCATGGAAAACACATGAATAACTGCGTATGATGCAGCTTTTAAGTTAAAGGCACTTGATCTGGCCAACAAAGAAGGAAATAGAGCCACTGCATTAATGAATCGATGGTGCGATGTTGGAGGCGGAAGCAGGAAGATGTATGAATGTAAAAAGATGACAAAAGCTTTCAGAGGAAAAGAAAGCAGATGGCCGTGTTGGTGCTGTTTTATTTTCTAAACCTGCAGGTATGTTCATTCTGTGTTGATGGTATGTTGGTGCCAATTTTCAGGCACAGTTTAAAAAAAAACAAACATCTTAAATAAAAAACAAAAAAAAAACAAAAACAAAACTCTATGTACTGTCTTTCTGTGTAAATATCTCATGTTACACCATAAAACGTGCAGCTTATATTCAGGTGCGGCCTATACATGTACAAAATGTATTTTATTTTAAAATTTAACGTGTGCAACCTATATTCAGGTGCACTCAACAGTCCAAAATTTACAGTACAGTAATTCAATATATTACTAATATATATATATATATATATATATATATATATTATATATATATATATATAATACAATATATGGGTACATTTGAGCACATATGTTATTGAGATAATCATAAACAAATATTGAGATGTATTGCCCACCCCTCTGTAAGTAGTATTACAGGGGCACTATAGCCTTGTTTCCATTTTCATAGTTCCCTTCGGGCTGGGGAAGGGGGGGCCGAGTTACATTTCTGTACTCCGAGTCTATGCTCCGGGTCAAGAGGCAGGCCACTGCTCCCTGAGACACTGACGTCACCCAAACACAACTCAGGTTAAATTAATAAATAAATCTAAGTCGTACCTGAATTATAGTTCTTAATGAACTGGAAACAGCTGGCGAAGCATATTCCCTCAACATACATTTCCATCACTAGAAGTATGGTGGTTTATCACAAGATCAAGTCAAGACCCCTTGGAAGATAGTACCTCCAGTTGTCCGCATGGGACCCCTCAAACGAGGCTGTACAGAAGACTTTACGCAGTGGAAATACTCGGGGTCCGCCCTGTACCACCTCGTCCCACCCCTATGGAAATATGGAAGTAACTTTTCTGGTGCCATGAGCCCACCAATTGCTTTTCTCCATTTAGGTCATTGCTTTGCCTGAAATGTTCCACAATCTGGCATTAAACATGTCACTAAGCCGAGTTACAGGTCATATCTGTGGAAAAGTGGCCATGCCCACACTATTTTTGAGCAAATTATTGTAATTTAATACTTGCATGATAAGAATAATATTAAATCATTAATATTAACTTGAAAATAAAATGCAACCCCTTCATAAAACGCAACTTTGTTTTTTAGTTTTAGCTTTGTTTTGTCAAATAAACAAGTCCTTTGCTAAAATGTGAATTTGTATTTTAGTTTTTAGTTTTTCTTTTGTCTGGATGGGGGACTGCATTGTTTAGCCCCACACCTGTTGGTCAGCACCATTCACAGTTGTCCAGCCCCTGTGGAGAGCATTTACTAACTCTGTGGTACAGAGGTACACTGAAAAAAGTGAAACATTGCTGTTGTTCATTCAATGCGTTTTTTTTTCCATTGGTTTAATTTAACAAAATCTAATTGGTCTGTACAATTTTAATGATACAGATTTGAACTTGCGTTTGTATTTATATTTTTTAGGTAAATCCAATTTGGCTCATGTAAATCAACAGTAGTTCACAATAGTTACATTGACCCAATTAATAATTTATTAATTGTGCCTTTCTTGCGCATGCGCTGTGCCAAGTCAATCCTCCAACACAGGGGGCAGCACCGGCAACAACTTTACTTGATTCTGTTCAATAATGCAACAGAAGAGAAGTGCGTCCCATGTGCTCTAAATGTTCGGGCAAGTTCTAACAAGTGACTAAGACCTTGCCAGACCTACACCTTTTCTCCGCGGTGAATTAATTAAAAATTACATTTAGACATATCTTTGTAAGTGTGTTCTCTTTTTGAGTATAAATGCACGTACTTGAAGGTGATTTTTGATGTTGTCATTATCCGCACTGTCCGCTCCTGGTTTTCCTCCCTGTGTGCTCTTCCCCCTCCCTCACCTGCCTGTACCTGGAGCTGGGCGGAGCTCTCGGCTCCTCCCGCGCACACCTGCTCCCCATCTGGCTAATCACCACACCTGCCATGGATAAGAGGAGATGGGGGAAGACACTCAGTGGGAGATCGTCTGTTTGTACTCACCCTGTTTGTTTGTACTCACCCTGTCTGTGCTGCGTTTCTGTGTTCCTGTCGTGCTCTGGCCCTGGACGTCTCTTGCCCGCTCTGCCCTACACCCGTCTGGTCTGCCTGTTCCGGTGTTCCTGTTGTGCCTGTTGTCCCTTCATGTCCTCGGTCCCTGTGTTTCCTGTGTTCCTGCTCACCTGCTCACCTGCTCACCTCCAGATCACCCGCTGTTCGTACTTTGTTCATTGTTACAATAAATATTGCAAATCTGCCCCGAGTCTGCATCCCTTGGTCCGCTACACACACCCGTTACGACAGATGTTTTATATTTAGTCTTAATATTATCTGCTAGACTTGAGAAACAAATTGAATTAATGAATTTGGACATCAAGACCATAAAAATCAGAATATGGGGGGAGGGGGGGATTTATTTTTGACACTGCGTGGAATTATATCCTTATGAGTGAAAGGTTTAATTTGAGATAGTCTCCATTCGAACAGTACATCTAACGGTGCATTTGGCGAATTGGTACACGGCCTCAGTCTCTGCAAACCACGCAAATGTAGTGTAGCACAGATCAGGTTTGTTTTTTCAGCCGCGGGTCCAGCAATTTGGCATTCAAAGACCCGACCCGTGCGACGGCATTTTTTTCAACCGACCCACTTTGCGTCAAAGGTTGTGTATTGTAAAGGCAATGTAAGCAGTTGTCTTGTTATTTCCGAGTGCCTGGATGCTTCAATTTGATGTAACCTATGGATCTGAGCAATAACACATTTGAACAAATTTTAACAAAAACTTGACTTGAGATTACGTCTTTCCTTCGTGCGCCCTCTCTCTGGTGTGGACCGGATCAGATGTGGAGAAAGGCAGACACAGGTACAGCTCTAGAGGACAGTGGTGTTTTATTCTTGTACAATGCTACACGGGCATGTTCTCTGTATGTTAAGCTGCATGTTTTATTACAGTCTGACTCAAATTCACGGAAAAACGAGCTTAAAGAGGAACTGACTTTCGACGCGCTGTGCACGGACATGGACACGCGCGGTCAGCAGCTAAACGCAGAGAACGAGTTTTTCTAAACTCCTTATAAACATTGTTAAGAAACTCCGACCGGTTCTTCAACAAATATTACGTAAAGCAGCTGTTTTAAATTAGGTTTGTGGAATATATTTTATGGGGAAACAATCCATATGAATAAATAGGTTGAAGGATTTAATAAATACTTCTCATGCAAGAATTAAATTAAATTCATTTATTTTTGTAACACCCAAAATCACAACAACAGTTGTCTCGAAGGACGTTCATGTTTTGGTTGATGGGGGAAACCGGAGTACCCGGAGGAAACCCATCCAGGCATGGGGAGAAACATGAAAAACTCCACACAGAATGGCCTGGTGACCCAGGGACCTCTTGCTGTGAGGCATGAGTGTTGCCACTCAGCCACCGTGCCGACAACACACAAAAACAAAACAACAGGAAAAATCAGACAAAACAAGAAAAATCGGCCAGGCGAGGAGGGGGAAGACCAGACGAGGAGGAGGAGAGCCGGGTGAGGAGGAGGGCAAGGCGGGGAGGAGGGGAGGGTCCAACTGTCATCGGGGCATCTGAAAGAGATACACTCCACAAGGGGAGTGGGACAGGGGACAACATGTGAATAGCATTGCTGATGAGAAAATAGGACAAAGCAGAGGATAGTGCTCAGGTTGCCATACTTCCCCCAGCTAGTTATCTCCTACTGCAGCCTATCTTATCCCGGGTTTTAATGTCCCTAACTCCCTCACTATGTAACCTGGTCATATGCTATACCGAAGAGGAAGGTTTTAAGCCTGGTCTTAAATACAGAGACTGCGGGGGCCTGTTTAACATCAGCAGGGAGTTGATTCCATAGTACAGGAGCTTGGTAACTGAATGCTCTCCCTCCCACTGTACTTTTGGACACTCTAGGAACCACTAATAGTCCTGCATTCTGAGAGTGGAGTGCTCTGTTTGGCTGGTACGGGACAATAGCATCTTGCAGATAGGATGGGGCCATACCGTTTAGGGCTTTGTATGTCAGGAGGAGGACTTTGAATTTGATTCTAAGCTCGACAGGAAGCCAGTGCAGATATTTTAGTACAGGACTGATGTGGTCTCTTCTTTTAGTTCCTGTTAGGACTCTGGCTGCTGCATTTTGGACCAACTGGAGGCTCCTTATAGTACTTTTGGGGCAGGCGGCGAGCAGAGAATTACAGTAATCAAGTCTGGAAGTAACAAATGCATGGATGAGTTTTTCAGCATCGTTTTTAGGTAAAGTATTTCTAATTTTAGTTATATTTTGCAGGTGAAAGTATGCAGTTTTACAAGCTAGGTTTATATGGGCTGTGAATGAGAGATTTTGATCAAATAGGACTCTGGATTTTTTACAGTAGGGCTAGAAGCAATACTCACATTGTCGAGTGAGATTATCTGGTCCGACAGAGAATCTCTTTGACCTTTGGGACCAATGACAATGGCCTCTGTTTTTTCAGGATTTAAGAGCAGGTAATTCAAGGTCATCCAGGTTTTGATGTCCTTCACACAGGCACTGAGTTTATCTATTTGATCAGTCTGATTTGGTTTCATTGATAAGTACAGCTGAGTGTCATCAGCATAGCAGTGAAAATTAATGTCAAGTTTTCTGATAATGTTACCCAATGGCAACATATACAGTTTGAGTTGAGTAAATAGGATTGGACCAAGCACAGATCCTTGTGGAACACCACAGGCTACTTTAGAACAGGGAGAGGTGCTCTGGTTTATACTAACAAACTGGTACCTATCTGATAGATAGGATTTAAACCATTTGAGGGCGGTCCCTCTGATTCCAATGTCACATTCTAACCTTTGCAGTAGAATATTGTGATCAATGGTGTCAAACACTGCACTGAGGTCCAGTAGGACCAGGACTGAAGCCAGCCCGTTATCAGCAGCTAGTAGTAAATCATTTGTTACTTTAAAAAGTGCAGTCTCTGTGCTGTGGTGAGCTCTGAATCCAGATTGAAATTTTTCAAATATATTATTGTCCTGCAGGTGGCGGCAGAGCTGTTTCGCCACCACTCGTTCTAGAATTTTTGAGAGGAAGGGAAGATTAGAGATAGGTCTATAGTTGACTAGTTCATCAGGATTTAGGTTAGGTTTTTTCAAAAGGGGTTTAATCACAGCATACTTAAAGGACTGAGGAACGTAGCCATTTTCTAACGACATATTTATTATATTATGGATGGAATCTATTATTAGGGGGAGGGCTTCTTTGAGGAGTCTGATTGGAATAGGGTCGAGCATACAGGTTGATGGTTTCGATGACATGATGGCTGAGGTAATCTCCACCTCATCAACAGGAGTAAATTTATCTAATATTATTAGAGGATCCATGTGGGATATTGGCATTACAGACTGGATTAGCTCAGAGCTGATTTTTGGAGTAGCTTTGTTGATTTTGTCTCTAATGGTTGTAATTTTGTAATCGAAGAAGTGAAGAAAGTCATCACAACTAATGTTCGAGGGGATAAGAGACTCATTAGCAGTGTGGGAGTTTGTCAGCCTGGCTACAGTGCTGAACAGAAATCTGGGGTTATTTTTGTTTACTTCTATTAGATTTGAATAGTATCTAGTTCGGGCTTTCCGCAGAGCGGCCTTATAAGTGAGCAGGCAGAGCTTCCATGCCTTCAGAGACTGCTCAGAGCGCGAGCGGCGCCAAAGCTTCTCTGTGTGTCTTACATGTTGTTTGAGTGTCCTGAGCTGTAACGTGTACCATGGAGCCGGAGGTCTTGGTTTAATGCTTTTCTGTTTTAGCGGAGCTACAACATCGAGAGCAGATTTTAAGGTGAGCATTGTTCTGTCAACCAATTGATCAGTGACAATTGGATTAAAATTATTGTCATTGTCACATGACATATCTTTCAGTAATGGCTCAATAATTTCTTTAAACTCTGTAACCGATTTATCTGATAATGTTCTTTTCATTATAGTTTTTTTCTGTAGGACTGGATAGTCTTTTAGTATAAATTGAAAGGTAATTAAGAAATGGTCAGAGAGTATAGGGTTTTGAGGAAAGACAATTAGATCATTAATCTCAATACCGTAGAACGAGATCTAGAGTGTGATTGTGACAGTGAGTCGGCTTATTCACACTCTGGGTGAAACCGATCCCATCCAGGAGTGCGCCAAAAGCATTACTGAGGCAATCATTGCCGTTATCTACATGTATGTTGAAATCTCCAACTATAACAATCCTTTCCCAATTCAAGACTAAACTTGAAATGAAATCAGAAAACTCTGTCAGGAAGTCGTCATATGGACCAGGAGGTCGATAAATTATTATAAATATAACAGCTTTTTGGTTTTTCCAATTGGGGCACGTAATGGAGAGTGCGAGGCTTTCAAAGGAGAGGTAAGTATAGTTAGGTTTGGGGCTGAGAATTAGACTGGAATGAGAGATGACGGCCACACCACCACCTCGACCTGTGCTCCGGGCACTCTGAAAGTTCATGTGACTTGATGGTGTAGATTTGTTTAATCTAACATAGTCATTTTCCCGAAGCCATGTTTCAGTTAGGGCTAACAGATCAATATTAAGGTCGCCAATTAGTTCATTTATTAAAAGAGATTTGGAGGAAAGAGACCTGATGTTTAGCAGTCCACGTTTTACACACTTATCATTTTGTTTATTTGCGGCACATTTATTTATTTTTATTAAGTTATGAGATCTGACAGCTTCCTTGTCAGAGTTTAGAGGTGTTTTTTTTTGTGCTTTTTGTACGTGGGGCACACACAGTCTCTGTCTGTTTGGAGCTGTTCCCTCTGACTAAGCTGTGCTTCACTGGTCTAAACTGCTCCCTAACGTCACTATCACTGTGCTTCCCTGAGCTATTCTGCGTGCTAGTCTTACCTGGTCAATCTAGACTAGCAATCATATTCTGAGCTAACAGGGCGGAGCCAGCCTGCGTGGGATGGATGCCGTTTCTACGTATAAGCCTAGGCTTCCCCTCAAATGCCCTCCAATTATCTATGAAGACGACACCATTCTGCGGGCACCAATTGGTCAACCACTGGTTGACTGCTGAAAAGCGGCTGTACATTTCACAATTGGTGTAGGTTGGGAGGGGGCCAGAGAAGTACACGGACTCCGACATTGACTTAGCCAATTGACAGACTGCAGCTATCTGTAACTTAACCACCTCTGACTGACCCCCCGCATGTATAACGATCTGGCGGTACCTATTCTTACTTTTCTTTAAAAGCCTAAGATTCCCCTCGATGTCACTCAGTCTGGCTCCAGGGTAACACCGCATGGAAGCTGCAGGCAGTTCCACGTCCCTGACTATGGAGCTCCCTATGACTAAAGTGTCCCGGGTCCAGCTCAGGGGAGCAAACCTGTTCTGGACGGGGAGCTCTCTACTCTCAACCCTGTGTCCCTGGTCTGCTACAGTCCTATTCTCGCCATGTGTCCCTGGCCTGTCGTACGCTTTCTTCTAACTGTCACAAGCCTGTCCTGGTCTGATCCCGGCTGCACGGGTTGCGCTGGGGGGCTAGTCTCACTAGTTACGCTAAAGCTACTGCGGTCCGCGGTCCCTACTGCTGCTACCTGACTGTAACTCGGGGTCAGAGCCTCCAATGAGCGGATCCGCGTTTCTAACTCTGAGACCCTGGCCTGCAGGACTGCCACTACACTACACTTAACGCAACTGTCCCTATCATCGTCAAATAAGCCAGGGTCATCACTCCACATATGGCAACCAGGGCAGGGAAAAGCGAGAGAAGAGGAGGAAGGTTTAGCCATGATGCTAGTCGGCTAGGCTAGTTCAGGCTGAACCGAGAGATAGAGGGGCTTAATCCACGAAGTGCGGAGCAATAGGTGCTGAATGAAACTTCGGTGGTTTAGCGAAGTACTCAGGCACTAGTGTAGATGTTAGAAACTGCTTTTTAAAATTGTAAAGATTCGTGGATTAACAATTTCAGGAGAGACACTAGATACGCTAGATACAACTCGCAAAACAGAATGCACTCACCCGGAAATGTCAGCAGTCACCAACAGCAAGAGAATAAAAGTGGTCAATACAATTCATTTAAAAAATTTTTTAACTGCAATTCATTCCAAAACTTGTATTATGAAGTGATTTTTACTCAGTACTACCTCTAGTTAATAGTGTACATGTTTGTTTTAAAAAAAAAATATGATTAATTATATGTGTAAAATGTATATTATTTTGCCAATTTCAACACTTTTTTCCCACTATAAATAAACTGCTGGGCCACTCTTGTAAATACATCTGTCAAACTTCAGAGTCAGAAAATGTTTTGATTAATGCAAAGTTCTGCATTTACCTTTTTCAGAAAATGTCAATGGATGGAAAAAAAAAGATGCTAATTAATGAACTTAATGTTCCTTTAAATTATCTACTAACACTTGGGATAAATTTTACAGCAGTGATGCAGCAGATTAATACTGGATCATTCCACAGCTTTTTTTAGATTGTTATTAATGTAGCTTGGTCATTGGGCATGGCTTGCTGGACATGGTTCGATTTACTATTGTAAATTCTTTGGATGCAGTTTGAGGCTGACCATAAAAATTAGATTATGTGTGAATTATATTTTGTGCTAATACTCACCTTTTGCAGGTACAGCAAGATGATGATGACGACCAGGTGACCATGGCGGTCATTATAACACCTTCAGACATCAAAATAATTCTGGAAGGTGAAGCAGTCATGATGAACCTCCAGTCAGCGATTAAAGGGTTCGTCATGCTGTTTGGACTCATCTACGCCCTAAACATGAGGTATCTTAAAAAGTGCAAACGCACATACGAATTTGTTCAAAAAGTGCTTCTGGGACTGGAATAAAAAAGAATGAGTACCAAAGTACACCAACTCAGTGTCTTGCTGCATAGCAAGTAGCTGTAAAATTGTAGAAAGCAAATGAACTGTTTGTTCAAAGTTACACAAAATGTAACAGTAAATTTGTTTGTTCGAAGTTACACAAAATGTAACTGTAAATTCATTTGTTCGAAGTTACATTTTGTTTAACTTCAAACAAACAAATTTACAGTTACATTTTGTGTAACTAAATTAGTTGGCTTGAAGTTGCACAATATACAAATGTTATTTGTTATGTTTTTTGTTTTGGCTAGCTGTGTTAATTTTGTGCATGCAAGTGTTAATAAAAAGTTAAATTATCAATGTATTATGTATTTACTAAGAATATAGGACAATGTACATTCATTTAATTTAGAATTTTAAGTTGTATTAATGTATTACAATTATGTTCATTTAATTTTATATTTTTAAATTGGCCCATAAATGCCAATTCATTTTTTTTATTGACCCAATTCAATTTTAAGCATTGAACCAATTTATTTTTTATTAACTGTTATAAATTAAACAAATTTAGTTTGACCAATTTAATATGTATCATTATGAACAGTTAAGATTATTTAGATGTAAATGATTATGATATAAATTATAGGTTAAACCAGTGTTTTACTTTTTTCAGTGTATGTTGGAGACACGTTGTACCCTTTTGGAAATGGAAAAAAAGTGAAAATTAAATCAAATACGAACCATTTTGAACTACACATCTTGGAGGGATTTGTGCTTCTACCTTTCTGAAGCCAAATCATTTTATTTATTTATTTATTTTTACTTAAAGCCACAGTATGTGCCTTTTTAACCAAAAAACAGACCAAAATAAAAATGTATTTATTGCACTGAAATGTTGTTCTATTGACTGTATTCTTCCACAGTATGACATGGAGAATGTTTCAATAGAATCATGCCGGAGACGTGTCACCTTCAGAAAGCTACATACTGTATACAGGCGGCATAAAGAAGTGGACTAAGGGGGTGTGACACCACCCACAGCATTCGGCTCCAGCCAAATTAAGATAATCGAGGCTACCATAGTAACCAAACAGCCAATCCGAGGCAAGGCTGTTGAAGGTAACACCCCTTCCTGCTCGCACAGCTGATTAGCTGTCAATCAAACCTGTTGCTAACACTAGCAAGAGCGACCTCTGGGAAAGAAGTTGTGTGATTTGTCTGTTATTAATCTTCATATCTAGATTCACGGACACAATAGCGAAATAAAAATAGTAGAATACTAATCATATAGAGCAGGTTAATATGAACATTTTAAGACCAAAAAGACAAGCCTGACAGCATCAGTTACAGAGAGAGGGGCGACAGTTTTTCAATAGAAAGTGAATTGGAAGTGAAGTGATTTCGATACTAAGATGATGATGATAATAATAATAATAATAATAATAATAATAATAATAATAATTAAAACTGCAAGCAGTGATAAAGGCCCTCGCCACACCTTGCGACCGCGGGGTACACGCCACCGCGGAGATCCTGCCTTTCGTTCCCGCTTACATCGCCCCTCCCCCCAAAATCAGCGACTGAGTAATACTACTCCATTCATTCCAATGAGACCATTTATGACATTGTCACGCCTGCACGGTTGGAAATAGAGGTATGTCTTCATTGGCTTTTTTGTTCAGTATGATGAGAGGAATATGTGTACCAAATTTCAATGGTCTATGACCAAGTAATTATTTTTCATCCTTGTTGACCAAAACCCATGTATTTCAATGAGAAATGTCAGACGTTGCCATGGCAACACCTTTTAAAATAGAGGTATGGTCTTTTAGACTTTTTTGTTCAGTATTGGAATAGGGATGTCCATGCCAAATTTAAAATGTTTGTGACAAAGTTATTTTTTTATGTGCCATGTAAAAATTTCAAGGGGGCGCTGTGGAGCAATGTATTATTTGATACGTGTACATTTCATATGTATGCACTCAGATCACGATTTTGAACAAAATGTATATTAATGCCGGAAAATAGGAAACTGCATGTTTGAGCTACGGGCCATTTAAAACTTCGAAAATCTTCTTTTTTCTTTGCAGGCTGGCCACACCCACATTTTATAACTTTATAAATTTTATAAAATTCCAAAAGAGTTCCCTATAATCCCACAACGGTCTACTAAATTGTGACCATTTTACAATTTTCTTGAATGAAATTCCACAACATAAAAAATCCAATTGTGAGAGGTAAAATTTTTAAAAAAATAGGGTTCTGCCCACAATGTCCGACTTCCTGTAGGGTTTAGGGTGGGGTCATAATATAATTTTTTACTTGTCTTGACATGTTCTATGTTTGTACCAAATTTCATTTGTCTACGATGAAAAAGGTCTCACATTGCCGTAATGTATTTGAACTTTTGAGGTGGCGCTATTGAGTCATTTTGAAACATCAATTTTTTTCCACATGAAAATTCAAATTTTTTGCCAATCTTGAAATTTAGGCCATAGTTTGATGAGTGTAGAGCATCTATTTAGTCTACAACAAAGTCCAATACTCTGAACCCCATTCATTTCAAGGACACATTTATTATGTTACCATGGTAACATAGTCCGTTGTTCTCCTGGGGGACTTCAACGCCCATGTGGGTAACGACAGTGACACTTGGAGGGGCGTGATTGGGAGGAACGGCCTCCCCGATCTGAACCCGAGCGGTGTTTTGTTATTGGACTTCTGTGCTAGTCACAGCTTGTCCATAACAAACACCATGTTCGAGCACAAGGGTGTCCATCGGTGCACATGGCACCAGGACACTCTAGGTCGGAGGTCGATGATCGACTTTGTTGTTGTGTCATCTGACCTCCGACCGCGTGTCTTGGACACTCGGGTGAAGAGAGGGGCTGAGCTGTCAACTGATCACCACCTGGTGGTGAGTTGGATCCGCTGGCGGAGGAGGAAGCCGGACAGACCTGGCAGGCCCAAGCGCATTGTGAGGGTCTGCTGGGGACGTCTGGCGGAGCCCTCTGTCAGGGGGGTCTTCAACTCCCACCTCCGGGAGAACTTCTCCCTGATCCCGGGGGAGGTTGGAGACATGGACTCCGAGTGGGCCATGTTCTCCACCTCTATTGTTGATGCGGCTGCTCGTAGCTGTGGTCGTAAGGTCTGTGGTGCTTGTCGCGGCGGCAATCCCCAAACCCGGTGGTGGACACCGGAAGTAAGGGATGCCGTCAAGCTGAAGAAGGAGTCCTATCGAGCCTTGTTGGCTCGTGGGACTCCTGAGGCAGCTGATGAGTACCGGCGGGCCAAGCGTGCCGCGGCTCAGGCAGTCACAGAGGCAAAAACTCGGGGTTGGGAGGAGTTCAGGGAGGCCATGGAGGAGGACTATCGGACGGCCTCAAAGAGATTCTGGCAAACCGTCCGACGCCTCAGGAGGGGGAAGCAGTGCTTCACCAACACTGTTTACAGTGCGGGTGGAGAGCTGCTGACTTCGACTGGGGATGTTGTCGGGCGGTGGAAGTAATACTTTGAGGATCTCCTCAATCCCACTGTCACGTCTTCCGAGGAGGAAGCAGAAACTGGGGACCCAGAGGCGGACTCGTCCATCACCCTGGCTGAAGTCACTGAGGTGGTTGGCAAGCTCCTCGGTGGCAAGGCTCCGGGGGTGGACGAGATCCGTCCTGAGTACCTCAAGTCTCTGGATGTTGTGGGGCTGTCTTGGCTGACACGTCTCTGCAACATCGCGTGGCGGTCGGGGACAGTACCTGTGGAATGGCAGACCGGGGTGGTGGTCCCTCTGTATAAGAAGGGGGACCGGAGGGTGTGTTCCAATTACAGGGGAATCACACTCCTCAGCCTTCCCGGTAAGGTCTATTCCAGGGTACTGGAGAGGAGAATCCGACCGATAGTCGAACCTCGGATTCAGGAGGAGCAGTGTGGTTTTCGTCCTGGTCGTGGAACACTGGACCAGCTCTACACTCTCCATCGGGTCCTCGAGGGCTCATGGGAGTATGCCCAACCAGTCCACATGTGTTTTGTGGATCTGGAGAAGGCATTCGACCGTGTCCCTCGTGGTGTCCTTTGGGGGGTGCTCTGGGAGTATGGGGTCCGGGGCTCTTTGCTAAGGGCTGTCCGGTCCCTGTATGACCGGAGCAGGAGCTGTGTTCGCATTGCCGGCAGTAAGTCAGACCTGTTCCCAGTGCATGTTGGACTCCGCCAGGGCTGCCCTTTGTCACTGGTTCTGTTCATTATATTTATGGACAGAATTTCTAGGCGCAGCCAGGGGCCGGAGGGGGCCTGGTTTGGGAACCACAGGATTTCATCTCTGCTGTTTGCAGATGATGTTGTCCTGATGGCTTCTTCAAGCCAGGACCTGCAGCAGGCACTGGGGCGGTTTGCAGCCGAGTGTGAGGCGGCTGGGATGAGAATCAGCTCCTCCAAATCCGAGGCCATGGTTCTCGACCGGAAAAAGGTGGTTTGCTCTCTCCGGGTGGGCGGTGAGTCTCTGCCCCAAGTGGAGGAGTTCAAGTATCTCGAGGTCTTGTTCACGAGTGAGGGAAGGATGGAGCGTGAGATTGACAGGCGGATCGGTGCAGCGTCTGCAGTGATGCGGTCGCTGTATCGGTCCGTTGTGGTAAAGAAGGAGCTGAGCCGGAAGGCGAAGCTCTCGATTTACCGGTCAATCTACGTTTCTACCCTCACCTATGGTCATGAGCTCTGGGTAATGACCGAAAGGACAAGATCGCGGATACAAGCGGCTGAAATGGGCTTCCTCCGCAGAGTGGCCAGGCACACCCTTAGGGATAGGGTGAGGAGCTCGGTCACACGGGAGGAGCTCGGAGTAGAGTCGCTGCTCCTACACGTTGAGAGGAACCAGCTGAGGTGGCTTGGGCATCTGCTCAGGATGCCTCCTGGACGCCTCCCTAGGGAGGTGTTCTGGGCATGTCCCACTGGGAGGAGGCCCCGGGGAAGACCCAGGACACGCTGGAGGGACTATGTCTCTCGGGTGACCTGGGAACGCCTTGGGGTCCCACCGGAGGAGCTGGAGGATGTGTCCGGGGTGCGGGAAGTCTGGGAGTCCCTGCTTAGACTGCTGCCCCCGCGACCCGGCCCCGGATAAGCGGAAGAAAATGGATGGATGGATGGTAACCTAGTTGAAAATAGAGGTATGTTCTCTTTGGCTTTTTTGTTCAGTATGTTGAGAGGAATATGTGTACCAAATTTCAATGGTCTATGACAAAGTAATAATTTTTCATCCCAGTTATCTAAAACCCATGTATTTCAATGAGAAATGTCACACGTTGCCATGGCAACACCTTTGAAAACAGAGGTATGGTGTCATTGACTTTTTTGTTCAGTATATCAATAGGGATGTCCATGCCAAATTTCAAATGTTTATGTCAAAGTATTTTTTTGGTCCAATTCAAAAGTTCAAGGGGGCGCTGTGGAGCAATTTATTGTCTGACCTGTGTAAATTGTATATCTATGTGTTCAAATCAACAGTTTGAATTAAAAAGTATATTCATGCCGGAACGTAGGACACTAACTGTGTGAGTTACATGCAATTAAAAACTTTACAAAATGGCTTTTTTCTTTGCAAGCTGGCCACACCCACATTTTATAACTTAGAAAATTCCAAAAGAGTTGCTTATAATCCCACATGGGTGTAGTTCATTTTGACCAATTTTCATGTTTCTCGAATGAAAATTCGAGGCGTAAAAAATTCAAAGGTGAGAGGTAAAATTTGGGAAAAATGGGGTTCCGCTCACAATGGCTGACTTCCTGTAGGGTTTAGGGTGGGGTCATAATATAATTTTTTTCTTGTCTTGACATGTTCTATGTTTGTACCAAATCTCTCATTGCCGCAATGTATTTCAAATTTTGAGGTGGCGCTACCGAGTCGTCTTTCGTTATTTTTTCTCGGGGTCTTTTGTGACAATTAGAGCTCATCGAGTTCTAATTTTTGACACCACTCACTGCCATGTCGGGGCGTGTTTACTACTTGATTTTTGCCATTTTCCGGGTTTAGGACGCGGTTTTAATGAGTCCCTCGCCTGGACGGAGTCCCAGGCTCGGGCCTAATAATGGAAACGCATTTTCCACCCATTATTTTTCTCCTAAACCATAACAGCTACAGTCATGTGACTTTCTCACATTGTGCCCCATCACAAATAAGGCCTCTGTGAATTTTTTCACACGTCCACAACAAATCGATTGTCTTCTACGAATTTTTGTTAATGAAATTTGAAGAGGGCGCTAGAGACCCATTTTGTGAGAGAGTGCCTTGATTTGCATATCATTGCACACAAATGTGCATAAACGCTGTATTAGCATTTTCCCAACAAAAAATGTGTGAAAGAGAAATATTTTATTGAAATATTGCAAAAATTGCGATTTTGTTGAAAACTCACCCTGACCACACCCAAAGTCATAATCAAAATGTAATTGTTTATCTTTAATCACACATGGGTTTAGAGGGATTTGGCCAAATTTGAAGTGTTTGTGATGAAAACTGGGGCCATAATATAATTTTTGTCATGTCCCGACATGTACTATTTTTGGATGTGAGTTTCGGATTTTTATGTCGACTTTTTTCCGAGTCGGGCTCCCATTGGCCCCATGAAAATCAAAGTTTGAGGTGGCGCTACTGAGTCGTCTTTTGTTATTTTTTCTCGGGGTCTTTTGTGACAATTAGAGCTCATTGAGTTCTAATTTTTGACACCACTCACTGCCATGTCGGGGCGTGTTTACTACTTGATTTTTGCCATTTTCCATGCTCCGGACGCGGTTTTAGTGAGTCCCTCACCGGGACGGAGTCCCAGGATGGGGCCTAATAATGGAAATTTTTTTTCCACCCATTATTATTCTCTTAAACCATAACTAATAAGGCCCCTGTGAATTTTTTCACAAGTCCACAACAAATCGTTTGTCTACTACGAATTTTTGAAAATGAAATTTCAAAAGGGCGCTAGAGAGCCATTTTGTGACAGAACGACATGACATGCATATCATTGCGTTCAGCTTACAAATGTGCATAAACGCTGTATTAGCGTTTTCCCAACAAAACATTTCTGAAAGAGAAATATTTTTTTGAAATTATCCAAATATTGCGATTTTGTTGAAAATTCACCCTGACCACACCCAAAGTCATAATCAAAATGTAATTGATAATCTTTAATCACACATGGGTTTAGTGGGATTTGGCCAAATTTGAAGTGTTTGTGA
Source organism: Periophthalmus magnuspinnatus (assembly GCF_009829125.3). Taxonomy (NCBI): domain Eukaryota; kingdom Metazoa; phylum Chordata; class Actinopteri; order Gobiiformes; family Gobiidae; genus Periophthalmus; species Periophthalmus magnuspinnatus. Next base: position 22,122,361 of record NC_047138.1, on the reverse strand, counting down.
TGAAAACTGTGCGAGAAAATGTCCTGAATGCGAGGGTGTGCACTTTTGTCATTCCTGTGTTTGATCCAATATGGCCGACTTCCTGTACATTTTAGGGCGGGGCCATAATATCATTTTTGTCATGTCCTAACATGTTCTATTTTTTTGATGTGCGGTTCGGATTTTTACGTTGACTTTTGTCCGAGTCGGGCTCCCATTGGCCCCATGAAAATCAAAGTTTGAGGTGGCGCTACTGAGTCGTCTTTTGTTATTTTTTTCTCGGGGTCTTTTGTGACAATTAGAGCTCGTCGAGTTCTAATTTTTGACACCACTCACTTCCATGTCGGGGCGTGTTTACTACTTGATTTTTGCCATTTTCCATGCTCCGGACGCGGTTTTAATGAGTCCCTCGCCGGGACAGAGTCCCAGGCTCGGGCCTAATAATAATAATAATGGAAACGCATTTTCCACCCATTATTTTTCTCCTTAACCGTAAAAGCTACAGTCATGTGACTTTCTCACATTGTGCCCCATCACAAATAAGTCCCCTGTGAATTTTTTCACACGTCCACGACAAATCGATTGTCTTCTATGAATTTATGAAAATTAAATTTGAAGAGGGCGCTAGAGAGCCATTTTGTGAGAGAGTGCCCTGATGTGCATATCATTGTGTTCAGCTCACAAATGTGCATAAACGCTGTATTAGCGTTTTCCCAACAAAAAATGTGTGAAATAGAAATATTTTATTGAAATTTTCCAAAAATTGCGATTTTTTTGAAAATTCACCCTGACCACACCCAAAGTCATAATCAAAATGTAATTGATAATCTTTAATCACACATGGGTGTAGTGGGATTTGGCCAAATTTGAAGTGTTTTTGTTTTAAAAACTGTGTGAGGAAATGTCCTGAATGTGAGGGTGTGCACTTTTGTCATTGCTGGGTATGATCCAATATGGCCGACTTCCTGTACATTTTAGGGCGGGGCCATAATATCACATGTCGCGACATGTTCTATTTTTTGATGTGAGTTTCGGATTTTTACGTCGACTTTTTTCCGAGTCGGGCTCCCATTGGCCCCATGAAAATCAAAGTTTGAGGTGGCGCTACCGAGTCGTCTTGTGATATTTTTTCTCGGGATCTTTGGTGTCAAAAATTAGAACTCGACGAGCTCTAATTGTCACAACTCACTGCCATGTCAGGGCGTGTTTACTACTTGATTTGTGCCATTTTCCATGCTCCGGACGCGGTTTTAATGAGTCCCTCGCCGGGACGTAGTCCCAGGCTCTGGCCTAATAATTAGAAAAAAAATCTATTTTCACTGTGGCCATTTTGAATCAAATGTCAAGCCAGAGTCGATAGGTAGCCCTCCCATTGAAGCGTGCCCTTCTGGACCCTTTATCACTGCTTGCGGTTTTAATTGATATGTTTTATGGTTTTTCAGACTTCATATGAGTATAACTGAACTGTTCAACTTACTTTTCAACATGATCTGTCCCAATCTAAGACTAGATTGGGATGTTTCATTGCCATTATTAGTCTGAGCCAGTAACAAAGAAACTGGCTGGGGCTAATTAGGCCCGAGCCTGGGACTACGTCCCGGCGAGGGACTCATTAAAACCGTGTCCGGAGCATGGAAAATGGCAAAAATCAAGTAGTAAACACGCCCCGACATGGCAGTGAGTGGTGTCAAAAATTAAAACTTGCTGAGCTCTAATTGTCACAAAAGACCCCGAGAAAAAATATCGAAAGCCGACTCGGTAGCGCCACCTCAAACTTTGATTTTCATGGGGCCAATGGGAGCCCAACTCGGAAAAAAGTCAACGTAAAAATCTGGAACTCACATCAAAAAATAGTAGATGTCGGGACATGACAAAAATTATATTATGGCCCCGCCCTAAAATGTACAGGAACTCGGCCATATTGGATCAAACCCGGGAATGACAAAAGTGCACAACCTCACATTCAGGACATTTCCTCGCACAGTTTTCATCACAAACACTTCAAATTTGGCCAAATCCCACTAAACCCGTGTGTGATTAAAGATTATCAATTACATTTTGATTATGACTTTGGGTGTGGTCAGGGTGAATTTTCAACAAAATTGCAAATTTTGGAATATTTCAAAAAAATATTTCTCTTTCACACATTTTTTGTTGAGAAAACGCTAATACAGCGTTTATGCACATTTGTGAGCTGAACGCAATGATATGCAAATCAAGGCACTATTTCACAAAATGGCTCTCTAGCGCCATCTTCAAATTTCATTTTCCAAAATTCGTAGAAGACAATCGATTTGTCATGGACGTGTGAAAAAATTCACAGGGGCCTTATTTGTGAAGGGGCACAATGTGAGAAAGTCACATGACTCTAGCTGTTATGGTTTAGGAGAAAAATAACGGGTGGAAAATGCGTTTCCATTATTATTATTATTTTGGTGGCCGCTTTGAAGCCATTTTTGACCCCCTGAACGTTAACGAAAAGTCAATTTTATTGGACCCAAAATTCAAGATGCGTGAAAAATTTTCTTTTTTGAAATTCCTACTGAAAAATATTGAAAAATGACTCGGTAGCGCCCCCTAACAACCCCAATTCATTTTTTTGTACAACGTTTCTCTTAGACAATTGAAATTTGGCACATATATCCTTCTTCACATGCTGATCAAAAAAGCCAATGAGAACATACCTCTATTTGCAACCATGTTACCGTGGCAACATAATAAATGTGGTAATTGAAATGAATGGGGTTCAGAGTACTGGACTTTGTTGTAGACTAAATAGATTCTCTACACAAATCAAACTATGGCCTAAAATTCAACACTGGCAAAAAATGTTGTATTTTGATGTTCAAAAAAAATTATGTTTCAAAATGACTCAATAGCGCCACCTCAAAAATCTAAATACATTACGGCAATGAGAGACCTTTTTCATCATAGACAAATGAAATTTGGTACAAACATAGCACATGTCAAGACAAGTAAAAAATTATATTATGACCCCACCCTAAACCCTACAGGAAGTCGGCCATTGTGGGCGGAACCCCATTTAAAAAAATTTTTTACCTCTCACATTTGAATTTTTTGTGCCTCGGATTTTCATTCAAGAAACTTGCAAATTGGTCAAAATGAACTAGATCTATGTGGGAATATAGGCTACTCTCCCAAATGTTTTTAACTCTAACTAAAATGTGGGTGTGGTCATCCTTCAAAGAAAAAAAGACGTTTTTTGAAGTTTTAAATGGCCAGTACCTCAAACATGCAGTGTTCTATTTTTCGGCATTAATATATATTTTGTTCAAAATCTTGATCTGAGTGCATAGATATGCAATTTACACATGTCAAACATTACATTGCTCCACAGCGCCCCCTTGAAATTTTGAATTGTACTAAAAAAAAATTACTTTGTCACAAGCATTTCAAATTTGGCATGGACATCCCTATTGCCATACTGAACAAAAAAGCCAAATAGAACATACCTCTATTTTCAAAGGTGTTGCCATGGCAACGTCTGACATTTCTCATTGAAATACATGGGTTTTGGTTAACTGGGATGAAAAATAATTACTTTGTCATAGACCATTGAAATTTGGTACACATATTCCTCTCATCATACTGAACAAAAAAGCCAATGAACACATACCTCTATTTCCAACCGTTCAGGCGTGACAATGTCATAAATGGTCTCATTGGAATGAGTGGGGTAGTATTACTGAGACGCTGATTTTGGGGGGAGGGGCGATGTAAGCGGGAACGAAACGCAGGAGCTTCACGGTGGCGTGTACCCCGCGGTCGCAAGGGGTGGCGAGGGCCTTTTTCACTGCTTGCAGTTTTTTAATAATAATAATAATAATAATAATTAAAAAAAACACGCTTTATTTAGACAATTGAATGCAATTTTCAACATCAAATTGTATTACCATGTAGGCTTATATATGTGTAATCCCTCACTGGTCCAGGCAGGTTCCATAGTGGTCCATGGGCTTATTCTAGTCTATGTGGTCTTATATTTGTTCTGATTCAGCTCAAGATCATTGTAAAGCTATTCTGGAAAGACTTGTTTCTGCCCTGTGAATGTGACTTTTTTTTTTTTTGATTGATACCTGCTCAAATGAGTATCTAGCTTAAATACTAGTTTTAAAATCGATTCGTTTCTAATTTTTGATACTTTTGACCACCCTAAGTAGTAGCTGCAGCAGATATTTACCTTATTCTTCAGTAAATTGAATGATGAATACACCTTGAATAACCAGTTGGTCATAGCTCCGTAGAAATGAATATCAGGTAGTTTGTGGTTGAATTTTAGCTCGTCCATACCTTATATTCACGGTATGTCATTCATTTCAACTTACAATGTTCTTTCTCTACACTACCCATTTGGAGAGCATGGTGGCACCAGAGCTCACCTTTTTACGCACACTGCCTGCCCTTGTGCTGCAAGTTCTCCTCTGCTCCGTGTGGCAGCTCCTCCAACGCATTCTCCTCCACTCCTCCTCCTCCTCCCAGCCACATCCACACCACCTCGGCAGCAGCAGCAGCAGCAGCAGCAGCGAGAGAAGCCCGCCCGGGTGATGTTGTGGATCCCTCTCCCTCTCTCCCTCCCGTCTCGCTCGCTCGTCACGTGCTCGGTAATCACATTTGCAGCGGAGAAGACGGCCCCTCGCTTGGACCGTTCACTCTTCGTTTTTGCTAGGATCGGACAGCATTGCGGGGAAGTTTACGCAGAGGACGTCAAGTTTTGGAGCAGTTTTTTTTCTTTTGCATTGGACAAGGAGGAGAGTTTAGTGGATTGTGGATTTACCGAGAAGGAGACTGTATTCGGACATGGCACTTATCGCTGCTTAGATTTTCTAACGGAATATCGCTTACAAGAGATTTGGGATAACTTTGATAAACGTGGAATTGGTTTTGCAGAGTACGAGTGGAACGTATAAATGTAAGTTTGTGGAATGTATGCCTTTATTCACGAATTATATGCAACATTTTGAAATTCTGATGACTTTTTACCATGCAAAAGATAAGATTTTGTTTTAAGTGGTTTATCACTATGGCAACAGTCCTAATAAGCTATTTTACGCATTTGCGGCGTGCGAGTTGTTGAACACTGGTGGAATTCTTGATTTCATTCAAAGCATACATTATGACAGTTTGCTGGTTTACGTTTTGTACTAATGCGAAACTAAAATTTGCACATAAAAAATGATTGGAAGGTATAGGGTGTTCTTGCAATGCTTCTATTCTTTCGCAAGTCACTTAAAAACTTTACGCAAAAGTTCGTGGCCGTGAAGTCGAGCTATTTTGAACGCAGAGTTGCACCATATGACATTATAAGATCAGTAAATAGATCCTAGCATATTTAAAATGAATAGCAGGACATGCGCGTAGTCTATAGGCCTATATAAACTTTGAAAGCTCTTTATGGCGACAAAGTAAGTAAATATTTTGTTGAGTGTCTGCCCGTGTCTGGAATGCTTGCAGTTGCAGTGACATCAAAGACAACATGTAACGGATTTGCGCACAAGTTGTAACTTCGGGTTTTTGGCAATGACACAAACCTTTTGGTAACTTTTGTGCCAATGTACACTGGGCGCATTGGCCACGACATGAAGCCTGGAAGTGTAATTTACAGACCAAAAATACTTAGTTTATTTTAACTTTACCTTGAAAAAAGTGTAGCCTAGTAGTCGAATTGGCTACGTTGAAGCCAATGCGATGAGGTTCAACGTTTGGCATTGAAGCTCATCGCATTCCACGAACGTTTTAGTTTGTTCCCCCAGTACTTCCAAGTTACCGAATTCACAGTTCTTTTTGGGGGGTAGAATGTAACGTTTAGTTTAACGTTTTACGCAACAGGACCCCTTTCACTATTGGCATTTGACCATTTCGCTCCGTTATGTTTTTTACCACCACGTAACACATTTTTCCCTTGGAACTAACTATTTGAAGTCTCAATCATGTGGCACTCTCCTTCCCGTTCCCCGTGAGACATTCCACTGACCCACAGAGTTATTGTACCCCATCTGGCACACGACCGCGCGGGCTTTGTGTGGCGGCCTCCTACGCTCTACTGTCAATAGGTGTTCCTTTTTACTCAATTAATAAATTCATTAAGTCTCGGCGTAGTTCCATCCGCGCGCACTGCTTCGGGACTGCTAGATTTGCCAAGGAGAGGCCAGGCATTATGCACAGTTTTCGACGTTGAATATGGACCACAGACGCCTCCTCCCTCTTCAGGTTCTGGCACAATTGTGTCTAATTACGATAGTCTGGAGGATTCGTTAATATATGATAAGTATACATTTGTGTGAGACTCTCAAAGAAATATAGGAATATAGGAACCAGGTTGTAGTTGCAGTTGTGTTTTAAGAATAATTATTTCAAATCATATTTTCACTTCTTAATGGGAAAGTTGTTAACTGCATTTGGCCCATCCTTCAATACTGCTGGTACACCCTGTCAGGAGCAATGAGCACCCAGATCTTGATTCATCCCTACCATAGCTGGAGGATTGTATCTATTGGGCATGGTTTGTGTTGATAGGGGTGTATGTGGAGGAACCCTACTCACATACGGGGAGAACATGCATACTTTGCACAGAAAGGCGTGGGAGTCAAACATAGAACCCTGTTGCTGTGAGTGCTGGTCACTGTGCATTAAAGATGTTCTATGTAACTTTTCTGATCTGCCTTGCACCTACTTGTTGGTGTAGAGATGTTGATCTGCCTGGATGTTGATCTGCCTGGAATGTTTTACACAGTATAGATCATGGTCAGTGTGCTCATGTTTTTCCAAGGTATTTCTGAACAATAAAACATTCATTACTGAATAAATGCAAGATAGACGTGTTTAATACTATACTGTGGAATTGTACTCCATGGAGACAAGTAGAAAAAATGGCACATTGCACCTTTACAACTATTATTGTTTAGGGTTGGAAGATATTTAAGCCATTTGTATTGTTTCGCTGCAATATTGGGATCATTTATAACAAGCTCACAAGTGTGGAGTTTTCTGTGTGGAGTTTGCATGTTCTTGCATGTGTTTGTGTGTCTGGATTTTCTTGTGGTATTCTGGTTTCTAAGAACTTTAAATTTGCACACGGACTAATCCCCCAAGTATGGATCACAACCTAATAATCTGAAACCACCTTGATTTTTTTGTATTATTCAATCTAATTCCAGCAAACCTTATTTTATATACACTATAAATTGGAATCTTGGTTGTCTTGTCATTTCCCCGACACTATAAAGTCATCAAAATTGGATTAATAACAACACCTTTCAAAACTGTCAAATCACCAGGAGCATTGCCCATTTAGTTTCACAGTTGCATCTACGGTTTCTCTGAGCAACAAACTGAACAACAAAATATTGATCTAATTCACACAATATGAATCGCCTACTCATTCACGCATTCTGGGCGGAGGAGGAGATGAAAAAAGAGAAAAGAAATAAAGCTTGAAGTAAACAAACAAAAAGAGCAGTGCTGATGGATGAAACCACTACCAAACTCATGAATGCTTTTATAACTGGCCAGATTGGACGTTAGACCAGCATGAAGTCATAGCACCAGTTCTGATCAAGGGTAGGTCTAGATGCCTTATGTGAGATCAGCAAATGCACAAGCTCGGCCTCTCACGACATTAGGCTCGGGAACACACAAAGTCAGGAGTAAATAGCTCGAGTGTTGCTTTTGTTGTTGTTGACGTCATGGAGTTTGTACACTGTCATTTGGTATTTCTGGGATTGCGTGATCGTATTTTTGGAAAGCAGCACAAAATCAGATTGCTTTACAGAGTCTGCATCTAATTTAGTAAAATGTAAAATCAACGTTTATAAGTTTTGAATAAATAATATTAATATGTTTTATTTATTTAGTGCTTTTCGTTACGTTCTACTTGAATAACATTAAGTAGAAGTACAAAATAGTGGTCCAAGAAATTGCTCAAGTAAGAGTAAAAAAGTAAGTAGTAAAAAACTACTACTCAAGTAAGAGTAATGAGTAACTGTCACAGCAGTTACTATAACTGGTTAATATTATGGAAATTACGAAACATTAATGGCCCTATATTACGCAAAATTGACTTTTGTAAGCTTTAAGCCATGTTATATGTATATGTTGTTACCTCATCAAAAACATACCTGGACTTGTGTTTCGTTTCATTCACACGTTTGAGTAATCCTTTATTATTAGTCTGAACATAAATAAACATAGATCAGAGAATAGTGTAATATGGGCCCTTTAAATAATACACAAATCACAAAATTAATGTCACCAACTTACCATACAGTTGTTTCCTTATAGTTATCCAATCTCTGCCTATTGGCTTTTTTGTCACTCTCACGCACCATGACGGAGAACCGAGCTTTTGTTGCCTTAAACGTCATCACAACAAAGAGCCGTGTAGCTTTTGGCCCCTTCTATGAATACCTGCGCATTACACTAGCAAGTAGCAATTTTTTTTTTTTGTTTCCATTTGTACCAAAATTACTATGCAACACTGCCAAGACCTACACATAAATAAAATTAAATTGAAGTACTACAGAGCAGTTTGCATATGCCGTAGGCATTGAAAACGGAAATTGATCGGCAATATGGCATCTTGAGAATAAGCGATTCAAGATTGCTCAGACAAGCACGAATCACTCCCAAAACAGGTTTGAGAGGATGTATGAGAAGAGAAAACAACCATAACATGGTTAAAAGCTTGATTTACATCATAGGTCCGCTTGAACAATAGTGAACATTTATGCAACTTGGACGCTGTTTTATTTTGTTTCATTTATTTAAGTGACTTTTTAAAAACTTGCAAGAGAACTTTTGTACACAACTCTATTTCCAGTGTCATTCAGACTTCATTGTAATGTTAAAGTGGTGCGTGCCAGGACTACAGCATTGGAGCTTTGCCATCCAAAAGCAATGAGTTGAAGCCAATTTTATGATGTGACATTTTGACTAAACTTTCTGCTTTAGACTGTAATTTTTTTTTAAGTAAAATTAGCTTGGCGTACACTGCTCTGTGGTTTTGGTTGACGGCCAGACTCTACATTACATCATTGCATATTGTCATAGCACATCTGTCACAACAAGGATTGCGTATCTACTTTATTAGTGCTTCAATGTGAAATATTTGAGTTATTTCCATCTATTTTAGGAGAAATGTTGAAATGTGAAAATATGCGCAGGTACAGAGGAGGGTATAGGTCACAGACAGAGGGGATGATAACAAAAAAAGCAAGCTATAAAATTGTATGAATGAACAGAAGTTTTGACAAATCAAGACATTTTTTACAATGTAATCAATGTAAGTTTCAAGAGGTCATTTGAGTTATAGCATATAAGAAGTGAAAATAGTGGAGAGGATGTGACATTCGCCTGCCAACCATAGGGGAGCCAGTTGCTTAGGCTTGTCACGATAATTGACTTATTGTTCAATATATGAAAGCTGGAACAATATATTTTGGGCCAATTAGGCTCATCTGGTTTTCCATTAATTTATTTTAATAGATTCTTTTTCCAGACCAAGGTTTAGTTTGTTTTCATACCTGACAGTTTTACCGTGTGACCACTCTGAGGAAGGGCGCTAGTGAGAAGTCCAAACTGTCAGGTTAAACAAAGGTCAAACAAAATAATATATTTTGGGGCTCATTGTTCATCGTGTGGACAATGCCTGTGTTAAAGTGGGAGATTTGGGGTATTTTTATTGTAAAATTTTGAGCTGTAGATGGCTGAATAAGTCACACTTATGGCTAATTATTGCTTCGTTGTTGCAGCTTAGGCCTTTGAATGATACTATCTTTTAAAAAATGTTTTACTGGGATTATCTTTCATTATTATTATTGTATTTCATTATTATATTATTGTTTATCGCAATGTATCTGTAGCAAGATATCGTGCTTCAAAGTTATTGTGACAGGGGTGCCTACATTCATTGTGGTCGACAGCAAGCTACACTGATGCACTGAGGTGTGGAGTAGTTTAAATAAGGCTTAAAACAGTAGCTGTTTGCATCAAATTGAGACTTGTTTTAGTGAAAGCAACACTAGCACTGAAATTATGAGCAAATTAGTCTGGAAAAGGTGTAAGGACTTCACAAACACAGAGGAGCTGTTATTAAATTAAGTAAGTAAGTAAGTAAACTTTATTTATATAGCACCTTTCACAGATAAAATCACAAAGTGCTTTACAAAGTGCAAATAAAAATAGATAAAAATAGATAAAACAACAATAAATGTTCAACAGATAAAATAAGACAAAGAGTAGTAAATTAACTAAAAGTTTGTCTGAATAACAGTGTCTTCAGCTGCTTTTTAAAGGAGTCAACAGAGTCAGCCACACGAAGAGACAAGGGCAGGGCATTCCACAGTTTAGGGGCTACTGCTTGAAAGGACAGGTCCCCTCGGGTTTTAAACTGGGTTTGGCCTGAAGACCGGAGGGAGCGGCCAGAGGTGCAATTAGATACTAAGGTTGTTGGAACAGAGCATTTTGAGCTGTGGAGAGGTCGATAAACTTAAGAAAATTTTACTTTTTGGTGTCCTGGCAAATCCAGAATGATATCTCTCTGTATTTTTATACAGAGTGACATCAGTCTTATCATAATTTCCTCTGTTGCATCTCAAGCCCAGTCAAGTGTAATCATCCAATCAGATTTTTTTTGTTAAGCGAAGGAGCTCATTGGTCATCTATGATTTACAAACAAAATCTTAATTTTCACTTCTGATTCCACGTTATTTTTCACCCAATATTTTTTTCCTTTATTTTTTTCGATATGGATGGAACGTGTCCCCGATTGGCTAAACCACCTGTCAATCACACACAATTGAAAACAGGGAAATTTGCCAGTGACCAGACTCACATCTTCGTTAAGTATTGAAGAAGAGTTTACTCTGGATCCCTAGCAAACATTTTGGAGTAGCAGATGCAATTTTTCTACTTGAGTGACATATTATACTGTGTAACAGTAAAAGTTTTTACTTTACAACTGTGAGTAAAAGCTTCCACTGAGCCTTCAGATATGATGTCTATACTTTGATTATACCTGATTTTGTTCATTATTTAACATTTTGTTATTCTAATCATAGTAAGTTATAAATCTGATCAAAACACTCTTGCAATTAATTTCTCTTTGTAGTTTCCCCAAATACTTTTTGCCTCTCCTTGGACCACTGCCACTACAGTACCTGAGTACTGTCATTTTGAAGTTACTCTTACTTTAGTATATTTTCTGGCTGCCTTAACTTAAACTAACCTAAACACAATACATTATCTTAGTATAAACTAACTACACCACATACCATCATAAACAAAGCTATGCTAACTTGAACCTTAGCTCACGCCAATCTCCTGCACAGTAAAAGTTCACAAACACATCAACTTCTTTGGCCTGGGTCTCCACAGTGCTATCCAAACAGAACAAGGGGCTACTGTAATCTGAAGCACATGTGTTTTAAATGATGCAACCCGTGCGCCCCGAATGCAATATTAGCCCATGTCATCTTCAAAGGCGTCAGGTGTTATTTGTGATCCCCTCCATCTTAGACAAAACAGCTGAACCAACTAGCCCGGCTGGGGAAACAGAAGAGGAAAGAGGGGGCACAGGAGCCGAATCATCCCTCCTGACATGCACTTCACAAGGCTAGAGCATGGGAGCGAAAACTTCCATGTTTTCCCAATCCACGGAGCTACGGCTGGGGAATCACATGCAAGTTAAAAAGGGATAATGGATTCCCCTGTCCAGTGCCCAGGGAGGGGGTTTAACACTGATGATTTGGAAGGCTGTTGTTGGAATTAATACAGTAGACATATGTTGAAAGAGAGATTTAAGTGACTCAGTAATAAAGTGCACAGAATATAACGGAGTGGTAGAGCAATTAATAATAATAATAATAATAATAATAATAATAATAATAATAATAATAATAAAAACTGCAAGCAGTGATAAAGGCCCTCGCCACCCCTTGCGACCATGGGGTACACATCACTGCGAGAACCTGCTTTCCATTCACGCTTACATCGCCCCTCCCCCCAAAATCAGTGTCTCAGTAATACTACTCCATTCATTCCAATGAGACCAGTTATCACATTGTCACGCCTGCACGGTTGAAAATAGAGGTATGTCTTCATTGGCTTTTTTGTTCAGTATGATGAGAGGAATACGTGTACCAAATTTCAATGGTCTATGACACAATAATTATTTTTCATCCTAGTTAACCAAAACCCATATATTTCAATGAGAAATGTCAGACGTTGCCATGGCAACACCTTTGAAAATAGAAGTATGGTGTCATTGACATTTTTGTTCAGTATAGGAATAGGGATGTCCATGCCAAATTCCAAATGTTTGTGACAAAGTAATTTTTTTGAGTATCATTTAAAAGTTCAAGGGGGTGCTGTGGAGCAATGTAATATTTGACATATGTAAATTGCATAACTATGCACTCAAAATACCAGTTTTAACAAAATGTATATTAAAGCCGGAAAATAGGAAACTGCATGTTTGAGTTACGGGCCATTTAAAAATTCAAAAAACGTCTTTTTTCTTTGCAGGCTGGCCACACCCACATGTTATGATGTAGGAAAATCCAAGAGAGTTCCCTATATTCCCACATGGGTCTAGTTCATCTTGACCAATTTGTAAGTTTCTTGAATAAAAATCCACAGCGTAAAAAATCCAAATGTGAGAATTAAAATTTTGAAAAAATGGGGTTCTGCCCACAATGGCCGACTTCCTGTAGGGTTTAGAGTGGGGTCATAATATAATTTTTTACTTAACTTGACATGTTCTATGTTTGTACCAAATTTCATTTGTCTACGATGAAAAAGGTCTCTCATTGCCGTATGTATTTCAAATTTTGAGGTGGCGCTATTTAGTCATTTGAAACATAAATTTTTTTGAATATCAAAATACACATTTTTCAACCAACCTTGAATTTGGGTCCAATAAAATTGACTTTTTGTTAACGTTCAGAGGGGGTCAAAAGTGGATTTAAAGTCGCGACCAAAAATAATAATAATAATAATAATAGAAATGTTTTTTCCACCCATTATTTTTCTCCTAAACCATAACAGCTAGAGTCATGTGACTTTCTCACATTGTGCCCCATCACAAATAGGGCCCCTGTGAATTTTTTCACAAATCTACGACAAAGTGATTGTCTTCGACAAATTTTTAAAAATGAAATTTGAAGAGGGCGCTAGAGAGCCATTTTGTGAGAGAGTACCTTGATTTGCATATCATTGCATTCAGCTCACAAATGTGCATAAACACTGTATTAGCGTTTTCCCAACAAAAAATGTGTGAAAGAGAAATATTTTATTGAAATATTCCAAAAAGTATGATTTTGTTGAAAATTCACCCTGACCACACCCAAAGTCATAATCAAAATGTAATTGATAATCTTTAATCACACACGGGTTTAGTGGGATTTGGCCAAATTTGAAGTGTTTGTGATGAAAACTGTGCGAGGAAATGTCCTGAATGTGAGGTTGTGCACTTTTGTCGTTCCCGGGTTTGATCCAATATGGCCGAGTTCCTGTACATTTTAGGGCGGGGCCATAATATAATTTTTGTCATGTCCCGACATCTACTACTTTTTGATGTGAGTTCCAGATTTTTACATTGACTTTTTTCCGAGTCGGGCTCCCATTGGCCCCATGAAAATCAAAGTTTGAGGTGGCGCTACCGAGTCGGCTTTCGATATTTTTTCTCGGGGTCTTTTGTGACAATTAGAGCTCAGCGAGTTTTAATTTTTGACACCACTCACTGCCATGTCGGGGCGTGTTTACTACTTGATTTCTGCCATTTTCCATGCTCCGGACGCGGTTTTAATGAGTCCCTCGCCGGGACGGAGTCCCAGGCTCGGGCCTAATAATGGAAATTTTTTTCCCACCCATTATTTTTCTCCTAAACCATAACAGCTACAGTCATGTGACTTTCTCACATTGTGCCCCATCACAAATAAGGCCCCTGTGAATTTTTTCACACGTCCACGACAAATTGATTGTCTTCTACAAATTTTTGAAAATGAAATTTGAAGAGGGCACTAGAGAGCCATTTTGTAAGAGAGTGCCTTGATTTGCATATCATTGCGTTCATTCACAAATGTGCATAAACGCTGTATTAGCGTTTTCCCAACAAAAAATCTATGAAAGAGAAATATTTTTTTCACCCTGACCACACCCAAAGTCATAATCAAAATGTAATAAGTTTCTTAAATGAAAATCCAAGGCACGAAAAATTCAAATGTGAGAGGTAAAATTTGGGAAAAATGGAGTTCTGCCCACAATGGCCGACTTCCTGTAGTGTTTAGGGTGGGGTCATAATATAATTTTTTACTTGTCTTCACATGTTCTATGTTTGTACCAAATTTCATTTGTCTACGATGAAAAAGGTCTCTCATTGCCGTAATGTATTTCAAATTTTGAGGTGGCGCTATTTAGTCATTTTGAAACATAAATTTTTTTGAACATCAAAATACACATTTTTTTGCCAATCTTGAATTTTAGGCCATAGTTTAGTGAGTGTAGAGCATCTATTTAGTCTACAACAAAGTGCAGTACTCTGAACCCCATTCATTTCAATGGCACATTTATTATGTTACCACAGCAACATAGTTGAAAATAGAGGTATGTTCCTATTGACTTTTTTGTTCAGTTTGCCAAGCCAAATGTCCCTGCCAAATTTCAAATGGGTATGTCAAAGTAATTTTTTTGGTCCAATTCAAAAGTTCAAGGGGGCGCTGTGGAGCCAAAAAAATTCGGACACGTGTAAATTGTATATCATTTGGTGCTGATCAATATTGTAAACAAAATGTATATTAATGCCGGGAAATAGGAAACTGCATGTGTGAGTTACGCGCAATTTAATAGTTCAAAATATTGCTTATTTATTTGCAGGCTGGCCACACCCACATTTTATGATATAGAAAAATCCAAGACAGTTCACTATAATCCCACATGGGTCTAGTTCATTGTGACCACTTGGCAAGTTTTTTGAATGAAAATCCAAGGCGCAAAAAATCCAAATGTGAGAGGTCAAATTTTGAAAAAATGAGGTTCCGCCCACAATGGCCGACTTCCTGTAGGGTTTAGGGTGGGGTCACAATGTAATTTTATACTTGTCTTGACATGTTCTATGTTTGTACCAAATTTTATATGTCTACGATGAAAAAGGTCTCCCATTGCCGTAATGAATTTTGATTTTTGAGGTGGCGCTATTGAGTCATTTTGAGACATTAATTTTTTTGCACATGAAAATATATATATATATTGTTTTTTTGCCAACCTTGAATTTCAGCCAGTTTGATTAGTGTAGAGCATGTATTTAGTCTACAACAAAGTCCAGTAATCTGAACCCCATTCATTTCAATGACACATTTATTATGTTACCACGGTAACATAGTTGCAAATAGAGGTATGTTCTCCTTGACTTTTTTGATCAGTATGTCAAGGAGGATGTATGTGCCAAATTTCAAATGTCTATGTCAAACTTTGAAAAAAAAAAAATGCATTGGTGTTGTAGGGGGCGCTACCGAGTCATTTTTCAATATTTTTACAAACAAAGGTAGACAACTTTTTTTTTTTTTACACCAGTCTTGAATTTTGGATACAATAAAATTGACCATTTTGTGAGAGAGTGTGTTTATTTGCATATCATTGCGCTCTGCTCACAAATGTGCATAAATGCTGTATTAACGTTTTCCCAACAAAAAATGTGTGAAAGAGAAATATTTTTTGAAATATTCCAAAATTTGCGATTTTGTTGAAAATTTACCCTGACCACACCCAAAGTCATATTAAAAATGTAATTGATAATCTTTAACCACACATGGGTTTAGTGGGATTTGGCCAAATTTGAAGTGTTTGTGACGAAAATGTGCGAGGAAATGTCTGAATGCGAGGGTGTGCACTTTTGTCATTCCCGTGTTTGATCCAATATGGCCGACTTCCTGTACATTTTAGGGCGGGGCCATAATATCAGTTTTGTAATGTCGCGACATGTACTATTTTTTTGAGGTGAGTTTCAGATTTTTACGTTGACTTTTTTCCGAGTCGGGCTCCCATTGGCCCCATGAAAATCAAAGTTTGAGGTGGCGCTACCGAGTCGTCTTTTGATATTTTTTCTCAGGGTCTTTTGTGACAATTAGAGCTTGTCGAGTTCTAATTTTTTACACCACTCACTGCCATGTCGGGGCGTGATTACTACTTGATTTTTGCCATTTTCCATGCTCCGGACGCGGTTTTAATGAGTCCCTCGCCGAGACGTAGTCCCAGGCTCGGGCCTAATAATACAGTATTAGGGTTATACATTTGCTTTACAGTTTTGTGCACTCTTCATTTACTCCATACTTTGTAGTGGTAAGCTACTATTGTAGCCACAGCTGTCCTAGAGCAGATTGACAGAAGGGAGCTTGCCAGTCTGCACCATCAGGCCCTCCAATACATACATACATACATACATACATACATACATACATATATATATATATATATATATATACACACACACACACACACATTTTATATATATATATATATATATATATATATATATATATATATATATATATACATCCAAAATGTAAATTTTGCAATCAATGCTTTTATGTTAGCTTTCCAAATACAGCAAGTATTGCCTGTCCATAATAGCAACCTTGACGACACAGACACAATTTCTGTCTTAATCTCACATTGAATTTTAAATCCCACACAAAATCACATCAAGTAGCTCACATAGTTTGCCAGTTAACCAATGTGAATGGAGGCTGCCTGGGTCAAAGTTCAGGCATCATACAGCACTTCAGTTGGTTTAACTCTGGGCACAAACTGGTAAAGTTACCAATTGTGGTATACAATTACAAATAAAACTACTGATAAGAGGATTCCTCAGCAGTTATAAAGTTTGCCAATTTTATCAACGCTTCTGTCCTCTTTTGGGCGTGTGTATGCTGTAGCGTAGTCCTGGTCCTGATTTAACCTCCTGAGACCCGAGCTCTTGCATGATATGCTTCATTAATTTCTCTTTGTTATTTGGGCTGATTGGGACCTGATGAGTCTAAATACAAAGAATTATCTTTTTACATTATGTAGTTTCTGAGAAAAAAAAAAAAAGTAAATCAAATATGTTCATATGTGGACATTTTAATCATTTTGATGAAACATTTGAGTAATGATTTGCAAAAACTATTTATTATGACCCTGAACACAGCAACATTTGTCCTGAATGTAAAAACAAAATGAGAAACAACAATTGTGCCTCTTGGTACAATGTGTCTCCTGTGAAGAGCTGCTGACAGGAGCAGGAAGAAAAATAAAATTAAAATTAAAATAAAATATTCTAAACATTCTAAACTGTTAAAAAATAAATATATATAATATATTTGCATTGTTGCTGTTCTTGTATGCTGTTATTCTTCTTCTAAAAATTTGCATTGTGGCCTAGACAGCCCAAAATGTCTTTTCCACATATGAGGACACCAGGTCTCAGGAGGATAGGCCAATTGTTGGCAGTACTCAAAAGGCCAAATATTTTCTTTGGGAAGTACTGTGTGAAAGGTTTTAGAACCACAGCACTATTGTAAGATCTAAAAACTATAGTTTAAGAGAATAACCTACAATGTATTCCCCGCACTGCCCTATTGCTTCTTTTATTCCAACAAATTGATCCAACATGCCTGTACAAAAGTTCAGTGAGCTGTGATGGCTCTCCCTGCCCTGCCTCACGTGCCCTGGGACATGTTCAAAGCCTTGAACAGGGCACAGAGGCTCCACTCTCAAGAGGCGCAGATCTGGCAGGCTTTCAGAAGTTAGCTTCATTCTACGCCTGTCATGCCAATGTCCACTCAGCGCTGCGGTTTTCTCTATTGCCACGATCTGCTCTGGTCTGCCTGTCTTCAAAAAACGCACACTAGTGTTTTTGAGTTACTGGAGGAACTTTGCATAGAATTATAACACAATTTTTACTTGTACTTGAAAATTTAAAAGTGCTTTATTTGTGTGCTTGTGTTCATGGAGAAGAGAGAGTTTGCCATATGCCATGTATGTTATTAAACATATCTATCCTTTAGTTTAGTTTATTAAAATACCTTGAAAAACATGATTTCTAATTTTCCACTTATCTCTATGGAAATAATATTTATTTTTGCAGTTATATTTGATTCTATTGAATATATCAGATTATTAGGAGGAGAAGGAGCCCAATGGTCACCGATCATTTACAAATAAAATCAATTTCTCTCATCTCAGTTTAAGTGTTTAGTGGTTTGTTCACTGATTCTGCAGAAATCTCCTTTTCCTCTTAAGCAGCCATGTTTGTTTTGACAAGGATGACCCATGTGTGTCCCTGATTGGCTAATCCACTTTGAATTTTTTTGTGTATGAACTGCCTTGTTTAAATCGCCTGTCAATCACTGGTGACCAAACTCACATCTTCATAAAGTATTGGGTAGTAAGACAACCACAAGTATTCTTAGAGAGTCCATATCATGCTATTTTCTGAACTATGTTAATGTTGTTTCCTCATCAAAAATACCTGGAGTTGTGTTTTTGTTTTGTTTTTTCATTCAGACACAAACCCTGCATATTTAGTTTTTATTTGAAACTGAAAACACTCTGTTCCACCTGGTGATGTCATATGGTAATACAGACAGACTTATAATTATGTGTGAATGAAACAAAACACAACTCCCGGTATTTTGTTTTTGGAGAAGGTAACACCATTATAACATGGCTTAAAACTCAGAGAGGCTATTGTGTATAATATAGGACCTTTAAGTAACAGTTTTATATTCTCACCCCTCTTGTGATTATGAGTAATCATTTGAGTAGACTTGCTCACGGTTTATGCAGCTGTCCCCTCTGGGCCTTTGAAGGACTATTCTTTAGAACTCTTAATTAAATGTGGATAGCTGCAGCGGTATCATTGTGCCTGCCTGGGACCACGTAAGAGTGTTTGGGCTGTATTCTGGAGACATGTCAGATAATTATAGGGAATTGTAATAATGGTGTGCAGATAATACCTACGGAGGGTAACTGCGGAAAAACAATGACACATGGGTCTAGCTGAAAAACCTAAGGAAAGTGGTGTTAAGCAGTTCAACCTGTCAAAGGTTAAAGAAGACATATGCTTTTGTCTGCTATATATTTACAACACCAGTGGATCATTATGTTATATTTTTGTTGCAATGTTGATCTAAAACAACTTAAAGGTCCTGTTGTATAACCAATTTTCTCGCCCCCTGTAAGCAGCTCTTAAAGCAGACCAATTATGCAAAATGTGGTGGTTTCCTCTTCTCATTTACTCTCTTGAAATTGTATTCGGAGTGAGTTGTGCATGTTTTAGCAATCTTTCAAGACGCTGTTTTGCCTATCAATCCCACCGCTGGTACACACCCTCTGCTGCCTACTTACTTTGTTCTTTGATTTTATTTTCTTGATCAGTGATATTCATAGGATTTGTCAATGTTGCACAGTCATTTTGTTACAAATGATCAATCTGCTGCTATCCATCAGAAAAGTGATCAGGTGCTGACAGCTTCACGGCTTTTTGTGGTGATGACGTTTACGGTGATGTCAGCTCCCTTTGGGCATCGTAGTTTTCTAACGTGGAAGTGGACTTGTTTCTTTTATTAAGTTGTTTTAGATTAATATTGCAATTTAAAATGTGCAGAATATAACATAATGATCCATGGGTGTCATAGATTAGAAATAGAGATCAGAAACAAGCAGAGTCTTCTTTAAGGTTAAAATAAGTCTGCTGTGTACTTGGATCAAGGTTGACGAGTACGGCAACATGGATTTATGCATTATTCAAGTTATTATTGATGTCAGTAGTAATTAATTCATCATCATATATTATAATATATATAGTATTATAAGCGGTTTGTGTCTGCGTCTACTTATAATGTTATATTGTTGGAGAATCAGGAAGTGCATGTTAGCATGCTGGTTGTTGGTAGATTTACTGTGACAGCAAAACTTTGCTATACATTGTTTCCTAACACTTTTTTTTTTCCAGATGAATAGCTATTTTTGCATGAACTCCTGTACAAATGTATTCTTGTGAGTGCAGTTTGGGTCAGATACATAAGAGATATGTAATAGTTTTGAGAGCTAATTGCAAGTCAAATTCCTTCTCATTGTTGAGTGCTGTGTGTGTGATGATAGCTGTGGGCTTGAATAGCCCCTGACAAAAAACAAAACAAACATTTTGTACTGACAAAATCTTTGAAAAAGTTCAAGACAAAAAGCTTCAGCAGACTGCCCTGGCTCCTAATCAATCTACCGTAAATTTCGGACTATAAGCCCTACTTTTTTTCCACGCTTTGAACCCTGCGGCCTATACAGCAGTGCGGCTTATTTATGGAATTTTACTGGATAATGGCCCCTGGGGGGCGCTCTCTAGCTGTAAACGTAAAAGTGAGACAGACGTGGGGAAAGATTCTGCTCTGAAGAATTCACTAGTTTTGATTTTGAACAATCATTTTGCACATCATGAAATGGATATGATGCAGTTTTTAAGATAAAAAAGGAAATAGAGCAGGGGTCGGCAACCTGTAACATGCAAAGAGCCATTTGGACCCACTTTCCACGTAAAATAAAACACTGGGAGCCGCAAATACTTTTTGACATCTAAAATGAAGATAACACTGTGTATAATAATAGTAATAATAATAATAATGTAATGGAATAATGTAGGTTTTATTTTCACGGACAAGCCTTCTACACGTGGCAGATAAATATGGCAAAAATAACTTAAGTGCATAAAAAAATACAACTCACCAAACCGCTGCATCAGTGTGAGTCCTGCGCTGATTATGTGATTATGTCTACTCTGCTCCGCAGTTTCTTTCAAACCCCCCCCCCAAAACTCTAAAGGTGTATCGTTTAATCCCAGGTGCTTAGTCTCCATGTGCCAAAGCAGTTGTGAAGGTTTCATTGCCTCATTTGCTTTTCCCGCATATTACGCAGAGCGGACTCTGCGCGTGAGTCACCTGTAGCAACAAACCCAGATTTTAAGTAGGCATTGTCTGTTAAATTTATCTTTCTTTTTCTTGGAGATTGTAGTCTCCTCTTCTGGCTCCTCAGTTGTCCTTTTCCCCTTTGTTAAAAGCTCTCCAAAGACTTTTATTTTGGCTAATTTTCACTCGCTTGTGGCTCTACTTTTGTGCGTCGTGTCTGATGTGTTATACGTGATACGCCATCGCGGAGACAAGAGCAGATAATATACTTGCTACTACATCAAATAGATTTCTGTGGTGATTTTCAGCAGGATTTTCATGGTACATCTACGGACGAGCTTATTAGTGTGTCATTAGGGACGGGCGAAAGTTGCTCCTGACCCCTGTGTGCACAGCGTCTGAAAATCAGGGCTCTTTATGCAGGACTGTGAGCTGTGTCAGTGTCTGTGTCTCAGAGACGTGAGCGGTGTTTGTTTTGAACATTGTTCCGCGAGTGTGACACTTATTTTGAGCAACGAAAAATAAGAAAATATAATTTTATTTTAAGATCATAATAATCTTCCAATTTAAACTACAATAAAAAAGAGCTAACAGAAATAAAATACACTTCAATTAAATACTTAAAATTTATTTTCCCAAGCCACGCAGAGCCGCAGTATAAGGCTGAAAGAGGCGCATGCGGCTCCGGAGCTGCGGGTTGCCGACCCCTGAAATAGAGCCACTGCACGTAAGCTCGGCGTCAATGAATCCAACTTGGTCAATGTTAAAAGACAACAAAAGTTTTCAGAGGAAATAAAAGCAGATTTTCCGTGTTGGTGCAGCTTTATTTTCTAAACCTGCAGATGTGTTCATCCTGTGTTGATGTCGTGTTGGTGCCAATTTTCAGGCACAGTTAAAAAAAAGCGTGTTGGTGCACCGTCTTTCTGTGTAAATATCTCATGTTACAATATGAAAACCTGCAGCTTATATTCAGGTGCGGCTTATACATGGACAAAATTGATTTTCTTTTCAAATTTAGCTGGTGCGGCTTATATTGAGGTGCGCTCTGTAGTCCGAAACTTACGATACTTGTATGTGATGATCGTTGTGGGCTTGAATAGCCCCTGACAAAAAAACAAACCAAACATTTTGTACTGACGAAATCTTCGAAAATGTTCAAGACAAAAAGCATCAGCAGACTGCCCTGGCTCCTAATCAATCTTCTTTTTTATTTGGTCAAAATGTTAAATAATAAAAAAACACATTTTATTGCTGATTGCTACCACTGTGAACTCATTAGCTTTTCTTTTAGCAGAGGTAGGTAAAGTAGTCAACAACCATAGATTAATGTTTCACAGTATGACCATTTAACGTATTTATCTCCATGGAGGCAAGCAAATTATGACACTAGACCAAATTGCAGGACAGATCTGTGGATAGGCAAGCCCACTCATATGAAAAATACACACCTATGAATAAATATTGTGTAATGCAATATTGCCAACAGTAAATAACAAAACAAAAATATCTCCATGTAGACAAGAAGCAGGCAAATGCTACACCAAAAGAGTTACTTTACATTTATAATAGAAACACAAATGTTCAAAACATTTCCTATTGTCAACATAAAGCTTTTGTCATATTTAGAATTACTCAAAGTGGGAAGTGTGTCAATACTGGCTTGTCAAAACCTGAATCTCATTGATGTTAGAAGCTAAGCAAGACCAGGTCTGGTTAGTACTTGGATGGGAGGCTGGTAGGAATACCAGGTAGCGCAGTAGGGTGCCAGGGGCAAAAAAAAAACAAACCCAAAAAACAAAATAAATGTTCTGGTAGTCAGAAAGGCCGCTTCAGTCAGAAGTAAATTAATAGCTCAATGTAAAGTGCTCTGGGTGTCTTGAAAAGCATTATATAAATCCAATCCAATTAAAATATTTACTCATGTATGAATACTACTCCATCCATCCATTTTTTTCCACTTATCCGGGGCCGGGTCGCGGTGGCAGCAGTCTAAGCAGGGACTCCCAAACTTCCCTCACCCCAGACACGTCCTCCAGCTCCTCCGGTGGGATCCCAAGGTGTTCCCAGGCCAGCCGAGAGACATAGTCCCTCCAGCGTGTCCTGGGTCTTCCCTGGGGCCTCCTTCCCTCCCTGAACCGCCACCTTAACGTGGTGGAGGGGTTTGAGTGCCCGAATGATCCTGGGAGCTATGTTGTTGGGGGCTTCATGCCCCTGGTAGGGTCACCCATGGCAAACAGGTCCAGGGGGACGGGTCAGACGAAGAGCGGTTCAGAAGCCCCTTATGACAAGTGTAAAAACAAGGCTGTTTACGTTGCCCGGACCGGCATTACCGGGGCCCCACCCTGGAGCCAGGCCTGGGGTGGGTGCTCGACAGCGAGTGCCTGGTGGCCGGGCCTTTCCCCACGGGGCCTGGCCGGGCTCAGCCCGAAGGAGTGACGTGGGGCCGTCCTCATGTGGACCCACCACCCGCAAGAGGATCCGTAAGGGGCCGGTGCTTGAAGATCTGGGCGGCAGTCGAAGGCGGGGGCCTCGACGACCGGATCTCTGAATACTACTCTGAGAATTAAAAATTCTTTAGTAAATATACTTCAGTAAATGTAACTCAAGTACTTCTACTGAATACTACCCACTTTGGCTTATTATATAAAACATATATAACATAATATATAAACAAAATTGCAATGGCTTAATTAAAACTATCTATCTTTTGGGTCAGACTTTGTTATCTTGTATGATGTGATAAGGAAGTGGTAATTTGTCAAAAGAGAAAGCGCAATAGGTTATAAGAAAAATGAAAGGATTTATCTCCAAGAGAATTTGTCAGGCTTAAAGGCACAAAAGCAATCCAGACCTCAGTGTTGGCAAGATGGAGAGCTGTGGTC
Organism: Periophthalmus magnuspinnatus; assembly: GCF_009829125.3. Taxonomy (NCBI): domain Eukaryota; kingdom Metazoa; phylum Chordata; class Actinopteri; order Gobiiformes; family Gobiidae; genus Periophthalmus; species Periophthalmus magnuspinnatus. Next base: position 22,098,549 of record NC_047138.1, on the reverse strand, counting down.
ACACTACAGAATGCTTCCATTGTGTTCAAACTGAGTTAATTTTCTCCATGTAAATCCCATACACTGGAATTAGTGAAGGATTTTATACAAAGTGGGTCAGGTCTTTTGATGACGTCATGGAAAAGTTACCTGTAGTAACCATAGTTCCAAACAGTTGTTTTTTTATTGTTTTATTTAAATTATTTTGTTTAAACTGCTATTTATTTAGAGCTCAATTCAGAGTGCTACATACATCAACCTGATTGATAAGCTGCACCTTATAGATGCACTTTCTAGGCAAAGCAATAGCATCCACAGGGAGACTAGTGGGAGCTGGTCCACCCGAAGTTACATAGTGCACCTTTAACAAGCTCAGTCCTATGTAGCTACTTGTTTAGTCCCTGATTTTTCTAATTTCTTGTATGCAGTTTGTTTACTGTAATTAACAACATCAGATATGCAAATTAAGTAATGACAGAATTACAGCCCATGGGGTTAATCCTGAAAAAAGTAATCCCTGTTTTGTTATGTAATGTGACAAAATGTTATAATTGAACTGGTGAGAGGCTTCGAGATCTGGGCCAATAATGCAAAGGGAAAAAAAACATAACGTTGGAATCTTAACCACAGCATGCCTGGCTTACAAAACGCTCGCTTTGCAAGTAGCTATTCTCAACTACTATTTTCCTCCAATTTGCTTTCCCCGAAAGCAACAAGCATATATTTATTCTTACCATTTATAACCCTATGTTTGAGGTAAAACAGAGCTAGCATAAACCTCTGTATGTGCATGACAGGGTGCTGTACTTAGCCTATGTATTTGCTGCTCGGTAAAAATATGTCTTTTTAAATGAGTTAAAACAATGTGTTTTTTAGCACATATCTCTCAGGACTTATGGAACCAGGGCATGGTGAAGTTAGCTTAGCCCACCACACCTGTTGGATCCATTAGATCCACTCTGCAGAAGTCCGAACAGATCAAGAAAAGAATAGTTAACATGGGGTGGTGTTCTGTGGGAAACTGGGGTTTTGTACATCGGAGAGAAGGAAAAAAAAGTTAAATAAATAAGTAGTACAATTCAATGGAAGTTTTTAAAAGTTCAAAGTTGTCTGAGTGTTGTCATGTGTTGTTGAGCAAAAAGCAAGCTTACCCGGAAGTTATTAGACATAATCTGTTTTCTAAAATGCAATAAATTAAAGTATGTAACACCAGGTTAATCCTTGCTCTTTAAAGATGTACATCGTAACCTTTCTGGTGCAAGGTTTCTCCTGCTGTCTCAAGTGAGATATTATTACTTCGGCTGCCTGGGCCTTTGTGTGTGGAGTTTGAATGGTCTCCATGTGTGTGGGTGGGTTTCCTCCAGCCACTCCGGTTTCCCTCATCAACCAAAAATGTACACAATAGGTACAATTCTCCAGATAAGATAGTCCAGACCGAATCGAGCTCAAGATCTGAAGATGAGTCCACTGTCAGGTTTCCCCAGTGCCATTGAAGGATCAAAAACCAAGGACATATTTCCCTACAAGGACAATAAAGGCTAACCTTAAGCTTATCTTGTATTTATTCAATTACAGGTGTTTTTATTGGCCAAAATATCTTGGAAAAACATGCATTCTTACTGTGAACAATGTCGCCTCTACACAGATCTGAGCTGTAACTGTAGGTGACAAGCAGGTGAAAGCACGTAACTCCTGGTGATCTCTACAAAGATAGATAAGTTTAATGCTGTACTGTAGAACATTCAAGGCAAAGCTGTATCATCTCCATGGAGACAAGCATGTGTTGGAAGATTACATAGTGCTTGTACATTTTTCATTTAAAGTAATCCCTTAAATTGATGTGACAACTTTGATGAAGAGCTTCATACGTTTGCACAATGCATTTTGTCACACCCATAGACTGTATCAAGAAGTGGACTAAGTGAGTGTGATGTCACCCATAGCATTCGGCTCCAGCCAAATCAATCTCATTTGAAATTCCGACCGCAAGTATCATAGAAACCAAAGATCCAATCTGGAGCTAGGCTGTTGGCTACAAGCTGGTTTAGCAGAGAGTGGGTGCTTAGGAACGCTGTTAATCAAACTTGTTGGTAACACTAGCGGGAATGACTGGGCAAATGTGCCTGATTTGTCTGATATCAATATTCACATCTTGATTTACTGACACAATAGCAAAATAAAAATACCAGGAATAGCAGGCTGAATAGCAGTACAGCATGCTAATGTAACACATTACAACCAACTGTTTATGTAAGATATTAACAATTAATCAAATACGCTACGCTAACATAACATATGCTGGTTTGTCCACAAACATGAGAGACACGAGAGTTCTTTTCACTGATGTTTATTGTGGTCTTAACACATAAAATATAACATAACCTCTGGCTCATATTACATATACACACAAAACTGCATATGAACGCATGGAAAGTATACATAGCACTTTGGCCTGCTAGTAAACAAACCGGTGAACCGAAAACTTTATATTTTACTTTTCAGTTGTTTCTTAAATAGTGCTCTGTCAGGCAAGACTTCACGTTAGAGTAAAAGGCTGATCCAGAAAACAGGAAGTAGTTTTCGTGACCTTAAACTAAGCTTATGACAAACTAAACATTTACAATATTGTTTCAATTTTATGGGAAAAGATGAGTTTCACTTGCTAGGTGCAATATCTGAACTCGTAAGATGCTGGACAGTCAGTGTGACCAGGCTGTTCTGAGATAAAACATCAAATGCTGCCAAGTGAATTAACAGCAGTCCAGGTCACAACACAAGACAATGGGTTTTAACATCCATGCCAAGTGCCAAAAGTGCAGTGTATTTTCTTTTTGGTAACAGAAGAGTTGAAGGAACAGTGTCTCCAGTGCGGGACTTATACTGTGTTTCACAGTCAAAATGTTGTGCTTAATAATATTCACATTCAGTCAAAGTCTGCAATGTCTTTGTGTAAAGTTGAAACCAAACACATAATATGAAACAAACTCTGACAAGAAACTCCTCCTTGGTCGAGGTAAAAGTATAATTCCCAAGTAAATATGTGTGCATGTGCGTAAAGATGCAGCCAAATAAGTCCACGTAAAGTGCCATAATCATCTTCCTTCGCTCAGGAAACCCCAGAGTGAAATCTTAGTTATTAAAACAAAAGCATGTCCTCCACAGCGGTGCTTTTGTTATTAATCGCCATAAGGAGAAAACAAAAGTGAAACTTAAGTGCGTCCACATGAGCTCCAGCTGGCAAATATTAGTATAATAATAACCTCATAATTACGTAGTTATTGAATTTATGATTAGGTATCGTTACAACTCCCTTCAAAGAATAGTTCTAAATTTGATTTATTGTCCCCTCCTAGATCAAACTGAGAGTTTCACCCCTAATTCCAAATGAAAAATGATCACCTTTATGGTCTTATAAATGAAGAGGGGAAATTAAGTATGAAATGTATAAAAGAAAACGAGAGGTAAATTTTCTTACAGGTATTACAAACACAACAGCGCCATCTAGTGGTCAAATAAGTGAACTGTAACATGTATAATCAACTGTTACATAACACATACGTAAATAGTACATGAAGCATAGACAGTGAACTGAATACGTGTCTGGTATGTTAACATAAGATATTAACAATTAATCAGATAACTATAGCATAAAAAACAAGTTAACAAATTTACTCTCAATCTCACGCCAAATCACTAAATCCATTGAATTCTTCATCCTCGGTGTCGCTTTTGAACAACTCTGCCTGATATATTTTAATAATTTCACATATAGATCGCTTCTGAGTATAAGTCGACTTATAGTCCGGAAAATACGGTACTTCATGTAGGTGGCATAGTAGGTAATATTCTCACCCTACAACAACAAGGTCCAGGTTCAATTTTGTAACGTATGGAGTTTTTGCATGTTATTCACATCATTACATGGATATAATGGTTTATTGTAATATTCAAATGATTCTTATAACAGGAATGGTCTCTGGAGTGTTATCCGTGTTGGCAAACTTCTCCTGAATCCAACTGAGGATATTAGCATTTTGGATATTCCTCCCCTAAATAACACAGTACTAGAACTGTAACCAAGAATCTGAGTGCACCCACTATTACAACACTGCCATGTTAGAAGAGGGAGGAAGAGAGAAGCAGGGTGGAGAGAATAAGAGAGGGGAGATGAAAGAAGGGAGGGAGGGAGAGAGGGAGGAGGAGAGGGAGATGAGTAGGGGTGAAAGAGAGGGAGAGAAAATGAGAGAGGAAGAAGGGAGGAGAGACAGGGAGAGAGAATGAGAGAGAGGGATGAATGGAGAGAGAAGGAGAGCAGAAGGGAGAGAGAGAGGGGAAGGGAGCGAGAATGAGAGAGGGAGAGAAAGTGTGAGAGGGCCAGAAGACGAGTGGGAGGGAGAGCGTGAGGGGGCAAGAGAAAGGGAGAGAAAGTGAGAGAGGTAGGGAAGAAGAGAGAGAAAAGCAGGGAGAGGGAATGAGAGAGAGCGGGATAAAAGAGGGGAAGAGAGGGAGAGATAAAAAAAGTAGAGGATGGAAGAATAAGAGACAAGGAAGGGGGAAGACCGAAGGGAGGGAGAGCGAGACGGGAGGTGAGAGAGAGGAATAGAGACAGAGATGGAGGGAAGAAGGGAGGGAGAGATTGGGAGAAGGAAAGATGATGAGAGAAAGGAAGACAGAATGAGGGGGGATAAGAGGGGAAGAGCGAAAGCATAAGTGGGAGGGAGGGAAGATGGGAGGGGAAGATTGAGCAGAGAGAGGTAGAATGGGAAAGCACAGAGGGAAAGGCAGACTGTTAAACTGTTTAAACTGAAATCATTCTGTTTTTGTGTTGTTTTTATGCCTTTTAATTTCAGTTAGAAAGAAAGATGGTTTAGAATGGCTAGGAAGGTTCTTTTAAAATCAGAATGGGTTGCAATAGTTCAAAAATATAAAATAATTCACTGTATTTTAGGAAATTGTTATAAAACAATTTACAATAAACAAATCTGTTTTTAATTTGTGGATTCAAGCTGAAGTCAAAAAATAAAATAGGAGTGTAATGCTGCTGTGACAAAATGAGTATGTTATGGGCTATATAGACCTTATAAACATGGTGGAACTGATATAAACATAATGCTAAAGCTAAAAAAGTTTAGCATAGGGTGACATGGAAGAGCGTCATCATGATATAACTTTTGAATATTGTTACAGAAGTTGGCTTCATAGATTCATAGTTCTATATAAGTGGACATAGCTTACCCGCTAGCCACTACATTCCAAATAGGAAGTGAGCACGAGCACGCTTCTGACTCCATTGACTCCCTTGAGCTCCAATTCACTTTGTATTGAAAAAACTGTGGCCCCTCTCTACTGCTGTCAGGTTCACCATTTTGGTCTTAAAATGTTTGTATTAATCCGTTTTACATGATCCTGGTATTTTTTATTCCACTGTTGTGTCTATAAATCAAGATACAAACATTTATCACAGACAAATCAGAAGCCTTCTTTCCCCGAGGTTGCTCTCGCTAGCAAGAGTTTTGATTGACACCGTTGCTAAGTGCAGGCTAAACCAGCAGTGCGAGTGGGAAGGGGCGTTGAACAATCTTGCTTCAGATTGGCTGTTTGGTTGCTATGATACTGATCCTGGTCGGAATTTAAAATATGGAACTTGGCTTCAAGTTCGCCCCCTATAACTACTAGTCTTGATGAACTTCATTTGACTGACAACTGCTATAGGTGACATCACACTCACTTAGTCGAGTTAGAGGTTAAAGCGTGCACCTAATAACCCAAAGGTTGGTGGTTCAATGCCCGCTCCAGGGATGTTGTGGTTATGTCCCTGCGCAAGACACCTAATCCATCAAGTGTAAATATAGTATGCAGGGAAGTGATTGGTGTAGATTTGCTAATTTATTACTCAACTCTGTGTAACAAAACTACCTTATGGAGTGAATAAATAATGCACAAAAAACACTTTCAGGTTCCATAGTGGTCCATGGGTGTATACTAGTCTATGTGGTCTTATACTTGTTCTGATACAGCTCAAGATCATTCTAAAGATATTTAGGAAAGGTTAATTTCTGTATTGTGAATGTGGCCTTCTTAGTACTGATACCTTCTAGTTTTCCATTTCTTCACATGAATTATGACAAATGTGATTTTGACACAACTTCAGACGAGGAGCAACCAGAGTCAGATGTGATGTCATACCCTGCAGTGTGGACAGGATCCCCTCTGTCTGCACTTCTCTCTCTTTCTCTCCACTGTTTGCTCCTCTCTCTGTGTCTTCACCCAGTCTGCCCCCATCTCTCTCTCTCTTTCCCTCCGCTCTGTTTGCCCCTCTCCCTGTGTATAGTCTCTCTCTTTTTGCTGAGTTTGTCTCTTTCTCTCTCTCTCTCTCTCTGCTCAGTTTCTCTCACACCTCTCTCTCTTTTCAATCTGTCTCTATCTCTGTCTGTTTAGTCCATCTCTCTCTCAGTTTTCTCTGCTTCTCTCTGTTCAGTTTCTGCCTCACCCCTCTCTCTCTTTTCAGTCTGTCACTCTCTCTCTCTTTTCAGTCTGTCTCTGTTCAGTCGGTCTGTCTGTGTCTCTGTTCTGTCTGTCTCTTGCTCTCTTTATGCTCAGTTTCTCTCTCCCTCTTCAGTCTGCCTCTCTACCCCTTTCTGTAACCTTCTGTCTCTTTCGCTCTTTCTCACTGTCCTCCCTCTATTTCTACCACCCTTCCTACCTAGTTCTTTCTCTCACAATCTCGTCAGTCTACCTCTCTCTCTTTCTCTATATCTTTATCCTGGTCCCACTCAGTGTCTGTCTTTCTTTCTCAGTCTACCTTTCTGATTCTCTGATTTTTAAAAATGTGAAAAACAAAACTTCCTTGCTTATCTTATGCTTTCAGAGCATTCTAATTATTCACCCTGATGAGTTTATGAGTGCTTTTGACAACTCTCATAGACCAGAGCAGCCATAGAGGCATCACAGTAATGCTACCTGATGTATAGGCTTACTATGACTTTATAGATGCATAGTGGGTTATGAGAAAACAACATTATACCATGGGTAAAACTTCAAAACTTCAAAAATGACCATCAGAAACCCATTTGTACTTGGAAACAATACAAGTAATATTAGACTACTGTGAGTATGTTTTTACAATGTAACAATTTTATATATAACATGGTTGAAAACTCACAAAGGTCAATTCTGTATATTGCCTTATTAAAATAATATTAACGCTCCCATATTTACATTTCACTTACTTGAATGATTTGTATCCGTTCACCTTAGAGCCTAGTTCTTCATATATTCCTGTGTTGAAAAATGCATGGGTGTGCAAGTGGGATGGATCAATCTTTTAAATGTTGTTAAGAGTGTTTTAGAAGTACGGAGCTTAATGTGGCAACAAGCATAAATATTGAATATGGTGGGTGTCTGTGAAGCATGCGGGCTCTGGGATGGTAAGCCAGGCTCTTCAGACGTCTGGGACTCCAAAGCTTTGAGGAGGGAACACCACTCCAGCTCCCTCTGCATTTCCTTATTTAAGTAGGACACATATGCTTACAAACATCTTATCTGACTTTTAAATGGCACATCGTGTTTTTTGAAAGTAGCACTGAGAAACGTCTGGTGGAGGATTTCTTTGGATTATTGCATTGAGTAGAATGTTCCACAGTATGGCATTAAAATTGTCTATCTCCATGGAAACAAGCAAGTAACTCCCCCAGGCCAAATTACTGTTTAGGTCTGTAGAGAAGGCGGAGGAGCACACTCACAATTTTTCAATGTAAAAAAGGTAAAAAGGTAAAAAAAAAACCTAAAAGCTCATATAATATGATGCACAATTCAAGATATATAGTCATATTTAATGCAATATAATACATAATATATATATGAATACAAACAGGTGGCGGACATATTATGGCATTAAAATTATATATCTCCATGGAGACAAGCAAGAGAAGTCACCAGACCAAGTTACTAGTCAAGTTTATAGATGGGCCCTCTCACAATAAAAATGAAGGTTTTTCAAGGTATTTTGTAGCAATAAAAACACTGTGCTACATTCCAGACAAAGCAATAACATCATGGTGACCAGCATCTGGCAGACTCCTACCTGAAAAGTGACACATTGCACTTTTATAGTTGTTAATATGCTGTTCTATATAGGGGACTAAACGTGTATTTTGCATCAGTGGAGATGATCTGATGAAAAATTCTTACAGAGTCACTTACAAATGTTTATGGCTTCAAAATATAGAACACAGAAGTAAATATTTATGCTATTAGTTGCATTACTATCAATATGATGGACCACACTCATATATTTAGTTACTGCTTGGCCAGACCACTCATCTCTGCCTTAAAGTTTGAGTGACTTCCAGCCGCCCCGGTGCAGGGCTGTGGTCAACACATTGGTTACTTTGGCAGCCCTATTTTAATTAAAGGTTGAATAGTGACAGCTATGGACTCCTTGTGTCGAACTATTGAGCTGTGGCGTGCGGTTTTTGTGTTTCTTTAGCTGAGGTATGTAGGTGGAACAAGGTGTTGACTTATTAAGTGAACTTAGACATGCAGGAGAAAATGAGCAGGACTCCGGTACGTGCCGCGGTTTGGGCTCTAGCCTATGAGACACATGCAAAAATCTTTAGTTGTTTTTCTTCAGGTTCCTTTTTTTTACATTTCATGAATAATGGCCTCTTTTAAAAATGTGCTGCTGTCAGTTCTTGATATAACCCAGGTTTTCCTCTTGCTGTCATTTCAGGTTTTAAAATCAAGGAGCTGATATGAAGAGAGCTGCCAGGGCTTGTGGGATGATGGCTCCTTTACACCGAAGTTTGTGGCGAAGAAGTTGGATGCTACTGGTGTACGTGGGCATGGAAATGCTAACGCTAAACGTCCCAGTTGCCATGGGAACCCTCGAGCTTCAGCTGGACGAGGAACAGCCAGCGAGCACAATCGTGGGTGACATTAGTGCGGGACTACCACCAGGGGTCACTGCATCTTTATACTTTATTTCGGATCACGAAGGGACGGGCGTCAGTACCGATCTGGACATTGATGAAAGTACTGGGATTATCAAAACTGCAAAAGTTCTTGATCGTGAGCTTCGAGATCGCTACAATTTTATTGCAGTTACTATGACAGGTGTGACGGTGGAAGTTACCATTAAGGTGAATGATATAAATGACCATGCACCAACATTCCAGAAGAAACGCTCCACTTTTACCATCGCGGAGCAAACGGCTATTGGGACGAGATTTCCGATTGAGCCAGCTCTTGATGCGGATAGGGGCCAGCTGACTACGCAAGGCTACCTAATCAAAGATGGCAACTTTGCACAAGCTTTCACCTTAGAAACCAGAAGAGGAAGCAATGAGGTCCTCTATCTAGATTTGGTCGTTAATGTGATTCTTGACAGAGAGAAACGTGCCACCTATACGTTATCCTTAGAAGCATTCGATGGTGGTTCCCCAAAAAGAACAGATCAGATGATTTTGGATATTACCATTCAAGATATCAACGACAATGCTCCCGTTTTCAACCAGAGCCGCTACCATGCCATAATATCGGAGAACCTACAACCAGGAAGCAACATCTTACAGGTTTTTGCGACCGATGCAGATGAAGGAAGCAACAGCTTGGTTTTGTATGAAATTAACAGACGACAAAGTGACCCTGATCGTTATTTTGTCATCAATCCACTATCTGGAATTATAACTCTTAACAAAGCATTGGATTTTGAAATGAGAAGAGTTCATGAGCTGGTTGTTCAAGCTCAAGACAACGCAACACAGCCTGAGGTAACCAATGCTTTTGTGACAATACATGTTCGTGATTACAACGACAACCAACCTACGATGACCATAATTTTTCTTAGCGAGGATGGGTCTCCAAGGATATCGGAAGGTGCTCAACCTGGACAGTACGTTGCTAGAATTTCTGTAACTGACCCCGATTATGGGGAGTACGCTAACGTCAATGTCTCCCTTGAAGGCGGAGATGGCAAATTTGGATTGACGACCAAGGATAGCATTATTTATCTGATGTGTGTCGACCAAATTTTAGATCGGGAAGAACGAGACAGATATGAACTTAGGGTTACAGCAACGGATGCAGGAACTCCACCGCTAAGAGCTGAATCTTCTTTTACCATCCAGATTATAGATGTCAATGATAACCCTCCATTGTTTGACCAACCAGTTTATCGTCAAACAATACCCGAAGTTGTTTTTCCAGGAAGCTTTGTCTTACAAGTTACAGCAAGGGACAAAGACCAAGGACCAAATGGTGATATCAGTTACAGCATCTTGCAAGACCCAGATTGCTATGCTAGCTGGTTTAACATAGACTCCAGTACTGGAATTATAACCACGCTTTCTCAGTTGGATTATGAAAAAAACCCCAACCCGAGTATAACTGTCCTGGCAACAGATGGAGGCAAACCGCCGCTGTCTTCCACTGCGGTCGTCAACATCAACCTACAGGATATTAATGATAATGAACCCGCTTTTGACAAGAACTCCTACAACGTGTCTGTCAAGGAAGATGCGGCGCCAGGGACATGCATTCTAGAGGTAGGACCAAGTTTATGTTATGTAAGCAATGTTGGTTGAACGTTCATTGTAAAGTGCGTTCATTGTTATAGTAGAGCTGTGTTTGCTTCTATGAGGTATTAATTGTTAAGACATAACATTTAGATTTACCATGTTTTTTGTTGTTTTTTGAAAATGCTACTGTAAGCAGGGAAGGGCCGTGTGGTGAGGAACGCTGCATAGAGCTTCCTAGTTATCTAGGCTTGTGAGTCTTGTACAATTGACATGAGCTCATCATGCTAACCGTAAGATGGATTTGAATAGTGTGCAAGAGAGATCGCAAGATTCCTAAACTTGCATGAATAATTCAGAAAAACACTTTAAATATGTTTTCGATTAGGGAATGTTACAAGGTAGAAAGAAAAAAGCATTTTAGCATATGTTTAGCATAGAATTTAGCATGATACCCCCCCCAATTTTTTTTTCTCAATATTTCAAACACTGATGCATCCCTCATTAGCTGTATATATATATATATATATATATATATATATATATATATATATATATATATATATATATATAGGCCGAGAGGGGACCACCTTTTTAGGAAGATTAAGAATTCAACTGCGCTATCCCCAATTTAAAACCAGCAACACCACCTAGAATTAAGGAGTCTAGGGCTCGATTTTAAACCGCAGGTAGACCACAGGGGTGAGCAGTGAGTTCAAACCGAGAGAGTGCAATTATTACAAAAATGTATTACTACGAGGGTTAAAAAATCACAATAAAACACTTTCCATAAAAACAATGTTCACCGGCAAGAGCCAAATGTTAAGTTTCAAGATGGCTTGCGGGGTTCCCAGCTTGCTCCTGGCTCCTCCAGGCTGCACCGCCGTGCGGACCCTGGGGGGGAGGGCACAGAACAGGTACCAGTAGGGAGTATAGATGTTGCTTTTCATCTGCCCACCCCAAGCATCGCCATCTCACCATGCTGGACAGCGGTAGAGCCGTCCAGTAGTAGTAATACACGCTCGTAGCAGAATCAGTCTATCCTCCGGTCCCTCGCCTCCTCCAGCCGCTGCGCCGCGTCACTCCTGGTTGCGTTCCTGGCTCCTCCAGACTGAAGTCACCGGGCTGCTCCTGAAAGGGGACAGAACAACTGCCAGTGGGGGATACGGTCAACACTTTACAAAACCCACTCAGAAGCGTGGCTGACTCACCTCGCTGGAGGGCTGTTGAAAGCCGTCAAATAATAGTAGTGTCTGCCCGTAAAAGCAGTCAGTCCTTCCTCCAGTCCCTCGTGCCTTCCAGCTGCCGCGCTGCGTTGCTCCGGGTTTGCGCCTGACCCCTCCGGATCACCCCGATGCCGTCTCACCAGGTCCCAGCTTCTGCCTATAACTCGCACCCTATGCTCGGGCTGCCCTCATCCGCACTTTGCACTCTCATTCCCCCGTGTGTCCTTCCTCCTCTCTGTCCCTTTTTTTTTTGCTTGTTACTGTCTCTCCGATCCATTTATCAGGCCCTCGCTGGACTCCACACCTGCAATCAATTGGGAACAGGTGCACAGCACCAATGTCCCTCCCCCATATTCGGCAAAAAGGTGGGGCCACACCCCAAAACTCGTCCAATCAAAACAAAACAGTTCAAAATCATAATATGCAACAAAGGGCAACTAGAAATCAGGACAACATGTTAATTGTTTAACAATTAATTATACAAAATACCAAACACAACATGCAAAACATAGGCCATATTCCCACACATTTTATATATATATATATATATATATATATATATATATATAAAAAATGCCTTACACTCGTAATGCACTTTACAGGCTTGTCAAAGCCTCTCAAAGCGCTACACTATAGTCACAGTCTGCCCTGGGGCAGACTGTGACTATAGCAATCATATGTATATTATAGCAATCATATGTATATTATATATTTATATACATACATACATACATACTGTATGATACTGTATGAGTTTTTCATGGCTGATGTCAATATCGATTGTTTAGAATACAGAGCAACTGATGGCTGATAAGCTCTGCCCTGATATTTTTAGGATGACAATTTTAATTTACTACAAAGCCATTTTTTACCACAAACCTATAAGAGTCATGTTTTCTGCAGTCTAATTAATTGTGCAGAATTAAAGTGTTAAAGTGTGTACAAGCTACTATGACCTTGTTTGCTATATACACATTTTACTTGCATAACTTTCTTGTCATAAAGTAAAACTGTATCTGAAACTATTTCCATTTGACCTATCTGTTTATCCGTGTGCAAATATTGTATAACCTACAAGAAATTGGATGGATAAGAACCTTACATTAACCTTGCCACTATCTATTTCCCGACACCATGTACAACCCAACTCCCACAAAGCCCACACTATTGCTTTTAAACATTTTGAAGACGCACTTTTGGCAAACACATTAACTTGACATTGACACAGAATTTTATGCTTCAGCCTGGACTTATCTCCGGGCGATGGAGATGACCTGTTCAAATGGAAAGCTATTAGATAAAGTGCAAAAGAAAAAAGTGGCTACTCCGATTCTTTTCATTCCTACTGAAGAGTTATTTTTAAGGCTAAAGCTGTTTAAATTGCAATGCCTTATTGAGGATTTACCTGTGGTTTCGGACCAAGATGATTGCCTCTTTGGCTGTCCTCCCCTTCACCTCTCCAAAGGTTTCCAGGGTAACACAGCTCCCTGACAGGTCCAGTGCAAAAGGCTTTATCGCACATTCACCGGCGTGGACAAATTTAGGGCTTTATCCATGGAAATAGATGTCACTTGAGTCTGAAAAGGCAGCGTAAATGAGGCTAGTTGAGCGTGAGAAAAAATGGCCCCAGACAAGAACATGAATACAAGTGGAGACAAATTACAGCAAGCTTTAGGGACGCAGCTCCTTCCATTAGAACACATTGTTTTCTTAAGGAACTGTTGATAGAACAATGTGTATTTAATTTCAGTTAAATTCAATTCATTTTATTTATATAGCACATTTAAAACACAGTCTCAGCTGGCCAAAGAAAATTTGAAAATAGGCAAAAATAGGCAAAGAACATTAAAACAGTAAAACACCAAGATATCCTGTCTAGCTAGACTTAGAATATTCCATAGTGTGGGCAGTGCCACAGAAAAGGCTTTGTCACCTCTGGTGTTGAGTCTGGCTTTGGGCATAGCCAGCAGGAGCTGGTCAGCTGACCTCAGGGCTCTGGGTGGAGTAAAGGGCTTTAGTAACTCCCTCAAATAAGGAAGATGCATAGAGTGCACACATTTAAACACAATCAATAACATCATAAGTATCATCACAAGTTCGGATTGGAAGCAGTGTTCAACTAAACTACTTATGTCGAAAGGTGGAAAACTAGCATTAACATGAGTAATGTTTGAATAAAATTATACTTTTCAGACACCACACTTTTGCTCCTACTTGAAAAGTTTATTACAGTCACAGTTCTACTTGAGTAATAGATTAGTCTCTGTATTAGCATTCCTACTTGAGTAAAATTTTGGTTACTCTTTCCACTGTGAAGAAGTATAAGTGACAAAAAAAAGCTTACAATATGAGAATTATTTGAACATTTGAGCTTGCACCACTTTTTCACTTTTGTGGCCTATCCTTTAAAAATACCAGATTCGATATTCAATGTTTTGTCCTTCCAGTTGCATTAACTTCAATTTATAAATCAGATGTTATGTCCAGACAGTTACTTTTACTTCTACTAGTTATAGTTTCCCTAAACTATTTTATTCTTTTACTTGAATAATATGATTTTGAATGAATGGTACTCTTACTTGCACAATCCAGCTTTTTCAGTTCCAATATCGATTCCGATACTGGAGTTACTTTAAGTATCTGCTAATACCCGATATTAACCGAGTGCATAGCATAGCATTTCTTTCCACCAAAAAAAAAAAGAAAAAAAAAAAAGACTAAACCAATCCAAATGTGCTATGCAGTTGCTGAACAACTGTGTATGAATAAAAATTCAAACATTATGAGACTTTCTGGACCAACAACCAGTAAATACTCTTATTACATCAATTTAAATGGAAGACAATAACTAATATCAATATAGGATCAGTGCATCACTACTCTTGCTTGAGTAGAATGTTTGGCTATTCTACCCACCTCTGGTGAAGAGAGCATTCATTTATTGAAATCACTAATACAGAAAATGAAAAAGCTAATTTTCATAATATTTGCAAAGGCTTAGAGTCCATTGAATGATTACTATTTGTGCCAGAATGTAACATTTGGAACATTATTCATTGAGTTGGACAAATGCATTCTATTGTTCTTAGGAAAGACACTTCACCCATCTTGCTTGGTATGTATATAGTGTGCATTAGTGAAAGATGGCTAATCCTCAAACTAGGTACTCCTGACCAAGACCTGCAGTAAAAGTGATGAACTCCTGCACAATAGGTCAGAAGCAGAGAAGAAATTTCCGGGTGGCCACTTTAACGTCTACCCTAATCTTTCATCAAAACGTTTTCAAATAAAAGTACGCTGTCCTTCAAATAACATTTTCTTTGCTTGACCTGAACTACACTATATGCATTACTTTGACTTAATTCCACCTGACACCTGAAGTAGAGTTCAGCAGCAGGATTCAGGAGTTTGAGCTCTTGCAAGGCCCAGACGGGTTTTTGGCTCTAGGTCCGGCCTTGGGGAGAGGAGGCTTCAGCGCGACTTCTGGCCCGAAAGTAGAAATAGAAGCTAGGGAGGTTTCAAGTGGGAGGTCTCTAATTATAAATCACCCAAACCACATGGACTTGAGGAATGAAAAATACCGTGAAACTGATTCTGTAACGTAGTACGAGAACAAGAGCATAATTCAAAACTGTGTGTTTATTGGAAAAACTGGTTTTCTGTTTGAGTGATAAAGTTTAATGTCTCGGAAGATCCAAGCCATAAATAATATAGCTGATTCATTTCCAAATTTCAGTTTTGGAGAAGCTGACAGGATATCAAATTTATATAGTTTTGTAATTGAATTTGGAAATGACTTCAGTAACTCAATCACTGTACAATGTGTATTTACCTGATATTTCTTTCTTGTAGTTCATAAAACACCTTTTACTCTGCAGTGTATTGTAAACACAGTATTTAGTAATAAAATGAGCTTGAGTGAGTGATACTGCCTACATTAGGCATTTGGCATTATGGTTCTCATCCATTGAAATAGCCTACTTTTTAGGCTATTTTATTGGATGAGAACCATAAGGAAGCTACTGTCATGGAAAGACATTGTTATCCAGTCAGAGACATTTTTGGATGAGAACCACATGGAAATAACTGACTGTAACCCAGACAGTTGTTTCAACATTGGGTACAGGGTCTTTAAGATTAAGGTAGTCTTCATTTACCCATTACCTTGTTCTCTATTTTTTAAAAACATTTATTGAGATTTATGGATTTATTTATTTGGACACTTTTTATATGAAGCACTTTGGGCAGCAGAAGTTGTATTCAAATGTGCTATATGAAAACCGTTTCAAATGAACTACAACCCCAATTCCAATGAAGCTGGGACACTGTGAATAGCACAAAAAATAAATAAATACAGAATACAATGATTTGCAAATCCTTTTCAACCCATATTGAACTGAATAAACTACAAAGACATAATGTTCAAACTGAACATTATGTCTTTATTGGTTTTTTGCAAATATTCACTCATTTTCAATGCGAGGTCTGCAACACGTTCCAATGAAGCTGGGACAGGGGAATGTTTACCCCTGTGTTACATCACCACTCCTTTTAACAACAATCAATAAGCGTTTGGGAAGTGAAGATATTAATTGTTGAAGCTTTGCAGGAGGAATCCTTTCCCATTCTTGCTGAATGTACAACCTCTTTTGCTCAGCAGTCTGGGGTCTCTGTTTTTACATTGTTCTATTTGTATTGTGTATGTATGTATATGTGTACGGCGACCTTGAGAGCCTTGAAAGGCGCCTAACAAATAAAATGTATTATTATTATTTAATACCATACTGCCTGAGGGATTGAAGGCCACGGGGTCACAGGCATTCAATGTTGGTTTTTGGCCTTGCCGCTTACGTGCAAATTTCTCCAGATTCTCTGAATCTTTTGATGATATTATGGACTGTAGATGATGAAATCCCTAAATTTCTTGCAATTGTACATTGAGAAACATTGTTCTTAGACTGTTAAACTATTTGCTCACATAGTTGTTCACAAAGTGGTAAACCTCACCCCATCCTTGCTTGTTAATAACTGAGCCCTTCGAGGGGGATGCTCCTTTTATACCCAATCATGACACTCACCTGTTTCCAATTAAACCGTTCACCTGTGGAATGTTCCAAACAGGTGTATTTTAAGCAATCCTCAACTTTCCCATTCTTTTGTTGCCCCTGTCCCAGCTTTATTGGAATGTGTTACAGGCATCAAATTGAAAATGAGTGAATATTTGCATAAAAACAATAAAGTTAATCAGTTTGAACATTAAATATTGTGTCTTTGTAGTTTATTAAGTTCAAAGAGGTTGAAAAGGATTTGCCAATCATTGTATTCTGTATTTTTTTTAAAGTTTTACACAGCGTCCCAACTTCATTGGAATTGGGGTTGTAGTTCTGTTTTTCACTTTTTTAAGCGAGGTTGGGGAGTAGCAGCCATTTTGGAACCTTATTTTTCTGTTTTTCATTTTTGAAATATTAGCAATAGTAGAAATGTTTTCTTGCCTTTCTGTCCACACCCTGTATTCTTATCAGATCTCACCTTGTAACCTCATTGGCCCCGCGTTAGCAGACTTCTCAACTCACCACCCCAGCACCGGTGATGGAATATGGGGTGTCTGTCATTGCTCAACCTGATTACCGACAGGTAAACATTTAAACACAGGAAGAAGTAACTTGAAACTCCAAAGTAGTCAGAAGTGTCCCATTTCAATTTATTACACCTTTTAAAAAACAACTCTGATTAACACAAAAAAAATACATTTAAAGGGCCCATATTATGTAACCTCGCTGGGGGTGCGAAGGAGCCTGAGCTTGTGCGGAAGGTTGAGCGTTACTGGCTAGATATAATCGGCCTCACCTCCACTCACAGCTTGGGCTTGAGAGGGGCTGGACTCTCCATTTCTCTGGCAGTGGCGGTGAGCTGGTGTGGGCTTGCTCATTGTCCCACAGCTCAGCCACCGAATTTTGGAGTTCACCCCGGTGAACGAGAGGGTTGCACCCCTATGCCTCTGGGTCAGGGACAGTTCTCTCACTTTTGTGTCAGCAGTGCAGAGGTCCCGGCTTTTTTGGAGTCCCTGGGAGGGGTACTAGACAGTGCACCAACCAGGGATTCCGTTGTTATCCTGGGGGATTTCAATGCCCATGTGGGTAACAACAGTGACACCTGGAAGGACGTGTTTGGGAAGAATGACCTACCTGATCTGAACCCGAGCGGTGTTTTGTTATTGGACTTCTGTGCTTATCACAGTTTGTCCATAACAAACACCGTGTTCGAGCACAAGGATGTCCATCAGTGCATGTGGCACCAGGACACCCTAGGTCGGAGGTCAATGATGGACTTTGTTGTCGGGTCATCTGATCTTCTACCGCGTGTCTTGGACACTCGGGTGAAGAGAGAGGCTGAGCTGTCAACCGATCACCACCTGGTGGTGAGTTGGAGTGAGTCCGTCTGCTGATGGAGGAGGAAGCTGGACAGACCTGGCAGGCCCAAGCATATCGTGAGAGTCTGCTGGGAAAGTCTGGTGGAACCCTCTGTCAGCGGCGTCTTCAAAGAAGGAGTCCTATTGAGCCTTGTGGGCTCGTGGAACTCTTGAGGCAGCTGACGATTACCGGCGGGCCAAGTGTGCCGCAGCTCATGCAAAAACTCGGGGTTGGGAGGAGTTCGGGGAGATCATGGAGGAGGACTATTGGATAGCCTCAAAGAGATTCTGGCAAACCGTCCGACGCCTCAGGAGGGGTAAGTAGGGCTTCACCAACACTGTATACAGTGCGGGCGGAGACCTGCTGACCTCGACTGGGGATGTTGTCCGGCGGTGGAAGGAATACTTTGAGGACCTCCTCAATGTCATAGTCACGTCTTCCGACGAGGAATCAGAGACTGGGGACCTGGAGGTGGACTCGTCCATCACCCTGGCTGAAGTCACCGAGGTGGTTGGCCAGCTCCTTGGTGGCAAGGCTCCGGGGGTAGACGAGATCCGTCCCAAGTACCTCAAGTCTCTGGATGTTGTGGAGCTGTCTTGGCTGACATGTCAACATTGCATGGAGGTCAGAGACAGTGCCACTTGATTTGCAGACCGGGATGATGGCTCATGGGAGTTTGCCCAACCAATCCACATTTGCTTTGTGGATCTGGAGAAGGCATTCGACTGTGTCCCCTGTGGTGTCCTTTGGGGGTGCTCCAGGAGCATGGGGTCTGGGGCTCTTTGCTAAGGGTCTCTGTTTGACTGGAGCCAGAGCTGTGTTCGCATTGCCTGCAGTAAGTCAGACCTGTTCCCAGTGCATATTGGACTCCGCCAGGGCTGCCCTTTGTCACCAGTTCTGTTCATTATATTTATGGACAGAATTTATAGGTGCAGGCAGGGGCTCGAGGTGTTCTGGTTTGGGAACCACAGGATCTCATCTCTGCTGTTTGCAGATGATGTTGTCCAGATGGCTTCATCGAGTCAGGACGTGCAGCAGGCACTGGGGCGGTTTGCAGCCGAGTGTGAAGTGGCTGGGATAAGAATCAGCTCCTCTAAATCCGAGGCCATGGTTCTCAACCTGAAAAAAAGTGGCTTGCCCTCTCTGGGTTGGTGGTGATTCTCTGCTTCAAGTGGAGGAGTTCAAGTATCTCGTGGTCTTGTTCACGAGTGACGGAAGGATGGAGTGTGAGATTAACAGGTGGATCGGTGCAGCATCTGCAGTGATGCAGTTGCTGCATCGGTCTGTTGTGGTAAAGAAGAAGCAAGCTGAGCCATAAGGCAAAGCTCTCGATTTACCGGTCAATCTATGTTCCTACCCTCACCTATGGTCATGAGCTCTGGGTAATGACCGAAGACCGAAGATCTCGGATACAAGCAGCCAAAATGATTTGGCCAGGGGCACCCTTAGGGATAGGGTGAGGAGCTCGGTCACACGGGAGGAGCTCGGAGTAGAGCTGCCACTCCTACACGTCAAGAGGAACCAATTGAGGTGGCTCGGGCATCTGTTCAGGATGCCTCCTGGACACCTCCCTAGGGAGGTGTTCCGGGCATGTTCCACCAGGAGGAGGCCCTGGGGAAGACCCAGGACATGCTGGAGGGACTATATCTCTTGGCTGGCTTGGGAATACCTTGGGGTCCCACCGGAGGAGCTGGAGGATGTGTCCGGGGTGAGGGAAGTCTGGGAGTCCCTGCTTAGACTGCTGCCCCCGCGACCCAGCCCCGAATAAGTGGGAGAAAATAGATGGAGGGGTACATATTATACTATTTTCTGATCTATTTTATAAAGTTGTTTCCTCGTCAGAAAAATACATAATTGTGCTTTGCTTCATTCAAACATGTTTAACAGAAAAAACATACATGTGTTTTTGAAACAATAACAACATTCTAATGGGGTTGACGGGCTCAGTTGGTAGAGTGTTTTTTCCACTGATCAGAAGGTTGGTGGTTCGCATTCCACTGTTGAGATAAACAAATGTGTATCAATGTGTGTGAATGGGTGAGTGGTTCCTTGATGTAAAGTGCTTTGAGTGCCTTGAAGGTGGAAAAGCCCTGTAGAAAAATAATGCCTTTATAGGACCTTTAAATTAAAATGCATATTCTACATATTTTAACTAAACCCTCTGCCTTCTTACTCCAAATTTTATCCATTACCCTATGCCTGTCTTTTTTGTTATTCCTTCAGTGTGTTCTAACAGCTCTTTACTGCTATCTGTCCGAACCATGCACATAAACAATTAACTCTTGCATTTGAAGCTTCTGATCACGTTGTTGTGTTATTTACAAACTGTCAAACTGACTGATTTCAGCTGTGGTGTGGAGAATTCCAAAGCGAAAAGTACTTTAGTGGAGTAGCTCAGAGCGGTCTTGGGTCACTGGTGCTGGTGGAGGTCCTGGTGGAGGTGCTGGTTGAGATGCTGGTGGAGGTGCTGGTTGAGGTGTTGGTGCTGGTGGAGGAACTGGTGGAGTTGCTGGGGTGCTTTTTCGTTAGTGTTGTTACAATACTCAAATTTCAAACTTGTTTTCGATTGTAAGGAAGATATGTGATACTCAATACCAAGCATGATAAAAGAAACTCTTTAGACAATAGAATGTGATTTTCAACATTAAATGGTAGTACTTTCTTTTCCCCTCAGTGGTCCAGGTAGGTCCATTGTGGTCCACCAGTGTATACTACTCTATGTGGTGTTATACTTGTCCTGATAGTTTCAATACTAGTTTTAGCATTAGTATCACATTTTTGATGAGGCCCCATCTACAGGCTTTTTCCCTTAATAAGCGGTTGGTTTTGGTGCTCCAGGTCAGCAGTCATTCCGAGTGCAGTCAGAAGTGGCGTCAGAGGGTTCACTTTGTGATTGTAAGTAAGGTAAGGTAAACTTTATCATAGGGAAATTCATTTTCTGCATTTGACCCATCCTTTTATGCAGGGAGCTATAGCTGTACAGCACTAAACCATTCATCTCCAGATCTTGAGCTTGTCTTGGTTAGGACTACCTTAGAAGATTTTACCTGTATTATCAGTCAAACGTTTGGACGCCCTTTTTCAATAGTGTTTTTTTTATTTTATTTTTTTATTTCCATGACTATTTGCATTGTAGATTCACACTGAAGGCATCAAAATCATGAATGAACACATGGAATGAAGTGAAATGAACACAAAAAAATAGTTACCCTTTGCTTTGGTCTCTGCTTTGGACACTTGCCATTTTTTGAACCTGATAAGGCACAGCTGTGAAGTGAAAACCATTTCAGGAGACATCATCAAGAAGTTAATTGAGAGAAGGTCAAGGGTTTGTAGCACTGAGGCACAAAGCTACTTTTGAGGAATTTGAGTTATTTAACCATTTTTTTTCTTTACTATGTAAGTCCATACATCTTGCATCATATATTTAATGTCTTCTGTGTGTATCTAAAGTGTAGAAAGTAATAAACATAAAAAAAACAAAAAACATTAAAGGTGAAGGTGTGGCCGCTGAATGGTAGTGCGTCATGCGTGTTTTGAGTTGTCTCCCTTAAAAGAACATAATGGCTGTTTGGGGTTTTTGACACTGTTTGTTGAATGGGGGATGAGTGAGGTCCAAAGCTGCTGCCCCCTGGAGGCCTAGTTGGACGCGGTACACATTTGCTTGGCGGCTCATGTGAGAACAGACTGCTCTCACTCAGGGTGCCAACTCAGACTCCAAACATCCCAGCACGACATCTCCCCGCATATTAAACACTGCCTCACTATAACACAAAGATTACAACTAAGTACACATAGGTTGTTTAATTAGTATCCATTATGCAGATTATGTGGTTAAATCTGGCTTCAATCAAGACCAAAACTGCTGAAGATGTGGGCAAAATGGGTCCAATAGTCATAATTTGGTCAGAAAACCACAACAAAACTAGATTAGAACTCTATTAACCAATAGGAATACATAAGGTTTGAATAATGTCTCCTCAACCCAGGTCTAAATTAGGGTTCAAACAGGTTTTGCCCATGACTAATTCAGAACCAAACCAGGTATAAGCAAGAACTAAAGTAGGTCTATAATGACTAAACCAGGACAAAACCATGATCAGCAAAAGCAGGTCTTAAATTTTGAGCGTGATCCTGCTCCCTGGACCCGCTCAGCTCTCCCGCCTCCAACCCAGCTCTTGCCTGCCGGTACAGTCGGTCCTGTCTCAGACTCTGCTCCTCACGCTCTGCCCCTGGACCATGGCCAACGCCCCGCTCCCGACTCACCGATTGACCCACGTTCACTTTTTGCACTTTGTAAATAAACACTGTTAAACTTTTCCCGAGTTCTGTATCTTTGGTCCCTTGTGCTGAGCGTTACGACAACACCATAACTTTCTCTACACAAATTTATAGGTCTACATTTCATCATACGTTATGTAATGGACCTTTAGTGACCTAAACTACAACAAAATGTGTGATTACTAATAATTATAGGCATGCAGATAATTACTATAAATCTGAGATCAACTTTCGATCACAAATATTTGCTTTTTAACAGTTTAAAATCAAAATGATAATTTTTTTAAGCAACCTGTACTGGATTATGGAGCCATAATATACATTCAGACTTTAGCCTCTACTTTGAAACCTTTCAATTCACTCTTTCACTCAGCCCTTTGTTTTAACAGGTGATTAATTTAAAACCCATTACTGTACAAACTATGAAAAAGTAGGCTGGCCATCGCTATCTGTCAGAAGAGAGCAACACTGTATGAAATTTATTTATAAGGAGCTATGACGATGGCAGACTGGCAGAATATCTCACTTGTTTGTCCTTGTGATTCTCATGATTGTCTATGTCTATAATTTGGCCACTCTATAACTGAAATGAGAAAAAAACCTTTTGGTTATTTTGTTTCTCAAAAATGAAATATATTTCAAGGACAAGCAAAACTGGATACTTTGGTGCCCCAAATACACTTTAATAATATGGTGATAAGCATTTATACTTTTTAATGTTTTAAATTGACCTATGTAGTTATTTTGTTTGTAGTGTTCTGTACTTGAACAGGGCTCTCATGAAAAAGTGTCTGAGTGCACTCATTGGGCTCTCCCTGTAGAAATAAAGATAAAAAAGAAAGAAGTGTTGCATATTTTATCATTTTATCACTACTGTGTTTGCTTTTAGGAAAAACATTTGATTAGACAAACTTTTATACTTTTCCCCCTTTGAACATTTGTGCATGTGTAATTGCTTGCACTCCAATCCCAAACTACCTTCTCTGATTAAAGCATAATTTTAGTAACATAAGTCACAAATCAGTTTTTATATCTGTGAAATCATTATCACCACAATGTGTTTGAACTAACCATATAAGAGCTTTTTTACAGTGCAGAATGTGGCTGGACACTCCCTCCCATTCACCCTACTCTATGTTATTCTACTCATAGTGTAATGAACCCACACCGGTGTCAGGCTAACCGTGCCTTAGGGAATCATTGACACCTCATATCTGTGTTGTTTTCTGTGGCTACAAGGGATTCTCAAACTGAGGGTAACGAGCTTCTCTGTTCATATCAGTATCAAGATTTGATACAAATTTTTATCTGATTTTTAATACGTTTAACAACATTACTGCAAAAGACATGTCATTTCCTAAACAGCTGTAGTATTTGTGATTTATCAATTAAACCATTGAATTCTACTCTCCATTCAACTCTGGGAGCATTGACTCGACAGCAGTGCAGCGTGGAGGGTGTATTTACTTGCTAATCAGTCTTTCCTCGGCCTTATCAGATCTTACATCATTCCTTGTTAGATTGGTGTTACCCTGGTGTTAGCATGGTGTTATGGTACTTTTCAAACTCTGCACCCCGGTGCAGAGTCCGGTGATCGACTCTGAGCCGCTGTCAACACCCAAGTCCCCTAAGAAGCTGATTACAGAAAAGCAAATACTGAAACATGGGCATGACTGAAACACAACACGATAGACTACGCAAAGTGTTTCCTACTCGGACAAATATGTCATCGAGAAAGAAGGTAATGTCTGAGGTACTATCAAAGGCAACATTGTTTGACAATCTTGAATGAGAATCCGATCACTCAATGAAATATTGTATTAAATAAATAGGTGAGAGAGCATCTGGTTATTTTTTGATCATCCCAAAATTGATAGTTAGTTGATATTTTGCTAACATTTTAAAATAACTACATTTGAATTAGCTTTAATAAATGAACAAAGAGTTAAACTATTTGCTTATTATGAATTATTAAAAATGATTCAGGCTTAGTAACTACTTAGTCAATACCCTAACTCCTTCATTAAAGGGGCATAATATGCTACACACAACCACAACTACAAATTTAAATACATTTTCTTAGCATTTTATGTGAATGAGCGACACGAAATGGCACACAAGTGTGAAGTGGAAGGAAATACTTTTAATATATAATATAATAATATATATGTATTTTTTATTTGTATTGTATGTAAATAAGTAACACAAAATGGTACATGTGTGAAGTAGACAGAAAATTATACATCATTTCCAGATTAAAAAAAAAAAAAAACTAAACTGTGCAGCATGCAACAATATTCAGCCCCCCTAAGTCAATATTTTGTGAAACCTTTTGCTGCAATTACAGCTGCAAGTCTTTTGAGATATGTCTCCACCAGCTCTGCACACCTACAGACTGAAATTTTTGCCCATTCTTCCTGGGAAAACAGTTCAAGCTCTGTGAAATTTGATGGAGACCATATGGAACTGCAGTTTTCAGATCTTGCAACAGATTCTCAATTGGATTTAGGTCTGAACTTTGACTGGAACATTCTAACACATGAATATGTTTTGCTTTAAACCAGAGGTCTTTACCTGGGGGCCGCTGGAGGCAGAGTTTGGGTGAGGCTGGGCCACATTAGGTTTTCCACAGGAAATGCTGTTTAAAAAATGCATCGTTCGAAGTGCCGGCTTACGTAACTTCCGGCGTGACAAGTGCTGTCCCATTTCATGCACCCGACAAATGCAGCCAAAAGTGTGTCACGTGTTTCCATGGAGATCAGCCGAGCACACTTCACGCACTGCTATATCCTGTCATGCAAATGGAGTCCACTACGCAATACACGTTCAAATGTAAGTACTGGTTTACGTCACCTACAACAGTGCGACATGAAACTGTTGCTACATGAAACTGTAAAATCTGAATAAAGATATATACAGGCCGTGTGTTTAAAGATTAAAAACCCTGTGCAGCTCTGGCACACTCTGTTATTACGTTTTAACAAGGTATATTTTGTTAGTTATGTAGAAGCTGCAATTGGGAAAAAGTCACCTTCAACTTTATATTTGTCTATTGATATTCAAAGGGAAAGATTAATTCCTTACTTCATCCAATTTAAACAGAAATAAATGGCTGCGATGATGACACCTTGACCCTTCTTCTATTAAATAATAAATTGTTAAAAAAATAAAAACTATTATAAATATATATCAAAATTATTTCAGCAACGTCAGGTAAGATACGTTATGTAAGCGCACAGACAGAGGTTGAAGTTCGCTCCGTGTCCCATTTCAGCACAAAGGTACACGGAGGAGATCCCTTTGAACTGTGCATGTGTAGTGGATTGGGACACGGTCCCACCGTGGGTTTGTTTGTCAAACCCACGGTGCGACCCTATAATTAGGTTACCGGGGGCTGTTATTGCTGACGGATAGGGGTATACGTGACTGCAGACACTTCACACTGCACTGAGCTCCTTACGTTTCTTTTATCCCGCTGCATCACTTTGATTAATTTTGTCAGAGAGAGAGAGAGAGAGAGAGACCTCATATTAACTCTCTAAGTGCCATTCATGTGTGTGTATAAATATATGTATACAGTTATACACATTTATATACATATATACAGTGTTGGGAATAACGGAGTTAAACTATAACGGCATTACTAACTGCGTTATTTTTTCACTAACGGAGTAATCTAACTAATTACTTTTCCCAGCATCCCAATGCCATTACCGTTACTGACAATAAAATGTGGCGCGTTACTTTTAATTCAGTTCACTCTGCTCTTCATCAGAGTCTCTCAGCCAAGGGAGCTGTAATGCTGTTGTGTTTCTTTGGTGAAAGAGGAGGCTAGGGGTGAGATAAAATGCTTGTTTGAGATGAGGCGGGCGCAGATACGATCGCCGTCGATCGGTGCACATGCCGGTTAGTTTTGTGTCCAAGATGCCACCGACTTGCTCTGATGTAACCTGTGCGCCGGTAACGGGACGTTTTTGAGCAAGGTGAGCGCAGCAGCTCTCCACCGACTGTGGTCGCCTGCATGTACTTCAAACGCGTAATGCATGATGGGAAATGATGTCCTGTCCACACGTGCATTGACAGCTGATTGGGTCTGAGTTGTGTTTTGATCAGAAATGTGACTTGTGTTCTCTCCAAAGAGGAACAGGCTCTCAGATCAGAGGTTTGAAAGACTTCCACTTCTAAGATACAACCACTGGTTCAATCAATAGGATGGATGGATAGATAGATCGATAGATAGATAGATAGATAGATAGATAAAGGAATATATTGGGATTGTGTGAATCTTTTAATGAATGTTAAAGAGTTGGATAAAGTTCAGTTTATGTTGAAATAAGAGTGATTAATACTTGAATACTGGACAGAGAATTACAGTGTGTGGCCAGAGAAGGCTTAAAGGTTTTGCATTATTTTACATGGTTTACATTTGAATGCCTTAGTTTTGCAATACCTGGCCATGAATCTTTTCAGTATTATACTGAAAGCACTTTATTTATTATTTTTGATACATTCTATAATTTTCTTGGAAACAAATTCAATATAATTGCAATCTGTTTAAGTGAAATAAATGTTAAAGGTTCACATCTATTGTGTTTTTATTGTTTTAACATAATAAGTAACGGCATAGTTACTTTGCCTAGTAACTAGTTACTTCTCCCAAAAAGGGAGTTACTAACTCAGTTACTTTTTGGGAGAAGTAACTTGTAACTATAACTAATTACATTTTTAAAGTAAAATGCCCAACACTGCGTATACGTATAATGTCCCGCTCGGCAGTGTTTGATTTGGGCACTCTCCCCCCGTGTTCCTCAATTTTCTAGTTTTTTGTGTTTAACTCATAAGAAGTTCTTCCTAATTTTTTTTCCTGTATATTTTTGTTGGTTTAGTTTCCCGCGCCGGACGCGTAAATAGCGTGAGCCCAGCGTGTTTACTCTCTCTGCTCTCCACTCCACTCTCCGCCGGTCTCCACTCCCTTGCGCCAGAGCGCGCATGTACTCCGCGCACTCTGGGTCCGGTGCTGCTCCCTGCTGACGCCTCCATGCTGGGTTGTATAGCCTTTCGTTAGCTTAGCTTTTTGTTTAGCCTGGTGGGTTCGGACGTCTTATTTTCGTTATTTTCTATAGGGAAAGTTTATGGGTTGTGTTTTTTGGTAGGGTAGGGACAGCGGTGCGCTGCCAGCTCGTACGGCTCTGTATAGGGTTGGCCTGTCCAATGCATCGTCCTTATTTTACGTTGGCACGGGGTTTTGTAAGGGTTTTTTTTTTTTTTCCGTCTTTCCAATTTTGACCAACACTGAAGCACTATATAAAAATAAACACCAGTGTGAACCCTTATCCTTGTTTCCTGTGTCCTTTCATAAATATGTTTCATTCCTTTGGGTCATAACAGCAGCAACTTAAAAAAAACTTTTTTTGAAGTGCTGTGAACGCAGCGCGCTGGGACGAATGTCCGCGTGTGTCCAATAGAAACGAGGCGCCAGTCAGACACGGAAGAAAACACTCCATGACAACGCTGCTGTAACTTTCACTCATTGAGAAATGTTTCTCAGCATCAAGCGCGGCCGATGTCCCGCCCCCGAGAGCCATATACCCCACCGTGATTGGTAGGTTTGTTCAGCTTTGCACACAACACTATAAAGTGCCATACATATCAAACTCGCGGGCCACACTAACATTAAACTTTCATATTAAGGCGGGGGCCGCAAACTTGGGGTAGAAACAGTCCAGGCAAAGCAATAATGCAGCAGGGGGCAGACCATCCATCAGAAAAATAGCATAGTGAACTTTCAATCTGACTAAAGATGCTGCTGCTACTTGTAAAGGAATTGAAAGAGTTTATTTTTCACATGAGAACAGGTGGTCCACTGGGAACAAGAGAAAGTACAGGAATCAGCCTCACTTTCTATCTCACCCTCTTGCTGTCTCCAGCTCTCGCCCTGCCTCAGAAGCATTACATAGCCTCTAATACTTATTTAGATAGGCATTTTACATGTTATTGTTTTGAAGATGCTATATTTGCTGAAAACAATATACTAACATGCACATTGCGTAAGGTTTGTGAAGATATAGTGTATTGTTTTGTATCATGCTTTTGTGTATTAATGGAAAATTGTTGTGTGGGAGCATGGTGATGTAGGCTTGTCTGCTGAGCATTAGACAGACTTGCACTACTAACAGTAAGGAGGGTTTGAATAGGGCAACAATGTTATAACATGGTCGAATGCTCCAAAAAGTAGATTTTGTATAGTACCCCTTCTTTAAGGAATTTTTTACAACCATACCAATGAAATTCACAAAAAAATTGTTTTGTTTAGACAATCAAATTTCCAGCTGTAGGCAAACCATTTTCTACATCTTTTAGTTGCCTATGTGAGTGAACTAAAAAAAACAACAAAAAAAACAAGTACATATGGATAGAGTATGTGGATGTATATGGGTCGGGAGTTGAGACTGCAAAATGCTTTTTATTCCACTGTATTGTTTGTTAAAAAAATCTATCATTTTTGGTTTGTCTCATATTGTTCTTGAATATAAAGACGTGCACTAGTTAAGTCAGTTGTGTAGGTGGGAGGGAGAGGAGGACGAGAAATGAGCCAGAGTTGTAACCTTGGAAACCATTTTGCATCAGTGCAGAAAGATGGATCAAATCGCAGGCCAAATGTTAGCTACTGTATTAAGTAGTAAGAGTGAATGGAAGTTTAATGTATATCAAAAGGTTAGAACGTCAGCCAGTTTGTACTTTTGTAGTTTTTACATTTTTTTAAATTTTTTTGTCAAATCTGATTGGAATTTTTACATTTGTGTAGTATTGTTTTAAGTCTATATGAACAAGCAGGGGCTTGTCAATTTGGTGTAAAGTATTGAATATGACAACCGGTATATTTTGTTGCATAATATCCCCTCTTTAAGTTTTGAACCGGCTTCCTTTTGGTTACATACAGTGGCTTGTGAAAGTATTCATCCCCCTGGAACTTTTTCACATATTGTCACGTCACAACCACAAATTTAAATACATTTTCTTAGCCTTTTATGTGAATGAGTGACACAAAATGGCACACAAATGTGAAGTTGAAGGAAATATTTGACAAGTTTTCCAATTTTTAAAAATTTTTTTTATAAAAAAAACTTAAAATTGCAGCGTGCAAAAGTATTTAGCTACCTTTTTCTTGAATATAACCAATTGCTTTTAGAAGTTGCCTAATGATTTTGGAAAGATTGAATGTTGACCTAATGACTAAAAAGAGTCCATCTATGTAATCTTGTCTCAGTATAAATGCCGCTGTGCTGTGAAGGCCACAGAAGTTTGTTAAGAGAGCGTTGGGGGCAAACCACAAAATGAAGACAAAGGAACACACCAAATAGGTCAGGGAAAAAGTTGTGGTGAAGTTTAAAGCGGGGTTTGGATGTAAAAAGATCTCAAAAATTTCCCAAGCATTGAACATCTCAAGGAGCACTGTTCAATCCATCATCCGGAAAAAGTATGGCCCAACTGCAAACCTACGCAGACATGGCTGTCCACCAAAACTTAAAGAAGAGCACTCATCAGAGATGCAGCCAGGAGGCCCATGGTGACTGGAAGAGCTGCAGAGATCCACATCTCAGGTGGGGGAATCTGTTGACAGGACAACTATTAGTCGTGCACTACACAAATCTGGTCCTTATGGAATAAAGTGGCAAGTGGCTTTATGGAGTGGCAAGAAAAAGCTATTGTTGAAAACCATCCATAAGAGGTCTTGAGACTTGAAAAGACTTAATAATAATAATACATTTTATTTGTTAGGCGCCTTTCAAGGCTCTCAAGGTCGCCGTACATACATACATACACAATACAAATTGAACAATGTAAAATGATTAAAAATACATTTAAAAACAAATATATATTTAATATATATAATTAAAAGACAGTGCAGTTATGGTCAGAGTGGTCAGGGTGAGAAGGCCTTTCTAAACAGATGAGTTTTGAGTTTAGATTTGAAGTGTGAGAGTGAGTGTGTGTTGCGGAGGTCATGGGGGAGGGAGTTCCAGAGCTGGGGAGCAGAGCAGCTGAAGGCTCTGCTCCCCATAGTGACAAGACGGGCAGGAGGGACAGTGAGGTGCAGGGAAGAGGAGGAGCGGAGGGAGCGAGCAGGTGTGGAGATGTGAATGAGGTCAGACAGGTATGGAGGGGCCAGGTTGTGGAGAGCTTTGTATGTGAGGAGTATGATTTTGTAGTGTATGCGGTGCGTGATGGGGAGCCAGTGGAGCTGTTGCAGGACAGGTGTGTGATAATGCGGGCAACTCAGTTTTGGACCAGTTGGAGTTTATGGAGTGATTTCTGTGGGAGTCCGAACAGAAGAGAATTGCAATAGTCTATACGGGAAGTGACCAGGCTATGGATGAGGATGGCGGTGGTGTGTGGGGTGAGTGAGGGACGGAGGCGGTGGATGTTTCTGAGGTGGAAATAGGCGGACCGGGTGATGTTGTTGATATGGGAGGTGAAGGAAAGTGTTCTGTCGAGGATGACACCCAGACTCTTTACCTGAGGGGAGGGGGAGATAGAGGAGCCATCAATGGATATGGAAAAAGGATTTATTTTGCTTAGGATGGATTTGGTGCCGATGAGTAGGAGTTCTGTTTTATTGCCATTAAGTTTGAGGAAGTTTGAGGTGAACCAGGTTTGTATTTCAGTGAGGCAGTCTGTCAGAGAGGAGGGTGGAAGTGTAGAGTTGGGTTTACTGGAAATGTAGAGCTGGGTGTCATCCGCGTAACAGTGAAAGTGAACGTGGTGTTTTCTAAAGATGGAACCAAGGGGGAGAAGATAGATTAGAAAGAGCAGAGGACCGAGGACAGAACCCTGAGGAATACCTGACGTGACAGGGAAGGGGTGTGAGGTGAATGACTTGAGCTGAATAAAGTGAGAGCGATCTGAGAGGTAAGAGTGGAACCAGGAGAGGGGAGTACCAGAGACACCAATAGAGGAAAGTCTGTCAAGGAGGATGGAGTGTGAAATGGTGTCAAATGGTGGTGACTTGAGACTTGGGCGGAAGTTCACATTCCAGCAGGCGGAAGTTCACATTCCAGCAGGAAAGCAATCCTAAACATAAAGCCAAAACGACAATGGAATGGTTTAAAGCGAAACATATTCACGTGTTGGTTATTCATGTGTGGTCTAGTCAATGTCTGAACCTAAATCCAATTGAGAATCTGTGGCAAGATCTGAAAACTGCAGTTCACGAATGGTCTCCATCAAATCTGACAGAGCTTGAACTGTTTTGCCAGGAAGAATGGGTAAAAATTTCAGTGGCTGAATACTTTTGCATGCTGCACTTTTCCGTTTTTTTTTGTTTTTTTTTATCTGGAAATGATGTATAATTTTCTTTCTACTTCGCACTGTACCATTTTGTGTTAGTTATTCACATAAAATGCAAATTTAAAAATATTTTAATTTGTTGTTGTGACTTGACAAAATTTGAAAAGGTTCCAAGAGGATGAATACTTTTGCAAGCCACTGTACCAGATGTTATCTTTGTTTTGACTGGGATCCTTTTGTCTTCCCTTTGGTGTGTCCACCACTTCGTGTCCCATCATTTCCAGTCCTCATCTTCCCCGTCTCAAACCTTGGCGTGGTTCCACACACAATGGGCTAATAAGATGATGATTAAATGTTATTGTGAATGAGTTAGAGTGGTGCGGTCAGAGCAGATGGGAACACAAGGGACATGAGGCTTTGAAGGAAGTCTACATGCATATTTAGTTTGATTCTGGTTTATCCTAATGTAGAATTGATTACCGTCCTAGTCATAGTCTAGTCCAGTTTTAGTTTACGTACTAAACTACTTTAGTCCCAATTTTGATGTGTGTGTGAACGCACCTTCATATTAATTGCACCACCCCTTTTACCATGTGGGTAAAGTGTCTTGTCAAATTTTTGCCACTGTTGCCCCACTGTGGCCCCTGGTGTTCCCAGCAGTCTCACATCAATGAACTAACAAGGCCCGGTCCTGCTTAATTTCTGAGATTTGATGAGATCAGGCTTTAACAAGCCGGCATGGCCACATATGACAAGTTTACTTGTTTTTCTAATCATGTCTTTGGTGGAATTGTATTATTTATCATAGTCTAGGGGTAGTTGATGAAAAGTTAAAACAAAGTTTAGACTGGTTTATAGTTAGTGTTTATAGTGTCAGGTTATATGCAGCTGAGAGCTGACATCCTGACATAGACCTGAACCATACAAACTTCTGTGGAGTTAATCAGGATCCAGGTGCGACGTAGAAATCCAAATGACACTTTGTAGCTGTTCTGAGCTGTTTTTAATCAGTTGTATAGTCTTTGTGGATCAACCAATCACAGCTCTTGCTTTCATCTTAGTAAGTTTTTGGTTGAGTTGCATGTACATGGTACCCAGTGCATCGGGGAGCTACACTGAACGTCCACATTGATTTGACTCTATATAAATGACTATAAATCAGCCTTTAAGCATTATGGGAAGTAGCGCTGGGTTCTAAACAGAATACTACATACCTATGCCATCAATACAAAAATCAGGAAGTGCATGTTAGCATTCTAGTTGTTAGCATTACTGCAATGGCAAAATCCTGGTGTCTGAATGTGTTGTTTCGCTAAATTGTTCATTTGTGGTACCTATTGTATGGAGCTTATAAGAAGTTCACATTGGCTAATTGGTTGTATTTTCATCAATGTCTTTGAAACAATAAAGAAAAGTTATGAGTTTTACTTTTAGTGGAAACAATGCTATGTCAGTTATTTGCTTCCATAACTCCTGCACTGCACCTAATGAGAGACCTAATCACTGCTGTTTACATTGTGTGCAGATTGACTAATCCCCTCCCTGTATCTCTGAACCTGGACAAATAATGAAGTCCCATTTTATTATATTCGACTTTAAAGTTCACAATTGTAATTAGCAGAGTATGACCTCAGCCAAGATTTGAAAAAGTGAAGAGGAGAATAGTTTTCGAAGGACAAATTATGTTTTGTATGACTGCATGATCCTCAAAATGATACATCAGAATCAAACTTCCCTGCTGATAGACGAATTTATAAATTTGAAAGTTTGTTTTTTAAAAGTGCTGTTCACGTAATAAAGATTTGTGAATTTAGATAGAAATGTGATAGAAAATGTGATATATAACTATGCCTTACACTTGTAATGTGCTTCACGGGTTCGACAAAGCCTCTCAAAGTGCTACACTGACGTCATTATTCATTCACATTTGGTGATGGTAAGCTTCTATTGTAACCACAGCTACCCTGGGGAAGAATGACGGAAGGCTACCAATCACATTCATACTAGGCAATGTGGGTCATGTGTCTTGCCTAAGGACACAATGACAGAGATCGGTCCAAGTGGGAAATGATCCTCCGCCATTACGTTAGTGGACAAGTGCTCTACCCACAGAGTCAACTTGTAGTGTATGTTTTCTTTTTTGTACTACCTTAGACATCAAATATATGAAGCAAGACATACGGAATTATGTAGCAAAAAAACAAAAACTCCACTAGTGTTCCCTCGTTTATCGCGGGGGTTACGTTCCAAAAATAATCAATCAATCAATCAAACTTTATTTCTATAGCACCTTCTAACAACCCAGGCTGCCCAAAGTGCTGTACAACATTAAAAAACACGATTAAAAACAATAAACTTCATACAAATCAACAAAGCATATTACATCATTAAAATAAAGAGTCACAGGGCCACTAAGTGCTGAAAGCCATTCTAAATAAATAAGTTTTCAGTTTGGCTTTAAACAGAGGCAGGTCAGAGATGGAACGCAACTCTGTGGGCAATGAGTTCCAGAGTTTTGGACCCGCCAACTCAAAAGATCGATCGCCCCACTGTTTGCACCGGGACCGAGGAACCTCCAGCAGATGTTGCCCAGCAGAGCGTAGAGCTCTGCTGGGTTGGTGAGGGGTCAAAATGTCACATAGATAAGAAGGTGCAAGGTCATTTAGTGCATTAAAAACAAACATTACAATTTTAAAATGAATTCTGAAGTGGACAGGGAGCCAGTGCAAAGAGTACAGGACAGGGGTGATGTGATCATGTTTGCGACTGTTCGTGAGGAGGCGAGCTGCAGCATTTTGCACAAGCTGTAAGCGGTGAAGTCCAGCTTGGTTAATCCCTGCGTAGAGAGCGTTGCAATAGTCTATGCGGGAGCTGACAAAGGCGTGGATGGCTTTCTCCAGGTCACCACGGCTCAAGAAAGGTTTCACTTTCGCCAGGAGGCGGAGCTGAAAAAAGGTTGCTCTGACCACAGAGTCTATTTGTTTGTCAAATTTTAAATCACTGTCCAATTTCACCCTCAAGTTTTTGACATGATTAAAATGATTGGGGCCCAAAGCAATAAGACCAGGAGCTGAGACACTGGGCAAGCTAGATGTTCCAAACACAATGTATTCAGTTTTGTCGTCATTCAAGCAGAGGAAATTCTGAGACACCCACAGTTTGATATCATCTAGACATCTATGGATGGAATCCAGACTGTCGGAGGAATCAGGAACAACTGGCAGGTAGATTTGTAAATCATCTACATACAGATGGAAGGACACATTGTGATTTGAAATAACAGCACCTAAGGGCAACATGTATAGAGAAAATAAAACAGGGCCCAAAATGGATCCCTGTGGCACACCAGAGAACAGAGGGGCTGAGGAGGAGGAGAGGTCAGCAATCAAGACAGAGAAGGTCCTATCTGTTAAATATGACCTAAACCACTGCAGCACAGGTCCCTGAAGGCCAACCTGTTGGACCAGACGTGTTAGGAGGACCGAATGGTCCACAGTGTCGAACGCTGCGGTAAGGTCCAACATGACTAGCATTACAGGTTTTTTTTGCATCAAGGGATAAAAGAACGTCATTCTGCACTTTGAGCAGTGCAGATTCGGTGCTGTGTCGTGTCCTGAAGCCAGACTGGAATTTTTCAAAAATGTGATTGTTTTCCAGAAAAGAATGTAACTGTAAGAAAACAATTTTCTCCAAGACCTTGGACAGGAACGGCAAGTGGGACACAGGTCTAAAATAACCCACAAAAAACAAAATCCGCCAAGTAGAAAAATGTATATTATATTTATTATATATATTTTAAGGCTGTAAAACCACACACTTCATACACCTTTCTCAGACAGGCATTAACATTTTCTCACATTTCTTTCTTGTTTAAACACACTCAAAGTTCAAACCTTTGTATATTTTAAAAATAAGCGCAGTATTAGAGAACAAAACCAAATACTATACTGTACTGTAAATAAAAATGACAGCTTTTAGAAATACTGTAACAAATTTCATTTTAATGATCAACCTATGAGGTTGGACACATAAGAAATGATTAATAGTGACTCACGTGTATTTTACAGTTCCTCTGACCGCGCCTCTTCATCCTGGCGCCGCTCCACTGTAATGTCTTGTAATGTTCTTTTTCCTACAGTCACTGAACCACAAAGCTAAAGCAGACTCCATCCGCACGATGGTTACAACCCTTCTTCCATCCATGTTACAAGTTATTGCTGCTGTCCTTATGTTATTTTCCTCCTTCGTTGTCAAGTTTACACGCAAAGTCTATGGTGGACGTGCGTCTTGGATGCCCTGCTTTTCCGCGGTGCGTCTTCAAGCGTCAGAGCAGCACGAATCTGGCATTGACGCGACACGTCTTGAGCTTTAGGCATCAGACACATTGTTTGCACGTCCAAAAGTTGAGAAAGCTGAACTTTTTGCCGTTTGATGCAGCGTCAACCAATCAGAGACTGCGCTTCAGTGACAAAGCGACGTCACTATCTGGAATAAGCGGAAAGACATCAGCCACAAACTAGGGGCAACTTAATTTTACCAGGCGCCGGCTAGTTTAAAAGCTAGTCACAGACCCAGACACGCTGCCGCAAAGCTGATCACCTCCGTTGATGGGTTTTAAGTAATAAATGCACTATGGTCACTCTCTCAGCAGCATTCACAAAGACACAGGGGAACAAAACATCCGAAGGCACTCGGAGACCGCAGTGCATACCCTGGACACACATCAAGATGACGTCCGTCCAGAGCGTCTATGATGCTTTATGACGTGCATTGGAGGCAGTTGTCCTCAAGTGCAAAGGTGTCCAACTAGAAGCGTCCAACAAGTTCTTGACGCCCTGGTGTTTCAGAGTCACTGCTAGCATCGAACATTTATGTAAATTTGATGATGATTTTTTTTTTTTAGATGTTTTGTTTGCTGCATTCCACATATGTTCTTTAATAGTTCCAATCATAGTTTTGATGCCTTCAGTGAGAATCTACAATGCATAGATTAACTGAAAATATTGTAGGCTATATATGGTCAATCTTTGTGGTGCCGATGATCAGATGATCTTGCACTGGACTTAAGTATATCCCCATCCCTGTACACACTGGACCTCTGTTTGTCCGTCTGCTTCCCTGGCCCACCTCACTAACCCTCCTTCCCCCCACACACGTGCACTAGTCTGGGCTTTGACCAAGCAGGTGGAGCCCCGGGAAGCCTCGTCTGCTCCTCCTGTTCACAGGGCTCCAGAGCAAATGTGTGCTAAAACATGTAGCAGCTGTTCAGATTAGGTTTGTCAAAAATATCAAAAATCAGATGGTAATCAATACTAAAACTAGTATCAAAACTAATTACTCATTTGAGCAGGTATTGATACTATTAACAGTCAGATTCACAGGGCAGAAATGAACCTTTCCTCAATATCTTTAGAATGATCTTGAGCTGTATCAGAACAAGTATAAGACCACATAGACTAGTATACACCCATGGACCACTGTGGAACCTACAGTACCTGGACCACTGAGGGATTACACAGATTTAAGGCCATATGGGAATACAAAAGAAAGGATTATGATTTAATGTTGAAAATGACAGTCTATTGTCTAAAGAAAAAGTGTTTTTATCATTAATGGGTATTGACTATCGAGTCTGTTGCTTAATATTGAAATTGGGTTTGAAATGTTTAGATCATAATAGCACTTGTTCAGGACAGGCCAAACTAGAAAAGGGGCTGCCAGGTAATACGCGCCTACCTCCCAAAAGAATCTGTGCACGTGCATTGTCTACGGCAAATCAGTGAACAGCTGATTTGTGGGATTTCAATGTTGGAGATGATTATATAAGGCTCTATAGAATTCAATTCAATTCAATTCATTTATTTTTGTAACGCCCAAAATCACAACAACAGTTGTCTCGAAGGGCGTTCATGTTTTGGTTGATGGGGGAAACCGGAGTACCCGGAGGAAACCCATCCAGACACGGGGAGAAACATGAAAAACTCCACACAGAAAGGCCTGGTGACCCGGGGATCGAACCAACCTTCTTGCTGTGAGACATGAGTGATGGCACTCAGTCACCGTGCCGCCAAGACACAAAAAACAAAACAACAGGAAGAATCAGACACAACAAGAAAAATCAGACACAACAGGAAAAATCAGACACAACAGGAAAAATCAGACAACATAAGAAATCGGCCAGGAGACCAGACGAGGAGGAGGAGAGCCGGGCGAGGAGGAGGAGAGCCAGGCAAGGAGGAGGTCCAACTGTCATCGGGGCATCTGAAAGAGATACACTCCACAGGGGGAGTGGGACGTAGAAGTCCACACTGATGTGTCAGATGGATGATCTTGCTACAAATGGAGTCTCCAGTCTCCCTGG
Source organism: Periophthalmus magnuspinnatus (assembly GCF_009829125.3). Lineage (NCBI taxonomy): Eukaryota > Metazoa > Chordata > Actinopteri > Gobiiformes > Gobiidae > Periophthalmus > Periophthalmus magnuspinnatus. The sequence goes on along the minus strand of NC_047138.1, from coordinate 22,060,490 downwards.
GATAATGTGGGCATGTACTCCTGACCATTGACATATATATCAATTTGTGCATCACAGAATGGCAAAAATAGTGATTTATTATTATTATTTTTTTAAAAAGGAGACAATTTGTTCAAATATCTATGGCCATATCTGCTTGTCAGTGCCCAATCTGGTCAGCTCTTGGAAGCTAAGCAAGACAGGGCCTGGTTAGTGTGATTAGTGGTTAGCATGTGAGATACAGTGAGTCAGTAATGGAAACTGTGATTGTGTCCTTAGGCAAGAGAATGCCTAAGGACTTGCCACATTGCACAATGTGTGTAGTTAGTGGTAGTTGGAGGGACCGACGGTTCAGATTGACAGCCTTGCTTCTGTCACTCTGACATAGGACAGCTGTGGCAACAATATTATCTTACTAGTAGATACAAGTAGTAGCTTGTATCTCAATTGTAGAGTTCATTTGCATTTGAAAAAGTCATTGGAGGCTTGTAGTTTACTCTTAGTATAGCAGTATTTTACTGACAAAAAGAAAAGATCTCTAGCTTTAAAACTAGAGATAAAAAAAAATATATATGCTTCCAGTTTAAAAAAAAAAGTATGCTCTGAATGCACAGGTTGCATTAATTTATTTATTTTAATTTACCTTTATTTAAGCAGGATAAAAAACTCATTGAGATTAAAAATCTCTTTTTCAAGAGTGTCCTGGCCAAGAAGCAAAACACGCACATGACACAGACATACTCATACACAGCACACACAGTCACAAGATAAAACATCACCTAAGTGAAACATTTGCAAATTGAAAGCTTGCTTTCATAGTCAATTAAAATTCTCTTAAATGAGTTCAATGAGATCATATCCTTTAAGTTCAAGTCTCTCGGCAAATCATTCCAAGATTGCGCTGCAGAGTGTCTAAAAGTCTTTTTTCCCAGCTCAGTGCGAACTCTGGGCACAAAGAGCAGGAACAAGTCCTGAGAGCGCAGACTGTAAGCAGTACTACGCTTTACTTTTATGAGCTGCTGAATGTAAGGAGGAACCAATCCCAGAATAGATTTATAGATGAAAAGATACCAATGTTTTAATCTACGAGTAGTTAACGAGGGCCATCCCACCTGGGCATACAAAACACAGTGGTGGGTCAACGACTTCATGTTTGTAATAAAACATAATGCACCGTGATAAACAGTATCCAAAGCATGTAAAGCATCTGCAGAGGGATTCATGTAAATCACATCACCAAAATCAAGAACAGACAAAAATGTTTCCATCACAAGTTTTTTCTTAGAAGCAAAAGCGCAATTTTTATTTTAATTTATGAACAAGTTTCTCAATATGAGGTTTAAATGTTAAGTTGCCATCCACAAGAATCCCAAGGTATTTATACCTAGTTACCATTTCAATCAAATGACCATCACTTGTTGTAATTGGAATTAAATTTTGATCTTTAGATTCACATTTGGAAAAAAGCATACACTTTGTTTTATTCGAATTCAGAAACAATTTTAATTGTGAAAAAGTTGTTTGCAAATAGTTAAACACCGTTTGAAGTTTGGTCAGTGCGAGCTCTACTGTAAGTGCTGAGGTGTACAAGACTGTGTCATCGGTGTACATGTGTAGATTAGCATTAATTATGTTTTTATCTAAATCATTTATGTAGATTATAACGAGGAGTGGCCCTAGGATGGAGCCCTGCGGTACTCCTGAGGATACTTTAAGAAAGGTTGATTTTAGATTTTGAACCTTCACACCCTGTAATCTATCAGTCAAGTAATTTGAAAACCATCCCACAGCTTGATTTGAAAGCCCTACACTGTGCAGTTTTTTGTTTGAGCACAGTATGGTTCACTGTATCAAAGGCTTTGGACAGATCTACAAAAAGTGCAGCGCAGTGATGTTCTTTGTCTAAAGATTCTGAGATGTCATTTAAAACCTTGAGAGCTGCGGTTGTTGTGCTGTGCTGCTTTCTAAAGCCTGAAAGTGCATTGCAGTAGTCCAAACGAGAGGAAATAAAAGCATGCATCACGCGCTCAAAATCCGAAAAAGATAAAATAGACTTAATTTTAGCTAAAAGACGAAGATGATAAAAACTGGATTTCAAAATGGCGTTGACCTGTTTATCAAGTTTAAAATCAGAGTCCATAATGACGCCATGGTTGGTGGCTGTGGGCTTAGTGTACTGACTCAGGGGTCCCAGGTCTAAAGAGGAGCTCGCACCGACACTGGGCCCAAACACTATCACCTCAGTTTTATTTTCATTGAGATTTAAAAAAAAATTGAGCCAACCAAACCTTGACATCATTAAGGCACTCTAGTAGAGGTGTCAGGGGGCTGCTGCTGTTCCTTTTTATTGGCATGTAAACTTGGGTGTCATCTGCATACAGACAAATATGCCATGTTTTTTAAGCAGCTGCCCCAGAGTTAAAAGGTACAGCGTGAATAGAACTGGCCCAAGAATTGAACCCTGGGGAACTCCACAGTGCAGCAGGGCAAAAGAAGAGGTGGAGTCCCCCAGCCTGACACTGAAGGAACACCCAGACAAGTAGGATTTAAACCAGTCTAGGGCCATCCCCCTGACACCCACACAATTTTCCAATCGATCTAAAAGAGTTGCATGGTCAACTGTGTCAAAAGCAGCAGTCAAGTCTAAAAGCACTAAAATGGCTGAATCACCAGAATCATTCATTAAAAACATGTCATTAAAAACCTCTGTGCAGACTCTGTGCTATGAAAAGATTTAGAGATCCTGACTGCAAGCTGTCTAAAATGCTGTTTATATCCAGAAATGTTTGTAGCTGAGACAAGACTGTTTTCTCTAAGATTTTTGACATAAAAGGAAGCTTAGATATAGGCCTATAATTCAAGAGAACTGAACTATCAAGATTTGCCTTTTTAATAAGAGGCTCAACTACAGCCTGTTTGCAAAACATAGGAACCGTTCCTGAGACCAGACTACTATTCACAATCATAGTTACATCAGGACCGATTGATTGCCAGACCTCTTTAAAGAGCCGTGAGGGGACACTGTCAGAGGGACAAGATGAAGGTTTTAAATTCTTCACTATAGTAGTGAGAAATGAAAGAGACACAGGTGTAAATTGGTCAAAAACAGCTATGCACTTATGTGCTACTGCTGGAATAAAGGATGTGACAGTGATACTGGCCCTAATGGTGGCAACTTTATCACAGAAGAACTTCAAGAAATTGTTACAAACAGCTGCTGTAGCCTGCAGAGTGGAGGATTTGGTGGGATTTAAAATAGACAAAATTGTTTTAAAAAGAACTCTTGGTGTAAAAAAGGCCCCCTTGTGGCCCCTGCGAGCCACAGACTTTGACTCTTACTCTGTCTCCTCATTTGCTATGCACCGCACTCTACCTGGACTCTCATCCAATCAGAGGATGCCTTGGACTTTCCTTTGTGCAGAAGTTGGCAGTCGCTCGGAGAGTTCACTACAAGCAGCAGTGTTTGTGTAGTTCCCGTTGTTGAACTGCTTTAATAGTTGTATCTTTGCTGTTTACATTCATTCATTGTTGTTTGTATTTCTTCTTGTTTCAGAACCACACACACATACACATCCATATTCACCATTCATAATAAACATCATAAAATCAAGAGAAGCATCATCGTGATTCTGACCGATCACCTGCTGTGGGTTCTACTGTAACGATCCAGAAAATTAATATATCGAGGAAACCCATCCTTCCTCACACTTGGTTTGTCACAATGATTTGAAGTAAGATTAGAAAAATATTTAGTTTTTTCCCCTTCAGTAATTTTTTGATAATGACGCCATCTATTTTTTAAAATTTGATGTGACACCTCCAGTCCATCTTTCTTCCACCTGCGCTCTTATTTCATTAAGCCAAGGCTCTTGTTTAGCTTTAGGGTGCACAATTTTGAGTGGCGCAATAGTGTTCATAACGCTATTGCAAGTTGATAAAAAGGTAGATACAAGTTGCTCTATGCCCTGTGCAACAGTCAGTGGATTGCAAGTGAAAGAATCACAAAAAACTTGCCGCAGATGTCGGCTTTAGCTGGACTGGAAGGACTGTGTTTGCATGGGTCATTCAACATAAAATCAAATAAAACAGGGCAGTGATCAGAAAACACAGCATCACCAATCTGAACATTATTAATATCCAGACCATGCGACAAAACCAAATCCAAAGTATGACCATGTTCATAAGTGGCGCCAGTAACATGTGTGAAATTAAAAGCATCAATCAAATCTAAAAACTCCGTGGCCAAAGGTTTGGAGGGACAACAAACATGTATATTCCAGTCACCGAAAATTAAAAGATGGTCATACTGTGTCACAACAGTAGATAAAAATTCAGAGAACTCTTTCAGAAAGTCTTTGTTGTGCTTAGGTGGAGATAAGAGCGCACAACACCGGATCAGATTGCCCCAGTTCAAAGCAGCACAATTCGAATGATGCGTAAGACAGTGGCACGGTGCCTTTAAACTTTAAACTGTCTTTAAAAATCGCAGCTATGCCACCACCACGACCCGTCTTTCTTGGCACATTAACAAAGCTGCAGTTCGGTGGTACCAGCTCCGAGAAAGCGGAAGACTCACCTATGCGTGTCCACGTTTCAGTCACAAACAATACATCCAGTGATTGCGCAGAGAAGAAGTCCTGCAAAATAAAACTCTTGTTCATCACTGACCGTGCATTCACAATCGCACAGTTAATAGGAATCTGGATGTTGTTCACCGTCGGATCTGCCCTGGTTAGCTGTCGGAGATTAGGACAGTTCACAGCGACTAATGCCTCGGGTTGAGGGCGGCGACAGTAGCGCAGACCTGCCGGCTCCTTGGCATGCGTCACAGGGACCAACCAGGTGCCAACAGGGACCAAAGCCCGCCGCAAGACAAGGCGCCGAAAGTGGTTCCGAAATTCACCTGGAACATCAGCAGGGGAAGATCCAAAAGAATGAGCCAGCCAAAACTTAAGCTTGACGAGCAAGCCACCGCGGATCCCCCAATCAGACAATCGGGACTCGCTTTGAGAGTGGAGCAGCGGAGGTGCTACGAAAGGAGAAAAAACTCATCACTAACTTAACGTAAACAAGATAGCAGATGCTAGTGTCAGCCAAGCTGCAGACAGAAAGATATTGGAACTTCCCTTAGTTGGTTTAAGATCAGGCCCATCAACCGTTCGTGGAGCTGAGAATCCAGAAACATCTGCGACCAGTTGGTGCCTCTTCATCAGACGAGGGTGAACAGAGGCCATTCAGTGAAGAGCGAGAGTGTGAGTGCCTTGGCGGTCCAGGTTACTTTCCTCTGCGTCCAAACACTCAGACCACTGGAGTCCGTAAGTAATTAAAGATAGTGCAAAGACGTATATTTAAAGAGTCCATCGATAACTAAAAACTGTTTTCTACAATGCTAAAAGAATCACAAAAGTTGTAAAAACTCAATCATTCACAACAACAAACGGAGCGTCAGGGGTGCATGCCGTCATCTTGGGATATATTTGTGTGGAGGGGAAAAGGGAGAGAGAGTGTCCTGATAGGTCATTGCTTCCTAGTGTGGGAGGGGATAAAAACAGTAGGTAGAGATAAGAGCTGACATAAGAGCTACATATTTCAGTTTTTCCGAACAGTACCTAATTTTTGCTGCCTTCAAAAACACTAGTTCATTTTACGGTTTGCAGTGGTCCAACGTGATTCCTCACTTACATTATGCATTCCGAGCATCCTAATTATTCACTTCAATGAGTTTTTAAGCACTTTTCACAACTTTCAGAAACCAGAGAGGTAATGTTAGCAAGCATTACCATGCTAACCTCATTTTGACCTCAAGAGTTGCTTGTACAATATACACATATTGGGGCAAAATTTATTTGACTCAGATACATGGAAATAATCGGGTAGAGACACTTTAATTTAATACCAACCATTATCTAAACCCCACAGTGCAAAGGTATTAGCATTAATCCCATATAATCCGTTCATAAAACAAATTGTAGTGCATGGAAAGTGTCTGTGTCCATTTGCTCCTAAATGTGGTGAGTATTGAGCATATCGTCTCCCTGAGCAGAAGAATGTGTGAGCAGGGAGAGCCAGAGACCTCATCCCCTGTGTGTACTGCTACTGCCAGACTAAGGCCAAGCAACCGCCACCAAGAATGTGACACAACCTATGCCTGGAGCACAAACTGAGATTAGGAGCCAAAACTGAGCTGCTAGGCGACAGTAGCTCTGTTTGCTGAGTGTTTGCCCACTGATCCAAAGGTTAGCGGTTTGAATACTGCTCTCAATATAAACATCATTGGTTGAGCTGTCAGATCCACTGACCCACAGATTGACGATGCAATTCCAGCTCCCACAAATTAATGCTGTTTTCTTTGGCAAGACACTTAACCCACCTTGCACCCAGTATATGAATGTGTGACAGGTGAGTGGTTCCTTGATGCAAAGAGCTTTGAGTGCCTTGAAAAGTGGAAAAGCTCATATATAAAATGTGACCATTTACCCTTTAAAAGAAAGATGTATTGGGATTATAAATATTAGCAAATTGTATGTAAATTTACCTAAAGGTTCATAGTTTCTAGGGTAAACTTAAATGCAGGTACTATTTGTGGAGTTTGAGGGTACAATATCATTAGCCTTATTTTTTAAGGTTTTCAGAATGGCTTTAAACATATCTATCTCCGTGGAGATAAGTGTCTGATTCCAACATGCCTAGTATGTGGAAAAAAATAATAATAATAATAATGAAAATGAAAATTAAAAAAAACAAAAACATCTCTAATTGAGTAAATGAAGTCTAATGCCATATTGTTGAACTTTTCAATTTCTACAGAAACACAATAAGGTAACTCCCAAAAGAAGTTAGAAGTTATAAAATTAGATTTACAATTAGGTTTTAGTAACAGGATCTAGAAGAACTGATAAAACGACAGAAATTTGAACTGACAAACCAATACAATAATCACATTTCAGAACATGTTTGTAGAGATATAAACTATAGGGTTAGATGTTTTTTATGCAGAAAAAGTAGAGATGTAACAATAACTGAAATATAGTGATATCATCTATCACACAATATATCAAAGTATCTTCGCATGAAACTCATGGTTATGGTACAGCATAAGCTAAAAAAACAGAGGGAACTATATAGACCAGGATTCTTTGGTCTGTTTCAGTGCAGACAGAATGAAGATATAAGTCATTAAGCACTTTTAAATCTTAACTTTAGATTATGACAGAACCACAGGCTTCTCAAGTAGCATATTTACAATTTTGTTACCCTCCACAAAATATTCCATTAAATATTGTACCATGAGACTTGGATATCATTAAATCCCTAAGAATAAGACTGGAGATTTAGTTGTTTGTGGAGGAAATTATGGTGCTTTTGTAATTTGTTAATTGTGTCGATTCAAATGTGATTCGTATTTAGCCATAGAGAGGGTGATTATTCAAGCATGGATGAATGAAACAAAACATTAAGAAAGAAATAACATTATAAAGATGCTAATATATTATTATTATTATTATTATTATTATTATTATTATTATTATTATTATTATTATTATTATTATTATTATTATTATTATTATTATTAATAATAATAATAATAATAATAATAATAAGATTTTAAAAAGCATTACACACTTGTAATGCGAAACTATAGTTGATACTGTTACATTACTGCAAAAGTCTTTCTCTTTTCTCTTGCGCATTCTAACTAATATAGACATCCATGTTGAAGCCAAGTAACCAGGCCTATTCTTACCCCACAGCCTCTCTAGGGCCATTCTGCAGAGGCTTATTAATCCTAATCACCTCCAAATCTGCTACACCAAACTGGGCTCCTGTCTGTAGCATTTAGCATCTTCCATGTTTAGAAGAGCATTCCGAAACACTACCCATCCAGCCAGTGCCCAAGCTCAAACCCAAGTCTCATTTTGATGTTTGATGAAACCCCATGTAAGAATGTTATTTCATACGTTTGCTAGTTAGTGGGTGATGTAACTTTGGTTGCAAGGCAGGCACCGTGATTTAAAGCTATAAAAAGTAAACTGGCTAAAGAAAAAAAGGTGAATTTAAGTTCTAGGTTTGAGTCAGACCCAATGACAAAAGTAGGTCAGGAATGTCATCTGTTCAGCCTTACTTAGGGCAAGATTTGTCCACAGATTTAGTTTGACAAAGCAAACTGAACTCAAATTTTAAGAGCTAGGAAACGAAGCATCTTTATAACAATCATTTCAAACTGCGCATTATGGTTTGGTTGTGGCTTGGTTATTGGTATGAAAGTTGCTTTCCTTTAAAGAGTAGAGTTTAGATCGGGCCCAAAAAATCCAGCCTGACCCAACCTAAGCCAGCACACTCATAGAATCAGAGTTATATTAAGTGACCTGAGTTTAGTGCAGACTAGGCTGTTAGTGGCAGAATAAACATGTCTGATGAATGTTCATGTGTTTACATGTGTGTAGTGCTCTAGTGTGTGTCTCAGGTACCAAAAGCACCTATTTCCTTTTGCTCCTTTAGGCCATCTGCCTCTCTCCTCCTCTTCTCCTCTCCTCTGTGCCTATCCTCCTATTCTCCTCTTCTCTCTATCACTCCCTACACCTCCTATTCTCCATCCCTCTCCTCCTATTCTTCACTTATCCTTTCCACCGCTCCTCCATGCCTGTCCTCCTGTTCTCCTCTCCTCCTCTTCCCCTCTCCTTCTATTCTTCTCTGCACCTCCTTTCCTCCTATTCTCCTTTGCACCTCTCTATTCTCCTCTTCCCGTCTCCATCCCTCCCCTCCCCCACGCCACTCCTTTTTTCCTCTCCATCCCTCCTTTCCTCCATGCCTCTCCTTTCTCCTCTTCTCTTCTCCTCCACTCCTCTCCTCCTCTTCTCCTCTTCCACCACTCCTTCTCCCTTCAGTCTGTGCATCTGCCCTGCACTTTCATTCACACACCTTCTCTCTGCACATCACATATTTGACCACTTGATTTACTTGGGAGCTAGACAACAGCCATTTCAGATGAGAATGTCTGGTCTCAGGTTTAGGATTTTAGGTAATTTATTTTTTATATTCCAGCAGGCCTTTTTTTTTGTCCTCATTTGAACCCCCAGGCTCATTTTACATCAATCTCCATATTCTTAAACCACCCTAATACCAACAGTCAATGTATTACCATGTGACAGACAGAGTAATACAGATAGCATCATACAGAGTCTGTGATGTGCTAAAGGAAGGACCACCATGGATCAGTACACATAATACTGTCTGCTAACCACTCACCCCTACCCACAATCCCCTGGTCTCACAAGCTCTCTGTCATGTTCAAACTGGGTCTAATCAATTTTAACTCAATACAGCTAATTAAGTGAGATCTTGTGAGTGCTTCACTTCTTAGTCTGGTGTTAGGCATGTTAAATAAGGTGTCTATGGCAGTCCCTCCATAAGAAAAGTTACATAGTGCACCTTTAAAGTCTATTCACCTTTATCAGACTCATTCAAATCATTTAAGTGCTCTGATCTCCACCACTATTCATCAAACCAATTTCCATATTAGAATACTTTTAGTCAGCTGGTTCTCTTGGATATTTCTTTCATTTGTCCATAACTATTGACAAGTCCATATCGCCATTGTAACATATTGAGCCGCTTTCCCAGTGTATATTGACACCTGTGTTTCCTGTCAGGACAACACATTGACTCTACAGATTAGCAACGCGAGGACAACAGCTGTCTTTAGCATCATAGTAGCTCATTACGTTTGGCCTGGGGGGATCAACAATGAGGCTAATTAGCAAAGTTTACCTCTACCATTGAGCTGTTGGCTGTGTTTTCAGGATACAGCTGTTGTGATAGCTGGCAGTCCATGAATAGAAGGGCGGTGTTCTTTCAGTATTGGTAGAAACAGAGAATGGGGTTTATAATTTGTACATAGCTTGGATGGAGTTAGTTGACTAGTAAAATTATTATGGGTTGCAACCTCAGGACAACTTAAGTGGAAAATTATTTAAATAATAATAACATAAACATACATAAACCAAATTATTATTATTTATCTTGTGCAATAAGTCCTGAGCCAGCATGCAACACTTCAGTGTAAAATTTCCCAGTATTGTTGCATGAGTGTGAAGGGACCCTGTGCACTTTTTAAGCATGTAAATCATTACCAGACTTGTTTTAAGGCTTTCTTCCATCAAATCGCATTCATGCATGTGCTTCGACTATGGGGAATGTCCAAGCTGAAAAATAAAAAACATGAGATGCCAAAGCAAATATCCTCAATGTACTATACAAATAATGCATAGTATGTGTTGTTTAATTAATTTTATGTGTGAAATTGGTAGGACTGTAGTTGACTAAAGAAATTCTGGGTTAACTAAAGATATGACCTATTGATTGATTAATCGACCAAAAAGGGGGTGTAGCAAAGCTCTCAAAACTATTACATATCTCTGTGTATCTGGCCCAATCTGCACTCATAAGACTACACCTTCAGGGGGAGTTCATGCAAAAACTACTCAAACAGAAAAGTACTAGGATATGTTGTATTTATATGTAAAAAAGCATAGCAAAAAGCATTCAATCACAAATTTTCAGTTAACTCACTCCATACCCTTTCCTCTCTGCTTTTGTGCATTTAAATCCTTATGATCAAAATAAAATAATTTGTCGATGAAAAATACAAATTCTAGTTGACTGAGACACCATTGATAGATTAATTAACTAGATAACTTAAGGCATACAGTCCTGGAAATTGGACATTTTTTAAAAGCACACCTGGCGATATATTCACACTAGTGTTTCTGTGTCAGGAAATGTGAACCGAACTGTTACAAGCTAAACTCTCCAGTCTGAAGCACTGCCTTGCCAGATCCACTTAGTTCATGGCCAGTCCTCTAGTCTAGTACACATGTGTGTTCACTGTATCCGTGTCATTGCATCTGACACACAATACAAAGTCTCCCATCGTCTGGTGAAGACAGGTACAGAGAATCCATCAATCTCCGGTCTGTTGACCCTTTACAATGTGTATTGTGAAGAGGAGTTGATGTTTTAGATTTATTCATTGTTTGCTGCAAGTAACACCAATATATACATCTCATTTATTATATTGTTTTCTTGGTGGAAAAGTAGCCAGCACTTGCCATGACACAACCCTAACCCTTGTTTATTTGAAGATTACATTTCAATGGGGTATTAAGTGCTAACACATTGCATATTTAGATCACGTTACCGTGTCATTGTTTTTGAAATGCTGTATTTGCTGAAAACAACATAAAATGTTTGACAAGTTTCAGTTTAGTTTTTGATACTCCTCCTCATCCTCCCTGTGCTAAATCACTCCCTGATCAGATTGATATCACATTACAATCGACGTGCATTCTGCTAGTGACACGACTGCACATCGCATCAGGTTTGTGAAGTTGTAGTGTGTTGTTTTGTATCATGCTTTTGTAGATTTATGAAAAATGGTTGTACTGGAGCACAGGTGATGTAGGCTTGTAGGCTGAGCTCCGTACGTGCTAACTGTAAGGAGGGTCCAAATAGGGCCCGGGAGAGATCGCAAGGTTACTCAAACATGCATGGATGACATGTAAAACCTCTTCAGGCATGTTTTTAATTTGGGAAGAATTGAATTGAACAAAGTAAATTTTTGTAATGCCACCTGTTTAAGCTGTCTAAATGTTAACAGCAGAATAAAATTACTAAATAAAACATCTCTTTAGTACGACATATAATTCATTGTTCTGGTTGAAATGGTGTCTCCCCTATGTTGTTCTGTTTCCAGTACAATCCTGTCAGGGCATAAAAGCCGATGTCGAGTAGCAGAGCCGTACATTTGGAAAGCAGTCCTTGATCTGGCACTGATCGCCCCCACAGGGATGGCTGGGGAAATGCACTTCATGGTTAAGTGGACAGAAAATCAGCTTAGAGAGAGGGGATCCTGGAGGAGCTGGGTGAATGCCGCTGGTCTGATGGAGGAGAGTTGTTGATGCTCTCTACGCCTTTGTGCATAGTTTAACAGGCTCAGAATGTCCAGATTAGCATTTAAGAGTGTAGTGTATGTAATGCTTTCATAAAACTGCTACTCTTGTCATAGCTTGTCAAAACTAGTATTTAAACCATTTGAGCAGGTATGGAGGAATCACATAAGTAGGACAAATTTAAGCCTTTATGCAAACGTTTTTTTCCTGTATATTGCTACATTGTGATGTTTGATTTCCACCAAAAAAGTTGAGACTAACTGAAGAATGAATGATGATGACTAACTGAAAGAAACTCTTGACTAATGCTAGCTATCTTAAAAAGCTTAAAGTCAAGTTGAGTAACAGCGCTTCAGACAGAGCAGAGCCGATACTTTGCATCACACTACCAGGGAATGATGATGACATCAGCTTCAAAGTATCAATAGGAACTATTGTAAGGCCACATGGTAATATCGAAGATAAAGTTTTTAAATGTGTTTTAGATTTTTTATTTATTTATTTTTATTAATCTTGAAGTATGATTTATTTTATTGTTTTTATTGGAACAACTTTTCAAATGTATTGTCTTTTTTTTTTTTCTACATGAAATGTATAGCATATTGATTTGTAAATCTTGTAAATGCTCCAGAGACTTAAGTTTTAGATGCTAAAGGCATAGGCGTAAAAATTATTCTTTACTTATTTATTTACTTATTTTCATATTGTGTGTGTGTGTGTGTGTGTGTGTGTGTGTGTGTGTATATATATATATATATATATATATATATATTAGTTTCAAGAAGATTATATTTATGGACAGAATTTCTAGGCGCAGCCAGGGGCCGGAGGGGGCCTGGTTTGGGAACCACAGGATTTCATCTCTGCTGTTTGCAGATGATGTTGTCCTGATGGCTTCTTCGAGCCAGGACCTGCAGCAGGCACTGGGGCGGTTTGCAGCCGAGTGTGAAGCGGCTGGGATGAGAATCAGCTCCTCCAAATCCGAGGCCATGGTTCTCGACCGGAAAAAGGTGGTTTGCTCTCTCCGGGTGGGTGGTGAGTCTCTGCCCCAAGTGGAGGAGTTCAAGTATCTCGGGGTCTTGTTCACGAGTGAGGGAAGGATGGAGCGGGAGATTGACAGGCGGATCGGTGCAGCGTCTGCAGTGATGCGGTCGCTGTATCGGTCCGTTGTGGTAAAGAAGGAGCTGAGCCGGAAGGCGAAGCTCTCGATTTACCGGTCAATCTACGTTCCTACCCTCACCTATGGTCATGAGCTCTGGGTAATGACTGAAAGGACAAGATCGCGGATACAAGCGGCTGAAATGGGCTTCCTCCGCAGAGTGGCCGGGCGCACCCTTAGGGATAGGGTGAGGAGCTCGGTCACACGGGAGGAGCTCGGAGTAGAGCCGCTGCTCCTACACGTTGAGAGGAACCAGCTGAGGTGGCTCGGGCATCTGCTCAGGATGCCTCCTGGACGCCTCCCTAGGGAGGTGTTCTGGGCATGTCCCACCGGGAGGAGGCCCCGGGGAAGACCCAGGACACGCTGGAGGGACTATGTCTCTCGGCTGGCCTGGGAACGCCTTGGGGTCCCACCGGAGGAGCTGGAGGATGTGTCCGGGGTGAGGGAAGTCTGGGAGTCCCTGCTTAGACTGCTGCCCCCGCGACCCGGCCCCGGATAAGCGGAAGAAAATGGATGGATGGATGGATAATTTCATTTCATTTTGTAATTCTTTGGACTTTTGACCCAAAGGAAAAAGACCACATATACAGGTGAATTCTTGGACTTGATCCCAGCCCTCTGCAAACATCTGCCTCCAGAATCCACTCATATTTCTCATTGCCTATTGTTGTATGCTGAATAAAAGCCATTATATTAACATAAGTGAGGAATACAACCCCTTGAAAAAAATTAAAATTAAAAAATTAAAATTTAATTTGAAATGTAACTACAGTTCTGCTATCCATCTTCCTCTGTAGTCAAATGGAGAAGAACATGATACAATGCAACTTTTGATAAGGTAGCAGAGTGGTTAGTTAGTGCCTTTTCATTTATATGTTCTCCCTATGTGTGATTTTCGATTTATGCAGTTTTAAAGTTAGCATTTTGTTTGAAGTTCATATATCCCCATAAGGACAAGAAACTACTTTAACCAAAAAATAAATAAAAATAAATAAATAAATAAATAAAAACATGTAAAATGGTCTTCAAGTCAAAATGAGGCTGCTCTTTATGTTGTAGAGCATTTTTATTGTCAAAATTAGGGTTAGCATACTAGTTGTTGTTAGCATTCACGTGATTACCCCTGCTGTACTGTCTGAACCTGACCCAGACCCAGATCATTCTCTGCTTGTCTAGGCCTGACCCAATGCAGGCTCTAGGAATTGCAACCTGATAGGGCTTCATTTTTTTTTTTATTTTTTTTTTACATGCGACAGTGTTCTACCTGCAAGTGCTTGCCCTTCTGCACTGGTCTCTCTCTCAATTATTTCTTTTGCTCTTTCTGAGAAGGCTTTTCTGCTCCTCTCCTGGCTCCCTGTATGGGCAACACATTTTTAATGTGTTGAATATTGTTGAATATTTGACCACTTGATTTACTTGGGAGTTAAACATTTTGTTTTAAGATAAAAAAAAAAAAAGAACACTGTGGAGGCTGTGCTTGGCATGCGGAGCAAGCTGTCAATCATCTACAGAAAGTTTATGTGATACAGCACAGCTCCGCACACTCTGCAACCCAAAACCGACAACAGAGCAGGGGAAACCGGGCCCACATTGGGTTTGGGCTTGGACTAGGAATAAAACTCTAAAACGTCTTTAATGGAAAGAACTAAACCCATACATTAATGAGTGTGAGAATTAAATCTTTCATCCAAATCTGGTTTGGAAAACAGTGGGGGGTCCTTGGGATATTTCCATACTGATAAGGGGTCCCCAGCCTCAAAAGGCTTGAGAATCCCTACTCTAAAAAAATGAGGACTTAGGACATTGTGTTAGGAAAGTGAGGAATAAGTTTGGACCAATGCACTGCAAACAGTTTAAAATGAACTGTTCTGTTTTTAGGTTCAGTGCCTCTATTTTGGAGTTGTTTGCATTTGAGTGCTCTGGAACTTTGTCGTCACCACAGTCAATAACGTCTTTAATCAAAACGATACCACACTTTATACTAACATGAATGATGATGGCAGTAGAAAATGGTGAAACGCATTTTCAACCCTTCAAAATGATTATGAACAATTCCCTTATTTCAGAAACTCTCTTATCTTATTTCAAATTCTGCTGCTGTCCTCAAACATGACCTAAGTCTTTACAGTGTAATAACACTTTGAATTTTTGATGTTAATTTGCCATAATATGCAGCGCGGCGCCTGATATATTAGATAATAGAATGCATGGCGCACCATAACCTTCATCACAAACAAGATGGGGTGAATAATTGGAGGTTCGTTTTAACTTTTATTCACTGTGTGTTCTCATGCTGTCATTAGTTATCACTTTAAGAGAGGCACGCAGTTTATTTATTTATGAATTTTCTATTTTGAAAAGCTTAAGCATACTAATTCTTCAGGCTTTGTTAGCAGAAAAGAAAGTTTGTTGACTTGTAAAAGTTAGATTTTTTTCAAGGTCTTTATTGGTCTGATATACAAACACATTGTGCAAGATTGTGCAGTAATATTCTCTGACTAGTTATTTTTTAAAGACAATACATAAGAAGATGTAATTATCTTCTTGACATTTGGCTTGCAGCAAGAAGCCAACATTGAATATGAAACAATGATAACAAATATTTTTGTTTTAATTTGTGCAATAATACAATGATATTAAAGTTACCTGCTACCTGTAAAACTCCTGTCCATCATGGATAAGCCCCACCACCCCCTGCACAGCACCATCACAACAGGAGCACACCTTTG
Organism: Periophthalmus magnuspinnatus; assembly: GCF_009829125.3. NCBI lineage: Eukaryota > Metazoa > Chordata > Actinopteri > Gobiiformes > Gobiidae > Periophthalmus > Periophthalmus magnuspinnatus. The sequence continues at coordinate 22,044,675 of NC_047138.1, read as the reverse complement.
AGGACAGGCTGTTGTCTTTTTCCACAGATAGTCTTTTAAAGTCCTTTGTCCCTCATGCCATACGTATGTACAACTCATTCCTATTGATCTCTCTCTCTCTCTCTCTCTCTCTCTCTCTCTCTCTCTCTCTCTCTCTCTCTCTCTCTCTCTCTCTCTCTCTCTCTCTCTCTCTCTCTCTCTCTCTCTCTCTCTCTCTCTCTCTCTCTCTCTCTCTCTCTCTCTCTCTCTCTCTCTCTCTCTCTCTCTCTCTCTCTCTCTCTCTCTCTCTCTCTCTCTCTCTCTCTCTCTCTCTCTCTCTCTCTCTCTCTCTCTCTCTCTCTCTCTCTCTCTCTCTCTCTCTCTCTCTCTCTCTCTCTCTCTCTCTCTCTCTCTCTCTCTCTCTCTCTCTCTCTCTCTCTCTCTCTCTCTCTCTCTCTCTCTCTCTCTCTCTCTCTCTCTCTCTCTCTCTCTCTCTCTCTCAAGTTGGTTTTAACTTTTAATTTCCATGGAATCATGCAAGTGACGTACTACATCAGAAAGTTGTACAGTGTCCCTTTAATATACTCCACTTAAGCATGAAAATGAGACTAGACCCCAGGAACAATCATGTGATGTGTGCCACACATGGAGCTGGAGTGACTGATATTGGTAACCATGGTAACTTAGAGGAAACCAATTGGAGGTGCTTTATGATATTAGAGCATAATAATTTGTATTATGGATTCCTTATAGTGTTAACTGCTAAAAATGTATGATTGACAGCTGAAATCAATCAGTTATTTAAAGTTTAAGTATGCATTAATATGTGCTGTCAAATTGCTCAATTTTACTCCAGTGTATAAAATGAAGAGATTGCATTAATAGCAGATTACGATATTGAATTATTTCCATGGGCAAATTATACACACAAGCATAGCTATTTGTCTCTGCTACACCAATAATGTCAAGTTAATGGGGAGAGTGTGGCATAGTGTTTTGAATCTAAGCCCACTAACCAGAGAATAGCTGGTTCATCCTGTCTGTGTGATAGGCAAGACAGTTCACACATTTACTCATAGGAAAGCCATTTTAGATAGGTAGATAACAGTTTCCAGGTATCTAATCAAATGCTATGAGGACAGGACTATAAGACTGTTTAATGGGCGTGTACACACTTTTTTCATGTAATTAAGCCAAATCTGTTTCATTCCAGTACAGATATATTGTGAAAATGAGACAAATGTCTCCTGTCTGCATCTATTTAAAGCATTTAGTGTGTTGTTAGCATGCTAATGTTAGCTTTAAGCACTTAATGAATAATTAGGATGCTCTGAACGCATAAGTTAAGTGAGGAATAACTTTGCACCACTGCCAACCTATTGAAATGAACTAGTTATGTTCTTTACATTTAAGTCAATGCACATGCACCAACATGCATGCACCAGCAAAATAGTCACATAGGCAATTTTTTTTACATTTTCACTGGTTCTCTTGGTATTGTTGCCCTTCCTCAGTGTCTGTTCCCTTCATGCTCTCCAACCAGTCTGTGCTCTCTGTCTGCACACTTCCATCTTACACCTGATGCACAAGGCTTTGGACATTTGTGTCTCTCTTTTCTCTCACTCTCCTCATCTTGCATTTGAAGAGCCGTTTTTCAGTTTCGCGGTTCACTGTATAAGTTTACGTCATCCTCTCATGTTATGTTTTGGATTTCACATTCTGGGCACAGGGAAGTAAAGCATTTGATTATGCAGGGCAGAAACAGGTGCTGATATTCCTGAACACATTGACTGAGATGAGTGACAGGCGCTCAGAGAGAGAGAGAGAGAGAAGGGAGCGAGAGACAACTGGTTATTGAATGTGTACTTGTTTTATAAAGTTAGATAAATTAATTTTTATATAGCACTTTCCCACCTTCAAGGCTCTCAAAGCACTTTACATCAAGGAGCCCATTCTCACACGCCATGAAAACAGCATTTATCTGTGAGGGCTTGAATCACACTGCCAACCTCTGGGTCAGTGGGTCTGACTGCTCTACCAATGATGTTTATGTCAAGAGCGGGATTCAAACCATCAACCTTCAGATCAGTGGTCTAACACTCTACCAACTGAGGTAATGTCAGCCAAATATTCATACGTGTTAAACATATTCAAACAACCCCGCGCTGGCACTGTCATGTGCGTGCTGGTGCGTACCCAATGTCAGAAACAACTGGTTTGAATAGTTTCACAGCCATGCCCTCAGTAAACAGATGAACTATTTGTTTAACAGTCACTGTTGCACTGCTTCATGCATAACTTGGGAGAGCCATTTGGATTCATTGGGGACATTCAAGGTACAAACTCTCTAAACTTAGTGATTTGAAACAAGTTGAAAACAATTTAATTAAAATGTGATTGCACTGTAATTAACTGCACACTCGTACACAGTCTGGTATTAAATGTAGTCTCCATCTTATCTCCCATCTGTGCCTGCTGTATTTAAACATTGAATGCCTCACCTTTAGCACACGGCGTGCAGGCTCTTTCTGATTACATGCGTGTTACTGTGGTGTGTGGACTAGACCAGTATTTATGACCCAGTGCTACGCCCCCAGCTGTGTTTCAACAAGGACGCCATCTGGTTATAGGGTTCAGTCCAATGTGGTGCAAGCCAAGTGCAAGCGACACTAGCAAACAGTTGAGCCATGATGTTGTATGGTGGAGTTAGTATAACCTTCAAAGTTCAAATGAAAAAAATCATGGTTCAGTTATTTATAAGTCCGTAAAATTGATTGATGAGAACAATACTTCATAACCAATTTGGAATAAATCTAACAAACAATGACAATGTTCAACATTTGTTTATCATAAGTTTGGAGATTTCTTTCAATATCAGTGAATCTCCCATAGAGTTCTACAGGGGCGGAGTGAAGATCTGAAATCTACTGTGAGCCTTTGCCATACAGTGGCCCATCACCTTTACGCCAGTACTCTTTTTCAGCGTGATTGTTTAAAAAAAAAACCCTAACAAAAAACATGTATTACTCTCCTCTTTTGTTGGGGACTGGGGGGTTTCTCCCCTTAGGAGAAACACACGCACACAGATACCCAGCAGGAATCATAAGCTGGACTAGTAAGTGTGAGAGCCACAGTCCACGATCCATAAGTACATCAAGGACAAGGCCCCAACAGATGCAGATCAGCGAATGTCTCGGACAGTGGAGCGCAGAGGAAGAGGTTCTGGAGGAACCATCATGGAAGGACAAGCCCCTGCACGGGATGTACCACCGGAACATAACTGAAGTGGCTGATATCAAGAAACCCTACCAATGGCTTGAGAAAGCTGGACTGAAGGGCACTCATCCTGGCTGCACAGGAGCAGGCCTTGAGCACCCGAGTGATAGAGGTCCAAATCTACCACACCAGACAAGACCCAAGGTGTAGCCTGTGCAAAGAGGCCCCTGAAACAATCCAGCACATAACTGCAGGATGTAAGATGCTGGCAGGGAAAGCATACATGGAGCGGCATAACCAAGTCTACAGCATAGTGTACAGAAACATCTGTGCAGAGTACGGACTGGAAACCCCAAGATCAAGGTGGGAAACACCTCCAAAGGTAGTGGAGAATGATTGAGCCAAGATCCTGTGGGACTTCCAGATATAGACTGACAGAATGGTGATTGTGAACCAACCGGACATTGTGGTGGTGGATAAACAACAGAGCAAAGCCGTTGTGGTGGACATTGCAGTACCAAGTGATGGGAACATCAGGAAAAAGGAACATGAGAAACTAGAGAAATACCAGGGGCTCAGAGAAGAGCTGGAGAAGGCCTGGAAGGTGGAGGTATCAGTGGTGCCCGTGGTCATCAGAGCACTCGGGGCAGTGACCCCCAAACTGGAGGAGTGGCTACAGCAGATCCCAGGAAAAACATCAGACATCTCAGTCCAGAAAAGTGCAGTACTAGGAGCAGCAAAGATACTGCGCAGAACCCTCAAGCTCTCAGGCCTCTGGTAAAGGTCCCGAGCATGGAAAAGAGGGGATGAGAGGGTGAGGAGGAGATTTAAATTATATATTTACACTTAAAAATCAGCAGAACTCACTGAAGCTCTGGACTGCACAGCTTTTTCATGCATTGTCATTTAAAACTTCACAATAAGGTCCATTCTGCAGTTCGTCAGTGCAGTAGGTTTGATTTTGAAAGGTCCACAGAAAGTGCTTAGCTGTTTACAGCACATAGACATATATGCTGGAGGATCTTTTCTGAGGTTTTGGGCTACATGAGAATGAACATGCCTGGAGTTGTATTTTTGCTTTATTTATGTTTGATTCATTAGTCCATTCATTCAAAACAGTCTTCTTGCTCTGCTCATTCAACCTTGTGCCCATCTCGTGTCTCACTGATCCATCAAATTGAAAAGCCTGAGTAAGGGACTTACAGATATAAAGCACATATTATAGAAAATTATACAATGTTAAATTGTTTTCTCGTTTAAAAACATACCTGGAGTTGTGTTTTTGCTTCATTTGCATTTGTTTAATTAATCCATTCATTCAAAATTATCTTCTCTGAGCACTCAAAAATTTGTATTTTTCCTGTTTAGTTGTGTCAGGCATAAGAATGTACACTTCTTCTGGAGTTTTTAAACCCATAAACCACCACAGGACTAATTCTACAATTGAATCATGTTCACAAGGAATGCATGGCTCTATTAGGTTCTATTAGCATAGCATTTGTGGGGATTTGTTTACTTTGTCATTTTTCATTTCCATTGCTGACAACAGAGGGAGCTAACGCCTATATTCCTAATTGAAAACCGACATTATTTAACATTAGAAAATGTGAAATACTTACCCGAGGTGACCAAAAGCATGTTTAAAAGAGAATTAAAGCTACGAGAATGGATAATACGGGCTCTTTAAATGACCTCTCAGTGATGTTTGCTGTGTGCTTTATTGACAATATTGTCTCCAGACTTCGTACTGTTTTTAAACCACAAAACAACACATACATATTGAACGTATAGCTATTTTGTTTGTAGATTTTGGCAAGACTTTGAAATAGTTATGGCTCTGTTGTCCCGTTATATCTTATCACATTATATTACATTATATTATATTGTATTGGTTATGGGTTAGTGGTTTTACCTTATTGAGGTCAAGTTTCCACCTCACCAACTGTCTGCATACACTGGTGGATGAATGTGTGAATGGGTGAGTGGTTCCTTCATAGAAAGCGCTTTGAAGGTGGAAAAGCGCTATATAAAAATGTGACCTTTTTTAAGACAGACATTATTATATTAACATATTCAATTAGAATAAAGTGCAATTCAATGTCTCACCAAAATCCAAATGACAGTACAAGGTTTACATTGACTTTAAACCTGCTTTATCAGTAGTTGGTTTGTCAGCATATTCATTAGTGGTTTTGTTGGGTGACTAAATTTGCTAACAGCAATATCCCCTAATATTTTGACACGAGCTCGCTCTATCTCTGTTTTCTGTCTCCCTGGTTGGACTTCCTCCCTGTCCTCACTGTCCCCTTATTGTTTCCAATAACACTGGTCTATCCTGGTTCTGTCCCTGCCTATTCGATCCTATCTGCCTATCTATATTTTCCACTCTCTTGTCTATCAAGCCCAGCAGCACTTCCCATGTCCCACGCCCACTCATGCCTGACAACTACGATACACAGCTCTGTGTACCATGTATCGGGGTGTCCAGCAGGTTCAGAAATGCAAACAAAGGCTATCAGAGAGTGCATACACAGGAAATACTGCAGACTCTCTATAGCAAGGGGAGGTTGATTAGTAACCTTGCATAGTAAGATGGATTCTGGCAATGTTCGTGAGTTTACAAATTTATGAGAATCCATCTTGAGATACTCCTGCTGTAGGGTTAAGTGAGCGGGCAGTCCAATCACAGAGCAACATTATGGTTTGTGTGGAAGCTAAAGGTGAATGGTCCAAACAGACCAAAACAAACATGGCGACGGCAACAGACGAACTTCAGCCTATTTTAGTGACAATAGACTGTTGTGTTTCACTATTGTGGAAAAGGTGGATAAGGTAAGAAGTTTGTGCATTTGTGAACAAGGAGCCCTGTTAGTAGATTACTTAATGGGGACATTTTTTAGATATTACCCATGTTGTCCCAGTACAGGTGAGACTGCTGTGTGCTGTCTCCATCTAATTATAGTGTTTTTATCATCTGCAAACCTGGAAGCAGGGCATTGTTAGCAGCTACTTGTTGGTAACAATTACATGACAGCAAACAAGCTCACAATACATTCACCTATTTCCATTTAGTGGAATTACAAATTAATTTTTATTAACAAAAAGGTTGCAGTGCAATTGACAGTTCTGAGGATTCTTCAACAACCTTGGGGCAAGATTTCTCCATATTTTGACACAGTATCTAATCAGGAGTACCTAGTTGGAGGATTGGCCTATGGTGCTTTTTTGTTTAGGATGATATAATCTTAAAACCTTTTCATTCTTATCCTTTGCCCTGATCTTACATATTCTCCAACTAACCCTAATCATTGTGCTGCTTGTTCTACTTGATGTTAAAACCATCTGAGAATGCTGTTTACTGCTTGTTCCTTTGAGGTGATGAGTAACTCTCCCTCCGTAACTCCAGCGCTTGGCCTGGAGTGTCCACTAACAGCAGAAGGGAACATGGAACATCAACACCCCAGCCAAAGTACACAAAGCCTGGGAAGAGCTGTCCAGATCAGGGACTAGCATACATGGGCCAGGAGGGGAGGAGGTTGACCGGCACAATTCTGAAATATGTGTCTCTAATTAAAATGAAGGACTTGAAGAATCCTGGCTAATAGTGTGGTATAAATGTAAAAGACAGAACAGAGCCTGTTATGTAAGCATGAGGAAACAGTTGCAAAAGATAATGCATTATGCTAATACTAAAGCTAAAGGTTATGCCATATTTGATTTATTCTGCAGAGTTTAATACTACTACTACTACTTCCACTACCGCTCCTACTACTAATACTGCTACTACACAAATTAATTTGAGCGATTAATTTAAATGTAATTGTAACAAACAACCCATTTGTTACCAAGTTAACAACACCTTTCAATATATGCACTTTAAATTGCACGTAAACATTAATAGCACACAGCACTTTGAACATTATTTGCCCTTTAAAAAAAGTCAATTGCACAAAAGGATTCTAAAATGTCTATTTGACTTGTCTGCTTTTGCCCAGTTTTAGATCTGGAGGCACAGTGGCACTTTAATTGAAGCTGTGTGTCCTGGAGGGGAAAGAAGACAAACTTCAAGTTAACAGCTAATTCAATTGGATATGTGTAATATTGGTGCAATACATGTTTAATAATGTTTTTAAGTGTTGGTGTGTTGTGTAATTTGTAGTGTTTAGTGATGGGTCCAGCAACACAACACGTGTTTAGAGCAAAGCCCGATATCGATGTGTGTATCACTTTAAGAGAAAGTCATGTGGCCAATACAGCTGCTGTTTTGCTTGTCTCCGACGCGCCAAACTGTGTTTAAAAGGTACCGCATCTGCATCTGTCAATGGGATGAATCACTGTGTAAAGAATAAAATTACCCGTAAAGTCTTTTCAAAGATTAAAAAGACTTTGTCTTCTACATCAAGAAAGTGGAGCTGGAGAGAAAAAGAAAACATTCTACTGTGTGGGATCATTTTGATCTTTTAACAGCAAAAAAGGTAACTGTATTTCCTTATTTCCACTTGATCAGAATTATAAAAAAAAAAAAACACAAATTGTAAATTATTTATATCATTTTATGCAGGTTAAATAAATCTGTTCGACAGAGCTATCATATATCAATAAAAGCACCTCCTCAATGCTCAGGCATTACAGAGCAAAGCATGAAAATGAGGAGGTGCCAAATACACCCAGAATTAACTCATTTATACAGACATTGAACAGCTTCCTCATGGTTACTATGTTAATATATGTTTTATTATTTTTGAACATGAAGCATCTAGGAAGACTCCTTTGGACCAGGCAGTCCTGAATTTTATTCTAAAGGACTGCCAACCCGTCAGCATTGTGGAGAGTGAGGGGTTCAGGGAGCTGATTCACCTCCTTGACCCATCATACATTTTGCCAATCAGAAAGGTTTGTCTAGAAAATGTAGCTGATGCTACTCATCATATAATATTAAATGAAGTACAGTACTTGACAAATTCATTAGACCATCACCTGATTCGAGGTTTATGCCACAGCAACCATAGGTAAACAGCACTTGTGATCACCGGAATAGTTTTTATGTTTCTGAAATGGTTAATCCATTAGTATGTGCATATTACTGAACTGACATGACATTTTTAATGCTAAAATACAACTAGTGTTCTGATTTTTATTTTTTATTTTTTTATATAGCAAAGTACAGTTATTAACTTCCTAAATAGAAAAAAAGGTTTCAATTTTCAAATATCATGCCTGAATAATTTCTGTCCAGCCAGAATTCTATGCCACCTTAAGATCCAACAGGTGTCAGTATAGAGCAACACAGCAACACTGTACTGGCACAATGTATCAATACAGTTTGGCCAATGTGCGGAAACGCTTCCCGAGGCCTCATCTACCCATCACTAGTAGTGTGTTTAGTGAAATAGTGTTTTAAAAATGTTTAACTTACCACCTCTTTCCTTGTGTCCAGGTATCAAAGAGGTCCCCGGGGAAATGAGCTCCCTTAAAAAGGTTCCGGGGCAGGACCAAGGCAGGGAATGTGTAGGGGAGGCATATTGGACATTTTAGATGGTTTATGGGTTTTAAGTATATTTGGTGTTTGGTTTTAGGGTTTATGTGTTTAATATGTATAAAATCTGGTTTGCATTATGGGTTTATTTGGTTTTATGGAGGTTTGAATTTTAAAGAGCTAATGTTATTTTTAAACACCCTTATTAATTAACAATAGTTTTACCCAGTTAGTGGGACAGTATAAAAGACGCCTGAACCAATATGATGTTCTGCTGCTGGAGGACATGCTGCTCCTCTAACCTCCATTTGCACAATGCACTTTAATAATTGATGAAGAAAGAAATGAAAATTGTGGACCATTGTGCTGTGTTCTGTCCCACATCCTACTGCTAAAGGCCAGCCTACGTTACAGTAATCCAACTGAGCTTCAAATTCAGCTTTTCAGTTCAGAGATCGAAAAGCATTTATTTATTTATTTTGCTACATGTGTTTTAATGTAAGAGTCTCCATAACTGCTTAATCCTGTGCTTAAATGCAGTGAAGACGTGCTGGCAGAGTGGTTAGAGTTCTTGCCTCACAACAAGAATGTCTCTGGTTGAATCAACTCCAGACCTTGAAGTCAGCTATTTCATGGACACCCACTGCTTTCCCCATGTGGCCTCTTTTATCTTCATATTATGCAACATTTCTGAGGACTTTTTCCCATTCATTCTGGAACCCACTGATTGAAAGATGGGTCGATCGCAACTGAAATTAACTTTGCTTTTATGAAAGGAGCAGCTTGTAAAATTTAGTATGAACCATTGAATCCAGAGATATGCACTGATATTTGTTGGTGTCATTCATCCATGACAAAAAGGTCTCTTTTTTGTCCACAATACTGCCTGAAAATTCTGAAACATATAAATTTATTCACCTAAAGTTTTTGAAAGCTGGCATAGAATTCTGGCTGGACTGCCCTCTGTTACTGTTTGAGAATGGGACAAATTGGCTACAGGGCCTTCAAGACTTCTCCAAAATATAGGTGTTTGAAAGCCATGTTATACAGAAAGAAATGTGACCATGAGCATGCCTCTTACAAACTCCCAAGTGGGGGTAAGTGCTTCTTTCTGATCTATCCCAAAGTTCAACATTAAAGGGACTGTATGTAGCCTGTACTCTTACAGTTAAAAACAAGGTATTACAATCACAAATGAACCTGGGTTGCCAGTGCCTTAACATGCAGATAGAGGACACATACAAGTGTGTCTCATTCTCAGTATTCTCATGTGAAAGCTCAGAACCTCCAGACTTCATTCATTGTTTCTTTTTTTTTTTTTTTTCTTTTTTTATGCAGAGGAACCTAATGAGAGCTCTTGGGCTCGGTTTTTCTTGGGCACCCTGTTTAAAATACAATACAAGCAGGAAAACAAACAAAATTAAAGCAAAGCAACCGCCCCCCATGCAACCGCCCGGGGTCAGCCACCGCCCCCACACACCATTCCCCCCACCTGGCCACCCCCCTGCCGCTATCCACCCCCCTTCACACAGTTTCTACATATGTGTGAACATCGTATTATAATGACAGTCCATGGCTTTGAACCAGCAACCTTGTGCACAATACAGGTATGGTGTAATTGATTTTTGGCCCCTTTTGAGATTCACAATTATCTCCCCAAGTTTCATGCCAATTGGACAAGGTTGTGTCTTTTACCTGGCCTGTAGGGGGCGCTATAGAGGTCACTGGCCATCTGCTCATTATGTTTCTCTTTTCACAGTTTTATTCTGTATCAGTGATTAGAATTTGAGCTCTTTAGGCTGATCCATTTGTCTGTGAGCGGGAATCAAAGAAATAGGAAATTAAGGCATTATTCGGAGGAGGCGTATAGACAAACGGCATGGAATTTGGAGAAAACGTGGATGTTTTATGAAAACCCATGTGTCTGGATGTGGCATGTGAAATCTGAGCTCATGGTGCCAAATTTCACATTATTCCATGAAACTAATATTTTTCCCATGAATTGGAAAAATTGGGAGGTTTCCCATTAGGATAACATTGGCAGTTTGGCGTATCGCCATGGCAACACGGTGCAAAAGACGACATAGGTCTGATTGACTTTATTGATTGGGATGACCCAATGGAATTTTGTGTCAAATTTGATAACATTTCGGAAAACTAAATTTTCGGCCGTCCATACAAATATATTAGATGTTCTGTAGGGGGCGCTATTGCGCCAATTTAGTTTCTATCATAATGAGTAGCTTTAGGCCCAAAAGTTTTACAACTGATTCGAATTTGAGCGAAATCGGATTTTGCATGCGCAAACGGGAGCAAATTTTGAATTTTGAAAATTGAAAAAATTCCAATGGAATTTTGCGGCTTCGCCGCACGGAAACCGTAAAAGGGATCATCATAAATTGGATAACTTTTGATGCCCCACTTATCTAGATGATGTACAGTGATTTTCAGCCCAGCTGGTGAAGCGCCTTCAGAGGAGTTGACGAAAATGCGAGGTCAGCGAAAACGCTGACTCGGCATTTTGGAATTTTCAATCAAAGATGGCCGACTTCCGGTGCATCAGAGGGCGTGGCCATAATAACATTTTTTGTTTGTGTGTACTGAATTTTGTGGCTCTACGGCAAAGTTGACGTCGGGACATCTCCCATTGACGCAATGTATTTTGACTTTTGCAGGGGGCGCTGTCGCGCCATTTTTTTATGCCCAATGATGCACCACATAAAAAAATAAATTTTTCGCTAGACCTGAATTTTGGGCAAAATTTGGTGAGTTTTTGAATATGTTCAGGGGGTCAAATTCCTGCTCAAAGTGCAGAAGAAAGAAGAAATTAAAGCCGCAAGCGGCATCGAACGGCCCTCGCGGGCCGTGCTTCGCACTCGGCCGACCCGGCACTCCCTGTGGGTGGCGCTGACGCGCCACTTGTCCCTTCTTTATTGGGGCTTTGGACTCCATTTGGCACCAAACAAGTGAAAAGCATCGGAAGTGCTGATGCACAAAATGGCAAAATTTGGGTTTTTCATGGCAACATATCAAAATACAAACTTGGCCCCCCCAGACTTTTTTGACGGGGACGACCTGAAGAATCACTGTGCCAAATTTTATGTCCGTCGTTGACGGTAATGCGTCGTTATTAGACATTGAAATGTACGAAAATTTGGAAATTTTCCCATTATGTCATGATGTCTGTTTGTGCTGCCCTCCTGTACTCTCTCTCCCCCTCCCTCACCTGTCTGTCTGGAGCTGGGCGGAGTCTCTGACTCCTTCTGCTCACACCTGGAGCGCATTAGCGCAATCACCCTCACCTGTGGTGGTGCATAAGAAGACTCGGCAGACTACACTCGGAGCCAGACCATCCGCGTGTAAAACGTGAATGTTCCAGCTCTGTTTTTGCATTCCTGTTACCCGCCTGCTTGTTCTCATTTTGGATTTTTGCCACCTTTCCAGACTCCTGCCTTCGCCCGCTCCTGCTCCTGCCTCTACGCTCCGGTACAGTCATCTCACTCTGCACTGCCTGTCTTGGTCTCTGGCGTTCCGCCTGCCTCTTACCCTGGGTCCCGCTCCTTGGACTATGCTGGCCCTGTCTGTTCTGGTCTCGTCCCCGCTCGCGGAGCAGCTCGGCGTCTGCCTGGAACCCCTGGAATGCCCCCTCAACGCCCAGGGGCTCAACGGACGTTTTTTGGGCCGTGTGACTCACATCACGGAACCGGTCACTGTGGTCCTGTCCGGCAACCACCGTGAGACCCGGCGGTTTCATGTCCTGTCCTCCTCCGCCTCTCCGCTGGTTTTGGGCTACCCCTGGTTACGAACTCATAACCCCGTCTTTGATTGGGCCAGGGGTAGCGTCTCGGGGTGGAGTCCCGAGTGCCACGCCAACTGCCTCCAGTCCGCCCTGCCTCCCGCCGGGGGGCCCGGTCCCGTCGTCGGCCCGTCCCCGGACACCCCCAACCTGTCTTCGGTTCCGGCGGAGTACCACGACCTCGGGGAGGTGTTCAGCAAAAGTAGGGCACTCTCCCTACCTCCCCACCGGCCATATGACTGTGCCATAGACCTCCTGCCGGGTGCTCCGTTGCCATCTAGCCGACTATACAACCTGTCGAGACCTGAATGAGAATCCATGGAGGAATATATCCGTGGGTCCCTGGCCGCTGGAATCATCCGTCTGTCTACTTCTCCGGTGGGGGCGGTTTTTCTTCGTAGTCAAGAAGGACAAGTCCCTGCGGCCCTGCATCGACTATCGGGGGTTGAACAATATAACTGTTAAAAATAAATACCCACTCCCCCTACTGGACTCGGCCTTTACGCCCCTCCACGGTGCCACCATCTTCTCTAAGTTGGACCTACGAAACGCGTATCACCTGGTGCGCATAAGGGAGGGCCACGAGTGGAAGACGGCTTTTAAGACCCCCTTGGGCCATTTTGAATACCTGGTCATGCCCTTTGGCCTTACCAACGCCCCTGCTGTGTTCCAAGCCCTGATAAATGATGTGCTTAGGGACTTTTTGAATCGTTTTGTTTTTGTTTACCTGGACGATATTTTGATTTTCTCCAAGTCCCCGCAGGAGCATCGGCATCATGTCCGCCAGGTTCTTCAGCGCCTCCTTGAAAATAAACTGTTTGTTAAAGCCGAGAAATGCGAGTTTCATGCTGAGGAGGTCAGTTTTTTAGGCTTCATAGTGGGGCGGGGACAAGTAAAAGCCGATCTGGAGAAGATCCAGGCCGTCATGAATTGGCCCGTCCCGACCTGCCGCAAACAACTCCAGAGATTCATCGGCTTCGCAAATTTTTATAGACGGTTCATACGGGATTTTAGTAGGGTTATCTCACCCCTTACTAAACTAACCTCTCCTTCTTTGCAGTTTGCCTGGTCCCCCGAAGCGCAAGCCGCCTTCAAAAGACTCAAGCGGCTGTTTACTTCTGCTCCCATCCTGCACCAGCCCGATCCTATGCGCCAATTTATTGTGGAGGTGGACGCCTCCGATTCGGGAGTGGGGGCCGTGCTGTCCCAGAGGTTCGAGCCTAACAATCGCCTCTGTCCCTGCGCCTTCTTCTCCCGTCGGTTGTCCTCGGCCGAGGCAAATTATGACGTGGGGGACCGGGAACTCTTGGCCGTCAAACTCGCCCTGGAGGAGTGGCGCCACTGGCTAGAAGGGGCCGAGCAGCCGTTACCATAAAAACTTGGAATACATCCAGTCCGCCAAGCGACTCAACTCCCGTCAGGCTCGTTGGTCTCTGTTCTTCAACCGCTTTGACTTCATCATCACCTACCGTCCTGGCTCCCGGAACATTAAACCAGATGCCCTCTCCCGTCAGTTCATCCTGGAGGACAGCCCGGGCCCTGCGGAGACGATCATTCCCCCCTCTTGCGTGGTCGCTGCGGTTCACTGGGAGATCGAGGACACCGTCCGGGAGGCCCAGATCCGCGATCCTGACCCAGGTAACGGCCCACCTAGTAAATTATTTGTCCCTGGCTCTGTCCGATCCCAGGTGCTCCAGTAGGTCCACGCCTCCAGATTCGCCTGCCATCCCGGGGCTAGCCGCACTCTGTCTCTGCTCAAAAGACACTTCTGGTGGCCCACTATGGATACGGACACTCGGACCTTTGTCTCAGCCTGCCAGGTATGTGCCCGGGCCAAGGCCTCCCACTCACCTCCTTCTGGCCTCTTGTATTCCCTCGCAGTTCCTCGTCGGCCTTGGTCCCACATTGCTGTGGATTTCGTGACGGGCCTTCCCCCCTCCCAGGGGAACACGGTAATCCTCACGGTGGTGGACCGCTTCTCCAAGGCCGCCCACTTTGTCGCCCTGCCCAAGCTCCCTACAGCCAAGGAGACCGCCGACCAGCTCACCAGTCATGTCTTCCGCCTTCACGGCATCCCGGTGGACTTTCGTCTCAGACAGAGGGACTCAGTTCACGTCCCAAGTATGGTGGGCCTTCTGCGACAGTTTGGGAGCCACGGTCAGTCTCACGTCCGGCTTTCACCCACAGTCTAATGGGCAGACGGAGCGGGCCAACCAGGACCTAGAGTCAGCCCTGAGATGCACAGTCTCCGCCAACCCCGCAACCTGGAGCTCACACCTGCCTTGGATCGAGTACGCGCATAACTCCCTTGTGTGCTCGGCCACCGGGTTGTCCCCCTTCCAGGCGTCCCTAGGGTACCAGCCGCCGCTCTTTCCCACGGAGGAGAAGGACCTCGCCGTCCCGTCCAACCAGCATCACCTCCAGCGCTGCCGCCGGGTCTGGAACAAGACCAGGGCGGCCCTCCTTCGGACCAGGGCGCGTACCAAGACCGCGGCTGATCGCCACCACGTCTCGGCGCCAGCATACCAACCAGGCCACATGGTTTGGCTGTCGCGCCATTTTTTTTATTTCCAATGATGCACCACATAAAAAAATAAATTTTTCGCCAGACCTGAATTTTGGGCAAAATTTGGTGAGTTTTTGAATATGTTCAGGGGGTTAAATTCCTGCTCAAAAAGCAAACCCATGCCTTTGCATATTTGTTGTTGCTAGCATGTCAGCGTCAACAGCTTTTCCAGCTTTTTGAGCAGGATTTTGAGCAGGATTCATTTTAGCAGTAACAAGTATGGCCCATGCCTGCTGCATGAGGGCTTGGATAGGGCTCGATGTCAGGAGTGTGTTTGGGGACATGAGCGCTTCGCGCTGCGTCACCGTCAACATTGAGTCAATGGGCTTCACCTTGCACAGACTCCTCACACAGGAGTCTGTGCAAGGTGCGGTGCTGCCAAAGTGTGCAACTTCGTGAAGACAGTAATAATAAAAATAATAATATTTTTAGCAAAAAAAATATATCCGCCATGACGTTGGGATCCGCCATTGACCTCCCATTGACTTCCATTCATTTTAGCAGTAACAAAGATGGCTCGATGCCAGGAGTGTGTTTGGGGACATGAGCGCTTCGCGCTGCGTGCATCAACATTGACTCATCGTTGCGGAAGCAATAGGGCCTACACCCTGTATGGGCTCGGGCCTAATAAGAAGAAGAAACAGAGGGCGACAGGACGGTCCCGTTAATCTGCATAGGCTCCTCAGGGGGCGGCGGGGCGGAGCGTGTCTCGTGCCGAACTGGAGACCGACGTCTCTCCCTCCGGCGGGTCTGCCAACCACCTCCTATCTGGTTGGCAAGCGGAATCACAGATCTCAGGTCAGGAGGCTCCCCTGCCGATGAGAGAGCCTGGTCGAAGAGCATAGGTTCCTCAGGAGGCAGCGGGGAGGAACATGTCTCATGCCGGACTGGTGACTGACGTCTCTCCCTCCGGTGCGCCCGCAGCCGGTTGTCTATCCGGTTGGTGAGGGTGATAAGGGCTCGTCACGGGACACCAGTTCATTTTTAAGCTGCTCGTTCAGACCCCGCACAAAAACGGCCCGCAACGCGCTGTCCGTCCAGTCCAGCTCGGCAGCATGCGTCCAGAACTCGATCGTATAATCCGCTACCGTCCTGGAGCCCTGGGTGAGAGTCAGCAGATGGGAAGCCGCATTGTCCTGGTAGTGCGGGTGGTCGAACACCAGCTTGAAGGCGGAAACAAAGTCATTAAAATCCAAATTGTCCAAAGGTGTGTTTGCAAAGCGTGCCTCAGCCCACTGGAGAGCCCTTCCCCAGAGTAGTCCACAGATGAAGCGTATCTTAGCAGCATCTGAAGTAAAACGGGTTGGGCACTGTTGGAACATGAACATACATTGAAATAAGAATCCCCGAAAAAGGCTGGGCTGACCGGAATACGGCTCCGGGTCCGAGGCCCTCGACTCCGGAGGGTACGGCGGCGCCGTGGTCCCGATGGCGGTAGAGGCGACAGGCACCGCAGGTGAGACAGCGAGCAGCGTGGCGACTTGTGAGCTGAGTCACCAGTTGTGTCAGCTGAGACACCTGCCGGGTGAGGGTCTGATTGCATTCCAACAGAGACTGCAGAACCTGGTCGTCTTGTCCCAAGATCATCCCGTAGTGCATAAATGCCGGGCGGAGGCGAGGGATCTGTCCCCGAGTCCGCTTGGTCCCTTTCATGGCCAGACCGTTCTGTCGTAACGGTGCGGGTTAGGACCAAAGTATGCGGACTCAGAGCGGGTTGACAGTGTTTATTTACAAGTCTTTGTGAAAAAAGTCTTAAACAGTTCAGGTAACACACACACGAGGATCCAGGAAGCAGGAGGCAGGCAGGACGGACGGAGAGCGGGTCGGGAACGGGAAGCCGGGGCTGAAGTGAAGACAGGAGCGAGGACGAGACCAGGACAGACAGGGCCAGCGTAGTCCAAAGAGCGGGACCCAGGGTAAGAGGCAGGCAGAACGCCAGAGACCAAGACAGGCAGAGCGGAGGGAGATGACTGTACCGGAGCGTAGAGGCAGGTGCAGGAGCGGGCGAAGGCAGGAGCGTTTTACACGCGGACGGTCTGGCTCCGAGTGTAGTCTGCCGAGTCTTCTTATGCGCCACCACAGGTGAGAGTGATGGCGCTAATGCGCTCCAGGTGTGAGCAGAAGGAGTCAGAGACTCCGCCCAGCTCCAGACAGACAGGTGAGGGAGGGGGAAGACAGACAGGTGAGGGAGGGGGAGAGAGAGTACAGGAGGGCAGCACAAACAGACATCATGACAGAATGAAACAAAACACAACTCCATATATGTTTGTGACGAGGGAACATTATAACATAGATCACAGATTAGTATAATATGGGTCTGTAAGTCACTGAGACAAATATTCTGTAACTATGGTGATAATCGATTTGGTTTGTGCTTATTTATAACACGTTCAAAACACTGGGGAGTGTGCTGTGGCATATGGATCATTGAAAATGCATTGCACTTCTTTTCATCTGTTTGAACATCTCCGTATGTGTTGGGTTTAGGTGTTTTATTGTCCCAAAAGGAAAATGCATGGTCCACTTCTAACCCTTACCATGATACTGGGGTAACCTGTCAGAGGAAGCACCCAGGGATCCTTCTCCAAATATGAGCTATAGGTTTATGGTCAGGTATAATCTGGCTAACTCCAGATTGATATGTGTAACATTGATCGATTATCATGTAGGAAACCACTAAAAGTACTCGAGAAAAAGCTGAACACCATGACGAATATCTGACAGCAGAACAAGCTGAGGCGTCTCAGCTTTGGTAAATGGTCATATTTTTATATAGCGTTTTTCCATCTTCTCAAAGCGCTTTACATCAAGGAACCACTCACCCATTCACACACACATTCATACACCAATGTACGCAGACACAGGGGGTGAGGTGGGTTAAGTGTCTTGCCTAGAGACACAATGACAGCATTCATCTGTGGCAGCTGGACCACTCTACCAGTGATGATTATGTCGAGAGCGAGATTCAAACTACTAACCATCGGATCAGAGGACGAACATGCTACTATCACCCACCAACTGAGCTACTGCTGCCCAGTTTTGTATGTATGATTAATTTGTTGGAAACCAGAGCACCAATACATGCAGATCTGGAACTTTTTCACACTCTTTGTTACATAAGAATTTTTTGGTGATTTTTTTAGTTCCTTGCTATGGAGTGCATGGAGTGCACTGTTGAATATGGACAGATATGTACCACAGCCTCTCAAAGCTGAGGGCCAGGGCCTTGCATTTAAATCGACGTTGAGCTAAAGGTTTAAATGCTTTGTAATGAAGACAAGTTAACCAACCCCTTGATCTAAATGTGCAAATGAAACAAAACTGCTTCAGGTATGTTTTGACATTAAAGGTGCACTTATATGACCAGTCAAGACTTTGTGGAGAGACCTTCTAATTCAATGCTCTTTGTTCTTTATGTTAACTACTTTCTACATTTTAGATACATATTGAAGACATCAAATATTTGAAGCAAGACACGGTTTATGGATTTATGTAGGAAGAGAAGAAACATTAAATAACTCAAAATATTTTTTATATTCTATATTCAAATTTCTCAAAGTAGCCCCTCTTTGCTTTGTGCCTCAGTGCTGCTAGCCTTTGGCCAGTGGCAATGGTTCCTGAAGTGGTCATAGGTGTGCCATGTTAGGGTCAAGACATGCCAAAAGTGCTAAGCAGTGGTCAAAGCAAAGGGTGGCTATCTTTAACAATCCTAAAAGTAAAACAAGTTTTGAGTTATTTTCAGTATTTCTTTACTACATTCTGTATGTGTCATTCATACATTTGATCTACAACTTGACCTATAACTGGGGGGGGAGGTCTTGGTCATTGTTTTATATAAACACATATTATGAAAATAAATCTTTCAACTTTAAATGTCTTTAGCATATTTAGGCCTTGTTTCTACTTTTTTATACATTTTATTTTTTTTAAATTGTGTTGTGCAGCATTAGACACACAGCCACTTTAGTTTTAGTTTTGTTTATTATAGTTCAGTAACATAGACATTTTCTATAGGCACAAAAACCTTTGTTACTTAAGAACCTTTTTTTCTCTCCACATCTCAAACTCTAGACCTTGGTGAAGTTTTCCAGTGAATTGTATCTCATAAAGATTGCAGAGTTGTAGAAAGTAATTTGTTCAATTTGTTCTTTTTACACATATGCTTCATCTACACCAGGGGTCAAAAACCTTTGTGAAGCTGAGAGCTACTTCGTGGGCACTGAGTCGTACGAAGGGCTACCAGTTTGATACGCTCTTCTGAAATAACACATTTGCTCTGTTTGCCTTCAGTAATACATTATTAATAATGATTAATGATAATTATCTATGTGAAGACACTCATCACGGTAATGATTTCTCACAATAATTATCAACAATGACAGCAAAGTAGGAAACAGATATCAATATTCAGCGCTTTATTAATCTTAGTAATTGTTACATTTTCAGATGATCACTTACATCACTACATCTCATAGGAAAAATGTCCTATTTTCACCAGCCTCTGAGAAACCTTTTAAACAAAACAAACTATGTTGCACCATGTTTTAAAAAAGGTTATCAATTATGTAACTCAGCTTACATATTTTTAAATAAATCTCGGTTGCTTTTTGTGACTTTTTTGCCGGTCTCATGAAAAAAGCCAGTTGTTTACTCAAAGCTGCCTTTATCTCAGGGCTTGTTCTGCCGTAGTGCGCGTCCCCGTGGGTAGTGTGCATCCCCCGTGGGGAGTTGGCGTTGAGCTTTTGTGACACGTAGTGCAGACGCAGGTTTCTTTAATTTGTTGTGAAAGTGATCTTTTCTTTTTTTGTGTGGTTTTAGTAGTGGTTTTCATAAATTTTTGCAAGTTTTATGATAGTACCTTCTGTAAAGTGCATTAGGACTCGTGTCATGGTGTTATGGTAGAATGAATGGGCTCATTATAAAACCTGTCATCCCTGTTGTTTAGGCCTCTACAAACATGTCCACAATTCCAGTCTTCCGTCAACTTTTGCATTTATTCAATTACAAGTGTTGTAATACCTTGAAAATGTGTGTTCTTAAAGCAGACCTATTCAGCAAAATGGACTTTTTACAGCTTTTACCCATGTTATAGTTGTTTTCCTTCAAATTTACTCACTCAAAGTTATTTTGGAGTGATTTGTGCATGTTTGAGCAATCTCTAATTGCTTATTTTCAAGCGCCTTAATGCCGATCAATCCCTGTTTTCACCTCCACCAGTACCTGCCAACTGTGTGTACTTACTTCGTTCTCCAATTTAATTTTCTTAATTGGTGATATACGTAGGGTTTTGCAGCATCGTCATTTTGGTACATCCATCCATTTTCTTCCACTTATCTGGGGCTGGGTTGCGGGGGCAACAGTCTAAGCAGGGACTCCTAGACTTCCCTCACCCCAGACACATCCTCCAGCTCCTCCGGTGGGACCCCAAGGCGTTCCCAGGCCAGCCGAGAGACATAGTCCCTCCAGCGTGTCCTGGGTCTTCCCCCGGGGCCTCCTCCCGGCGGGACATGCCCAAAACACCTCCCTAGGGAGGCGTCCAGGAGGCATCCTGAACAGATGCCCAAGCCACCTCAGCTGACTCCTCTCAACGTGTAGGAGCAGTGGCTCTACTCCAAGCTTCTCCTGTGTAACTGAGCTCCTCACCCTATCCCTAAGGGTGCGCCCAGCCACCCTACGGAGGAAACCCATTTTGGCCGCTTGTATCCGCGATCTTGTTTTTTCGGTCATTACCCAGAGCTCATGAGGGTAAACCACCTTTTCCCGGTCGAACCATGGTCTTGGATTTGGAGGAGCTGATTCTCATCCCAACTGCTTCACACTCGGCTGCAAACCGCCCCAGTGCCTGCTGCAGGTCCTGGCTCCAAGAAGCCATCAGGACAACATCATCTGCAAACAGCAGAGATGAAATCCTGTGGTTCCTGAACCAGACCCCCTCCGGCCCCTGGCTGCGGCTAGAAATATAAATAAACACCATAAATATAATGAACAGAACCGGTGACAAAGGGCAGCCCTGGCAGAGTCCAACATGCACTGGGAACAGGTACAATTTACTGCCGGCAATGCGAACACAGCTCCTGCTGTGGTCGTACAGGGACCGGACAGCCCTTAGCAAAGAGCCCCGAACCCCATACTCCTAGAGCACCCCAAAAGGCGCCACGAGGGACATGATCGAATGCCTTCTCCAGGTCCACAAAACTCATAAGGACTGGTTTGGCAAACTCCCATGAACCCTCGAGGACACAATGGAGAGTATAGAGCTGGTCCAGTGTTCCACGACCGGGACGAAAACCACACTGCTCCTCCTGGATCCAAGGTTCGACCTTACCGGGAAGGCTGAGGAGTGTAATTCCTCTGTAATTGGAACACACCCTCCGGTTTTCCTTCTTATACAGAGGGACCACCACCCCGCTGCCAGTCCAGTGGTACTGTTCCCGAACACCATGCGATGTTGCAGAGACGTATCAGCCTAAAAAGTCCCACAACATCCAGAGACCTGAGGTACTCGGAATGGATCTCGTTTACCCCCAGAGCCTTGCCACAGAGGAGCTTGCTGTTACAAACCATTTCCTAGGGAAAAAAGGAAGGTAACGCAGTAGCTTTAATGTAGGGTAAGGAAGGGCATTTAACAAACTTAGGGTTACAATACAAAAATAAAAGTCAACAAAAGGAGGCTCTATGAGTACAAAATCAGTAAAGTGGCATGCCAATTAACAAACAGAATCTGGCAGCAAAGAGTAACAGGGGGCGGGTCCTTTTGAACTGAAGCAGCCACAGGGGGAGGGCAACGATTGGCCAAGCCTTGATTGCCCCTCCAATCGCACATAGAGCGGGGCTGTCAATCAACGCCAGCTGTGGGGCACACCGGAGGGGCCGAGAGAGAGAGAGCGAGAGAACAAGGGAGAGGCACACGGTAGGAGGAGCTGGAGGCCAGGGGCCGTAACACTCCCCCCATAAAGATACAACCTGGAGTATTACACAAAATTTTTCTTCAGAATGTTACAAATATCTTTTGCCAAATTAACTTACCTACATTATGGACAGGGCATCAGCAAACACATTCTCCGAACCCTTATTATGGCGAATTTCCAAGTGGAAATCCTGCACCATCAGCGCCCACCGCATCAGCCGTTGGTTGTGATTGTACATGCGTGACAAAAACATTAGGGGGTTATGGTGAGTAAGTACTGTGACAGGCTGAGTGCAGGACCCAAGATACACCTCAAAATGCTGGAGAGCAAGCAACATGGACAACGTTTCTTTCTCTATAGTGGAAAATTTGAGCTGATGTTTATTAAATTTGCGGGAGTAACTCACCGGGTGGTCCACACCTTCTGCATCCTCCTGTATTAGGACTGCACCTGCTCCAACTGCATTGGCATCTACCTCAAGTTTAAATGGCTTAGAAGAGTCTGGAGCAGCGAGCACCGGGGCATGACACAAAAGGGACTTGACACTATCAAAGGCAGATTTACACTCTGAGGTCCACTTAAACTCTACTTTGGGACTGAGCAGATTTGTTAAAGGCAGAACGACGCTGGAAAAATTTCGACAAAAACTTTTGTAATAGCCTGCCATGCCCAAGAAAGAGCGCAGCTCACGTTGGGTGGCAGGAGGAGGGTAGGCTTTTAGGGTGGCGACCTTAGCCTCTAGGGGACGAACTTGGTCCTGACCAACCTCACGTCCTAAGTATGTGACACTAGCCTTTCCAAACTCACACTTGGCCAAGTTAGGGGTAAGAGAGGCAGCCGCTAGGCGCGCAAACACTTGTTGGAGCGTGTTGATATGGTCTTCCCACGAGACAGTATACTATCAAGTCATCCAAATAGGCATTGCAATTAGGGAGACCCTGCAGGACAGTATTTACAAGACGTTGAAAGGTAGCAGGAGCGTTACACATTCCATAACAGTGTACTGCATGAAGTAGTCGGGGGTGGTAAATGCAGATATTTCAGACGCATGATCAGTTAGCAGCATTTGCCAATAACTTTTTAACAGATCAAATTTACTAACATATTTAGTGGAACCGAGGTTGTCAATACAATCTTCCATGCGGGGCATGGGATAGGAGTCAGGAACAGTAACAGCATTAATTTTGCGATAGTTGGTGATGAAGCGGGCGGAACCATCAGGTTTGCCTACAACTAAACAGGGTGAGCTCCACACACTTGTACTGTGTTTGTCTAAACCGTTGTATAACAAATATTCAGCTTCTTGTTTCATTAGTGAGCGCTTCACAGGGTTTACGCGATAGGGGTGCTGGCGAATGGGACGCGTATTTCCTACATCTATGCCATGTGGTATAACGGTGGTGCGGCTTGCCACATCTCCAAAGAGGCAAGGGTATTCATGAATTAAATTTATTATGTCACGTTGGTGGTTCGGTGACAGATGAGTTAAATGAGACGGCAATGTTCTTAAAATTTCGGAGTTTGGGAGATGAGGGCTTTGCTGTTTGCGGTTGCCTAAACCATTCTCATCAGTTGTTTGAGCGGCCACGATTAACACGGACGCGCACAGGGGCGGGGTTTTAGGTTCTGCTGAGCCTGGGTCACGACAGTGATACCTTTTTAACATGTTGACATGGCAGACGCGAGATTTTCGTTTACAGTCCGGGGTACTAATAATGTAATCCGGGCCAGTGATTTTTTGTTTAATCATGTAAGGGCCGGGAAATTTTGCAGAAAGCGCATGGCCTGGGATGGGAAGAAGGACAAGTACTTTGTCACCTACATTAAATTCATGTTTCACAGCCTTTCTGTCAAAACGATGCTTCATTTTTGTCTGAGTATTGGCTAAAGTTATTTTGGCCAGTTCGTTGGCTTTCAGGACACGTTCACGAAATGTACTAACATAATCTAGTAGGTTATTAGAAGAAGAAGACGGGGAAAGGAACTTTTCCTTTAGTGCCTTTAAAGGGCCACAAAAGGAATGAGCAAAAACCAATTGGACCGGGCTAAAACCTAAGGATTCCTGGACAGCATCTCTAGCAGTGAACAGGACAAACGGAACACCCTCATCCCAACTTCTACCCGTTTGGAAACAATACTTTTTTAACATGGATTTTAAAGTTTGGTACCAACGTTTCAAAGCGCCCTGGGACTCGGGATGGTACGCACTTGAGAGTACGTGTTGAACGCCCAGTGTGTGGAGTACTTCTCTGAATATGTTTCACTGGAAGTTAGCTCCTTGGTCAGTTTGGATTATTCGAGGCAAACCAAAAAGGGTGAAAAAGTGCGTCAATGCTTTTAGCACTGAACGGGAATTAATTTTTTGCAGAGGAATAGCTTCAGGAAAACGAGTGGCAGCGCACATAAAGGTAAGTAGGTACTCATATCCACTGAGAGTTCGGGGTAGTGGGCCAACACAGTCAATTATGACACGGTCGAAAGGCTGATCAAAAGCAGGGATAGGATGCAGAGGTGCTTGGGGAATTGTTTGGTTAGTTTTACCCATAACTTGACACACATGGCAGGTGCGACAATTTGTAGTTACATCTTTTTTCATACCAGGCCAGAAGAATTGGTTAAGAACAGACCGGTACATTTTGGTTACCCCCAAGTGTCCAGACCACTGGCTTTCATGGCCTAAAGTTAGGATGAACGGACGATACTTAGTATGAATTACAATTTGGCAAACTGTTTTAAGATTTTGTTCCTCCGCACAATTTGGGGACCATTTACGCATTAGTATATCATGGTAAAGGAAGTAGCCGGGTTTTGCGTTGTCCAGTTGTTTCTCACTCACCACATTAGAAAATAGGGAGCGTAGTGTTGGGTCCACCCTCTGCTCTGTGCACAGCTGGTCACAGGAGCACGGTAATGGCAAATTTTCTGTAGGGGGAGAAATCAGTGGGTTAGCGGTGGTTAGGTTTTTGTGGCAGTTGGGCTATACCGTGGGGTTTTGCCTCCGGCTTTGGAACAGAGGGTTCGGATATCGCAGTAGCAAGAAAAGTGTCAGACAAGTTTATTTCAGGGTTTTTGCGCACGGCTCCGCGTGTGATGGCACAGACTGGATACAGTTCTGATGCACCAGAAAGTGCATCGCCACATGACGGGGAATCAACTACCTCGAGGGAAGGAGTTACTTTACCCCCTGCAATGTCATTTCCCATCAGCATTTCTACTCCTTCTATGGGCAATGCGGAACAGATAGCTACAGGAAAAATGCCGGAAACGAGTTTAGATTTTATATGGACAAAATGAACAGGCGTGGGACTAACTCCCATTTCTATTCCCCGCAGTATAGTTTGGTACCCACAGGACGACCCAGGAGAAAACGGGAGAGCACTGGATAAGATAACTGTCTGGGAGCCACCAGTGTCTCTCTGGTTACGGATGGGGTGCTGATCAGATGCTTCACCGGTCAAAGAAACTAGTCCCTGAAAAATAAATGGCTCAAAATACCAGTCAGCCTTTAGGCCGGCATTGGGGACTAAGCTACATGGGTCTGATTTAATGAACCCAACGCCTTTTGTTTGGGGTGCGGGCAAGTCCGCTTTTCTTTTGAGGGCAGAGCAGTCACCGATGAGATGTCCAGGCAGGTGGCAATAATAACATTCTCTTTCATCCGGTTGAATTTTGCAGTGTTAACTGGAGAAGTCGGCCTATTGGTTGCAGGGTTTGACACACGTAACCTCTCACCCAGATTTACTGAAAAATTTGACTTATGAGTTAACACATACTTGTCGACTAAAACAGCAGCGTCAGACAGAGTTTTCACCTTTTGTTCATTCAAATAAACAAGCAATCGATCAGGGAGGTTTTTCTTAAAATCCTCTAATAAAATTAGCTCCCGTATTGTATCAAAATTTTGGGCTTTAGCAGAAGAACACCACTTATCAAATAACGTTCCTTTTTCCCGAGCAAACGCAACATAGGTACGGCTTGGGGCTTTTCGGAGATTTCTAAATTTTTGCCGATAAGCCTCCGGTAGCAACTTGTAGGCACGTAAAATGGCAGTTTTGACTGTGTCATAACTCAGACTTTCAGTTAGGGGAAGTGCAGCAATAATCTCCTGAGCTTTGCTGTACATTTTGCTTTGCAGCAGGAGGGGCTAAACATCACGAGGCCAACTTAAAGCCATTGCAATTCGTTCAAAAGCTGCGAAATATGAGTCAACTTCACTCTCTCTGAATATTGGGACAAGCGGAATATATTTACTCATGTCAAGCGCTGGGCAAGTCTGAGCGGTGGAGGAGAGGGCAGATGCAGCGAGTCCAGGGCTGGTAGGACTGAGCGGGAAGCGGCCTTCGGCCTCTAGCTCAAGGTGTCTCAGTTTCACAGCCGTGTCAGCCTCAATCTAAAGTTTTCTGATTTGCAACTCGAGTTCAGCTCTATGATTCCGTTCTTTGTCCTTGGCCTCCATTTGGATGCGCGCCAAGCGCACCTTACGCCAAGCAGTATCCTTGGACCTGGGAGAGGAGGTAGACGAGAGGGTATCAAACCGGGGGAGCGTGAGCGGTTGCTCAGTCCATTCATCAGCCCCAGCAATCGAACCCTCCGCCCTAGGAGGAGTACGCGGAGGTCTCTCCTCATGCTTCGGGGTAATCGTGAGCACAGGGTTTAGAGAAGGCACTTCTCCAGCCTCTGGAAAGGATAGCACGCCCTTCTCCACCAACCCGTCCCTCACGAGCAGCTTGAGTTAATCTTTTCTGACCGTTCTGGGGTAAGAAATGTTGAAATATTCGGCAATAACAATTAACTCCTTCTTTTTGCAAACAACAATTTTATCGATTGTGGGGTTATCCAGAAATTCCTGTAGGTCGAATGATGCCTTTTTTTTTTTTTTTTTTTATCCAATTAAAATTAGCTTACCCTGCACTTACCTACTAATTAAATTTGGCCACTTATTATCCGGGAATGATTGTTGCATCCCGGACGAGCCCCCAATGTGTTACAAACCATTTCCTAGGGAAAAAAGGAAGGTAACGCAAGATCGTATAATATAAGTAGCTTTAATATAGGGTAAGGAAGGGCATTTAACAAACTTAGAGTTACAATACAAAAAAAAAGGCAACAAAAGGAGGCTCTATGAGTACAAAATCAGTAAAGTGGCATGCCGATTAACAAACAGAATCTGGCAGCAAGGAGTAACAGGGGGCGGGTCCTTTTGAACTGAAGCAGCCACAGGTGGAGAGCAACGATTGGCCAAGCCTTGATTGTCCCTCCAATCGAACATAGAGCGGGGCTGTCAATCAACGCCAGCTGTGGGGCACACCGGAGGGGCCGAGAGAGAGAGAGAGAGAGAACAAGGGAGAGGCACACGGTAGGAGGAGCTGGAGGGCAGGGGCACTGTGTAGTACCCCTCCCAGGGACTCCAAGAAGGCCAGGTACTCTGCACTGCTGTTTGGCCCGTAGGCAGTGAGAGACCTGTCCCTGACCTGAAGGCGCAGGGACGTGACCCTCTCGTTCACCAGGGTGAACCCCAACACGAGGCGGCTGAGCTGTGGGGCAATGAGCAAGCCCACACCAGCTCTCACCGCCTCTCCCCGCGGGCAACGCCAGAGAAATGAAGAGTCCAGTGATGATGTCCCATTGGGCACCACAGTTTTCTAAATTTCTAAATTAATTTCTAAATCAGTGGACTTGTTTCTTTGATTAAGCCTTTTTAGATAAATATTTCTATTTAAAATGTGCAAATTATAATATAATGATCCACGGGTGTCACATAAGCAAAATATGTCTTCTTTAAAGAAGAGTTATTACACTTCTATGAGTTATTATTTGCTAATACATAACATATTTAGATCATCAAGTTAGCTTAGAAACTGCTATATTCACTGAAAATATTCAATTAGATAAATTAATAATAAATAAAATAAATTAAATAATGTAGATTGAAAATGAAATTAAAAATGTAAATAAAAATTTGAGTCCCCCTTCCCTTGATGTGCTAAGTTAGTCTACCTTCAGAGTACTATCCCGCTAATGAAACTACTGTACATTGCATCAGGTTTGTGAAGTTGTAGTGTATTGTTCTGTTTCATGCTTTTGTATATTTATGACAAATGGCTGAATGGGAGCATGGATGACTTAGGCTTGCAGGCTGAGCGTTGGACAGCCTGGGAGAGATTTCTACTAAAACAGTCATGGATGACATCTAAAACTTCTTCTGGCATGTTTTTGATGAGGGAACAATGTTATAACATAGACTGTTCCAAAAAGTCTATTTTGCATAATACCCCTGTTTAAGTGGAGTTGGCTTTCTAAAAATCTGACCCGTAAACTTATCCTGGTCACGTCATCTTCTTTTCCCCATAGGAATACATTAAATACCATATTGTGGAACATTCCAGGAAAAGCAAAAGCATAAATTATTTTACTCATTCGTTCAACCCTATATATGGTTGCAAGAATTTGAAATAGTGGTCATAATACTTTTATAACTTTTCGTTAGAGACATGAGAGTGGTGTTAAGATGCTGAATGTTCAAGTATCAATACATTTAACTCCAAGATATCTAAAGCAGTGCTGTACAGTTTATGGTAGTGTAAACAGAAGTGGGTAGTACTTTTAAAAGAAATTTAGAATAATTTTCTAGGAGCATACTTTTACTCCTACTTGAGTAATATTTTCAAGAAACAATACTCTAATAATATAAGTTTTGGTTTTGAGTAAGTTTACAAGTGACTTACTTATTTTGACAATATGAAATGTTCAGCTCCCTCAGTTATATGTTTTTCTCACTTTTGTGTCTATCTTTTGAAAATACCACATTTTGCGAATGATTTAAACTTTTGTCCTTCCAATGACATTAACTTCAAATCATACAGTTTCTTTTTAAGTAACTCTTACATGAGCAGTAATTTTTCACTCTCTTACTCTTACTTATGTAATTTTTTGGAACATTACTTTGTACTTCTACTTGAGAAGTTACTGAGAGTAAATGCTTATTGGCAGTTGGAGGAGGTACAGTGGGAGCATGGCGAGGTCTAGCCCAGGCCTGGGTGGTACAGCTTGGATTAACTTTGTGAGTGCAGTGGGTGGAAAGCTTCTGTAATTGTGCCTGGATAAATCATATATAAACCATGTTCCAAGCCTGGGGACATAGTAGGACTTTGAAATCAAAAGTTTCTGTGTTTTGAGACTGTTTTTTGGAAAATGGTCAATGGAAGTAATTAGAAAATGTATTTAGTTGGTTGTCCATTCCCATTCATGTCACAACAGAAAGCTAGCCCATCCTAAAGGGATTTTACAAAAGTAAAATAGTTAGGATTTAATCTCAGCTAACCAAGACATGCTGTCATTGTGTCCTTGGGCAAGACTCTTCACGGTGCAGATTAGCAGCAAATGTGGCCACATAAGTTACTTACTGCCACCATGTGCTTGTCTCCAAGGAGATTTGATTGCCTTTGCCTGAGATTTTGTACAGTATGGCATTAAACGTGACACCACCAGCCCAAGTTACAAGTCAGATCTATGGAGGCGTGATCTCGTTTTTTGTTTTCTTTACCAATAAAATACTGGTAATTAAATAAATGCTAGATGCATATGTTTAATGCCATACTGTGGATTATTTAAAGGAGAAAAATTAAATCACCATGGATAAAACTAATTGGCACACCCTCCACTTGAAAAGTTACATAGCGCACCTTTAATCTTTTATGGTCAAACTAAAAATCTGAACTCAGTAACATTAATAGGCAGTTTTGCTGTTAGCCTCACTACTCCCTGTCCAATTGTATCTATCTATTATTGTATATATGTAAGGGAATTTTGAGTTTCATTAAAATCTTGTTGCAGTTTTAAAATATATAATAATATGAAACAATATTTAAAGATGAGGCAGTGGACAGGGAGCTGCGGGTGCCACATGTTAACTGAAGTATTTTACATCTAAGAATAATTGGGTCATCTTTATTTTAATTAATTTGAATTTTAGTAGGTTGTTTATGTTTTTTGATTTTAAGAAAAGCTCTGTTAACTGAGACATAGTGAGTGCTGCTGTGCGCAGAGACTCTCTTTACAGACATCCCTTTTGGCTCAGTGGTTAGACCTACAGCACATGTGCAAGGCAACTTCTGATGTCTTTGGAAGTTTTTTTTCCCCCAATGTCTGGATGTGCTCAAACACAGGGCTCCTTTAAAATGACTCTATAACTTCTGGTCCTGAATACAATCGCTTTAGGGTCTGTAGACAGTTAAAGGACCTATAAGGAAATATTTTGCAAAAAATGACTTTTTGGAGCTTTCTACAATGTTTTAAAGTTATTCCCACATCAAAAAACAAACCTGAAAAGATTTTAGATGTCAGACATTCATATTATCTGCCCTCCCGGGCACTATTAGGACAGTCCTTACGGTTAGCTGTATGATTCTGTCCAATGCACCACCCACAAGTCTACGTCACCCATGCTCCCACAGGACAATTCTCTATAAATAATCAAAAGCTTGATACAAAACTGTACAAAGCAACTTGACAAACCTGATGTGATGTGCAGTAGTTTCATTTGCGGGGTGCACGCTAATTGTGTATTAACACTCTGAAGTGAATATAGCATTTTTAAAACAACAAAAGATAACATGGCAATCTTAATATGTTGAGTGTTAGCAATTAATACTCCATAGAAGTAAAATATCCCCTTTTTATAAATATTTCACATCTATGAAACTTTACTAAACTATTTCCAAGAAAAGAATTGGATGCAGTGAATTAATGTAACAGAATTTCAAATGCCCTCCGCTCCCTGGTGTATCCCTTTATTCCTCTGTTCTGGACATTACCTTTACTTCGTCCCATCGTCTTAACCTCTCTAATCTTCTGCCCTCTCCAGCTCTGCACCAGTCTGTACACATGGTCACTTTGGCTAACTGCTAGCTAGAACAATAAATACATAAACACAAATAAATAAAGATTCTGCTAAGCTTTCTCATCCTTTTATTCAGTCATTTTATTTATTTTGAAGGGTATGCACATTGGACATACTCAGTTTACATAGCATTGAAATTAGACCAAAGGCTCTGTTTGGAAGAAGGGGGTTGAGCAAGTCAAGTCTTTCCAGTGGGAATAGTTGTTAGCTGTGTGCTGTCCTTCTTCTGATTGGAAACCTTTTTGTTGTACAATAAGTGAAGGAAGCTAGTATGCTAGTTTTTGTTTACTGTCATGGCAAAACTCCACACTGGTGTTGTGAAAAGTGCCTATAAACTCATCGATGTGAATAATTACGATGCTTGGGATGCACAAGGTAAGTGAAGAATAACTTTGGACCACTGCAAACTGTTTAAAATGAACTCTGTTTTTCACATTTTTAAAACAGCAAAAATCTGCACCTTGAAGAGTTTCTTGTTGCAAGATATTTGCTTCTTAGGTATGGAGTTGTTTGCAACTTGTGTACAATTTTAAACAGACTTTCTAATCATACCAGTGTTTATTTCCTTCTTCATCCCTCCAAATGGGACTTTTATATAACTTCACCATCTTGTTTTTGTTTTTGGACTTTCACCTCCGCACTGTCAGGGGGAGCAGCGCTTTGTGGAGACTGTCAGCTGGGATTGATGGATGAACTATTAGCCCATATCAGAGCCAAATGAATTATTCAAATGATGCGGGCGCACAGTGGGGACTCTGTTTGAAAGTGGCTTTTGGTGAAGACAGGCCTCATTTAGCGGTGGTTAAAGGCAATGCTAACCGTGACCACATGGCATAATACAAGACAGTGTGAAAAGGGGCTGTTTGAAAATGTTTGCTGTGAGGACTTCCGCTTTGAGGGTTGGGATGAAAGATCATGCCATGAAACACCATTGCATTTGGCAATTAGCAAAAAGCTAAGTATATGGTTACACTGGGTCTTGTAATGTATAAAACTTGTTTTCCCTGTAGTTTAGCAATGCACTGACCCATATTTTTCAATTCCAGTCTCAAGTATCTGCCAGCACCGATATTAACCGATACCAGTGCATAGCCTGCAACAGCATTTATTTACTTAAAACAAAAATAATGAAGACAAAAGTGATCCAGTGTTATGTAGCTGTAATTTATTCCTCAACAAACTACAGAACAACTTTATATAAATGGATTTGGCACCGATATCTGATACCAGTATCGAATCGGTGCATCCCAACTTTAGACCTTTACAAATTTCAGTCTTCTATCAAATCTTAATCTGAGTTTCAGCCAATCAGTTCAGTTGAATTATTGCTAACAAATAGATCGAAAACATACATTTTTAAAGGTGCACTATGTAACTTTTCCGATGGGAGTTTTATTGCTTTGTATTGCTTTTATTGCTGGTGTTATTGCTTTGTTTCACTTTAGAGCAGACATGCCAGTATAGTGCATGCACCGCAAATATTACAAATTCCAGAATGCTTTGCAAATACATTGGCGTCGTCTGTTAACATTCATTAGCATTTGCTACCTGTTGCCTCACTCAAATTTAATCCACAACTTCTGAAAAAACATGCCGATGTTGTTAAAATTTTTCAATAGTTTGGCCCGCGACTTAGTCCCAGTTTTTAATTTTGGCCCTTTGTGAATTTGAGTTTGACACCCCTGCTTGAGAGAACTAAACTTTTATCTCCATGGAGACATCACAAGGTCAGGTTAGAGGTCAGATCTGTAGAGAGGTCATCCTGCTCATATGTAAAAATGCATGTTTTCCGAGATATTTTTTAACTATAAACACGCCTGTAATTGAATAAATGCCAGATTGAGAAGTTTAATGCTGTATTATGCAACATTAAGGCAAAGAAATAACACCTTCATGGCGAAAATGACGAGCACTGTTCCCTCTAAGCTGCACGCGTGTGCAATTGCGCACTGCTGACACGGTCTCCGCACACAGAAAATCTGTGCTGCGCACAAAAAAAATCAAACCAGAGTTGAAAATAAAATAAACACACAACAATTCATTCTGCGCTATTTTTCAATGTGAGTCAGTGAGTGTGACCGGTGACAAGCTGCTCCAGCCAGTTATGTGATTCACATAGGTATTTGCGCAGCTCATCAACGTCATTGACATGCGTCTTCATGCGCCGCTATCAGGGTTTTAGCCGATATGACCGGCGTGGAGTGAAAACTCGCTAATTATTCTAAGTGCTGTTTAACCCCTTTACATTCCAATGGCCCGCCCTCGGGCAAAGATCCATGCGTAAAATTACGCACGCGTAATTGCGTAATTTTACGCACTGTTTTGCAGCAGTTTTGCATTTTAAACATGACCAAACGGACAAAAGAAAGGAAGTACACGACCGAGGACACTGTGGATGTTTGTACAAGTTAAACTAGAGGCATCTGGGACCCGGAGCAGTTCGTGGAACCAAGTGAAGATCTCATGGTGGACTCAGGAGCAGAGGACCTTATGTTTTGATGGACTGGATGCTGATAAGTAAGTGTGGTTTATTCTGCTATTGACTTAATTGTGGGTCAAATGTGTATTATGTGTAATCATTAGAATTAGCTAATGCCAATCTGCGCCCCCTCCGACCACCACCAATCATCACGCACACACCACTTGGGTGAAGTGTCTTGCCTAAGGACACAATGACAGAAGTTGGTCCGAGCGGGACTCGATCCTCCAACCTCTGTCACAGAATGACTGTTACACTGTCACATGTACAGTGTATTTTTAGTTTCCAGTGTGTGTTTGTTTACATTTCGAAGTGTATGTGTTTATTCACTGTTTGTAGTGTGTGGTTTTTAAATATATATTTATTTTGACCCATACCACTTGTTTTGAATATATTTTATATACAAATACACATTATATATTGTGTTTTGATATGATATGTAAATGTGTGGTGATAGAGCAGCTGGGTGTGCGGATACAGATTCCTCTCAGTGTGTATTGGTCGTTGAATATGGTCACTGGTTTATGAGTTGCAAAAATCAAATGATCGTGTCATATACTGAAAAAGAGTTACCGGACTGTCTCCCAGACAATCTCACTCAGTGCACAGCAAAAGCTTCACACAATGGCTTATACTCATAATACAAGCCAGAGCTTTATCATAAAAATCTTAAGTGTGTTTTCAGCATTGGAGTTTACAGTTGTCTTGGTTTGGTTGGAAGCTCATGTTTTGCCATAGTTAAAATTAAATATTTATATTTATTTATTTATTGGTTTATTTGACAGGGTCAGTGTACATTAATAGCATTGCTGCAAATGCACCAGAATTAGCCAAAAGGCTATTTTTCATCTGTTGTCCTTGGACAGATGGCAGACCAGTCTCCCTAAAAACAAGAGTAAAAATATTATACCATCATATCACACCAATTCTTGCGTCTTTGCACTGGCTTCCTGTTAATTTTAGAGTTGATTTTAAGATTTTATTGTTTGTTTTTAAAGCTTTGAATGGTCTGGCCTCAGATTACATCTCAGACCTCATCAAAATTTACACCCCGGTGCGCGCTCTGAGGTCTGAGGGCCAGCTCCAGCTCGTGGTCCCTAAGACCAGACTTAAAACCAGAGGGGACAGGGCCTTTTCTGTGGTTGGACCTAAACTGTGGAACGCCCTGCCCCCCCACGTTCAAACAGCTCCCACTGTAGAGTGTTTTAAGTCTCGTCTTAAGACCCACTTTTATTCTCTGGCTTTTAACACCGCGTGAGTTGTGTGGTCCTCTGTGTTTTTTTTATTTATTTTTATGTGTTTTATTGATTTTATGTACAGTTAGTTATTAGTCAAATTAAATGAGCAACTATTTATTTTTGATTGTTGTTCCTTTTTATTTTATGTCACTTTGTCTCTGTGCAGCACTTTGGAAACAATTTGTTTATGAAATGTGCTATATAAATAAAGTGGATTGGATTGGATTATACAGCGAAAATTACAATATACTATAGAAAAAACATTAAAAACAGATATAACAAACACTGTCAACAAAAGTGTTCAGAAACGACAAACAAAACACAGGCATCATACAAGACAGTCCACAGCCATTCCACAACATCCAACTCAAGAGAAAACACAAGTGCTCGTCTGGTTAGTCAGGGGGAAGTCATTAGTATTGTTAATGCAGACATGTTTGATGTGTTATGAACCATTTTTTAAATGTTTTTTGAACAGAATATAGGTGCTTATTTCTCTGATGAATACTTCCAATAGCATTAACATACTACACAGGTCATGAGCAAGATTTTTGTCATTTTCATTGTCTAAGTGGCTAAAGCACTTTATTAAAAGTCTTATAACAGAAATGTAAATGTGGTAATTTGATTCTTTTAATAAACCATTTAACATGGATGGATGTGATGCAGCATGACCACAGTGTGCACATCTGATGTTGCTCACAGTGGTCCATGGGACTGCTCAGGGAGTTTGTGTGTTTGTTCAGACTCATGAAAAATTAGAGGGAACATTGCTGACGAGTAACTTGACCTGAGGACCTGCTTTAAATAAATATAATACCATATTGTGGAACATAACAGGCAATACCATACCATCTCCATGGAGACAAGCAGGTGGCAGACCCTTCAAGCTAGTGGACTTTTCACGATCCTGTTTTCTTCGTAAAATGGTAGTTCTTTTTCCCTAAAAAACTTTTCTATAGAAATATTAAGGTGGACAAATTCCTGGGTTGTAGAATGGTTAGTGTGTTAATACATTTTCACTGAAAGATATCTAAAGTAATAGCCTAAGAATAATTGTGTTTTAGTGGAGTTTACTTATTGACGGTTTATGGGGCAGAAGAAACAGGTTATTGATGTAGTGTATGTGGATGGTTGTATAGAAGCCCTGCAGAGACATTCTGTTGTTTTTGTTGGCCTATAAAACATCAAACCAACATCAAATACATGCTCTAAGCTTCTTTCAAAACTAATAAGAAGAAATGTTTTTATTGTTTTAAGTTAGGAAAGAGCCTAAATAAAAGAACTAGGATGTAAATGTATTTGTGTTGCATAAAGGTGCACTAAGTAACATTTCTGGTTTATTTGAGGAAATCCTGTTATATAAAGCCAAATTTTTGGAGGCTTGTGCCATGTTATAGCATTGTTCCCTCATCCCTCCAACATCCCTAAATAGGATGTATATGTCACCCATGTATGTTTGAGTAATCTAGCAATATCTTCCAGACTATTTAAACCCTCCATACAGTTAGCACTACAATCATATCCAAAGCTCAGCCCGCAAGTCTACGTCACTCATGCTCCCGCAAAACAAAATTCTCCATAAATATACAAAAGCAGGATACAAGACAATACACTAGAATTTCACAAAGCTGATGCAATGTGTAGTAGTGTCATTTCATTTGTTTGTACCAGATTGTAGCTTATAGCTAATTTCCATCTGTAGTCCTGGAAAGGGGAGACAACACAAACACAAAACAACTTTACAATATACAAATATACAATAAAATAAATATTTATAAATTAAAAGTGCAATGTAATGTAATGTAATGTAATGTGGTGTTATGTAATGTAATGTTGTAACAGTATTGGTCTGGTAATCTGGGGGCCATCAGGTGATACCCATAAGGGTAACATCTGATGGCAAAATACCCATCTGGTATTGTTAGTGTGAGCATGTTTGGTGCTCCAGAATCCAATTTTTGACAGCCTGTGAAAAGCTGTAAAAATTAGTCATGTTCTTTAGATTGTCTGGAAGACCATTCCATTCCTTGATGGCTTTATAGGAAAAGGCTGATTGAGAGAGGGCAGACTTTCTTTTAGGAACATTGCAGTCGCCTCTACTTGTAAGGTGTGAGCGAGGCTGGATGTAGGTCTGAAGAGGAGGTGGGGCGGCGTCATGTAAAACTTTATGGACCAGACGGATATCAGAGTACCTGATCGAGTTGTCGAAACTTAGTATTTTATATTTTTCTAAAACATGGCAATGATGGTAACGCCTTGGCTTTTTATTGAGAATTTTCAGGGTCTGATTATGTAAAGATCTAAGAGATTTTAGAGCTGTTAGGTTAGCCTGAGACCATCATTATATGCAATACAAAATATGCATCAAAATATGGCATCAAAGTAAGACTTTGCAACTTCTAGTGATAACGCTTTCCTAATATGTTGAAAGTTCGCAATGTTAAACTTCAAGACATTACAGGTCTTTTTAATGTGTTTTTTAAAGTTAAGTGAAGGGTCCAATATGACACCTAGATATTTAACCTCTTCAACATTTTGATCATGCAATTATCCACATAAATATTTGGGAAGACATTTTGAGTGTTTTTGTTTGAGAAATATTAGTGACCGTCTTCTCAGTGTTCAATGCAAGGCAGGAGTTGTTAAGCCACTCTAGTGCTTTTGCCATTGTGGTGGATAGCTTAGCAGCAACAGAATTAGCGTCAGAACCATGCACAAAAAAGACTGTATCGTCAGCATACATTAAGACTTCTACATCACTGCAGATGGAGGGCAGGTCATTAATGTATAGACTGAAGAGCAATGGCTCCAGAATGGACCCTTGGGGCATGCCTGTAGTACAGGCGAGGTACAGTGAGGTTTTATCTTTTATTTTTACGCACTGGTAACAGTCCGCTAGGTATGATTGAAACCAGTTCATAGTATTTGCAGATAAATGGAAGTTTTGTATTTTGGTCAAAAGCACAGAGTGGTTTACAGTTTCAAATGCCTTATGAAGATCCAGGAAAACAGCCCCAACCACCCCCCCTTTGTCAAGACTGGATTAGCACGATGGATGCTGATTGAGTTGCGATAGTGCTCTGAAAGGCAGAGTGTCAGAAATGAAACTTTATTAAAAATGTTAATACTTTGGAAAATATAGGATTTTCAAAAGAATAAAAGGTAACATGGCAATCTAAATATGTTGTGTTACCTAGTCATACCTCAAGTGTAATACTCCCACTTTAAATTAGCATTGCATATTTTCTGTAGAATAGCATATCAGTTTTTAGCAAACAGCTCTAGCTCTAATCCGCAGTTATCTTAGCCATTTTAGCAAAGTCCAATTTCACCCCAAAACCCCATTTACTTTCACGGACACTGCACAGAACTCCTCATATTCCCAGCATTTAACAATTCATGACTTTGATAATTGCTTTCTCATTTTGATCGTCTTTATTTCTGAAAGGCGCTTGAAACAAAGATTCTATTAGCTTCTCACAAATTGCCTTCTACTCTCCACCCATCTCTTAAGCCTGCATTAATCCTACCCACAATGCATTTGGGAGCCCTCCAAATGGCCTGTCTAGACCTGGGTTGCCACTGTTGCCAGGCGGTGACAAAATGGCAAAGTAGTAGCTACAATGTGTTTGTGTAGCTAGCTTCTTTATGATGCTAAATCCGGACCCATGCTTTCACCACAATGGACTAGGACTATTGTACATGAATAGATTTGTGTTTGTTAGAATCTTGGATTAATTTAGTCATATTCAGTCATTCTTTACCCCCAATACTATCTCTCAAAATGAACTGTTTTGCATAATGTTATGTAGTAATAGTAAGTAGTAAGGCAAGGCAAGTTTATTTGAATAGCACAATTCGTACACAAGGTAATTCAAAGTGCTTTACAGAATAAAAAAATACATTAAAATCATGCAAATCAAAACATAAATAATCAGAAATAATCATTATAAAATTACCATTAAAACAGAGTGCAGAATAAAAACCTTTCAGTTATATGCACAGCTAAACAGAACTGTTTTGAGCCTGGATTCAAACATTGTCAAAGTAGAGGCCTGTAGTAGTCATTGTCATTGTCATATTAGTAGTAGTAGTAATTTTTATTTAGATAATTTGTTCATAAGTTAAAATATGAACATTAATAACAGACAAACCAGGTGCTTTCTGTCCCCATGGTTGCTCCCATTAAAATTACCATCAGGTTTTATTGAAAGTGTTGCTAAGCGCTCATTCCCTGCTAAACCAGTGGTGCAAGAGGAAAGAGCGTTACCTTCAATGGCCTTGCTTCGGAATGGCTCTTTGGTTGCTATGATACTCGTGATTAGAATTCCAAATATGGAACTTGGCTCCAAATTGTCCACTATAACTCCTAGCCTCATTGAGCTTGAATTGAATTGGTGACTCAGTAGATTAGATTGAATCAGAATGAAAAAATGTGTTACCAAAGTTGCTGGCATTAGCTATGGGAGATCTCTGCATTATGGCTCCAGCGAGCACAAATATACAGGAAAAAATGAAAACATCCAAAACCCAAAACCAAATCATGTTGACTTTTTCATCTTTTACTGCAAACACAGTCCCTTCGGTCGGAGAGAAGAAATGTGCTGAAGATATGGGACTAGTAAAAAATAAATAAATAAATACATAGAAAAAAAACAAACAAAACAGACAGACAAACAAACAAAAAAAAACTATTTGAATGAGAAAAAAGTAAAAATTGAAAATTGTGGTACTGACAGTTTTGTAAGAAACCATTAATCATCTCCAAATTAATTCATGAATTTTTGCTTTGTTATGCTGTAGTTTTCATCAAAACCATACCTTGATTGTGCATGTTAAAAGGTCCTATATTACGTAAAATTGACTCTTGTGAGCTTTAAGCCATTTTATAATGTTGCTATCTTCTCAAAAACATACCTGGAGTTGTGTTTTGTTCACATATGTTTGAGTAACACTTTTTTATTAGTCTGTCTATGTCTCTAAAGCTCAAAATGCTCTGTGCCACCTTGTGATTTCATGAAGTGGTAGTTTTCAAGTTAACAGCTACCTTTTACGTATTGTTCTGCAGAAATTGGCAATTCTAAAGCTGGAATGATTCTATTGAAGATGTATGGAGGTTAAAAACACTTCATGTATCACCACATGACATCACAATGTGGAACAGAGTGAATGAAACAAAACACAGCTCCTGGTATCTTTGCGAGGAGAAAACAACATTATAACATATATCAGAAAATAGTGTAATATGTGCCCTTTAAAGGGACACTATGATGAATGTCCAATTCCTAAATCCCTGGGACCAGGGTAACAGACCTGTTTGTCTGCTCCCCTGTGCCACCTTAATACATAACACTTGTATAGCACTTTTCATGACTCTCAAAGTACACGGTACAAGACAAAACACACATGAAACAAAGAGATAAAAAAGGAGATGCAGTTATTTGAAGGCAGTTTTGAACAGGCTAGTTTTCAGGACTGTTTTGAAGATGGTGAGTGTGGATGAGTCTCTGATGTGTTTGGGCAGGAAGTTAGTCCTGATGGGGGGGAGACAGGAGGTTGGTATCAGGTGATCAGACAGCACAGGTGGGTGTGTGGTGGTGGAGGAGCTCAGAGTAAGGTAGTGTCAGGGGCAGGTGAGGAGGTGGGCAGGTAGTGTACCCTCTACCAGAATAAGTTCTGATGAACAACAATTCAGTTTTTTTTTCAGTCAATGCAATATGTAAGTATCCATTTTTCCTAATCCTAATTTAAATTTACAATTAGGTTAAGGTGTTAAACAAAAACAATGCAAACGAAGACCGTGAAGAAGAAGAATTGTGCTTGTGTCTGCTATATAGTTATAATCAAAGACACCCGTGGATCATTATGTAATTTGCCCATGGCAATATTGATCTAAAACGACTTAATAACAAGTCCATTGACTTGCCCAGTGGGAGATGACGTTACCGCAAACTTCATCATAACAAAGAGCCGTGGAGCTGTCACCCCCTACCTATGGATAGGTGCAGATCATTTAAACTAAACTATGCAATGCTGCCAAATCCTACGCATATCATCAACTAAAAAAATAAAACTGAAGAATGAACTAAGTACAGAGGAGTAGGCATATGCTGGTGGCATTGAAAATGGGTATTGATTGTCATTATGGTGTCTTGAAAATAAGCGATTAAAGATTGCTCAAACAAGCATAAATCACTCAAAAAAATTATAATTTGACTAGGTAAGTGAGAAGGAAACAACTATAACATGGTTAAATGCTCTGAAAAGTTGATTTTGCAGAATATGCCTGCTTTAAAGAAATTTTTACTTAAAAATGAATAGTACTTGTGGTACGCTTTGTAATAGTAGCAATATCTCTACTTTCCCTTACCCCTATAGCTGTTCCCCTATGGCTCTTAAAATGGAGTGGTAGGACTAAAACGTGTGGTGAAGTGATTGGAAAAAAAGAAAGAATAAAAATAGCACCATGATGGAGCTTGCGTCTGGATGGTAACCTCAGCGTGACCACACTTCTAGATCTGATCCAGGCCAGCACTAAGGAGGCGCCTCACCAAAGACTTCCACAGGCGAAGGCCCAGGGCAGCACAGTCACCCCGCTTCTGAGTGCCTGCGGAGGGGGCAACACAAGCAAGCCCCTAATGGTCCTCTGGTTCACGGATGATGAGATA
This sequence comes from Periophthalmus magnuspinnatus, assembly GCF_009829125.3. Classification (NCBI taxonomy): domain Eukaryota; kingdom Metazoa; phylum Chordata; class Actinopteri; order Gobiiformes; family Gobiidae; genus Periophthalmus; species Periophthalmus magnuspinnatus. The sequence goes on along the minus strand of NC_047138.1, from coordinate 22,003,468 downwards.
TCACGTCACAGCTAATGTTTCCACGTAGAAGTAAGTTATGGTGTCAGACTTGGCCGTTGGACTGTGTAATTAGAGTGTACTTAAGAGCATGTGTGGTGGGATTTGATAAAGCTGCTGTCTCGTACACCCTTTCCAAAATAAATGACTACGGACTATTTGTATGTTTTTACCAGAAAGATATTAAGTAAAATTTTGGAAAACGTTTTGAAGTTTTGTTGTTTTTTTTTGTTTGTTTTTTTGTACCAGAAGATGCATGTGCCACTACTTGTTGTGAAATACATAGACAGAAGAAAGAATGTCTTTTGTATCAGAAGATGCACATGCCACTATGAATTTTCACATTTTGTTGGTAGATACATAGATAGCTGATGGATAGACAGAAAGTCTTTTGTACCAGAAGATAGCTAGATGGTGTGTGCGTGTGTGTGTGTGTGTGTGTGTGTGTGTGTGTGTGTGTGTGTGTGTGTGAATGGGTGAGTGGTTCCTTGAAGTAAAGTGCTTTGGCTGCCTTAATAGGTAGAAAAGTGCTATGTACAGTTGAAACCAGAAGTTTACATACACTATATAAAAAGACACAAACTTTTTTTTTCCTCATTTCTATTTGCTAAATGCCAGAATAAAGAGAAGGATTTTTTACGCAATTTTTCATAACTCATAACATAACATAAGTCATATACATTTCATTAGTATTTGGTGCCATAGTATTTAAAATGTATGACTTGGGTCAAATGTTTTGGATATCCTTCCACAAACTTCTCACAATGGGAGGATTTTTGGCCCATTCCTCCTGACTGGTGTAACTGAGCCACGTTTGTGAGTATTGCTCGCACATGCCTTTTCGGGTCTGCCCATACATTTTTAGATTGAAAATAGGGCTTTTGTGATGGCCACTCCAAAACACTGTCTTTGTTATCCCTAAGCCACTTTGTAACCAGTTTGGCAGCATGCCTCGAGTTATTTTCCATTTGGAAGACCCATTTGCTCCCAAGCTTTAACTTCCTGGCTGATGTCTTGAGATGTTGCTTCAGTATTTCAACATAATGTTCTTTCCTCACAATGCCATCTATTTTGTGAAGTGTACAAGTCCCTCCTGAAACAAAACAGCCTGCAACATGATGCTGCTACCCCCATATTTCAAACTTGGGATGGTGTTCTCTGGCTTGAAAGCTTACCCCTTTTTCCGTCAAACGTAACAATGCTCATTTTGGCCAAACAGTTAAATTTTCTCCAAAATTAAAGTCTACCTGTGTACCTGTGTGCATCTGCAAACTGTAATCTGGCTTTCTTATGTAATGGGTTTTCAGCCCATGTCGGTACAGTACTTGTTTCACTGAGGATAATGACACTCTTATCAGCTTCAGGCTGCATCTTCACAAGGTCTTTTGCTTTTGTTCTTGGGTTGATATGCACATATCGACCAAAGCACATTTATCTCTAGGACACAGAACCCATCTCCTTCTTGAGCGGTTTAATGGTGGAACTTTCTCATGGTTTATAATTGCATATAAATGTTTGAACAGATGAACGTGGCGCCTTCAGGCATCTGGAAATTGTACCCAAGAATTAACCAGACTTTTGCAAGTCCACAATTCTCTTCCTGATATTTTGGCTGATTTCTCTTGACTTTCCCATGATGTTACACCAAGAAGCCATGTGTTTCAGGTGTGCCTTCAAATACATCCACAGATGTGTCTACTTAACTCAAATCTTGTCTAAAGAAGCTTCCAAAGATTTCTGTCTGACTTTGAAGAAAGTCATGAAAAATTGTCTAAAAAAATCCCTCTCTCATTATTCCGGAATTTAGCAAATAGAAATCAGTTTGGTAATCCTAACTGACCTAAAACAGGGAAATTTTAGCCTGATTTTATATCAGACAATGAGAAAAAAAGACAAAGACAAAATAGACAAATATGTGTCTTTTTATATAATGTGTGTAAACTTATGGTTTCAACTGTATATTGCCAGCTACTCTTAAAGTCATCGGTTCAGTCCCCATTCCACAAATATTATAAAGTCATTATTGTGACTGACTGAGACAAATCTTAGCAGGTTGACTCCGGCTTCCGTCCCCTTCTACTGCCTAAAGAAATGCATTCAAAGCAGTTTTTCACACTGACATAAAGTGCAGCATAATGGGACAAAACCTGAATCGATAATGTTAATGAATTATCTGCTAACCTCATCTTCGTTCTTTTCTTTCTAATTACTGACACAACAATAAAAGTTAACAAATGGAACCTTCTTGGATGATTTATCACACATTAAAAACTTGGCAATCTACATTCACTTCACGGTTGTAGTAGAGCTCACATGAGTGCTATCCAGCCCTCACTCACACACACAACCTATTCACATATGCAAGCTGGCTCATTCATAGACATTACAGTGCAAACCAACAAGATTCCAGTTATATGGCCGCTAACCTACCACCTGAGCCACAGTCGCCATGACTCAGTTCACCCTTGCACAAGACACAACCCACTGTAGACAGGAAGGTTAACAACAAATTCAATACCCTGATATGAGTCAAATACCCTGATCAGCCAAGAGATTGTCACCCAAATCTCTACTTTCATTCGGAACTCCAAATCCTCCACCTGTCAACTAGACCCTCTCCCTACTGTCCTCATCAAAACCTCCATCCCTGCACTGTCCCCCCTCATAACTGAAATCATTCACTCCTCTCTCACCTCCGGTACTGTTCCCTCCACCCTCAAAACTGCTGCCGTCACTCCGATACTCAAAAAACCCGGTTCTGATCCCTCTGACCTCAATAACTTTCGTCCCATTTCAAACCTACCCTTCATTTCCAAACTCCTTGAGAAAACAGTTGCTGCCCACCTCCACACTCATCTTTCCTCCAATAACATCTACGAACAATTTCAATCTGGCTTCCGTCCCCTCCATAGCACTGAAACTGCCCTTTTGAAAATCACAAACGACCTCCTCCTCTCTGCTGACTCTGGTTCACTCTCCATCCTCCTCCTGCTAGATCTCAGTGCAGCATTTGACACCATTTCACACTCCATCCTCCTTGACAGACTTTCCTCCATTGGTGTCTCTGGTACTCCCCTCTCCTGGTTCCACTCCTACCTCTCAGATTGCTCTCAGTTTATTCAGCTCAAGTCATTCACCTCACACCCCTTCCCTGTCACATCAGGTGTTCCTCAGGGTTCTGTCATCGGTCCTCTGCTCTTTCTAATCTATCTTCTCCCCCTTGGTTCCATCTTTAGAAAACACCACATTCACTTTCACTGTTACGCGGATGACACCCAGCTCTACATTTCCAGTAAACCCAACTCTACACTTCCACCCTCCTCCCTGACAGACTGCCTCACAGAATTACAAACCTGGTTCACCTCAAACTTCCTCAAACTTAACGGCAATAAAACAGAACTCTTACTCGTCGGCACCAAATCCACCCTAAGCAAAATAAATCCTTTTTCCATATCTATTGATGGCTCCTCTATCTCCCCCTCCCCTCAGGTAAAGAGTCTGGGTGTCATCCTCGACAGCACACTTTCCTTCACCTCCCATATCAACAACATCACCCGGTCCGCCTATTTCCACATCAGAAACATCCACCGCCTCCGTCCCTCACTCACCCCACACACCACTGCCATCCTCATCCATAGCCTGGTCACTTCCCGTATTGATTATTGCAATTCTCTTCTGTTCGGACTCCCACAGAAATCACTCCATAAACTCCAACTGGTCCAAAACTCAGCTGCCTGCATTATCACACACACACCCTCCCATCACCACATCACACCTGTCCTGCAACAGCTCCACTGGCTCCCCATCACGCACCGCATACACTACAAAATCATACTCCTCACATACAAAGCTCTCCACAACCTGGCCCCTCCATACCTGTCTGACCTCATTCACATCTCCACACCCGCTCGCTCCCTCCGCTCCTCCTCTTCCCTGCACCTCACTGTCCCTCCTGCCCGTCTTGTCACTATGGGGAGCAGAGCCTTCAGCTGCTCTGCTCCCCAGCTCTGGAACTCCCTCCCCCATGACCTCCGCAACACACACTCACTCCCACACTTCAAATCTAAACTCAAAACTCATCTGTTTAGAAAGGCCTTCTCATCCTGACCACTCTGACCATAACTGCTCTGTCTTTTAATCTATATTTGTTTTTAAATGTATTTTTAATCATTTTACATTGTTCTATTTGTATTGTGTATATATGTATGTACGGCGACCTTGAGAGCCTTGAAAGGCGCCTAACAAATAAAATGTATTATTATTATTATTATTATTAGTATCAATGAATTGATACTAGATTAAACACAATAGATATGAAAGAAACCACTTAATTTAATAATTATTTATTTATTATTAATTTATTAATCAAATTTAAGTTGTAAAAGTTTGAATAAATCACTTCTATGACTAATTATAGACACAAACTAAGCACTAAAGTGTTTTATTCTGCTGTTTATTTATTGCAGCTTATGATTTTTTTTTTTTAAATATTATAGATTTAGAATTGTTTTTGGAAGAAATACTCAAGTATACTACTGTATCTGCTCTACTGTCTGTACTTGCTTCTTGTATGTAGCAGGTATTACCATGAGATGCCCTTAACGGGAACTTCACAAACTGCCAGTTACAGGATCCAAATGACTTTAAGTTTCTGCAGGTTTTGTATATTTCAGAATATTTCAAAGTTGCTGTCCCATGACATTGGGCAGGAGATGGCAATCTGGAGGAGTGGTATCTCATGCAGCCTGATATTTTCACTCTTTGAAAGTAAAATGAATGCATAAAAAGAGAGTGCATCGCATCTATTAGGAAGACAGCGGACACAAGGGAGAGAGAGGAGGAGAGAGCAGACACGTTGGAGGACTTTGCACAAAAACATTTCCATTCTTTATAAATCATACATGTGAGAATTATGGAGTAATGTAGTTTTCTGTTCAGTTGAGTGTCATAGAAACATCTGTATTCAAATTTGAGGTCCGAAAATCATTTCAGTCAAAGTCGAATTATGCATATCCAATGAAAACTTATGATGACACAACCAAAACGACGCAATGTACTGCAAAAGTAAAAGTGTAAGTTGAAGGTGTTAAAGATGAATTATAACTTTTCTGGTGGTTTTCTGGTTGGTTCTGTTGAGATGGTATTGCTTGGCTGGTTGTTCCACAATATGACTTTAAACTCATCATAGGAGCAAGCAGATGACTCTAGCAGCAATTGAAATGTCAGATTTTTGGGGAGGTGACCCCACGCACAGAATGCATGTACTTTTTGGCAATAAAAACTCCTGGCATTGTATAGATGCACGATTAGAGTTTAAAGCAATATTGTCAAACATTTGCTAGCAATAACATCTCCAACATTTTATTATTGCATACAGGCACCTGTGGTAATTTATGATTTAGAATTTTGAAATTTGAGAACCAAAAAAAAAAAACAAAAAAAAAACAACAACAAACTTTTAAAATAAAAACATATTTATGATAAAGGAAGGTTTGTCTTGTCCCAGTACATGTCTATTGTAAAAGCAACTCTTCACTGTGTGCTGTCTGCATCATCTGTCGTTTTTATCGAGCCAGGAAGTAACACTGGTGTGCTGTTGGCATGCTAGTTGTTGTTTTGTTTTTGTTTTTTTATTTATTTATCTGTTATTTTTTGTACATATTTCATTATTAACACATAAGCGCACACTGTATTTGTGAAAACACATGGTTGTGTAAACAGTCCCCAAATGTCCCAGAGGAGATCAAAAATCAAAATTACTGCTTATCTGAAACAGACAGTAGAAGGCGCCCTTGTGGACAAGTGCTGCACCTTCACTCCATATGTGCTATTTCCACGTTCTCCTGAGCCACAGCTGTCTCCTTCATCTTTGTCTTCTTGCCTTGAACAGCAGTTTTCTTTTTCTGTGATTCTTCAACTGTTTCAACGTCCATACTCGCTTTCTCCTTCTATGTGTGACCCAGTTGTTTGAGCAGCTTTCTCCTCTTCTTTCCAGACAATGTGATGTTGCTGACTTTCCTTTTTTCTCCACTGTTTTGTCCTCTGTTACCGTGACTGCTGTAATGCTTATAAACTCATCACCATGATTAATTAGGATGCTCAGAATGCATAAGGTAAGTGAGGAATAACTTGAAACAACAGAAAACTACTAGTTCTGTTTTTCACACTTTTAAGACTATAAAATCAGGCATTGCACTCTTAATAACCACTTCTGTCATTTCATTCTACATTCTACACTCTTAGCCTACATTTACAATTACTCAAGTAAAAGTGAAAGAGATGATGCAATTTCTATATTTTCAAGACATAAACGTAACTCCCTAATACTCATCTCTGTTAATTCCACAATACAAAACCTGTTGCATTTCTCCTCATTCAGATCTCATCTAAACATACAATTACCCAAGTGGGGACTATATTTTGGTCAACCTAGTGGGATTGTAATTTGCTGCATTGGTGGATTAGTTCTTCTTGTATCAGTGATTTTGTTTTGTCTTGCTACCAGTGAAATGTGTGATTACAGGCCGATCAGTGAGGTTTTCTCTTTTTTTGGAAGTCCTCACTTCAAATTGCAGGTTGGGTATGTCGCATTGTGTTGTTGGAACGTCCAGAACACAGTGACATTCACTCAGTTTACATGTAGAGAGGAATCCGAGTGCATTAAGCAACCAAATTCAAATGCCCCAAAACCTATGGGACCACTCTTCCTCCAAAATGCTGTATTTGCCAGAAACAACATATTAACATGTTTTATAAATTTCACTTTCGTTTCTAATGCTCTAAGCCTCCCCTCCGCTTGCCCTTTGACTAAGTCACTCCCCTTCAGAGCATTATCACAACACAATCCACATATGTCTCGCTAATGAAACTGCACTCATCAGGTTTGTCAAGTTGCTTTGTAGAGTTTTATATCATGCTTTTGTATATTTATGAATAATTGTTGTGGCTTGTAAGCTGGGCATTGGACAGAAACTTACAGCTAACTGTAAGGAGGGTTCAAATAGAGCCCAGGAGGCAATCGCTAGATTACTCAAACATACATAGATGACAACTAAAACTTTAATGTTGAGCTTTTTATTTTCAGACATGCTAGGGCAGGGGTGTCAAACACATTTTCACCGAGGGCCACATCAGCAAAATGGCTCCCCACAAAGGGCCAGATGTAAAATAGATGTAACTACTTTTTTAACTTGTTAATTAACCGTTTCTATATGTATTACTTATTGAACTTTAAAATATTGCATATTAATTTGCATAGATGTAAAAATATGGCTGTGTAATGACATATCTTTTGATAAAATGACATGTTGACATCTTTATTTTTTACAATTATTATATAGGTTTTAAGGCTATAAAACCTCACCACATACTTAATACACTTTTCTCAGACAGGCACAGACAAAATTTTCTCAAATTTCTCTCATATTTAAACACTCTCAAAGTTTAAACCTTTGTAGATTATATCCCCCTTCCTCAATGGTTTAAATTTGTTGTTCACGCATGCCTCTGCTCCATCGGTAGCCCTGCAGAGAAACTCTTAAGTCCAAAGCGTTTCTGAAATTTGTTGGTGCAGAACGTTTCATCATTGTGTGTTTTGTCGGGGAGAAATTTTGCAAAGATACAGCACGTCAGAGTCACACTGCTAGCGATCGAACATATATGTAAATCTGGCAAGCTGAACGTATTCTATACTGTACAGGAGACACGGCACGGAGGAGATCGATTGACAGTGGTCTACAGTCCCTTAGGCAATCAGGACAAAGAGCACAATGTGTATTCATACACTGTTAAAAAAAGCATGCAAAATTGCCCCCCCAAAAAATCCACGAAACAGCAAGGCCGCGAAAGATGAACCGCGATATTCACGGCATGTTGATTCACAACAGCTCAGTCACAGTTATCCGGTTTACATGCATTTTGATAAATTTGTTTAAAATTGGACTAGGCCAGTTATCTGGTTTTCCTGGCATGCATGTAAACGGAGTGAATGAGATCTGGTGTATGTTTTTTTGTGTATGTGATGATTTTTTTTTTCTGTTCAGGTGATGAGGTTACAGATTGCTGGTCTCTGTGTGTAATAGACTTATTCTTTTGTTTCTTCTGAGGACATTTTGTACCATGCAGATAATGGTGTTGATAGTGGGTTTTGACACATATGGAACCAATTAATTAATTTGCATGTGTATATTTTAAGACCATAATTGCTTTATTTGTTAGTTTGAAATATGCCTTATCCTGCAGGACACATAAGTTCTTCTTGTTCTCTCTATACGGACAGGCCTCATGTGAAAGCTCAGAACCTCCAGAATTCACTCACTGAGATGCAGAGGCTGCCCTAGCACTGATTTGGCTGCAGGTGCTGAGGTTTAGGTAGTGACCATTCAGATCAGAGAGAGTCCTTTTAAGGTTTAAAACAACTGGATTTTAGTGAAAACTGTCAACCCAAATGAGAGACTCATGTAAGGGAGTAGCCAAAAATTGTATTCAACTAAGAGTAACAACACTTCAAAATCATATTACTCAAGTACAAAGTAGAGGTCCAAGAAATTACTCAAGTAAATATGCATTTGGGAGTGCACAAACATAAACTAAATCATATCTGAAGGAGCAAATGTTTAAATCTTTTGTCACTTGTAGACTCACTCACAGTGGGAAGAGTAACCAAAACTTTTACTGATACTTCAATAAAAAAATAAAAAATAAAAAAAATAAAAATAAAATAAAAAAATAAAACTCAAATAAAGGTAAAGGTATGCTGCTAGAAAAGTACTAATCCATCCATCCATCCATCCATCCATTTTCTTCTGCTTATCCGGGGCCGGGTCGCGGGGGCAGCAGTCTAAGCAGGGACTCCCAGACTTCCCTCACCCCGGACACGTCCTCCAGCTCCTCCGGTGGGACCCCAAGGCGTTCCCAGGCCAGCCGAGAGACATAGTCCCTCCAGCGTGTCCTGGGTCTTCCCCGGGGCCTCCTCCCGGTGGGACATGCCCAGAACACCTCCCTAGGGAGGCGTCCAGGAGGCATCCTGAGCAGATGCCCGAGCCACCTCAGCTGGTTCCTCTCAACGTGTAGGAGCAGCGGCTCTACTCCGAGCTCCTCCCGTGTGACCGAGCTCCTCACCCTATCCCTAAGGGTGCGCCCGGCCACTCTGCGGAGGAAGCCCATTTCAGCCGCTTGTATCCGCGATCTTGTCCTTTCGGTCATTACCCAAAGCTCATGACCATAGGTGAGGGTAGGAACGTAGATTGACCGGTAAATCGAGAGCTTCGCCTTCCGGCTCAGCTCCTTCTTTACCACAACGGACCGATACAGTGACCGCATCACTGCAGACGCTGCACCGATCCGCCTGTCAATCTCACGCTCCATCCTTCCCTCACTCGTGAACAAGACCCCGAGATACTTGAACTCCTCCACTTGGGGCAGAGACTCACCACCCACCCGGAGAGAGCAAACCACCTTTTTCCGGTCGAGAACCATGGCCTCGGATTTGGAGGAGCTGATTCTCATCCCAGCCACTTCACACTCGGCTGCAAACCGCCCCAGTGCCTGCTGCAGGTCCTGGCTCGAAGAAGCCATCAGGACAACATCATCTGCAAACAGCAGAGATGAAATCCTGTGGTTCCCAAACCAGGCCCCCTCCGGCCCCTGGCTGCGCCTAGAAATTCTGTCCATAAATATAATGAACAGAACCGGTGACAAAGGGCAGCCCTGGCGGAGTCCAACATGCACTGGGAACAGGTCTGACTTACTGCCGGCAATGCGAACACAGCTCCTGCTCCGGTCATACAGGGACCGGACAGCCCTTAGCAAAGAGCCCCGGACCCCATACTCCCAGAGCACCCCCCAAAGGACACCACGAGGGACACGGTCGAATGCCTTCTCCAGATCCACAAAACACATGTGGACTGGTTGGGCATACTCCCATGAGCCCTCGAGGACCCGATGGAGAGTGTAGAGCTGGTCCAGTGTTCCACGACCAGGACGAAAACCACACTGCTCCTCCTGAATCCGAGGTTCGACTATCGGTCGGATTCTCCTCTCCAGTACCCTGGAATAGACCTTACCGGGAAGGCTGAGGAGTGTGATTCCCCTGTAATTAGAACACACCCTCCGGTCCCCCTTCTTATACAGAGGGACCACCACCCCGGTCTGCCATTCCACAGGTACTGTCCCCGACCGCCACGCGATGTTGCAGAGACGTGTCAGCCAAGACAGTCCCACAACATCCAGAGACTTGAGGTACTCAGGACGGATCTCATCCACCCCCGGAGCCTTGCCACCGAGGAGCTTGCCAACCACCTCAGTGACTTCAGCCAGGGTGATGGACGAGTCCGCCTCTGGGTCCCCAGTTTCTGCTTCCTCCTCGGAAGACGTGACAGTGGGATTGAGGAGATCCTCAAAGTATTCCTTCCACCGCCCGACAACATCCCCAGTCGAGGTCAGCAGCTCTCCACCCGCACTGTAAACAGTGTTGGTGAAGCACTGCTTTCCCCTCCTGAGGCGTCGGACGGTTTGCCAGAATCTCTTTGAGGCCGTCCGATAGTCCTCCTCCATGGCCTCCCCGAACTCCTCCCAACCCCGAGTTTTTGCCTCTGTGACCGCCCGAGCCGCGGCACGCTTGGCCTGCCGGTACTCATCAGCTGCCTCAGGAGTCCCACGAGCCAACAAGGCTCGATAGGACTCCTTCTTCAGCTTGACGGCATCCCTTACTTCCGGTGTCCACCACCGGGTTCGGGGATTGCCGCCGCGACAAGCACCACAGACCTTACGACCACAGCTACGAGCAGCCGCATCAACAATAGAGGTGGAGAACATGGCCCACTCGGAGTCCATGTCTCCAACCTCCCCCTGGATCAGGGAGAAGCTCTCCCGGAGGTGGGAGTTGAAGACCCCCCTGACGGAGGGCTCCGCCAGACGTTCCCAGCAGACCCTCACAATACGCTTGGGCCTGCCAGGTCTGTCCGGCTTCCTCCTCCGCCAGCGGATCCAACTCACCACCAGGTGGTGATCAGTTGACAGCTCAGCCCCTCTCTTCACCCGAGTGTCCAAGACACGCGGTCGGGGGTCAGATGACACGACAACAAAGTCGATCATCGACCTCCGACCTAGAGTGTCCTGGTGCCACGTGCACCGATGGACACCCTTGTGCTCGAACATGGTGTTTGTTATGGACAAGCTGTGGCTAGCACAGAAGTCCAATAACAAAACACCGCTCGGGTTCAGATCGGGGAGGCCGTTCCTCCCAATCACGCCCCTCCAAGTGTCACTGTCGTTACCCACATGGGCGTTGAAGTCCCCCAGGAGAACAACGGAGTCCCCGGTTGGTGCACTGTCTAGTACCCCTCCCAGGGACTCCAAGAAGGCCGGGTACTCTGCACTACTGTTTGGCCCTCTCGTTCACCGGAGTGAACCCCAACACGCAGCGGCTGAGCTGTGGGGCAATGAGCAAGCCCACACCAGCTCGCCGCCGCTCCCCGCGGGCAATGCCAGAGAAATGGAGAGTCCAACCCCTTTCAAGAAGATGGGTTCCAGAGCCCAAGCTGTGCGTGGAGGTGAGGCCGACTATATCTAGCCGGTAACGCTCAACCTCCCGCACAAGCTCAGGCTCCTTCCCCCCCAGCGAGGTGACATTCCATGTCCCCAGAGCTAGTCTCCATGTCTGGAGATCCGGTCGTCGAGGTCCCCGCCTTCGACTGCTACCCGGATCTCTCCGCACCCGCCCCTCATGGCTCCTCCCGCAGGTGGTGGGTCCACGGGAGGACGGCCCCACGTCGTTTCTTCGGGCTTCGGGCCCCGTGGGGAAAGGCCCGGCCACCAGGCGCTCGCTGCCGAGCACCCACCCCAGGCCTGGCTCCAGGGTGGGGCCCCGGTAACGCCAGTCCGGGCGACGTAAACGGCCTCGTTGGATTTCTCTTCATGATGGGCTTCTGAACCGCTCTTAGTCAGACCCGTCTCCCAGGACCTGTTTGCCATGGGTGACCCTACCAGGGGCATGAAGCCCCCGACAACATAGCTCCCAGGATCATTCGGGTGCTCAAACCCCTCCACCACGTTAAGGTGGCGGTTCGGGGAGGGGAAAAGTACTAAATATAATGGAAATAGTTACTCAAGTAAAGATTTTAGATGAATATTGTAATTTAAAATGTCCAAAGTATAACATAATGATCCACGGGTGTTGTAGATTATAACTATATAGCAGACACAAGCACAGTATGTCTTCTTTAATATAGCTGTACAGAACCAAACAGTATACAGCCACACTCTCTGACCTATTTCCTTGCGTCACCAGGTTTAGCTTTTTTTTTTAGTTCCTCTTTGATAACTCTCCTGGGACTGTGTATGGAGACTTATAGCTGGAATCGAACTGCAGACTTCTCCCTCCCTCCCATTCTAACCTTTTCATCTGGTAGCAATCGCTCTGAGGGCCCTGTCCGCCACCAAAATGCCCATCCATCATACACTGTCACGCAGCCAACCCCGACGAGCTAGGAGTGCTAATGCTAGTTCAACATGGAAAAAGCATTTAATTCATGCATAATTGCATGTAGGAGGCAAGATAAATAAGCAAATTGTACCTAAAGTTAACCATGTTTGTTTTAAGATAAGCTAGCTAAGAAAACATTGTGAGGTTAGCTGCCTCTAGTCTTCAAGCGTAAAGCAGCACTGTGTAAGATTTCCTGTTTTCACAGAGAAAGTTAAAGGTGCACTATAGGGTTGTCAAAAGTATTGAAAATCAGATACTTATCAATATTAAAGCTAGTATCGAAACTAGATACGAAACTAGAATAACTATTGATTAAAAAAAAACTGGATAATCAATCAATCAACTAGATAAAATTGGACCTTTCTTGAGCAGTTTATCTCGAGTTTAACTAGTGTAAGACCACATGGTATAATAAAAAAATACTATTATTTTCTATTAAAAATTACAATATTGTCTAAAAACGAGCTTTTAAATAATTTGAGTATCAAAATCAGCATTGAGGATTGAGTCTTTTCTTTAATATCGAAACAGAGTTTGAAATTTACTGCATTATGTAAGTTTTCCAGTGGAGGATCCGTCACCTGCTCGTCTCCATGGACATCTTATTGCCTCACACTATGCACAATATGGCATTAAATTCAATTTAACATAGATAAAACCATGCATTCCTACTGTTAGTGGGGTCATCTCTCCACAGATGTGATCTGTAATTTGACCTAGTAGACTTGATGGGGTTTTATGTGGTCATTTTGTTCACAGTAGATTGGATTCAATATGATTTTGATGTTTCAAGATGTAGAGAAGAGAAGAACAGAAGATTACAGAAATTTTGAGATAAATAAATGAAAGTGTGATCAGAATTTAAATGTGCAGAATTTGAATGTACGGTGAAGCAAAGCAGTTCACTGTCAAACAGAGGTGGGTAGGAACCTTCTGATGTAGTTAATGCCATACTTTTACTTTGTCATGATCCCAGACTGTCCTGCCTTCTTGCACTGTCCCCCCCCCCTCCCTTCTGTATCTGAGCCTGGAGCTGGGCAGAGATTTGGGCTCCTCCTGTGCACACCTGTACCTAATCAGCAATCAAGTTGCACCTGGGGAAGACAAAGGGATTCAGGACCGGACACCAGATTGTTTGTGTATCCATTGTGGTACAACTCTGCTTGGCTCAGTTTCATGTTTTTGCTTTTTGTGACTCATTCTAAGTTGGATATTTTTGCTCCTCGTCAGATCCTGGTCCCTGGTAGGGATGGGCAAAACGAAGCCTCATGAACCAGCAAAGCACTTGAAACAAATTATTCGAGGCTTCGAATCACTGTTCGAATCACGACTTTACAGTGGCCTCTGGTGGTGAAGCCTCAGTATTTCTCCACAGTGGCTCAACAAAACACATCCCGATCTGACTTGGTTTCTAATAAAGCTTGTTCTAATAAAGTTTGTGTAAGTGTATGTTACAAATTAATTTGTGTAAATAAAATTAAATAAAGCCATGGAAGCTATGCATTAATCAGATTTCAAGGTTTTTATTCAAAAATAAAAAAAATTTCAGCAATGGAGGGGTGCAAGCGGTTTCTTTTTTGTTTAATACCTCCCCTGCTTTTGAAAAGACTCGTGCACATGGAACACTGGTTGCAGGTATGCCCAGAAACTTTTTTGACAGTTTGTATAAATTAGGAAAAATAACTGCCCCCTCTTTCCAATAGAGAAGTGGGTCCGCGGGGCGGGGAATAAACGGGTCTTGCAAATTTTTTCCTACTTCAACTATAGCGTCTGCAGTTATGCTGTGGGTGGTGGTCTTGTTTTTTACTTTTTGGTCAAATAGAGACCAAAGACTGTCTTCTGCTGTGGAGGATGATGATGATGATGATGGAGGTGATGATGCTGCTGCCAGTGAGATTTGAGGTTCTAAAAAATAATGAAATGAAATTAAGTGTTCACAATAAATGTTGACAAAATATGACCTATAAAGATTTTTTAATTCTCACGAGGTGTTGCTACAGGCTGCATTACTGTAGCACACTCCAAGGCCAGCTATTTTTCGGCTTCTTGTGCCTTTGCTGTGTTACCAAAACCCAAGCTTTTAAAATGGGAGTCCAGCAATGTTGCCAGTGCAAGTGGCCTGTATGTCTCACACTGGCCACATCTTTGCTGCAGGCCATCCTTCAACAGTGTGCCTGTTCATCAATACAAATATTCACACTATTAATATAGTTTGTTAGTATCATTACAGTTGTTGTAATAATTATTGTAGTTGCTCACCAACTGTAAAGTTGATTGTTGCTTTGTTTGATCAAATGATCAAACATCTTATGCTGCAGCATTCTATACAGCGGGATCACCTCTGACAGCTCTGTTAGAATAAGAAAAGATACAATAGATTTATCTTAGTGCATACCAACAAATACAATGAAATTATTAATTAGTATTAAAGTACCAGTTGTTGCTGCCTTGAAAGGCTGCAGCAGAAACGATTCCTGAATGATGTCATAATCTGCACTGGTCAGAAGAGAAATGTCAATCTCCAGATTGGACAGAGTTGCCCCCACAGGTTCTCTTTGCTCATACAGCCGTTGAAACATGTCAAAAGTGCTGTTCCACGTGGTATCCACCTCCTGAATTAGTTTTAGCATTGGCCGTCAGTGTATGAGCGAAGCAGGGGATGTGCCGGAGGTTGAGGAGCTGGACACTCAGCTTCATGTTGGCAGCATTATCTGTTACCATGAAGCTGACCTTCTCAGTAATGCCCCAGTTAGCCATGAGGAGCCTCTGTGCCTCCGCAATGTGCTGAGCGGTATGCGACTGTGCAAAATGAGTAACTCCCAGTATTACTGTCTCCAGTTTTGAGTCAGGTGCCACATAGTGAGCCGTTACTCCAATGTAGCCGTCCATGTTAATGCTAGACCACATATCTGTGGTGAGGCAAACTGAATCAGCCTTTTTGAGGTCTTCCTTGGTCTTCTCCTTGGTTTTGTCATACAGCTCATTTATCATGTTTGCCACAGCTTTTCTTGATGGGAGGACATAGCTGGGGTCCAAGTCATGTACAAATAACTTGAAACCTTCATCCTCCACAGCTGACAGAGGCAGCAAGTCCTTCACCACTAAGCGGACGAGGGACTCATCCAAACCTTTCTGTTTAGCTATAAGAAGCAAACAAACTATTTACAACGAGCAACTGAAGCATTTCACAGCTTATTGCAAGCATAGAAATTACTTATATGTGAATTTGCCTAGTAAATAAATAAATAAATAATAAATAGGATTATGAAACATATGAAAACACATATGTGCAGTTTAAATGAATTTAGGGGATTGTCGTAACCAGTAAGATGGAGGGACCAAAATTGCGCGACTCCAGACTTACCAGAAGACTTACCAGAATTTTATTCACAAAAATGTTCAGAGTTCGAGTTCATAAATCCACAAGACCGGGAAGCAAAGATAGTTCAAGGGTTAGTGCACTGGATAACATAGTCCGTGAATCTAAGGGTGCTGGGGAGCGTGGGTGCGGGTCCGTGACCAGGAAGGGTCACGAGTGCAGGGTAAGGATAACTGGAGACCATACCAGGGATGACGAGAAGGCTCCAGGGTATCCGGAGCTGGTACTCGGGCGGAGATGTGTGACACGCGGACGTTCCGGCGCCGAGTGTCTGGTCCTCGCTCCTCTCCTCTCCCAGCAGTCGGGAGCTTAGGCAAGGCAATGAAGTGAGCTGCTTTGGAAAAACTATCCACTATAGTTAGGATTACAGTGTTACCCAGAGATGGAGGCAGACCGGTGACAAAGTCCACCGCCACATGGGACCAGGGTCAACTCAGGACAGGAAGCCGGTGCAGCAGACCAGAAGGAGGCGAGTGGGAGCACTTCCCCCTGGCACACACCTGGCAGGCGGAGACGTAAGCTCGAGTGTCTTTGTCCATGGTGGGCCACCAAAAATGTCGCCTCAACAGGGAGAGGGTGCGGGAGGCTCCGGGATGGCAGGCAAAGCGAGACCCATGAACCCATTGCAGAACCTGTGATCGAACAGAGTCTGGGACAAATAATGTGCCGGGGACAAATAATGTTACCTGGGTCAGGGTTGTCACGCTGGGCCTCCCGCACCAGATCCTCAATCTCCCAGTGGAGGGCCGCAACCACACGGGATGAAGGAATGATGGTTTCCGGGACGGAGCTTGCCTCTTCTTGAGTGAACTGGCGGGAGAGGGCGTCAGGCTTCACATTGTGGGACCCCGGGCGGTAAGTAAGGGTAAAGTTAAAGCGGCTAAAAAATAGTGACCAATGGGCTTGGCGAGAGCTAAGACGTTTAGCAGACTGAATGTACGAAAGGTTCTTGTGATCAGTCCATACCAGAAAAGGTAGCTCCGCCCCCTCCAGCCAGTGACGCCACTCCTCCAGGGCCAGTTTGACGGTGAGCAGCTCGCAATCCCCCACGTCGTAGTTGGCCTCCGCTGGGGACAGCCGTCGAGAAAAGAAGGCACAAGGGAATAAGCGATTACACGGGTCAAACCTCTGGGAGAGCACCGCCCCTACGCCAGGGTCGGAGGCGTCGACTTCCACGATGAACTGCCAAGAGGGGTCGGGCTGGTGCAGGATAGGGGCAGAGGTAAACAAATCTTTTAATTTTTCAAAAGCCGATTGATTCTCTGCAGACCATGTGAATGGTTGGGCAGGAGATGTGAGTCTAGTGAGAGGGGAAATAACTTGACTAAAGTCTCTAATGAATCTCCTATAAAAATTAGCAAAGCCTATGAATCTCTGAAGTTGTTTTCGGTTGGTAGGGGTTGGCCAGTCCCGCACGGCTTTAATCTTTTCTGGGTCAGCTTTCACTTGACCCCGTCCCACTATGAACCCCAAGAAACTAAGCTGGTCAGCGTGAAACTCACACTTTTTGGCCGTTACAAACAGTCTATTTTCCAAAAATCGCTGCAGAACCTGGCGAACATGCTGTCTGTGTTCCTGTAGGGATCTGGAAAAGATTAAAATGTTGTCGAGATACACAAAAACAAATTGATTCAAAAAATCACGAAGGACATCATTGATGAGGGCTTGGAACACTGCGAGAGCATTGGTAAGTCCAAAGGGCATGACAAGATATTCAAAATGACCAATGGGAGTCTTAAAGGCCATCTTCCACTCGTCTCCCTCCCTCACCCGCACCAAGTGATAAGCATTGCATAAGTCTAACTTAGAGAATATGGTGGCGCCATGGAGGAGAGTAAAAGCAGAGTCAATAAGAGGAAGGAGGTACTTGTTTTTAACAGTAATGTCATTAAGACCTCTATAGTCTATACATGTGCGCAGAGTCTTATCTTTCTTCGCCACAAAGAAAAACCCCACCCCCAGCAGAGAGGAAGAAGGACGGATAATACCTGCAGCCAACGAGTCCCGAATATATATCTCCATAGTCTCCCTCTCGGGCTGAGACAGGTTGTAGAGACGGCTCGTGGGTAAAGGAGCCCCGGGCAGAAGGTCTATGGTGCAGTCGTAAGGCCGATGAGGAGGCAGAGCCCGATCCTTGCTGAAGACGTCCCGAAGGTCGTGCTACTCCTCCGGAACCAAGGATAGGTCAGGTGCCTTCAGGACCGGGTCACTAGACGGGGAAGCTCCCTCCGCAGAAGATAGGGCTAACCGCAAGCACCCCCGCATCACAGGCGGAACTCCACCCCGCTATCTCTCCCCGGACCCAGTCAATGACCGGGTTGTGGGCCCTAAGCCAGGGATAGCCCAGAACCAATGGCGAGGAAGGGGTGGTGAGGACATAAAATCTGCGGATTTCACGGTGATTCCCAGATAAAAGCAAGGTAACAGGTTCCGTAACATGAGTGATACGGGCTAAAAGCAGTCCATTGAGGGCACGAGCAGTGAGGGGATGATCCAGAGGCTCCAGGGAGATTCCCCATCCCTCTGCCAGCTGGCGGTCCATAAAATCCTCCTCAGCCCCGGAATCAACAAGAGCTTGGACAGGTAAAGTGTTTGAACGGAGGCAGAGAGTGGCCGGGAGCTTAAGTCTATTGTCTTGCACTGGGATATGCGACTGACCCACTAGTACTCCCAGTGCTACTGGTGGGCCCTTCCTTTTGGCCGAGCTGGGCAGGAGGCGACAAAATGCCCCCTTACTCCACAGTAGAAACACTCCCCTGCCACGCGGCGTCGCACACGCTCCTCGGCCGAAAGGTCATGGACTTGCATAGGTTCCTCCGCAGCCGGTGACGGGGGGTGGACCGTGGCCCGACCAGGGGAATGATGAGTCTCCCGCCGACGCTCCTGTAGCCGATTGTCTATGTGGTTGGCCAGCGTGATCAACGCCCTAAGGTCAGAAGGCTCGTCCCGTGAGGCTAACTAATCTTTTAAACTGTCATTTAGTCCCCTGGAGAACACTACCTTAAGCGCGCTATCTGACCAATCCACCTCTGCAGCTAGTGTCCAAAATTCAATTGTAAAATCCGCCACTGACCTGGATCCCTGGGTTATGCCTAGCAGGCGGGAGGTAGCGTCGGCTTGGTAGTGGGGATGACTAAAAACCAACTTAAATTCATTCAGAAAAGTCTCAAAGTCTGTATTGTCCAGCGCAGAGTTAGAAAATGTAGCCTCCACCCACTGGAGCGCACTTCCCCTGAGCAGCCCACAGACATAACGTATCCTGGCCGCGTCGGACGGGAAACGGGCTGGGCGCTGCTGGAACATGGACAGGCACTGAAAGAGAAAGCCCCGGCAGAGACCAGGCTGACCTGCATATGGTTCCGGTTTGGTGCTTCTTGATTCCGGAGGACAGGGCGGTGGAGCAGATCCAGCGCTGGCGGCGGCGGGGGGCAGGTGTGCGAGCAGCGTAGCGACCTGGTTCCCGAGCTGCGACACCTGCTGCGCGAGGGACTGATTGTGCTCCAACAGGGTCCGGATGGTTTGCTCGTGCTGTCCAAGCACGTCCCCGTGGTGAGTAAATGCCTGTTGGAGCATAGAGTCAGGTCTAGAGTCTGCTTGGTCCATTTCTGGCCAGAACGTTCTGTCGTAACCAGTAAGATGGAGGGACCAAAATTGCGCGATTCACGAAGGTTTAACAGAATTTTATTCACAAAAATGTTCAGAGTTCGAGTTCATAAATCCACAAGACCGGGAAGCAAAGATAGTTCAAGGGTTAGAGCACTGGATAACATAGTCCGTGAATCCAAGGGTGCTGGGGAGCGTGGGTGCGGGTCCGTGACCAGGAAGGGTCACGAGTGCAGGGTGAGGATAACTGGAGACCATACCAGGGATGACGAGAAGGTACAGGAGCAGGGTATCCGGACCTGGTACTCGGGCGGAGATGTGTGACACGCGGACGTTCCGGCGCCGAGTGTCTGGTCCTCGCTCCTCTTATCCACCGCAGGTGGTGTTGATTGCGTTGATCGACTGCAGGTGTGCGCAGAAGGAGCAGGACTCCGCCCAGCTCCGGAGACAGGCAGGTGAGGGAGGGGGGAAAACACAGCACGGGAGGACAGCAAACTGGGATCACGACAGGGATAGAAAAACACAGAGCAATGACTTACTTCAGAAAAAGGCTAAAGGTTAACAGGTTTCAGCCTACACTACACATAAAACCTGCTTGAACTGAACTGTGATTTGAACTGAATGAGTAAGTTTCACTTATGTACAATTGCATAATTCTTTATTCATTAATCATTTAGGCCTATATTGCTATCATTGTGTGTATTATAGTTACTTTGATATACCTTGGCTACATGTGCTAGCAGCAGTGCCAGCAGAAGTACCAGGAGAGGAACCAGCAGAAAGGTTTGCAGGAGTGGCACCTACAGAACTGGGGGCAGCAGCCTTCTCCTCATCCTCCATTTTATGGACTCTTGCCAAATGGCGTATCATTGTAGATGTATTATTGCAATAAGCAAGTTGCTTATCACAAATGATACACCTGACTTTGTTTGGGGTGTCCAAATGGAAATGTTCCCACGCCACAGAATGACGTCTCTTACATGCTGGAACATCCATCTCTAAATCCTAACAATCTAATCTAAAGTAATCTAACCTACCTAGCAAATATGGCCTATAGTGTGATGCTGTATGTCTTTTGTATGGACCTAAGCTTGGCTATGTGTTAGTGTAACTTTACAGTCCATCTAATCTGTGGTCTAAACTAGCTGCATAAACTCACTATCTCACTATTAATCAAAGTGTCAATATCTCTGTCAAAATCTCACTACTATCTCTCGCCTCTCACAAACCCACATTGGGCAGCGCGCCAAAATATCTTTTAAACATTGTGGGAGTAGGTTGAGACAGGTGCGCTGCTTTGTGGTTCGTTGAAATCCCTGTCAATCAAACTTTGGTTTCGAGACGTGAGCCCTCTAGTGAAACGCGTTCAAAACGGCAGTGTTTCATGAGCCACTTGAGTGACGTTACGCGTTTCATGAGACGTCTAAGTCACGTGACCAGTGTTTTGACTCGCGTTTTGGAACACTGCTTTGAAGCGCATGCACTTCGAGGCTTTGAAGCACTGTCGAAAAGTGTGTTTCAAAACTGCCATCACTAGTCCCTGGACTCGCTAAACTCCTCTGTCTCTGACCTTGCTCTCCACTACCAGTACGAATCTCACCTCTTCTGACCCAGCTCACCTCATCTCAGACCCCGCTGCTCATGCTCCACTCCTGGACCACGGCTAACACACTGCTCTCACCTCCCTGATCGATCTACCTTCATATGCACATTTAAAACTGTCAATAAACATGGTTAAAATTTTCCATGAGTTCTGTCTCTTTGGTCCCCCCTGTCAGTCGTTATGACATACTTCTACTTGAGTAATATATTTGTATTTGACAATATAACAGTACTCGCTCGTACTTGCTTCAGTAAAAGTTGTGGTTCCTCTACCCACTGTGACAAAAGCTTTATGTTGACCATATGAAATGATTTAAACATTTTTGTGATAATACCACAATGTGTGCATTTTTTTTTATCCTTCCAATCACATTAACTTCAAATTATAAATCAAATTTTTCCTTTTGACAGTTACTCTTACTTCAGTAGTAGTTTCCCCAAATATTTTCTTTTTTTACTTAATTTACTTAATTTCTTAGACCACTACTTTTATTTCAGTGGTGTTATTCTGAAGTAATGTTACTCTTACTGGACCATTTTGGTTACTCTACCCACCTCTGCTGTCAAAAATCAATGACAAGGCTTCTTCAAATAAAAGTGAAATGAAAATGAAATCACTCAGAAATTATTAGTTGTAAAAGGGTAAATGCTGACTGCTAGATGTCAAGGATAATTAACTCTGTATAAAGACTCTGACAAAACTCAACGTATTAATGTAATACTTTCAAAAATGAAACTAATGAAATGTGCATATTAGAAAAAAGTTACTTCAATTGATACATTTTTCAATGGGATTGTTCTCAAATAAATGTCTCTAAAAATGTATCTTTTGGATCTGTTGTAACGGCTAGTGCAGGTGCAGACCAAGGAGTGCAGACTCGGGGCAAGTTGACAGTATTTATTTACAATTCGTGCAAAAGACAGTTCAGACAGTTCATTTATCACACACGGGACGTAGGTAGCGGGAGGCAGACCAGACGGGCGTAGGGCAGGAGCAGGAAAACCAGGACTGGAGTGGGAGCGGAGACTGCCAGGACCGGAGCACGACGAGACCAGGGACAGGACCAGGGAAGACTGAGCAGGAGTGATCCAGAGAGCGGGAGCCAGAGTAGGAGACGGGAAGCAAGCCGG
Organism: Periophthalmus magnuspinnatus; assembly: GCF_009829125.3. Lineage (NCBI taxonomy): Eukaryota > Metazoa > Chordata > Actinopteri > Gobiiformes > Gobiidae > Periophthalmus > Periophthalmus magnuspinnatus. Next base: position 21,981,272 of record NC_047138.1, on the reverse strand, counting down.
AGGCCAAGACAGGGCAGGAGGAAAGCAGAGGGTCGACTGTACCGGAGCTGGAGCGTAGAGGCAGGAGCAGGAACATTGACAAGCGGACAATCTGGCCGAGACTTTGGTCCAAGACGGTCCTGGGGAAGACGAACAGACGACCTGGCCCCGAGTGTCTTCTGCCGAGCCCTCATATACTCGGCAGCAGGTGCAGGTAATTGCGCTGATGCGCTCCAGGTGCGTGCGGGAGAGTCAGGAACTCCGCCCGACAGACAGGTAGGGGAGGGGGAGAGAACACAGGAATTGCAGGCATCATGACAGGATCATATTTCAATATATAGTTTCAAATACATTGCTTAGTTTTGATTATCTGCATGTTTATGTCTTGCTATTACTATGTACTATTTTTATATAGTGCTTCTCCACCATCAAGGCACTCCACTCACCCAAGAACGCATTCATCTGTGGGAGCTGGAATCGCTCCTCCAACCTGTGGGTCAGTGGATCTGACTGCTTAGCCAATGATGTCTACATCAAGAGCGAGCTTTGAACCCGCAACCTACAGCATGTCAGCAGACATTTTGAGGACTGTCCCATTTAAATGATACCATACATTGGTTATGAATTGTTGATTGTTATGGCATCATTACTCTGAAATCCATAGATAAAACAATGCACTTTTCTTTATAGTAGAGCAGTTTCCATGCATTTAATACGGAACCCATCGGTACTGGATCAATATTAGTATTTCTTGGTATCAGACTGAAACAAAATCATTCATCATCATTAATCTCTAGATACTGAAGGAATGACCATCAAATCTACTACTTCAACAAAACTTTCTCATTCTTACTCTTGTCATGTATACTTTCCAATCTCCTCCTCTCAGAAGGGTTATGCAGGGATAGGCCTTTTCTTCCTGACCATATCACATCCCTTTTAAACAATATAAGTCAGAGTATAAGACCCCATATTAAGTGTCAGTCTGAACACATGGGGATGGCGTGCTATGCTTTGTCGAGGTGCCTAAAGCGCCAGGCACGCTTCACTAGGTTGCTTATGAAGGGCGGAAGGAGGCTGTAGCAGGGGATTATGGGTAAGAAGATGTCTGCCCTCCACAGACTGACAAGGGGAAATGAGAAGCGTCCAAGTAAAGCCCGTTAAAATGAAGCACAGTGAGAAGTCGATGTGTCAGTTAAGACAGCAGAAAAGGCTTCAGCGAGCCGAGCTGTGCAGTTAATCATCTTTTAATTGTGATTATAGTTATTGATACAATCCATTACAAAGATGGTGTAATTAAAAAGAAAATCTTCCCATCTTATCAAATCGTGGCTCTTAAAACATTAAGAAATTATAAATAAAATGCGTATAGTCTACTTCTGCAGATTAACTTTCAACAGTCAATAAAGGATGATTGATTTCTTAAATAATATTACACTATTGGAAGGATAATCTTGTAGCATTGAAAATCTTTGAAAAATTTAGTTCAGTCCGTTCTATTGCCAGTAGAAGGCATCAGATGTCTTAATATGGTGTTCAAATACAAAGTGAAAAAGAAAACAGTGTGACAATCTCCAGCGTTTTTTTCTTTTAAGGTACATTGGAGTATGTGGATAGAGTAAATATAAAAATGTAGTAGATTCTTGTAGAGTAGAAATATTGTGCAAACTAATAGAACATCAGCAGAGCTGATTCTGGTCCAAAGGGGCTCTCCAGTCTTCAGTCTGATCATTGGCACCACGGAAAGGATTTGACTTTTTGAACATAGTTCTCAGCGTCTGTACTTTCTCACCATAGACATTGATACTTTTAATTAACCTGTCTCATGTCAGATTGATATGTGTAGCAGTCTGAATTTAATTCTACACATTTATCAATTTGGAATGGCTCTCACTGAAATCGATTAGGACCTATCAGGATGGCATTCCCAAAAAGTAACAGTAAGAAAATCATCAAGTTCAAAACACAATAGTAACTTTTTGAATAAACCAACCCCAAAGAGCAGGCCTCCAGTCTTCCCCTAGTTTCCACTGACTGTACTCTGAAATACAATCTTGTGTTTCAGCTTCATCTGTGTTGACCTCTTGCTTTGGCCTGTTTCTCCTCAGCTCTGGACAGAAACATGTACCTTGTTACTCTAGGTTTGCACTGTGTGCCCAAAACTAACCACACAGAGAGGGTAATTCCTCTGGTGTACACAGTGGAGCAGTAGTAATAGTAATAGTAGCGTCAGCAGTAGCAGGAATGGTAGTAGAAGTAGTTGTAGTAGCAGTAGTTGCAATAGTAGTAGTAGCTGACCTCCAGCTGGTGCTCATCTGCCTGTGTGTTATGGTGTTCTGTGGTTGGTTGTTCCACATATCCTAGTCTTTCCTAAGCCTTCGGAGTCTAGGCTAAAGTAGTAGCAGCAGCAGTAGTAGTAATTGCAGTAGGAGTAACAGTAACAGCAGTAGCAGTAGTAGTATGAGTCCTTCCAGGTGTTTCTCATCTGCTGGGTGTTATAGTGGACTGTGATTGGATTGTTCTACTTCCCTGGGCTGTACTAAAACCTCTGAGACCAGACTAAAGTAGTTGTAGAAGTAGTAGCAGGAGCAGTAGCAGTAGTAGTAGTAGGTGGAGTAACAGCAGCAGTAACAGTAGTATCCATCCTGCAGCTGGTTCCCATCTGCCTGCGTGTTGTGGTATGCTGTGATTGGCTGCTCCACATCCCCTGATCTGTTCTAAACCCTCTGAGACCAGGCTAAAGAAGCAGCAGTTTCATTATTACACTGCTCACAAATTAAGTCTTACTCTGCTCCAGGATCTCAGAGAGGGGACTGTGTTCCTGTAAAGTGATTTCTTTTTTTTTTTAAATTAATTTATTTTTTTACATTACAGTATTAAAATAATATAGAGTACGCTCACTTAGGTATGCCTGCTAGGTTCTTATTCTGTACAAAGAGAGTACAAGGGCCTGGTCTGTAATGTTTCATACAAGTTATTAGTAAAGAGAGGGTATTATGCAAAATAGATTGTTTTTTGGAGCTTTGTACCATGTTATAACATTGTTTCCTCTTCCTCAACTCTTACTTGAGTTGTACTTTTCCCAAATATACTTTTTGTTGGACCATTATGTTGTCCTTCTATTTGAGTAATATTATTATGAAGTCATGTTACTTTTATTTTTTGTTTTCTCTACCCTCCTCTGAACATACTATTGGGTTAGTTTCAAAGTTAGCCCGCTGGATTTCACGGCTTGATCCTCCAAAACCCACAGAGACAATAGGGTCGAGGAAGCAGGATTTTCCAATAGTCTGGAGTGGTTTTCTGTCAAACGTGTGAACTCTGTGGAAAAGATGACATAAACAAGCCTTTGTTACAGTGGTAGAGCTGGCAAAGGAGCAGACCATCTGAGAAGGCGTTCCATAAATTTTGATGCCCTCCTGTGAAGATTCTGAAGTCTGGAGGGTAGACTGGTTGAAGAAGTTTGGAGTGAGCAGATGCAGTGTGGAATGATGGGAGGGTTTAATAGGGTTGATTAAAAAGTTGAGCAGCGTTTTGATTCTGTTTGCTCCAGTACCTAATTAGAAAGCATTTTTGTATCCGGTATTCGGGAAGAGCCTTGTTAACATGCTAGTTGCACTCTCTGAAAATTGTGAAAAGTGCCTATAAACTCATCAAATGAATAATTAGGATGCTCTGAATGCATAAGGTAAGTGACAATTAACTTTGGACCACTGCAAAATTAAATACTTCTGTTTTGTTTGTTTTTTTACATTTTTAAGACAGTAAAAAAATGATACTGCATCTTTAATGGGTGATATTAAAGGTGCACTGTGTATTTTTTTTTTCCAGTTCTTGACTCCATTCCGATGTTATTGCTTTGCTTAGAATATTCTACAGCTGCAAATCAATTATAACTGTGGGTATAAATAAAGTTACTTGAACCTTACCTGAACCTGAAAAATACCTAAAGGTAGTAAAGATATAATGCTTATAAATAAAATAAAACAAGCACATTCACATTCATCAACACACATCAGTGTGCTCGCCCACACAGATCTCATTGTAACTTGTGCTGCTAATCTCAATAGAGATAGATAAGTTTACTGCCATGCTGTGGAAATCCATGAGAAAAGCAAGTGGTGGCTTCTCAACAAGAAAAGTTACATAGTGAACCTTTAACATCACACTAATATTTACACTACCGTAAATTTCGGATTATAAGCCGCTACTTTTTTTCCACGCTTTGAGCCCTGCGGCTTTTACAGCAGTGCGGCTTATATATGGAATTTTACTGGATAACGGACCCTGGGGGGCGCTCTCTAGCTGTAAACGTAAAAGTGAGACAGACGTGGGGAAAGATTCTGCTCTGAAGAATTCACTAGTTTTGATTTTGAACGATCATTTTGCGCATCATGAAATGGATATGATGCAGTTTTTAAGATAAAGAAACAGAAAGGAAACAGAGCAGGGGTCGGCCTTTAACACGCAAAGAGCCATTTGGACCCACTTTCCACGTAAAATAAAACACTGGGAGCCGCAAATACTTTTTGACATCTAAAATGAAGATAACACTGTGTATAATAATAATAATGTAACAGAATAATGTAGGTTTTACTTTCACGGACAAGCCTTCTACACGTGGCAGATAAATATGGCAAAAACAACTTAAGTGCATAAAAAAATACAACTCACCAAACCGCTGCATCAGTGTGACCCTGCGCTGATTATGTGATTATGTCTACTCTGCTTCGCAGTTTCTTTAAAAAAACAACAACAAAAAAACTCGTAGCGTATCATTTTATCCCAGGTGCTTATTCTCCATGTGCCAAAGCAGTTTTGAAGGTTTCATTGCCTTATTTGCTTTTCCCGTATGTTACGCAGAGCGGACTCTGTGCGTATGTCACCTGTAGCGACAAACCCAGATTTTAAGTAGGCATTGTCTGTTAAATTTATCTTTCTTTTTCTTGGAGGTCGTAGTCTCCTCTTCTGACTCCTCAGTTGTCCTTTTCCCCTTTGTTAAAAAGCTCTCCAAAGACTTATGTTTTGGCTCATTTTCACTCGCTTGTGGCTCTACTTTTGTGCGTCGTGTCTGATGTGTTATACGTGATACGTCACCGCGGAGACAAGAGCAGATAATAAACTTGCTACTACATCAAATAGATTTCTGTGGCGATTTCCAGCAGGATTTTCATGATACATCTACGGACGAGCTTATTAGTGTGTCATTAGGGACGGGCAAAAGTTGCTCCTGACCCCTGTGCGCACAGCGTCTGAAAATTAGGGCTCTTTACGCAGGACTGTGAGCTGTGTCTGTGTTAGTTCCCAAGCCACGCAGAGCCGCAGTATAAGGCTGAAAGAGGCGCATACGGCTCCGGAGCCGCGAGTTGCCGACCCCTGAAATAGAGCCACTGCACGTAAGCTCGACATCAATGAATCCAACTTGGTCAATGTAAAAAGACGACAAAAGTTTTCAGAGGAAATAAAAGCAGATTTTCCGTGTTGGTGCAGCTTTATTTTCTAAACCTGCAGATGTGTTCATCCCGTGTTGATGTCGTGTTGGTGCCAATTTTCAGGCACAGTTTAAAAAAAAGCGTGTCGGTGCACCGTCTTTCTGTGTAAATGTCTCATGTTACAATATGAAAACCTGCGGCTTACATTCAGGTGCGGCTTATATATGTACAAAATTGATTTTCTCTTCAAATTTAGCTGGTGCGGCTTATATCAAGGTGCGCTCTGTAGTCCGAAATTTACGGTAATACTTGTGTTTTGTTTGATTCACACGTCTAACACACAAACTCTGCATATTTAGGCTGAGTTCTTCTCTCAAACAGAAAACACTCTGTTCCACCTTGTGATGTCATGTGGTATTACAGGAAGTGCTCCACTGTGTCTTTGAATTTCATACACCTTCACAAGAATCATTTGGATAATTTCACCCCTGGAATTGCCAGTCTCTAAGTACTAAAGGAAAAAGTAGCTGCTAACTTGAAAACTACCGCTTCATGACATCTCAAGGTGGAACAGCTTGAGCTTTGGAGATGTAGACACACTTACTCAAACATGCGCGGATGAAACAAAGCACAATTTTGGGTATGTTTTTGATCAGGTAACAATATGGCTTAAAGCTCACAAGTCCATTTTGCATATTATAGGACCTGTCACAGTATTCCATTTTAACCCTTTATGTGAAATTAAAGTACACAGTTTATGTAGACCAGCTTCAAATCTAAATTATTTGCTTTAAACTATAAAAAAGGAAATAGGTTCATTTTTTGGGAGTCAACTTTTTTTTCTCTCAGTGACTTCAGTGAGTGCTAGAATGCCCCTGCTTCCTACAGGGAACAGGCAGTGCGTGGGTCTGACTTGCAATACTAAGAAACTATTTGGTTGCTACACCTGTTTTATCAATAAAATCCATTCTACTCTCACAGCCTAAAGATGTTGCTTAGCTTGAGTTTACACATGTCCTCACTTACACTACATATAACATCTAAACTGATTATTTCACTCATGTTAACATAATTACATTTAAGATTTTAAGATGGGTGTCTGCTGCATGATTTTGACCATCTACTGTACATAGAAAGATTTGTGATCATAGAGAAAATCTAAGCTGTGACTGTTATCGAACCTGATCAGGCCTGTCTGATATTTTGTAAAGTGAGCCCTCCTCTCACTGCGTCTGTCATCAACCTTTGTGACCAACAGTAAATGCAAACAGTCCTCGTAACAGCAAAAGAGCTCCACTGTGAATGGGACCGTATCTCTATTTTCCCTTTCATTTGCTAACTTTTATAAACACAGAAACACTGCTGGCATGTAGCACTAACCTTACCAACCGGGATTCGCTCTGGCAAACTGTTACCAGGCAACCGTAATATTAACTAAGGCCTTGTCTAAATTCCACAATAGCTATGATTGCACTAGTATGAATGACAACACCTATATTTTGTTAAATGAAGAAGTAAACTGCCAGAAAATGTGTTCCTTGCATATAAATGGTCTCTGCATTTTTGGAGTGCATTTTCGGTGTTAATGGCATATAGGTACCCTCTAGGTATTTGGTTTAAGAGAATTAGCTATACAGACTCTTTTTTGCAACAACAAAAAAATCCACTACTTGCTAGTGTGATGTGCAGCTATCCATAGAGGCTCCACGGCTATTATGATGATGTTTATGGCGATTCAGTTGGTAGCTGTTTTCTAATGTGGAAATCAGCAGACTTCTTTCTTTTTTTAAGTTGTTTTAGATGAATATAGCAATGTAAAATGTTCACATTATAACATAATGATCCACAGGTGGTATAGATTATAACCATAGAGCAGACTCAAGCACAATAGATCTGCTTTGACCAAAACCTGTCTAAATTAACTAAACAAAAAATGATTACACTATAAAAACATGACATAATCTTTATTTTGTTAGATGAAGGTTTAAACTATCAGGAAAAAATGTGTTTCTTGCTCACAAGTTATCTCTGCATTTTCAGTGCTGATGGCTGATATGTAGGTAGCTTCTAGGTATTTTGTTTAAGAACTCAGCTATACTTCTTGTTATTTGCAACCTTGTCAGCTTTTCCCAAAAAAACTGCCACTTGACTGATAAATTTAGCACAGGTACTATCCCACCAAAACAAATCAGAGTTAGAAAAACCTGAAAACCTGTCAGATGAACCATGTGACTGGCCAAAAACATCATCTCTGACCCAAGCCATGTTATAAACACAGAATATATGCTGCTGCCATCCAGGCATAGTACTGTGTCCAGGCTTCAACATGGTCAGGCTCAGACAGCCCTTCATACATCAGTCCATCCTGAGGCTAAATGAGGAGCTTAATGAAGATAGTCTTTATTAAATTGTCCTGTGTGTATACATCTCTGTGTGATGTCCTTGTACTGTGCCTATGTGACGGGCTGCCGCTTCATTGTGCAAACATCTCTCTCTCTCTCTTTCTCTCTCAGATAAGAGGGATATTTTATTTTACTTTGGTCGAATCTGTCTGAGCTAAACTGTGGTACAAACACAATCCACTAAAAATTAATTTGCAACAATGTTTTAACTTTTGGTCCCCAATTAAACCAATTAACCAGACAAGTGCCAAAACACCTTAGGTGTCAGTTCCCATTGAGCACTGCAATTTTGTAACGTGGAATTAGTGGACTTGTCATTTTAGAATGATTATATAGCAGACACAACCACAATGTGTCTTTTAAAAAAAACAACTCAACCATTTTTGTCTCTCATGATAAGTACCCAAGTTTCTTAAATTTCAATCTACATTCTCAAAGCTTCTGCAGTGATCATGCATAGACCCAGGACAGTGAATCAGATCTGGATGTGGGATGTGCTCCTCTCAGCTCAATCTTAACACAATATTATTCTTTCGTCTGACTAGCCCTCTGTAGCCCACTGTGCTAACTCAACATAACACCGACTTCTAATGCAACTGGAGCCCACCCTTCCAGTCCCAAAAGCCAGAAGCCTAAGCTCGGGGTCCCTTGGGTGAGGGTAGGGGGGCTGCAGGGTGACCTGGCCCGCTCCCTCAGAACCCACCAGGGGCCTCGGGGTGCTTGGGTTTCACAAACAAACCCACAAGTGTGAGACAGGATGGGGAAGTGCATCAGACTGGCTTCCAAAATATCAGAAAACACAGACATCGTGTCCAGGGACCCAATCTCTGTGTTTTTACAAACTGCTGTTTTTGTTGACTATAGACAGCTGACTAAATATCGTCTTTGTGTTTAATGAAGCAAGTGTTTTTGACACCATTGAGTTCTCTGAGATACGGTACATAATATCTGTTTATAACCATCTCTCTCTTGCCCAGGTCTGCTCTGCCTCCTCTGGTTAAATGAGCTTCACACAGCCCTCTTGTATCCTCCTATTATTTGCAGTAATATGATACACTCCCTCATATTACACCCGCTGGACTCTCGCAAAGCTATTTTTATTGGAACTCCTCAGACAAAGAAGCAAAGAAGGAATCCATTTGTAACAATAAACAGAGCATTTCTTCAGATGGAAGCTTGCAAAGAGATCAGGGAGTGTGTGAGCGGGTTAGTCAAGTATTGTGTTGGAGCAAATGCATTTGTTTTGTATAGAGAGAGTAGACAAAGTAAAGGTACGGATTTGTTGTGATAGTAAAATTTGTCCAATGTTCAATGTTGTTGGGGCAACCTGTCAAAAGCAGTGTCTGGGGATCCATGTCCAGATCTTGAACAAGGATAGTGTTCAGGAACATCTACTTAAAACACAATAATCACATTAGAGTCCTATAGATAATATGGATTAGTTGAGTTGTAGCATTATTAGTAATTCTAGAATTATTAGTAGTCATAGTAGTAGTACCGGTAGCAACAACAGCAGCCGTAGGAGTAGTATTTGTACCAGTAGTATGAGTACCGTATTTTTCAGACTATAATTTGTACTTTTTTCGTAGTTTGGCCTAGTTTGGCCCTTATAGATGTGACTTATATGTGACAATATTAAAACATATAATTTCACATCTTCATTATTGTAACACTGACAATTGCGCAAGGGCACTGTAGGCCTGTGTACAAGTATGACTGCCACGCGGAAGCGGCACTTCATCTACTTCCTCAGTGGATTCAGTGGATTTAGTCATTTGGAGTAAGATCCAGAGTAAACGTCTTAGCTTGTTTTTTATGCTTTAGCTGTCTGATTAACTGTTCATATCTTACATTAACAAACCAGATACTTACTCAGTTTGTTGTCTATGCTTCATGTAGCTGAATAAATATGTGTTGCATTAGCGTAGTTATCTGATTAACTGTTAATCTTACCCTAACATACCAGACACGTATTCAGTTCGCTGTCTATGCTTCATGTAGCTGAATGTGTTACGTTAGCATGCTGTACTGCTATTCAGCCTGTTGTTCTCTATTTTATTGTTAGTATTGTAACTTGCCTTTAAAAATAAAATATCTGTTCTTGGTCTCAGATTTTGTAAATTAAATTTCCCCCAAAAATGCAACTTATTTTTTTTTTTTTCTTCATTATTATGCATTTTTTCACTGGTGCAATTTATACTCCTGAGTGACATATAGTCCAGAAAGTAGAAAGTAGTAGTGGTAGAAACAACAGTTGTCATAGAAGTACAAGCAGCAGAAGTCATTATAGTAGTAGTAGTAAGATGAGTGTAGCAGGCATAGTAGTAATACTAGTAGTACTACTAGTGCAGCTGCAGCAGTAGTCCTATTGTTACTAGCAGCAGTAGTAATGTAGTAGCAGTAATATGTGCAGTTGTAGTATTCAGTGCTTTCATGAATTATATACTGACTCATTGGAGAGACTGAGGAAGCTGGTGGTGCTACTGCTGCAGTGAAGATGAAGTCGGCTAACATGACAAGATAAACAAGGACATGGAGTTTATTTGTGCTGCTAGCTGAAACAAGGTAGGATTACAATCTTCCTGATTGAATTCACACTTCATACTTCTACTTGCGTAGTATTATTTAAAATTGCTTCATGTACAAAATTTCACTTTTTTAACCTAGAAAAACAGTGCAACCCAGACAAACTGTCAAAAATCTTAGAAGGTCGACAGTTTAACACAGCACTCTTGGACATTTTCTGGAGGAGTTGTTTCACTCACAGCGGTGCTGCGGTCTTGGTATTTTTAGATGTTCTGACAGGTTAGCATAAAGATGTAACTGTTACAGTACTTTGACAATGAATACTTTTTACACAGTAGAAATTGCACCCTAGTATTGCTTAGTAGCTAAGTGGATAGAGAAATTGCCCACTAACCGAAAAGTTTTCCGTTTAATCTCAGTTCCCATTTATGCATTTTGCTGTTGTGTCTTTGGGCAAGACAGTTTATCTACCATGCATCTGCTATCTGCTACCACATGACAACATATATGGGAAGGACATATTTTGAAAGTATAAATGTTTAATAAAGATACCAAGCTATGAATCTCTGGTTAAAATCTCAACCTTGAATGAGTTAAAATAGTTACCTGGTCAGCCAGATCCACATGCTTTGACAAAGTTTTATGGTCTGGAACTGTATGCTGTATCCCTAATTTCAGTTGTGGGGGCGTGACTGACAGGCGGATTAGAGAGACACATGGTCCATTCTGGTAAAAACTAACATGGTGGTTTATAGTTTTAAAAGGGGTGAAAAAAACAACACAGAGAACTGAGAAACGGCGCACATTATTGCTGAATAAACAGTCGAAACACCAAACTGTTATTTATCTCAGGTAAAAAAAAGTTATATATTTTGTTCTGAACGATACAATTTTGGAGAGATGTCTTCTGCATTTGGTAGACACATGGTACAAATGATCAGCTGTGGTTGGATCGAGGTTTTTACGCTTTATGGTCCGATAAAATTGCTTAAATATTTTTCTTATTTTAAGTAGATTTTGACCAGTCTGTAAATAATATTTGCCAGTGTCTTTTTGATATCTTTTCACTTATCAGCAAATGACAATTTTTTTTTTTTCAAAAGTCAAAATAGTAGCAGTTAAATATTTAAGGCCCTGTAGACAATTTATATTTTTAATTGAGAAAAAGATATAGGCCTATTGACAATATATTGTGATATTGCTCTTAGGGTCAAAATTAGACTGCTGCTTGACTTCTAATATAGTGTTTTAGCATCAGAGAATCAGGAAGTGTTAGCATGGTAGTTGTTGTTAGCATTACAATGATGGTGAAACACCACTTTTGCCTCTGAAAGCACTCATAAATTAATCAAAGTGAAAAATTACAATGCTTGAAATGTGTTTGGAAAGTTAGGAATAGTTCTGGAAAAGCTGCAAACCATTTAAAATGAATTAGCTCTATTTTTCATGTTTAAGTAAAAATTAAAGTATAGTGCATTTAAGAACACTATTATTAGAACTTTAACATTGAAAAAAGTTTCATAACTTTATACTAGGCACTTTTTACACTGCCAGAATTGTCTTTTAGCTAGAACTTTCTCACCTCTGCCCACTCTGAAACCCTATAGGCCCATTTTTCATATCTTCACTTTCGGCACTGAAATGTGGGCACAGGTCTGTCTCCTCACATCACTTAGCATTAGCGTGTAGGCAGCTAGCTCAGCATTCTACCTCTGGTTCCACAGCTCTTCACAGTTCTATTGGCAGCAACATATCAAATACAACTACACAACTTTACAACAGATAGTGCTTTGCTGGACTGCCAAACTGACTAGTGTTAAAGGGTTGCTATTTAAAGTTTCCGGACTGGGTGAGTTGTAATTTTTGGTAGTTGATATTTTTAAACTTTCTGTGTAGAATACTAGTCCAGTTGGAACAATAATAGCTTTTAAGTAATATTCAAGCACCAAATTAAGAAAAAATTCATTCTGAAATATGCATATTGTCGTAACGGTGCGGGTAGGACCAAAAGATGCAGACCAGAGCAGTTTTAACAGTGTTTATTTACAATAGTGATAGTTCACAGGCGGGCACGGGAACCGGGGAACGGGAAGCGGGCCAGGCGGGTGCGGTGCAGGTAGAGGCGGGCAGGACAGGACCAGGACGGGGATAGGAGCGGGTGCGGTACCAAGGCAGGCGGAGCAGACGAAGACCAGAGCGGGGAGCGGGTGACAAACCAGAGACCAGGACAGGACAGGAGACGAGACGAGCAGGAGGCGAGACGAGCAGGAGACGAGCCGGAGACGAGACGAGCAGGAGGCGATACCAGGGCTGGAACGTGGCGGCAGGAGCTGGGCGAGTGGAGGCAGGAATCTGGAGGGTGAATAAATCCAAATGAGCGTGTGCAGCAAGGTACCATATAACAAAGCAAGCAAGAGACATTCACGTTTTACACGCGGATGGTCTGGCACCGAGTGTAGACTGCCAAGCCTTCTTGTACTCAGCAGCAGGTGGTGGTGATTAGGCTGATGCGCCCCAGGTGCGCACGGGAGGAGTCAGGCACTCCACCCAGCTCCAGACACACAGGTAGGGGAGGGGGAGAGAGCACGGGAGGACAGGGAAAACACATCATCACAAAGACATCATGACACATATCTGTTCATTTAAAGATGCGGTATTGTGGTGGGGGTCCGCCATCAGCTTTTCTATATGTGTTATTGCATTGCCGTATTATGGTTTTAAACATCAATACAACATGCATGTCTTACAAGTGTTGTAGTGCTAAAAGCCAAATGCAAATTCAAAAACGTGCATCTCACTCATTGACTGCATTTATAAATGGACATCGCTAACCTGTTAGCCACCGTGTTCCAAATAGGAAGTGAGCATGGGTGTGTTTCAGGCTCCATCTACTCTGGCATCAATTCACTTTCTATTGAAAAACATTTTGGTCTTAAAATGTTTGTGTTAACCAGCTCTACATGATCCTGGTATTTGTATTTTGCTGTTGTGTCCCTAAATCAAGATATGAACAATAAGAACAGACAACACCTTCTTCGCTCCCACTAGTTTTAGCAACAGGTTTGATTGACAGTGTTGCTAAGCGCCCACTTCCTGTTAAACCAGCAGGAAAGAAGCGTTACCTTCAACAGCCTTGTTCAGGATTGACACTTCGGTTGCTATGTTATTCACAGTCGAAATTCAAAATGTGGTACTCTGCTCCAAATTGGCCTCTATGACTGCTAGCCTTGATGAGCTTTGACTGGAGCCAAATGCTGTGGGTGACATCACACTCCCTTACTCCACTTCTTTATATGGTCCATGATCTTGCTGTTAGCTGCCTGTGTCCAATGCAAAAGTTACACTGTGCACCTTTTAATAAAAAATACACTATTGCATCATAAAATGTCACTATGGCTATTTAAAGTACTTTTAACATCTTAATACCAGTATTTCATATTTTATTATTTAATATAATGTATAAAAAGGTACATTTAAAAGGTAAATTAGTCCTTATTTACATGCATTCAAAACATATTTCTTAGGCCCATGGACTGCAGCGATGGCATTTAAGTCAGGCTAAAAACAATAGCAGCTTGCTTAAAATATGATTTGTAAGTCAGTTTGGATGCTGAAATGATCACAGCTAGTCCAGTGAATGTGTATGGACAGAAACACAGAGGAGCACCACCTCATGATATCATTTGGTAATACAAAGCATACTGAGCTCCTAAGCAGGATTACTCACAGTATATGTGAATGAAACAAAGCACATTTATGTTTTTGGTATTATGGAAACAACATTATAACGAGCCAAAAGTATTTGAAAAAATGCAAGTTAGTTTCAAAATAGTTGCACACACCAGGTGGGTGCAGTGTGTTGCCCATGGACACAACAACATGGGTGCCCGATTGCCTACCCACTGAACCACTATTCTAATATCCCTCTATAATAAAGCCACATTCAGGTGTATTATGCTCACTGTATGAGATGGGATAAGTCATTAGTCATTGGCTCACATGAGCAGTTGAAGTGTGGGCACTGGATCTGATGGAGCATGGTTCTGTGGGCTTATTCAGCACTCTCTGTCCCTCTCACGGCCCAGTTGGAGTATCCATAATCAGGCAGGAGTCCAGCTATACCCACTTTTACTGGAAAATTTGTATCAAAAATAAATATAATAACATTTAGGAATAGCAATAAAAAGGGTATTAGGGAGAGCAATATTGACACAAAATAATGTTTATCAATATTTTTTGTATTAATTTAATTAATAGTGAAAATCTGAGCACACTATTGCGATCCATCAGAAATGCTTGTAGTCTAGGCAAGGCAAGCTTGTAGTCTAGGCTAGGCAAGTTTATTTGTATAGCACAATTGGTACATAGTTACTGAAAGTGATTTACAGAATAAGAAAGGCATTAAAAGCACAATACAACACTTCAAAACATAAATAGTCATCATAAAATTAACATTAAAAGATAAAAGTGCAGAATAAAAGCCTTTCAGTCATATGCACAGCTAAACAGAACCGTTTTGAGGCTGGATTTAAACATTGTCAAGAGGCCTGTCTTACATCTTCCAGAAGACTATTCCTGATTTTAGCTTAATACAATTGAAGCACTGATTCCCCATTTTTAGTCCTGACTCTGGGCACCAGCAGGAGGCCAGGACTGAACCAAACCAGGACTACATCAGGAGGCAGGTCCCTGAGGTCCTCAGAATGCAAAGTGGTTCATGAGGCTCTAACTTTGGTGCTAGGCCATGGGGAGACTTGTACACAAGCAGAGCAGCTATAAAGTCTATTCTCTGAGTCACAGGAACCAGTGCAGAGACCTGAGCACAGGATGTGTGTGCTTGTCCAGGCTGAGCTTAGAAGTATTGCACAGAAAGTAGAAATGGAAAATTAAAACAAGAAAAGAATCAAAATAAAATACTATAATCTAATATATAATCTAATATGTTTTCTCCTCACAGATCTGACCTGTAACTTGACCTAGCTATGTTGCCTGATTGGCATTAGACTTATCTATCTCCATGGAGACAAACTGTGAAACTACAGGCAAAACAATCCACCAAACAACAACTTCAGTATAATCTTTTTGTCCATAGCTTGTATCAGTCACCTCTAGTTAACCAGTCAGCAATCTCTCTTCTGTCAGCTGCCCCAATCTCTTAACAGTTGTCCAAACATAGTCCCTTATGCCTAGACCCTCTATTGTCTGGCATATGGGGGTGTCTTATACTATGAGTGGTTGTCCATGTGCTGATTAGAAGCAAGTGCATGTCTCATGTCCGCTGTCACCCTCACTTAAATTCCTGGAAAATGACGGAGCTGCAGACATTTCTGCAGATGTTGAGGAAGGTTACTGAAACATTCCTAACACCACTGTGCTGTGTAAATAACCCAGAGAAGAGTAGGAAGACTGCAAATGGCATATTAAAAGACACATATTATACAAAATTGACAAAAGGTTTTGTGCTTTTAATGTGGAACTAAACATAAGTGCATCCACTTTTTGGTACTGAACTGTGTATGTGGGGTAAAAAAAAAAGAAAAAAAGTGGCCTGTGCGATTTCAAGTGAATGGTGACCTCATGCAGGACTCCCCTGATTACTGCCCTTTGTCATCGGTTTTGTTCATTGTTTTTATGGACAGAATTTCTAGGTGCAGCCAGAGACTGGAGAGGGTCCAGTTTGGGGACCGCAGGATCTCATCTCTGCTGTTTGCAGATGATGTTGTCCTGATGACTTCTTCGAACCAGGACCTGCAGCAGGCACTGGGGCCGGGATGAAAATCACCATCCCCAAATCCGAGACCATGGTTCTCGACCGGAAAAAGGTGGCTTGCCCCATTCTGGGTGGGTGGAGAGTCCTTGCCTCAAGTGGAGGACTTCAAGTGTCTTGGTGTCTTGTTCACGAGTGAGGGAAAGATGGAGCGTAAGATTGACAGGCGGATCGGTGCAGCATCTGCAGTGATGCAGACGAACCATTGTGGTAAACAAGAAGCTGAGTCGAAAGGCGAAGCTCTCGATTTACTCAGTCTACGTTGCTACTCTCACCAATGGTCATGAGCTCTGGGTAATGACCGAAAGGACAAGATCGCGGATACAAGCAGTCGAAATGACGTTCTTCCGCACTCCCTTAGAGATAGGGTGAGGAGCTCAGTCACACGGAAGGAACTCGGAGTAGAGCCGCTGCTCCTCCATGTCGAAAGAAACCTCCACGAGCCATCTATTCCAGATGCCTCCTGGACGCCTCCCTAGGGAGGTGTTCCTGGGCACGTCCCACCGGGAGGAGGCCCCGGGGAAGACCCAGGACATGCTGGAGGGACTATGTTTCTCGGCTGGCCTGGCGTCGCCTCGAGATCCTCCCGGAAGAGTTGGAAGAACTGTGTGTGGAGAGGGAAGTCTGGGCCTCGCTGCTGAAACTGTTGCCTCCGCAACCCGGCCTCGGATAAAGCGGAAGAAAATGGATGGATGGAAAGTCAAGTGCTTATCTACAAAATATGTATTACTGAAAAAAAGTATTCATTTGCCTGCCTGTTTGGGGCCAAAGCTTCTCCAAAGAAACAGAAATAGAACCTAAAATAAACAAAAAGTTTTGCCCAAAAACTGGCATTCCATGTTTTCTGTTTTGTCTATCTGCCCAAACAATTCCTTTTTCCAGTTTTTCTGCATATTTCCATTTCTACATGGCATCACAACTTCAAAATGCCTCAAGAATCCCACAAATCCAGATCTCCAATCACAGAAATGAACCTTTCCTGAATATCTTTAGAATGATATTGAGCTGTATAAGACCACATAGACTAGTATATGCCCATGGACCACTATGGAACCCACCTGGACCACTGAGGGATTACACAGATATAAGGCTACATGGGAATAGAAAAGAAAATATTATTTAATGTGGAAAATTACATTCTATTGTCTAAGGAAAGGGTGTTTTTCAGAATTGGTATTGGGTCTATTCCTTTGTATAAAAATCGACTTTTAAATTTTAGTATTAGTAGTGTACTAGTACACTAGTTAGGAGACAAGAAAGACAACCAAAAATATATATAAAATAAAAAAATAAATAAAAATAATTATAAATTTCTGTCTAAAAAAAATAGCATTCCATGTATTTCCCATCATCTGTTTTATCCATCTCTTCCAACCATTTGTGCCTTTGTTTTCCTGCATATTCCAGTCCACAATCTGTGTCTACATCCCGACTTCAAACTTGACTTAAATCCCACAAATCCAGAACGCAGGTATATCCCGACTCCGACCGTGGTATGTGAACACATCGTTCCACTGTTTTATGTCCCGGACTCCAATCCACGGGCAAAAATGCTACAAAGACGTGAGGCTATAAACTGGGAATTTTATTTCAAAATGGACATTTGGAACTAGCTTGAGCATACAGGAAGTGCAAGGCAAGCTGGCAAAGGCATGCCAAAGCCCACAGGATGAACCATGGAACACAAAATGATTTTAACAGCGCTACAGACAGCAGAAAGACCAGAAAAAAAGAAAAAAAAATGCACATGGAGATCATATTTGCCTTTCGTTATGTAATTGAGGTGCAATCATTATAGTCATGAGCAGTGTTGGGAGTAACGGCGTTAAACTATAACGGCGTTACTAACTGCGTTACTTTTTCAGTAACGGAGTAATGTAACTAATTACTTTTCCTAGCGTCGTAACGCCGTTACCGTTACTGACAATAAAATGTAGCGCGTTACTTTTAATTGAGTTCACGCTGCTCTTCATCAGAGTCTCTCAGCCAAGGAGCTGCTGTTGTGTTTCTTTGGTGAAAGAGGAGGCTGGGGTGAGATAAAAGGCTCGTTTGAGATGCGCGGTGCATGCCGGTTAGTTTTGTGTCCAAGATGCCACCGACTTGCTCTGACGTATGCACCGGTAACGGGAAGTTTTTGAGCGAGGCGAGCGCAGCAGCTCTCCACCGACTGCGGCCGCCTGCATGGACTACAAACGCGTAATGCATGATGGGAAATGATGTCCTGTCCACACGTGCATTCACAGCGGATTAGGTCCGAGTTGTGTTTTGATCAGAAACGTGACTGTGTTCTCTCCAAAGAGGAACAGGCTCAGATCAGCGGTGATTAATATTTGAATACTGGACAGAGAATTACAGTGCATGGCCAGAGAAGGCCTGTCATAGTTCTTACCTGTTTGCTTGTTTTCTTTCCTCAGTCCGGCTCCATTTTTCAGCTTGTTCCGGCCCTTCTTTTGTTACCTCCCTGGTTTCCCAGCAGCTGCCTCTCATTGTGCTAATCAGCTCAGGGTAGCCTATATATACTGCTTCTGTTCAGTTAGTTCTTGCTAGATTGTTGACTAGACAAGAGCAACTTTCAAGCTCCTCTGATATACTCTGTTGTTTGCATTTCTGCAATTCTGTACCTGCATTTATATCTGTTGGAGTTACCTGTTCCTGAGTTTATTGGTCCAGCCTGTTTCCCCATTTGAATCCCCAGTGTGGAAGAGCTTTTCGTTGACATTAAATATGACTTTATTCCTCAGTTGTTTAGTCCCTGATTTAGCATATTCTGAATTACCTGCTTAAAGGACACTTTCTGTTGTAGTTTGAGACATTTGACGGTTCACTTCGCGTTGCATTTGAGTCCAGTTTACCGGTGTGACAAGGCCTAAAGGTTTTGTCTTATTTTACATGATTTACATTTGAATGCCTTAGTTTTGCAAAATATGGTAATGAATCTTTTCAGTATTTTACTGAAAGCACTTTATTGTTATTGTTTATTTTAATGAAGAAAATACTTGAGTTGTTCAGTTGTCTGAAATTGTGTGACATGGTGATTTATTTGCACTTCAAATGAAATGTTTTATATTTTTTAAATTTTTGATACATTCTATAATTTACTTGAAAACAAATGCAATATAATTGCAATCTGTTAAAGTGAAATAAATGTTAAAGGTTCACATCTGTTGTTTTTATCGTTTTAACATAATAAGTAACGTGGAGTAAAGTAACGCAGAGTAGTTACTTTGCCTAGTAACTAGTTACTTCTCCCAAAAAGTAACTGAGTTACTAACTCAGTTACTTTTTGGGAGAAGTAACTTGTAACTATAACTAATTACATTTTTGAAGTAACTTGCCCAACACTGGTCATGAAGGATAGAACAGCATACCTTTAAAATGGATCAAATCTATTCAAAAGTGTCAAAAGAGGCTTAGATGAAAATACATGTGATGCAATACCATAGTTCTGATGTGAGATTGTTTCAGTGTGTTATCCTGAGTTTTTAAATGCAGGTTTCATTATCATCATCAATGATATTGAAAAATATATATTGTGCTTTTGTCTGCTAGTGTTGCCAAAAGTATTGAAAAGAAGGTACTAATCGATATTAAAACTAGTATGAAAACTAGATACTCATTTGAGCAGGTATCAATACTAAAAAAGTCTCATTAACAGAACAGAACTGAACCTTTCCTGAATAGCTCTAGAATGGTCTTGATCTGTATCAGAACAAGTATAAGACCATATAGACTAGTATACACCCATGGACCACTATGAAACCTACCTGGACGACTGAAAGATTACATAGATATAATACCACATGCTAATATAAAACAGAGTACTATGATTTCATGTAGAAAAAGACATTCTGTTGGCTAAACATTTAGTTTTACTATAGTGGTATCAGAATCAAGTATTGTGTCTATTCTTATTATCGAAATCAAGTTTGAAATTTTTGACCGCTGACCCTCATGGATCATTCTGTTTTGGATATTTTAAATCACAATATTGGTACCCCCCTCATATAAGAGCATGACATAATTACATTCTCTAAAATCTGAAAATCACCAGTTGGTATTTCATATTATCTAAATAAAAATATGTATAAAGAAGCCAAAATGTAAGGTTGGGTAAAAAAAGACTTAATTAACTGATTCTTGTGGGAAAATTCTTCTACATTTGACCCATACTTCAACGCTATTAGTAGGCTTGTCACATTAACACATTTTGAAGTTCGATATATTGCTGAAGTAAATATAGACAATAAACAATAATACTGAAACAAATTTTTGCCACTGATACAAAAATGAGCAGCTTTAAACCACAAAAAAATATAAAAAATCTACAATTTTGGTAAAAATCATGAGCTACAACAAAAATAAACAGCAGAATGAAACGCTAGTATTTAGTTTAGACATGTAATGAGTCACAGAAGTTATTAATCCAACCTTTTACATCTTAAATCTCATCATATTTACAATAAATAAACAAAAACTTCTCAGTAGTGCAAAGAGAAAGTGCATGCAATATATATTGACCCCCAAAAATATTGCTCCATTTAACATGTATTGAATGATAAGTCGATATAGTATTTATATCTAGAGTAACTTGTCAGAAGTAGTCAGCTAGGTTTGGGCAGCACTACCTTAGTTGGCGGATTACTTAACCTCCTACTATCCTTAAGTCCACCCAGACACAGGGAGAACATGCAAACTCAGCCCAGACAAGTGATAATTGCAAATTGTTGTTCATTTGAGAGTCTTCATAAGATTAATAAAATTACCCAGGTGGCAGTTCACACCTTAGTGTAGTTCATTGGACTTGGACAGATACTCCTTACCCTAACAACTAGGGTGTGGTAGTTTCAGTGTAGTTAGCTCCTCCCTTCAGAGAGATATATAACAGTGACTTACAGAGCCCTGTCAGAATTGAAGAAGCCTCTTGGAGCCTCTTTGATTCACTCATTAAGCCTGCTACAAAAACGAGACACTTTGAAATGTTTAACTTCCTACTGTCATAAATAGAGGGCAGCCACACAACTCCAACCCAACTGTTCAAACAGAAAGTGAAAAACAATTACAAGTACTTTTTCAGTCTATCGAATTAGAAGTTGTGGGTTCCAAAATTGTATTGTTTTGATGCAAGGAAAAAAAAAACAAAAAACAGACAAAAATAAAACAATATATGTGTGTACTACAATAACCATTATCCTTTGCTTTGTTTTGCTGCTTCTTAAGATGGTAACGTAGCATGCTAACTAACAATATTAACTATATATTCATTTATATTATTTATTAGCAAAAGTAATCACTTTTTTTGTTTGCTTTGGTGTCACGATACTACAATTTCAAACACATGAAATTCACACTCTTTCTGATACTAAGTTCTGATACTTGATACTCAATACTGATTTTGATACCACAGTGATAACAAAAATGCTCTATGTAGACGGTAGAATATCATTTTCAGCATTAAATCATAGTACTTTAGTTTGCTTTGCTTTATATTACTATGTGACCTTATATCTGTGTATTCCCTCAGTGGTCCAGGTAGGTTTCATAGTGGTTCATGGGCATATACTAGTCTATGTGGTCTTATACTTGTTCTGATACAGCTCAAGATCATTCTAAAGCTATTCAGGACAGGTTCATTTCTGTCTTGTGAATGTGATTTTTTTAGTATCATACCTGCTCAAATGGGTATATAGTTTTGATACTAGTTTTAGTATCGAATGGCATCTGATATATGATACTTCTGACAACCCTAGTTTGTTTTAGAGTTTGGACATTTTGATAAGACAATATTTTGTACATCTATGTCAGCCGTGTTATGCCTCGACCTCTCTGTTATCTGCTTTCTTCTTAACAAAAGGCATTCTGGGAAGTTCACCAAGTCTGTTCAAAACTTTTTTACAATCTCAAAATAACATGAAGCGGTAGTTTTCAAGTTAACAGCTACCTTTTACCTTTAGATTGACAACTCCAGGGTTGAAATCATCCAAATGATTCTAATGAAGCTCTACAGAGTTTAGAAACACAGTGGAGCACTTCCTGTATTATCGCATGACATCACAAGGTGGAACAAAGTGGTGTGAACACCTTGAACTCAGCCTAAATATGCAGGATTTTTGTGTGAATGAAACAAAACACAATTCCAGGTATGTTTATGATGGGAAACAATTATAACAATGATGATGATAAGTTGTCCTTTAATTGAAAATACTGAGAAAAATTCTAAGTAGGCTAAAAGTACCACATGAAAATAAACTTTTTCATTTAAAAATGTATTTTTTAAAATGGGAACCTGTGTTGGCAGAGCCTTAACCTGCAGATAGAGGACACATACAAGTACTCATTCTCAGTATATGGACAGGACTGAAACTGGAAACCCAAATACAACCCCAATTCCAATGAAGTTGGGACACTGTCCATCCATCCATCCATCCATCCATTTTCTTCCGCTTATCCGGGGTTGGGTCGCGGGGGCAGCAGTCTAAGCAGGGACTTCCAGACTTCCCTCACCCCGGACACGTCCTCCAGCTCCTCTGGTGGGACCCCAAGGCGTTCCCAGGCCAGCTGAGAGACATAGTCCCTCCAGCATGTCCTGGGTCTTTCCCGGGGCCTCCTCCCGGTGGGACATGCCCAGAACACCTCCCTAGGGAGGGGTCCAGGAGGCATCCTGAGCAGATGCCCGAGCCACCTCAACTGGTTCCTCTCAACGTGTAGGAGCAGCGGCTCTACTCCGAGCTCCTCCCGTGTGACTGAGCTCCTCACCCTAACCCTAAGGGTACGCCCGGCCACCCTGTGGAGGAAACCCATTTCAGCCGTTTGTATCCGCGACCTTGTCCTTTCGGTCATTACCCAGAGCTCATGACCAGAGGTGAGGGTAGGAACGTAGATTGACCAGTAAATCAAGAGCTTTGCCTTTGGGCTCAGCTCCTTCTTTACCACAACGGACCGATACAGCGACCACATCACTGCAAACGCTGCACCGATCCGCCTGTCAATCTCACGCTCCATCCTTCCCTCACTCGTGAACAAGACCCCGAGATACTTGAACTCCTCCACTTGAGGCAGAGACTCACCACCCACCCGGAGAGGGCAAACCACCTTTGGCCTCGGATTTGGAGGAGCTGATTCTCATCCTAGCCACTTCACACTCGGCTGCAAACCGCCCCAGTGCCTGCTGCAGGTCCTGGCTCGAAGAAGCCATCAGGACAACATCATCTGCAAACAGCAGAGATGAAATCCTGTTGTTCCCAAACCAGACCCCCTCCGACCCCTGGCTGCGCCTAGAAATTCTGTCCATAAATATAATGAACAGAACCGGTGACAAAGGGCAGCCCTGGCAGAGTCCAACATGCACCGGGAACAGGTCTGACTTACTGCCGGCAATGCGAACACAGCTCCTGCTCCGGTCATACAGGGACCGGACAGCCCTTAGCAAAGAGCCCCGGACCCCATACTCCCAGAGCACCCCCCACAGGACACCACGAGGGACACAGTCGAATGCCTTCTCCAGATCCACAAAACACATGTGGACTGGTTTGGCAAACTCCCATGAACCCTCGAGGACCCGATGGAGAGTATAGAGCTGGTCCAGTGTTCCGCGACCAGGACGAAAACCACACTGCTCCTCCTGAATCCGAGGTTCGAATATCGGTCGGATTCTCCTTTCCAGTACCCTGGAATAGACCTTACCGGGAAGGCTGAGGAGTGTGATTCCCCTGTAATTGGAACACACCCTCTGGTCCCCCTTCTTATACAGAGGGACCACCACCCCGGTCTGCCATTCCACAGGTACTGTCCCCGACCGCCACGCGATGTTGCAGAGACGTGTCAGCCAAGACAGCCCCACAGTGCCCCCTTGCCACCGATTGCTCCTTGGTGGCAAGGCTCTGGGGGTGGACGAGATCCGTCCTGAGTACCTCAAGTCTCTGGATGTTGTGGCGTTGGGACGCTGTGTAAAACTACAGAATACAATGATGTATTGTATGATTGCAAATCCTTTTCAACCTATATTGAACTGAATAAACAACAAAGACATGATATTTGATGTTCAAACTGATAAACTTTATTGTTTTTATGCAAATATTAACTCATTTTCAATTTGATGCCTGCAACACATTCCAATAAAGTTGGAACAGGGGCAATAAAAGAATTGAGGAATGCTTAAACATGCTGAACATTCCACAGGTGAACAGATTATTTTGAAACAGCTGACTGTCATGATTGGGTATTCACAAGCAAGGATGTGGCGAGGTTCACCACTTTGTGAGCAAATAGTCCAACAGTCTAAGAACAACATTTCTCAACAAACAATTGCAAACAATTTAGAGATTTCACCATCTGCGGTCCATGATATCATCAAAAGATTCAGAGAATGTTTAAAGAATATTACCACATGGGCTCAGGAACAATTCAGGAAACCATTGTCAGTTAACACAGTTCGTTGCTACATCTCCAAGTGCAAGTTAAAACTCTACCATGCAACGTGAAAGCCATATATCATCAACACCCAGAAACACCGCCGGCTTTTCTGGGTCCGAGCTCACCTGAGATGGGCTGAAGCAAAATGGAAGTGTGATGTGGTCTGACGAGTCCACATTTCAAATTGTTTTTGGAAATCATATCAGTTTGAACATTATATAGCATGTCTTTGTAGTTTATTCAGTTCAATATAGGTTGAAAAGGATTTGCAAATGATTGTATTCTGTATTTTTTTTAAGTTTTACACAGCGTCCCAACTTCATTAGAATTGGAATTGTAAGAGACTCATATGAGGCTCATTCTTTCTGATTCAATAATCTTGATCAAACCAAATTATAACATTAGCAATGTGGTCATGTCCAATGTTTTTGTAATTAAAAATAAATCAGCATTACTATTGCATTGTAACCTTCCTTATGCTAAGTTTTTTTCAGTAAAAACAATTGACTGTCTTAATGTTTCCAGATGTTTTTAGTGTTATCGCTTTGTTTGGTCCAACTATGAACATGCTAAATGCCTAGAAGAAAGATGTTCAGTTGAACTTTTTGAGTTAATTGAAAATTACACTTGGGTTTGAGTTGCTGGATTGCTGTACCATTGTGGAGTGTGAGTGTAAATCAGTGTATTGCAGAGCAGCTACAGCACCCTCTTATGTAGCTTTATGAAACACAGCTGTGGAAGTGTAAAATAATGGTTATAGATGATATAGACAGTACACTTTGGCCATGAAAAACCTATATTGGTCAATCTATAGTCCATTCCAGAATTCAAAGCCTTTATAAGATTTACAAAATCTTATTTCTTGTACAATTGTCATATCCTAGAGTAAGACACTTCACCCACATGGCCCATTGAGTTATTATATGGAGGTGTTATAAACATGTATGTGTCCATTTTACAGTTTCCTCAGCAATACTCATGTAACATCAGGATGCTCTGATGCATGACAATAAAGTCACAGATCTACCTCTTCTCTTCTTGCGCCCTCTCTACTTCCTCTCCCCTCTCCCTCTCTTCTTCCTTTCTTCACTCGTGTTCCCATCACTATCCTCTCTGCCCCTCCCTCTCCTTACCTCTCTTTCCTCTCCTCCTCCTCCATTTCCTCACCTCTCTTCCACTCCTCTCTGTCTCTCTCTCTCTCCCCTCTCCTCCTGTCATTCTCCCTCTTCTCTTCCCCTACTCCCCTTCTCTCTCTCTCTTCTTCCCTCTCCTCATCTCTCTCCCTCCTTGCTTCTCCTCCTCCTCTCTTTCCTCTCCTCCTCCTTCTCCTCGCCTGCTCTCTCACCTCCCTCTCCTCCTCCTTTCTCCTCCATCTCTTTCCCCCTTTTACTCCTGTCACTCTCCCTCTTCTCTCCCCTCTCCCCCAAACTCTTCTCTCTGTTCTCCCTCTCCTCACTCATGTTCCCCTCACTATCCTCCCTGCCCCACTCTCCTCACCTCTGTCCCTCCTCTCCCCCTCCCTCTTCTCTACTCACTACTCTCCTCCCATCCCCCCTTCACCTCTCTCCCACTCCTCCCTCTCTCTCCCTTCCTCTCCTCTCTCCTGTCACTCTCCCTCTTGTTCCCCCTCTCCTCCTCAGTTCCCCCCTACTCTGTCTCTCCCTCACTTCCCTCTCCTTCTCCTCCTCTCTTCCTCTCCTTCTCCTCTTATGCTCTCTCTGCCCTCTCTCTCCTCCCTCTTTTTCCCCCTTCCACTCCTCTCTCCTATCACTCTCCCGCTTCTGTTTTTTCTCCCCTCTCCCCCGAACTCTTCTCTCTCTTCTCCCTCTCCTCACTCATGTCCCCCTCACTATCCTCTCTGCCCCCTCCTTACCTCTCTCCTCCCCCCTCCCACTTCTCCCTCTCATCACCGCTCTCTCTCCTTTCCTCCTCCCTCTTCTCTACTCACTACTCTCCTCTCATCCCCCCTTCACCTCTCTCCCATCCCCCCTCTCTCTCCCTTCCTCTTATCTCTCCAGTTACTCTCCTTCTCCCTCCCTCCCTTCCCCTCCTCTCCATCTCTCTCTTCTTCCATCTCCTCATCTCTTTTCCTCAATTCCCTCTCCTCTTCCCTCTCCTCCTTCTCCTCTCCTCTTACTCCCCTCTCTCTCGTCTTTCCTCTCCTCCTCCCTGTCCTTCTGCTCTCCTCCTCCATCTCCCCTCTCTCTCCTTCTCCCCCCTCTCCCCTTACACCCATCCCTCTCTAAGTTCCTCTCCTCCTCCCTGTCCTTCTCCTTTACAGATCTGCACACAGTTGGGTTGTTCACATTTCTGTTTTCTCAAACCCTCTCTGGAAACAATTACCTGGATTTAGCTGGAATCAAAGTCTCTGCCTGTGCCATTATCTGCAGAGGGGCCATCCAAGCATTGGCATTAAAATAACATCTGCTGTTCCCATGGCGACCGCACCTTGTTTACTTTTCAATTAGACCCACTACTGACACTTTTTAAGTATGTTTCACAATGTTGCTTTTTACCATAAGAAAAGCAATAGTATCACAATGCAGTAGAGGCTGTTGGTTGT
Organism: Periophthalmus magnuspinnatus; assembly: GCF_009829125.3. Classification (NCBI taxonomy): domain Eukaryota; kingdom Metazoa; phylum Chordata; class Actinopteri; order Gobiiformes; family Gobiidae; genus Periophthalmus; species Periophthalmus magnuspinnatus. Next base: position 21,954,194 of record NC_047138.1, on the reverse strand, counting down.
AGAAGTGAACAAAATTTCGTCTATAATAAGAAAATTTTAACAAACTGCAAATAGAGTTCATGAGTAGCACTTTTTAATAACTACACCTTGATTAGCCTTAAAGCAGATGTATTGTGCTTGTGTCTCTATGGTTATAGATTCTGACACTGAATCATTATGTTATAATTTACACATTTTAAATCACAATATTAATCTAAAATTACTTAATAAAAGAAACAAGTCCACTGACTTCCGCGTTAGAAAACTGTGGTACCCAATGGGAGCTGACATCTCCGTAAACACCATCACAACAAAGAGCCATGGAGCTGTCAGTGCTCCCTATGGATAGTATCACATCACACTAGTGAGTAGCAGATTTTTTCATTTGTTCTAAAATTACTGAATACATATATCAGCAATTAAGAATAGAGCAGTGGGCATGTACCATGTACTGAGCTTGAAGAAAGATGTAAAGGTTCTATATGACACAAAATTGACTCTTATGAGCTTTAAACCATGTTAGAATATTGTTACCTCCACAAAATTTACCTGGCGTTGTGTTTTGACTCCATTGTCCCTCGAGGAGGATGAATAAGTGACTGGGATTTTCAGTCAAAGAAAAAATATAGATGGATATGTAAAATAGAGCTAGTTGTGTGAAAAATGCAGTACATTCTGATACTTCGTTTAACATGATTTTTATGGCTAAAAAATGAATAAAAGTAGGTGAGCTATACTGGTTTATAGTCCTTAAAGAGTTTTAAGAATGATTCAGGCTTAGTAACTACTTATGAATGCTGTTGTGGACAAATTACAATTCTAGATGAAAAGTAATCCATTTGCGAAGCTCGGTGAGTTTTGAAATACAGAAAAAAGGTTTATTGTTTGTTACAGGAGATACAGACAGGACAGAGCCCAGGCCTGCCCTGGCCACAGACTGGCAGCCTTTCGGCGTCTCCCCCAGTTTCCCCTTTTCGAGCATCTGAGTTCTGACTATTGATACCAGAATGACAATGCTACATACATTTCAAAGCAGAGTGACTTTTGTTTCACACCCATAAGATAATAAACTTTTACACTTAGACAGGTAGAACAACAAGTTTCCTGTGAGATGGAGACAGCCTTCACGCATGTTAATGTATAGTCTGGTTCTGACAAACTGACAGATCAAATGCAGTCCTTTTAAAAAAATGTTGCAGAAAGTACAAATGCCTGCTCTCAAATGTTGTGAAATAAAAGTAAGTATTCACTTTAAAATTTACTTAAGTGCAACCTCTCAGCAGATCACAGTAAGTTTTCAAGTTATTTTGAGCAATGAGCGAAGGCCTGTTGCAAAATAAAGGTGTTAAAGACGAGTTTAAAGGTCTACTATGGATTATTACAGGTAGTGGTGGAAGGTAACAAAGTAAAAATGGTAAAGTACTGTACTTTAAGGAAAATTTTTAGGTATCTGTACTTTACGTAAGTAAAATTTAGAGTGGATACTTTTTACTTCACTACATTTTAAGAACAGATATCTGTACATTCTACTCCAGTACATGTTTTAACTGGACTGAAAAGTAAAAAGTTCTTTTCATATGATTTGATGGGTTATTTTTTACCATGGCCGTGGTAACATTCTGACAAAAGTTTTCAAGTTCAAGCTTCGGCTTTGAGCAAACAAAAATAAATAAACAACATTTTTAAGAAAAAATTAAGAAATGGATTTGTATTGCAACTGTTGACCAAAATCTGTATCATTTTAACCAATACCACTTTAACAAATGATCAAAATATCAAAATACTTGGATTTTCACTCTTAATGTACATTTTTAAACTGGTACTTAAATACTTTTACTTGAGTAGATCAGAAAGCTTCACACACAAATCATATAAGGTTGGTGAGCATGGTGTCAGAGTGGTTAGCTTTCCTCTCTCCACCTGAAAACAAAGTCCCAATCACCACAATATATGGGTAAAATTGAACTTTGCAAAATGGCCAATATTTCACATTCTTGTACACTTCTGAGCTTGTTTTTCCCACCCAAACTGCACTCTCAGGACTGGCTGTATTTACTGCCCCCATCTGGACACAATTGGACACGTCTTGCACACGCAGTACACTTTAACACCTGAATCCAATACAGGAGCATGTAGTCACTGTCCAACAAGGAAAAAACTATGTCAGAACTGATGGGTTTTACACGTGTCCCTCCTCTGGCCTCCTCACACTGGAATCGTCGTAAGGTAGGGCTACAAGATCTGGAGAATGGCAGTGGTTTTGTGTTATCAAGCCATGTAATAGAAACTAACAGTATCACATGCAATGTTTTTTATTTATTTTTTTATTTTTATGTATTTTGACTTCAACATCCTGTACCTATTTTTTCCCATGCATTTGAGTAAAACCTGTCTTGCCCCAGTACAGATATATTGCATAAGCAGCTCTAGAGATCAAAATAAGTCTGCACTGTCTGCATCTGTGCACATTTGCATGGTAGTTGCTGATAGTATTACTGTGAACACAAAACTCTGACAGTTATGAAAAAAGAAAGTTGTGAAAAAGCGCTCATAACACTCATAGCTCATTGCATTGAATAATTAGGATGCTCAGAATGCATAAGGTAAATGATTGTAGTGAAGGTGTTTGGAGTTTAAAACACACTCCCTGTATTACCACATGACAGTACAAGGTGAAACAGAGTGTTTTCTGTTTGAGAAGAACTCAGACTAAATATGCAGGGTTTGTGTGTTAAACATGTGTGAATGAAACAAAACATAACTCCAGATATGTTTGTGATGAGGAAATTGCATAGATCAGAGAATAGTGTAATATAGGCCCTTTAAATTGGTTGACATATTGGAATGTGCTGTACCTGAATGCCCAGACACCCTCCTTTCATCTTTTTATAAAACATGTTCTGGGATCCTAGACACTATTGCTCCTTTTAAGCACAGGTCCACCAAGCCAAGGACCGATCCCTGGTTAAATGACACTACTTGTGCTCTTAGGTAGCGTTGCAGACAGGCAGAACGACGGTGGAAAAAGGACAATTTACATGTTTCTCTGGACATACTGAGGGACAATCTTGCTCATTATCAGAGAGCTGTGAAAGAGGCTAAGTCCCAATATCTGTCTGATATTATATCTAGTAATGGTCATTCTCCCCAAGTGCTGTTCAGTACAATTGATTCTGTAGTGAATCCAGGCACTTTTCCTTTGACTGACGCCTCAGTTTCCACTTGTGAAGATTTTCTTTGCTTTTTTGTTAACAAAGTGGTGTCTGTTCGACAGCTAACAAGCTGCAGCATTAGCTTAGACCTACCTATTGTTGCCACTCATTCTGCTGTGTTTGACCATTTTGAATCACTCTCACTTTCATTTCTCACTGATGTAGTTAAACATATGAGCGCAACAAACTGTCCGCTGGACCTTGTACCAACCAAGTTGCTAAAGAAGGTGTTCAGCACTGTTGGGCCTTCCCTCTTGGTTTTAGTCAATATTTGTCTTAGTTCAGGGTGTGTCCCAAGTGCTTTTAAACATGCGATAGTTAGGCCTCTTCTTAAACCTAATTTGGATTCTTCAGTTTTATCTAATTTTAGACCTGTTTCTAACTTGTCTTTTATTTCAAAAATTCTTGAAAAAATTGTTTTTATACAATTGCAGTCATTTTTAGACGAAAACTCTATTCTAGAGAAATTCCAGTCCGAGTTCAGATCACGCCACAGCACGGAGTCTGCATTGCTGAAAGTTCACAATGACTTTGCCCTTTCTGTTGATGCCAAATGTCCTGTTGTATTAGTGCTGCTAGATCTAACAGCTGCTTTTGATACAGTGGACCATTCGGTCCTTCTGTCCCGGCTAAACCATCATGTTGGCATTCGCGGTGCAGCACTTGAGTGGTTCACCTCATACCTGACCAATAGGACCTTCTCAGTACAGATAGGTGAACTATCATCCTCCACTGCTTCCCTGTTTTGTGGAGTACCCCAGGGTTCCATTCTTGACCCCTGGGGTCAATTATAGCCAAGTACAAGCTTGCGTTCCACTGCTATGCAGATGATATTCAAATATATTTACCTGTAATGTCAAGGAAACATGACGTGCTTGAATCGTTGTTCAATTGTATAGCAGATGTCAAGCTGTGGTTAGGACAAAATTTTCTGCATTTAAATGAAGAAAAAACTGAATATATTTTGTTTGGTGATACTGCCCCCTTAAATCTTGGCTCACTGACCTCAAGGCTCAGACCAACTGTTAAAAATCTCGGGGTCATTCTTGACAACACTTTTAAATTTGACAAACAAATTGACAGCGTGGTCAGAGCAAGCTTTTTTCAGCTACATCTTTTAACAAAAGTTAAGCCATTTTTAAACCGCAATGACCTTGAGAAAACGATTCATGCTTTTATCAGCTCTAGAATAGATTATTGTAACTCACTTTATGTTGGTGTCTCTCAGTCGTCCCTGAGTCGCCTCCAACTTGTGCAAAATGCTGCAGCACGATTTTTAACCAACACATCCAGACGCCAACACATCACCCCAGTCCTTTATTCACTCCATTGGCTTCCTGTTTCTTTTAGAGTTGATTTTAAAATTTTACTTTTTGTTTTTAAAGTTCTTAATGGCCTCGCCCCGCCCTACTTGGCTGAACTGTTGGTGGTCCGAAATCCAAACCGGGCCTTGAGGTCATCAAATCAACTCCTTCTGGAAGTTCCAAAAACTAAATACAAACACTGGGGTGATCGGGCCTTCTCTGTTGCTGGGCCCAAACTTTGGAACAAACTGCCTCCTGATGTGCGCACCATTACTGACTTCGGTATTTTTAAATCCAGGCTTAAAACATATTTATTCAGACTGGCTTTCAACACTTAGTAATGTTGTGACACATTATCATTATTTATAATTTGTTGTATTAATGTATTTTATTCTATTTTATTCTCCTATTTTTTACTGTTTTAGTATGATTTTAACTTGTTTTAATTTGATTTTACTGGAAAGCACTTTGGTCACCTTGAGTGTTGTAAAGTGCTCTATAAATAAATGTTGATTGATTGATTGATATTGTGGAACATTTCAGACAAACCAATAACATTTGTATGTAGTCAGGCAGGTAACCGGTCCCCCCTTACACCACCAGAAAAGTTACATAGTGCACCTTTAACCCAAACCAAATTTTTACCCTTACCCTATCAGATGTTGCACCTTAAACATAAAAACATGGCTGGACTTTCTTGGATTGTCTGGATTCTGGAGCGGGATTAGGGGCTGTGCTAACCTGCTGTGAGGGGCTGTAATGGGAACACTGCTCCGAGCCAAATCTAAGGAATCTGAGGAAATGAAAGACTAACCCTGTTTCATGTGGACTTATGCAGAGAGGTGCATGATGGGAGCAAGATGTCCGCCGGCTGATAGAAGAGAGAAAGAGAGAAGGACATAGGTTGGAGAGGGATATAAAGAGAGATGAGAAAATAAAAGAGAGAGAGAGAGGGAAGTGAGAAAAAAGAGAGTGGGTTCAGAGAGAAAAGATCCATAAAGACAGGGAGAGAAAGGGGGAGAAAAAAACGTCAGAGAGAGAATAGAGAGGGGGGGGGGGCAAAACAGAGAGGGATAGAGAGTCGAAGAAACCGAGAGAAAGAACGAGGGGAACCAACAGAGAGAGGGAGAAAGAAAGAGAGAGGGGGATAGAGAGACAAAGGAACAGACAGAGATAGAATGGTACAAACTGAGAGGGGGGAGTTAACCGTGGGAGTGTTTTGCAGAAGTACAAACTTAAGTTGCAGGTTGCAGGGCTTTGTGAAGGAGAGGCAAAAATGCATAGCATAAATGCATTGTCACTTTTATTATGAACACTTACCTATGTTTCATTTACTCAATCACATTCATGTTTGTTGCTCAAATATACATTTAAAATGTGTATAAAAGCTGTATTGTGGGACATTTCAGGTAAAGTAATATAATCTCTATGGACACAAGTAGGTTTCAGTACATTAACCACAAAAGTTCCTTTGCATATTAATATACTTGATTTTTAGTAAGTGATAGTTGTGCAGTTTGCCCACCAACCAAAAGGAAACCTGTTCAGACTTTGCTGGAGTGCATACTGTTGCTGTGTCCCCCAGCAAGACATTTCTTACATATTATAAGAATTCATGTGGGACAGGAAGGCATTTAGTGCACTAAATCAAAACCCAACTTTTTGTGACCAAAATTGTGAATATATGTGTGTTATTGAACTAGGGTTATCAAAAGTATTAAAAATTAGAAACAAATCTATGCTAAAACGAGTACTGAAACTAGATACTCATTTCAGCTGGTAACGATACTAAAAAAGTCACATTCAAAGGACAGAACTTAACCTTTCCTGAATAGCTTTAGAATGAGCTTGAGCTGTGTCAGAACAAGTATAAGACTGCATAGACTAGTATAAACCCATGGACCACTAAGGAACCTACCACTACCTACCACTGAGGGATAATATGAAATATGGTGGAGCTGGAGGAAATGTTGAGGAAAGTCCCTACTTAGAATGTTGCTCAGATAAGCAAAAGAAAATGGATGGATAGTACTATAATAAAAAAAAAGAAATATATATATATATATATATATATATATATATATATATATATATATATATATATATATATATATATATATATATATATATATAAATATATTTTTTTTTTTTTTTTTTCATCATAGTAGAATCATTATTGAGAATTGAGTCTATTCCTTAATATCAAAATCGAGTTTAATATTTTAGCATTGTCACAGCATTAGTCTCAGTCTCTCTGGCAATGCAATGTGATTGAACCATGAGTCAGGGGGTGTGCTTAGTCTAAAATTTAAAAGCAAAAACAGTACTACAAACTTAATATGTATTCATTCTGTCACTTATAGACCTAAAATGTCCTACTGCAAAATAACTGTGTGTATCCTAAAGAGCACCTTTAAATGGGGCTGGTGTGTTCAGATATGAGAGCTACTCAAAGCTCCACTTAGGTAGCAGGCCTATCTCAATGGTCCTAAGTGGGGACGAATAATAAAGAGGTGGAGGGGACAGAGAGAAAGAGAGGAGGGGAAGAGGAGCCTGGTGAGGAAAGAGCGAGACAGGGGAAAGGAGAGAGAGGGGTGAGATGGATGAAAAGGGAGATGGGAGGAAGTAAGAGAGACAGAGAAGTGGAGGGACAGAGAAAGACGAGTGAAAGGATGCGAAGAGAGAAGTTGAGAAAGAGAGAATAAGTAAGCAGGAAGAAGGGAGAGAAAGATAAAAATGATAAAGGAGAGAGTGAGAAGAGATGAAAGGAAGAGAGCAAGAGCATAAAGCAGAGAGTGAGAGGGGAGAGAGCAAGTAAAGAGGAGAGAAAGAGACAGCTTTCATAATATACTTTCAGCAGATCTGCAGCATCAGAAGTGGGACATAACACATGCAGAGGATAATACACAGGTGGAGTTAAAGTGTGGGAAGATGTGTTCACTTAAGAGCTCAATGTTCTAACAGCAGCAGAAGCACCAGTGGACGAAAAGTGTATTTACATCATGGCTTTGCATTTTCAGTCTCTTGTAAAACACTAAAACAGATCAATTTGATTATTTATGCCTTTGTAAACACAAAAAGTAAAAAAAAGTGTCGCTTATGGGCCTATTCCAAACAGTAGCAAGGCATAGTGATCAAAACAGTGTTATCTCTAAGTACAGATTTGACATTTTCATCTTTTACAGTTAAGTTAATTTTTCAATCAGTTTTATTATTTTCCTCTGCTTTGTCAACAGGTTATATTTATAAAGAAATACAAGAGCAACTTTTGGCCTTTGGTAGAGGAAAAAAAAAAGAAATAATAATAATAATACATACGTCTTACAGAGTGCATTTCCAGATGCTCAAAGTTCCTTTACAATTTGGTGTATTCTTCATTCACTCCACCCTTGGTGGTGGTGAGCTAATATTATAGCCACAGCTGCCAAAAGACTGACAGAAGCGACGCTGCCAATTTGTGCCATCGGCCCCTCCCACCGCAGCCAACACACACACAACGTTTATTCTAGGCCATGTGAATAAAGTGTCTTGCGTAAAGACACAACGGTAGTTTTTCCTACTGGCGCTGCAATGTGCTGATTTTCCAGCAGTCTCCCATCATAGTACTAACCAGGCCCAGCCTTGCTTAGCTTCTGAGATCAGATGAGCTCAGGCTTAAAATGTCAACAACAATGATTCATAACTTCAAATAAAGGTCACTTTTGTGGCCTAGCACCAAAGTACATCTCTGACATGTTAGTGTCATATGAACCATCTCACACACACTCAGAGGTCTTAATGGACCGGCCTCCTGCTGGTGCCCAGAGTCAGGACTAAACTTGGGGAATCAATGTTTCAGTTTTCTGCAGCTAAAACCTGGAATTGTCTTCCTGAAGATGTGAGAGAGGCCTCTACTTTGATAAGGTTTAAATCCATGCTCCAAGCAGTTCTGTTTAGCTGTGCATATGACTGAAAGGTTTTTATTCTGCACTCTTCTCTCTTTATTTATGTTTTGATTTGTTCGCATTGTGATTTTAATGTCTTTCTTATCACTTTCAATTGCTTTGTGTACAAATTGTGCTGATGAGAGAGATACAAATTGTGCTATACCAATAAACTTACCTTGCCTTCTAGTGTGTGGTTGGCCACCTGACTGTGTCCATGTTTGCCTGGAATAATCAAAGTATGGCATTAAACTTGTATGTTGCATTTTTTTTTTTTTTTTTTACCAACAAGAAATACCTTGTAGAAACGTATTGTTATTTTGGGCATCTTACCTGTAACTTAGCATTACGGTATCTTCTTCTGTCTCCATGGAAGCAAAATTCTCCTCAGAGTGCACAGGGAGCATCAACTGTTGAGAGAAGACTGAAATATGAACTGATAAACCTATCCAAGAATCCCATACATTTCAGAACATTTGAGGTCTAAACTATAGGTACAACAAGAAAAAGACAGGATATTTTGTTGTTTGCAGAGGACATTCCATTATGTGATACCTGCACTTCTTCCATGGTGGCATTACTGACAGCTGTGTAAGCTTGCACTCACTGTTTATCCAAATGTTTGCAGGTGTTCAATGTGGGCTAATGAGGGATAAAAAAAAACAGTTTTATTACCTCAGACCTGGTCTAAATCCGTGGTAACAGCCTGGAATGGCCTGCATGGGAGAGAGACATAGAGGAAAAAGAAGAGACGGAGGAAGAGGTGAGAGAGATAAAGGAGAAAAGGGACAAGGAAAGGAAAGTAGAGAGGTAGAAAGAGAGAGAGGTAGAGAGAGAGAGAGAGTCAGAGAGTTAGGAGAAGGTAGAAAAGAGAAAAAGAGAGAGGGGGGCAGAAAGAGTGGGAGTGAGGGGTATATTTTATGAGCACCTCTTGAGGTCGAAATAAGTCTGTACTGTCTGCATCCAGTTATGTGTTTTTTTGTTAACAGAAAGTGCAAAGTTAGCATGGTAATAGCTTCACTGAGACATTAAACTCTGATTTGGCCTCTGAAAGTTGTGCTGTGAATGAATAGGATGCTCAAAATGGTAAGGTAAGTGAATAATGACTTAAGACCATAGCCAAATGTTTAAAATGAACTAGTTCTATATTTCAAAATCAGGTACATGCATTCTTACTTTGAGTTGGATTGTTTCTCCACAGATATTATGTCACATTAGTGAGAGAGAAACCTAAAAAGCAGATTATGTAAATAACCCATGGGTGCTGAGAGCAGGGTGCAGGGGTGGGGGAGCCAGGTGCAAAAATACAATATCAATAATGTCCTCAGAGAAGTATAGTTTTCGTAATCAGATAACAGGATTCAGATGGGGAGATGGATAAGCGGAAAGGAATTCGTAATATTCAATCAAATCGTTATTACAATTTCAACCCGAGCTCCCAAATCGAATATTTTTCTGGGAAAAAGTGCTAATACGCAGAAATTAACTACCAGGAGAGGAGAGGAATGTTATAAAAATTCAATAAAGTTAGAAAATTTTGTTAGAAAAACTAAAATATTGACCAAATAAAGACACAGATACCGGAGTGAAGAGGAGGAGATGGAGAGGAGGCTGGTTGTTCTACTGCTGCAGTGGTGATTGGCAGAGGGTAAAGCAGAGAGAGTGTATTCACGTTAAACCTTTAACCATGCTTTTCGGTAGTGAGGTTCATCTGGTCATCTGAGGACTTCTAGTAGATTCTTTTTTCAGACCAACATTTAGTCTGTTGGAATAGATGTTCTTGGCTACCTTCGCATGGCATCTATTGGCAGTGGAGGGAATTACCATGAGAAAAAGCAGCTAGTCCTAGCAACCAAACAAGTCTATGATTTATGGATTTTAAAACAGTACAGGGCACCTCCAGATTGACCTCCAATGTTATAACATGGTTAGAAGAAAAGGTACATTTAGGACTGAGAGGAGATTGGTTGAGAGGCTAATTTAGTGATTTTGTGATTGCCTGAGGAAGAAAGAATTTATTTTGAAGTCCTCCTGGTTGTATTTTCGATTTTTTTTTCATTTTTATATGCATTGTTGCTTTTTTTTTTTTTTTTTTTTACCATATAGCACTGTTGCCAGCAGATGGTACCAGCCAAGCGTTCACAGTACAATAAAAAATCTGATACTAAATAGAGTGCTTTTACAATACACTAAAGATCTTTTGCAATAGTTTCATTCAGATCTTTTGCAATTACAGTAACTACGTTACGAGTCAACTTCAATGCTTGCAGCTCTTGTTTTTAGCTTCACTCCTCAGTAAGTGGAGTTCTTGCGCCCTCTTTTGGAAACAGTGGCTTTTTTCTGTACTTCCGAAGTGCAATAACTTTCGCTGTGGTGGGTCTACCATCTGCTGTTCTAAAAAAAATGTTCCACAGTATGGCGTTAAACTTTAAATAGCGTTTGCATTTTTATTGCTAAAGAAACAGCTGCAGAAAAATTTGAAGAATAAGACCTTTACCATACTAAAGAAATGCCTTACATAACTTGTCTCCATGGAAACAGACATGTTTAAAAGTTGTATATTACACTATTTTCTGATCTGTTATAATGCTTTTTCCTCATCACAAACATACGGCTGGATTTTTCTCTCAAAAGGAAAACACTCTGTTCCACCTTCTCATGTGTTAATACAGGAAGTGCTAGAATAGCCAATCTCTACTAAACAAAAGGAGCTGTTAACTTGAAAACTATAGCCTCACGGCATCACAAGGTGGAACAGAGCATTTTGAGCTTTGGAGGTGTAATTATAAAGGGTTAATGACAGGCATGAATGAAACAAAACACAACATTTTGTGTAATGTAAGACCTTTAAATGCAAAATGTGAAACATTTCAGGCAAAACAGTAACATCTCCATGGAGACAAGCAGGTATATTCTTTACTAGAAAAGCTAAGCAGTGCACCTGAAAAACCACAATGGCCATGCATTATTCATTTAACACAGTGTGAAATACCAAATGTCTGACAGTAGTTTGAAAAGTCTGAAGAATAAGACCTTTAACTTATTAATTTCTTATTGAATTCCATTATAATTCTATCAGCAGGGACCACCCTCCACTTCACACTTTGATTAATAAGTCCAGACTATATCAAACATTATGATATAACTGTCTGCTGCTTAAACCATTCCCTCTCTCCCAAACTTTTTCAAACTTTTACACCAGAGGGATGGCTCACACTTTTACCGTGACTCATTTTGTTTTCTGTAGACTCATAACAGGCAGAATTGTGAGTAAACATGGCTGCCAGCCTCATCACTCTGGGCACATGTGCACATCATAAAGATTGTGCCAATAAAGAACCTGTATCTGCAGTGAATAACCCAATTTTGTGTGGTCAGATGCCACATTTTCCGAGTGCTCGCCTGGCACTTCAAAGCAGCACACATACCGACGCGGCAGTGTGTAGTGCGCGCTGTATGGGCCTCAGCTAGATGCCAATGATACGAGTAACTGGAGTTTTGAAGCCTGCAATCCTACTGTTTCAAACTTACAATCACAACTGGACCTATGTTGCTAGAGCCTTAACCTGCAGATAATAGACATACAGGTTTTGCTCAGTATCAGTATATGGACAGGACATGTGAAAGAACCTCCAGAATTCAATCACTGAGCTGCAGAGGCTGCACTAGTGCTGATCGATGATTGGATACAGGTACTGGAATTTAGGTAGTGACCATTCAGACCAGCGAGAGGCATTTGGTGTTTTCTCCAATTAAAACTGGCACCCCAATTAAGAGACTCATATGAGGTTCATTCTGATTTCTGATAGGAAAATTGTCTTTAGAACCAAAACACCACATTATTGTTTACCTTGTGCCTATGGACACATACATATTATTATTAGTAATTAGTATTATTAGTATTATTAGTTTGGCAGTTTTCAGATTCAGAATAACTTTATTCATCCCCGTGGGGAAATTGTTTTCATTACAGATATGCAGCCGACCAGCAGAGTTCTCAAAAATAAAGTTAAGATCATTATAATATAAGTAAGATAAAGAAAATAAGTACATTAAGCCTTTATCAACTATACCCCCAGTGGAAACATTTAAGATTAACATTGAACTTAAAAATTGTAAAAATAGTACCCGCATATCATATTTTCGTCTATATACAGATTTTTCTATAGGTGTATTTATGTAGGTGTGTATCTAATGAAGTGAAAACAAATGAAGCTGCGGCTTGTGTAATAATAACATTGTAGTGACTGAAGCACTCAGACATTCATTCCAGTATGCAGTGGTTGCACTGGTCATAATAGAAGTAACAACACTTGTAGCATCACTAGCTACAGTATCAGGAATAGTTACATTATCATCAACATGTTTAGCAGTAGTAGAACAGTAGTAATAGTAGTAATAGCTGTAGCAGTAGCAGTCTCCAAAGATGTGGTCTAGTAACGTCTCTCAGCGTCAAATTTGATCATAATCTGATTTCTTACCAGTTACCAGAGTTACCAAATTACTAAAATGTTCCATAAACATTTGCATCTGTTGTGAGTAATCTGAATTTTTTCCATGAATTTTCGAAACAGACAGGACATCAGCAGTTTCCAAACCAAAACATATTTATTCAACTCTCTACTCTGTATGGTGTGAAAGAGTGGTGTGAGTTATGAATCCCATTAAGCAGTGTAGGGTAGGGTAGCAGGGTAATATGACTGCAAAATAATGGTCCAACAACAAATTCATATGTCTTCACTGGGAGTTTCTCTTAAAAATGCTAATCCGTGTTCTAAAATGCATGAGATTCTCATGTTACTTTAGAAATTCATATTTCATCTTCTCTCAAATGTTATTGCTTAAAGCCACATGCAACTTTTTAGCCAAAAATATTCAAAACAGTGGTGGAAGGTAACAAACTAAAAATGGTACTGGTACTTCAAAAATGGTACTTTAAAAGTACTGTATTTAAGTACAAATGTTAGGTATCTGTACTTTACGCAAGCACATTTTAAAGTGGATACTTTTTACTTTTACTTCACTACAATTGAGAGAAGGTATCTGTACTTTCTACTCCACTACATTTAACTGGCCTGAAATTTTATTTTAATTTTTTTTATTATTATAATTTGAGGCTGAATGGTTTATCTTTAACACATTCATAATTTAAGCAAACAAAAATATTCAAGAAAATTTTACTTTTACTTTAATACGTTTACTTAAGTCGTTTTTTTTTTTCACTCAAGTATTTTTTTGTTCCAGTATATCTCCTTTTACTAAAGTAACAAGCTTGAGTACTTCATCCATCACTGCTTAGATCCCGGCAGGTGGAGATGTTAAGGATGCTATGAAGGGTCTGCTAGCCAAAGATTTGTTAGGAGTTTACTACGCAACTAAACTATACTGATGCTAGCTACTGTTTTTAGTATGATTTAAACTGCCTCATCAGCCGTTGGAGTCCATAGTGAGGCTTTTGTAAGGAGTTGTTGCATTAAAAGGTGCCGTGCATGATTTTTACTGTCTTAAAGCAAACCTCCATCCATCCATTTTCTTCTGCTTATCCGGAGCCGGGTCGCGGGGGCAGCAGTCTAAGCAGGGACTCCCAAACTTCCCTCACCCCAGACATGTCCTCCAGCTCCTCCGGTGGGATCCCAAGGTGTTCCCAGGCCAGGCGAGAGACATAGTCCCTCCAGCGTGTCCTTGGTCTTCCCCCGGGGCCTCCCCCTCCCTAGGGAGGCGTCCAGGAGGCATCCTGAGCAGATGCCCGAGCCACCTCAGCTGACTCCTCTCAACGTGTAGGAGCAGCAGCTCTACTCCGAGCTCCTCCCGTGTGACTGACCTCCTCACCCTATCCCTAAGGGTGCGCCCAGCCACTCTGCAGAGGAAACCCATTTCAGCCGCTTGTATCCGCGATCTTCGGTCATTACCCAGAGCTCATGACCATAGGTAAAGCAAACCTATTCTGCAAAATCAACTTTTCAGAGCTTTTAACCGTGTTGTTGTTTCTTCTTCCCATTTACCCTCTCCAAGTTGTATTTGGAGTGATTCCTGCATGTTTTCATGCAATCATTAATCATGCATTTTCAAGATGCCTTTTTATGGATCCCCGTTTTCACTGCCACCGGCATACTCCCACTTTGACGTACTTACTTTGTCTTTCAGGTTGTTTTTTTTTTTTTTTTATTGATGATATGTGTAGGATTCAGCAAGGTCGTGTAGTCATTTTGGTACAAATGAAAAGAATCCGCTGCGTTTGACAGAAATATGACCTAATATCCACTCGCCTTTCCACAATTACCATAATTCTCTATTTGTCATAAAGCGTTAATGAAAGAGCAGGGGGTGACAGTAAGAGGGGGACACTAGTCACCAAAGAGGGGGTCCAGACCCCCCTGTGATTTCCGCCTGTACACTTCACCCATATTGCGGTGTGTGCATTACAAGTGTAAGGCATTAGCATGCTAAAACTCACTTCCTGATTCTCAGACAATAAAACGCTTTCTGCTCAGATGCACACATATTCTGACTTTAACATTCAATTAGGCCCAAGACTGGGACAACGTCCCGGCGAGGGACTCATTAAAACCACGTCCGGAGCATGGAAAATGGCAAAAATCAAGTAGTAAACACACCCCGACATAGCAGTGATTGGTATCAAAAATTAGAACTCGATGAGCTCTAATTGTCACCAAAGACCCTGAGAAAAAAATAACAAAACACGACTCCGTAGCGCCACCTCAAACTTTCATTTTCATGGGGCCAATGGGAGCCCAACTCGGAAAAAAGTCAACGTAAAAATCTTAAACTCACATCAAAAAATAGAACATATTGGGACATGACAAAAATGATATGGCCCCCGTTCTAAATTGTAAAGGAAGTCGGTGATATTGGATCAAACCCAGGAATTCAAAAGTGCACAGCCTCACAGTCAGGACATCTCCTCGCACAGTTTTTAGCACACTTCAAATTTGGCCAATGTGTGATTAAAGATTATCAATTACATTTTGAATATGACTTTGGGTGTGGTCATTTTCAACAAAATTGCAATTTTTGAAATATTTCAATAAAATATTTCTCTTTCACACATTTGTTAGGAAAACGCTAATACAGCATTTATGCACATTTGTGAGCTGAATGCACTGATATGCAAATCGTGGCACTAACTCACAAAATAGCTCTCTAGCGCCCTCTTCAAATTTCATTTTCAAAAATTTGTAGAAGGCAATCAATTTGTCGTGGACTTGTGAAAAAATTCACAGGGGCCTTATTTGTGATGGGGCTCAATGTGAGAAAGTCACGACTGCAGCTGTTATGGTTTTGGAGAAAAATAAGGGGTGGGAAAAAAAATTCCATTATTGTTATATGTGCCAGATTAAAGCAATTTTTGACCCCCTGAATGTGAACGAAAAGTCAATTTTATTGGACCCAAAATTCAAGGTTGGTGAAAAATGTATTATTTTGATCTTCAAAAAAATTAACGTATCAAAATGACTCAATAGCACCACCTCAAATATCAAAATACATTACAACAATGAGAGATCTTTTTTATCGTAGACAAATTAAATTTGGTACATAGAACATGTCAAGACAAGTAAAAAATGATATCATGACCCCACCCTAAACCCTACAGGAAGTCGGCCATTGTGGGTGGAACCACTGTTCCCTCTAAGCTGCGCGCGTGCGCAATTGTGCAGTGCTGACATGGTCTCCGTGCACAGAAAATCTGTGCTGCGCACAAAAAAATCGACCCGGAATTGAAAATAAAATAAACACACAACAATTCATTCTGCGCTATTTTTCAATGTGAGTCAGTGAGTGTGACCGGTGAATAGCTGCTCCAGCCACTTATGTGATTCACATACGTATTTGCGCAGCTTATCAACGTCATTGACAGGCGTCCTCATGTCCTTATGTCCTCATGTGCCGCTACCAGAGTTTTAGCCGACGTGGAGTGAAAACTCGCTAATGATTGTACGTGCTGTTTAACCCCTGAACATTCCGACGGCCCGCTCTCGGGCAAAGATCCACACGTAAAATTACGCACGTGTAAATGCGTAATTTTACACACTGTTTTGCAGCAGTTTTGCATTTTAAACATGACGAAAGCCAAGGACACTCTGGATGTTTGTACAAGTTAAACTAGAGGCATCTCGGACCCAGAGCGGTTCGTGGAACCGAGTGAAGATCTCATGGTGGACTCAGGAGTAGAGGACCTTATGTGCTGATGGACTGGATGCTGTTCCTGGTCGGTAAGCATGGTTTATTCTGCTATTGACTTAATTGTGGGTCAAATTATTATGTATTATGTGTAATCATTGGCATTAGATAATGCCAATCTGCACCCCCCCTCTGACCACCACCAATCATCACGCACACACCACTTGGGTGAAGTGTCTTGCCTAAGGACACAATGACAGAAGTTGGTCCGAGCGGGACTCGATCCTCCAACCTCTGTCACAGAATGAGTGTCACACTGTCACATGTACAGTGTATTTTTAGTTTCCAGTGTGTGTTTGTTTACATTTTGAAGTGTGTGTTTGTTCACTGTTTGCAGTGTGTGGTTTGTAAATATATATTTATTTTGACCCATACCACTTTTTTTGAATATATTTTATGTACAAATACACATTTGTGTTTGATATGTTATGTAAATGTAAAGTAATAGAGCAGCTGGGTGTGCAGATACAGATTCCTCTCAGTGTGTATTGGTCATTGAAACTGTCACTAGTTTATGAGTTGTAAAAATCAAATGATCGTGTCATATATCGAAAAAGAGTTAACAGACTGTCTCCCAGACCACAGTAGGACAATCTCATTCAGTGCACAGCAAAAGCTTCACACAATGGCTTATACTCATAATACAAGTCAGAGCTTTATCATAAAAATGTTAAGTGTGTTTTCAGCATTGGAGTTTACAGTTGGCTTGGTTTGGTTGGAAGCTCATGTTTTGCCATAGTTAAAATTAAATATTTATACTTCCAATAGCATTAACATACGACACAGGTCATGAGCAAGATTTTTGTCATTTTCATTGTATAAGTGGGCTAAAGCACTTAATGTCTTATAACAGAAATGTAAATGCGGCAATTTGATTCTTTTAATAAACCATTTAACTTGGATGGATGTGATGCAGCATGACCACAGTGCACAGGTCTGATGTTGCTCACAGTGGTCCATGGGACCGCTCAGAGAGTTTGTGTGTTTGCTCAGACTCGTGAAAAATTAGAGGGAACATTGGGTGGAACCCAATTTTTTCAATAATTTACCTCTCACATTTGAATTTTTTGCGCATCGGATTTTCATTCAAGAAATTTGCTAATTGTTCAAAATGAACTAGACGCATGTGGGATTATAAGCAACTCTTTTGGAATTTTCTAAGTTTTAAAATGTGGGTGTGGCCAGCCTGCAAAAAAAAGCAATTTTTTGAAGTTTTTCACAACTCACATCTCGTTTTCTATTTCCCGGCATTAATACACTTTTTTTTTTTTCAAAATGTTGATCTAAACACACAGATATACAATTTACATAGGTCAGAAGTTATATTGCTCCACAGCTTCCCCTTGAACTTTTGAAAAAAAAAAAAATACTTAGACATAAACATTTGAAATTTGGCATGGACATCTGGCTTGGCAAACTGAACAAAAAAGCCAATGAGAACATACATCTATCTGCAACTATGTTACCATGGTAACATAATAAATGTGTCATTGAAATGAATGGGGTTCAGAGTACTGGACTTTATTATAGACTAAATAGATGCTCTACTCTAATCAAACTATGGCCTAAAATTCAAGATTGGCAAAAAAGTTAGTATTTTCATGTGCCAAAAAATGTATGTTGCAAAATGACTCAGTAGCGCCACCTCAAAAATCTATATACATTACAGCAATAAGAGACCTTTTTCATCGTAGACAAATGAAATTTGGTACAAAGATAGAACATGTCAAGACAAGTAAAAAATTATATTATGACCCCATCCTAAACCCTACAGGAAGTTGGCCATTGTGGGCAGAACCCCATTAAAAATTTTTTTTATCTCTCACATTTGAATTTTTTGTGTGTTGGATTTTCATTCAAGAAACTTGCAAATTGCTCCAAATGAACTAGACCCATGTGGGATTATAGTCTACTCTCCTGAAATATTTTTAAGTTATAAAATGTGGGTGTGGCCAGCCTGCTAAGAAAAAAATTAAATTGCACGTAACTCAAACATGCAGTTTTCTATTTCCTGGCATTAATATATACGTTTTGTTCAAAATCTTGATCTTAGTACATAGATATGCAATTTACATATGTCAGACATTACGCACAGCGCTACACAGTGCCCCCTTGAACTTTTTAATGGTACGCGAAAAAATGACTTTGTCACAAACATTTGAAATTTGGCATGGACATCCCTATTGCCATACTGAACAAAAAAGCCAATGAGAACATACATCTATTTGCAAAGGTGTTGCCATGGCAATGTCTGACATTTCTCATTGAAATACATGGGTTTTGGTTAAATGGGATGAAAAAATTGTGTGCGTCATAGAACATTGACATTTTTCACACGTATTCCACTCATCATACTGAACAAAAAAGATAAAGAAAACATGCTTCTATTTCCAACCGTGCAGACGTGACAATGTCAAAAATGGTCTCATTGGAATGAATGGAGTAGTATTACAGAGATGCTGATTTTGGGGGGAGGGGCGATGTAAGTGGGAACGAAATGCAGGATCTTCGCCGGGGTGTGTACCCCGCGATTGCAAGGGGTAGCAAGGGCCTTTATCACTGCTTGCAGTTTTAATTAGGCCCGAGCCTGGGACAACGTCCCGGTGAGGGACTCATTAAAACCGCGTCCGGAGCGTGGAAAATGGCAGAAATCAAGTAGTAAACACGCCCTGACATGGCAGTGAATGGTGTCAAAAATTAGAACTCGACGAGCTCTAATTCTCACAAAAGACCCCGAGAGTAAATAACGAAAGACGACTAGGTAGCACCCCCTCAAACTTTGATTTTCATGGGGCCAATTGGAGCCCAATTCGGAAAAAAGTCAATGTAAAAATCTGAAACTCACATAAAAAAATAGAACATGTCAGGACATGACACAAATGATATTATGGCCCCGCCCTAAAATGTACAGGAAGTCGGCCATATTGGATCAAACCCAGGAATGACAAAAGTGCACACCCTCGCATTCAGGACACAGTTTTCATCACAAACACCTCAAATTTGGTCAAATCCCACTAAACCCATGTGTGATTAAAGATTATCAATTACATTTTGAATTTGACTTTGGGTGTGGTCATAGTGAATTTTCAACAAAATCGCAATTTTTGCAATATTTCAATGAAATATTTCTCTTTCACACATTTTTTGTTGGGAAAATGCTAATACAGCGTTTATGCACATTTGTGAGCTGAACGCAATGATATGCAAATCAAGGCACTGTTTCACAAAATGGCTCTCTAGCGCCCTCTTCAAATTTCATTTTCAAAAATTCATAGAAGACAATATGTTTGTCGTGGACTTATGAAAAAATTCACAGGGGCCTTATTTGTGATGGGGCACTATGTAAGAAACTCATATGACTCTAGCTGTTATGGTTTAGGAGAAAAATAATGGGTGGAAAAAAACATTTCCATTCTTTTCTACTTCTTATTGTGGTGGCCGGATTGAAGCCACTTTTGACCCCCTGAACATTAACGAAAAGTGAATTTTATTGGATCCAAAATTCAAGGTCGGTGAACTATGTATTATTTTGATGTTCAAAAAAATTTATGTATCAAAATGACTCAATAGCGCCACCTCAAAAATCAAAATACATTATAGCAATGAGAGACCTTTTTCATCGTAGACAAATAAAATTTGGTACAAAGATAAAACATGTCAAGACAAGTAAAAAAATATATTATGACCCCACCCTAAGCCCTACAGGAAGTTGGCCATTGTGGGTGGAACCCCATTTCTTCAAAACTTTACCTCTCACATTTGAATTTTTTGCGCCTCAGATTTTCATTCAAGAAGCTTGCAAATTAGTCAAAATAAACTAGACCCATGTGGAATTATAAGCAACTCTTCTGGATTTTTCTAAGTTATAAAATGTGGGTGTGGCCAGCCTGCAAAGAATGTAACTCACACATTCAGTGTCCTATTTTCCGGCATTAATATACATTTTTTTCAAAATGTAGATCTGAACACATAGATATACAATTTTCATAGGTCAGACATTATATTGCTCCACAGCGCCCCCTTGAACTTTTGAATTGGATCGAAAAAATTACTTTCACATTAACATTTGAAATTCAGCATGGTCATTTGGCTTGGCAAACTGAACAAAAAAGCCAATGAGAACATACCTCTATCTGCAACTATGTTACCGTGGTAACATAATAATTCATTGAAATACATGGGGTTCAGAGTACTGGACTTTGTTGTAGACTAAATAGATGCTCTACACTAATCAAACTATGGCCTAAAATTCAAGATTTGCAAAAAAATTAGAATTTTTATTTGCAAAAAAATTAATGTCTCAAAATGACTCAGTAGTGCCACCTCAAAAATCAAAATGCATTACGTCAATGAGAGATCTTTTTTATTGTAGATAAATTAAATTTGGTACAAACATAGAACATGTCAAGACAAGTAAAAAATTATATTATGACCCCCCCTAAACCCTACAGGAAGTCGGCCTTTGTGGGCGGAACCCAATTTTTTCAAAGGTTTACCTCTCACATTTGGAATTTTTGTGCCTCGGATTTTCATTTAAGATATTTGCAAATTGGTCAAAATGAACTAGATCCATGTGGGAATATAGGCTACTCTCCTGAAATTTTTTAAGTTTAAATGTGGGTGTGGCCAGCCTGCAAAGAAAAAAGACGTTTTTTGAAGTTTTCAATGGCCCATAACTCAAACATGTAGTTTCCTATTTCCCGGTGTTAGATAAACATTTTGAACAAAACGTATATTGAGTGCATAGATATGCATATGATATTGCTCCACAGCGCCCCCTTGAACCTTTTAATGGTACGCAAAAAAATTACTTTGTCATAAACATTTGAAATTTTGCACGGACATCCCTATTGGCACACTGAACAAAAAAGCCAATGAAAACATACCTCTATTTTCAAAGGTGTTGCCATGGCAACGTCTGACATTCTCATTGAAATTCATGGGTTTTGGTTCACAAGGATGAAAAATTATTACTTTGTCACAGACCATTAAAATTTGGTACACATATTCCTCTCATCATACGGAACAAAAAAAAGCCAATGAACACATACCTCTATTTTCAACCGTGACAATGTCAGAAATTGTCTCATAGGAATGTATGGAGTAGTATTACTGAGACGCTAATTTTGGGGGGAGGGGCAATGAAAGCGGGAACGAAATGCAGGATCTTCGTGGTGGCGTGTACCCCACGGTCGCAAGGGGTGGCGAGGGCTTTTATCAGTGCTTGCAGTTTTAATTATTATTATTAGTATTTTGGTGGCCGGATTGAAGCCACTTTTAACACTCTGAATGTTAACTAAAAGTCAATTTTATTGCACCCAAAATTCAAGATTGATGTAAAAAAAAAAAATTTTGACCTGTGTTTAAAAAAATATTGAAAAATGACTTCACATTTTGGTCACAATGATCATCTGAATGGAATAACATAAAATTTACATAGCTGAGATGATCCATTGCTCCTGTCGTGGAAATAAGACTCCTTTTGCAGGCTCTGATGAATGTTGAAGCATAGACAAGAGTTTATTTCTTGCAAGAAATAGGTCCGACAGCATCTCCCCCTTATGTCAGACCCCAAATGCTGGAAAGCACCCAGTTTATATAGCTTGAGATGACCAGAGGACATACATTTCAAAGTAAGCATGTGACACTCCCATTGAGGGGTGGTCAGACCAGCTCCTGGAGACATTCAGGAGCCAGTTCCCCTCAGGAGGTAACATTTGGAGTAGAGACAATACAAGGTGTGAAGTAGCATGTGGAGTAGAAACAATACGAGATGTGAAACACTTCAGGGGAGGGAGTGTGGTACTTCTGCTGAGGTGTGGTCAGACCAGCTCCTGAAGACATTCATGAGCTGGGTCCCCTCAGGGGGTCAATAGGGTACTGTATGGTCTGGTTGCATCTACTTTCACTTGCATTACAACACATCTTAACAAGTCTAGCCACCAAAAGGGAACAAAAGAGTTGATATGAGAAAGGTTTTTCTAACACTGTCTTTGATGACCAAACCAAATGAGTTTTAGTTACGAGACCATGTGATTTCTAAAAGGTAAAATAATGACACAATATTTTAATTTCCATTACAACTCCCCAGCGCCCCCTTGAAATTTTTAATGGGACCCCCAAAAAATTACTTTGTAAAAACATTTGAAATTTGCCATGGACATCCCTATTACAATACTAAGCAAAAAAGCCAAGAAGAACATACCTCTTTTTACAAGTATGTTACCATGACAATGCCTGACATTTTTCATTAAAATACATGGGTTTTGGTTAACTGGAATGAAAAATAATTACTTTGTCATAGACCATTGAAATTTTTTACACATTTTCCTCTCATCATACTGAGCAAAAAAGCCATTGAAGACATACCTCTATTTCCAACCGTGCAGACGTGACAATGTCATAAATTGTCTCATTGGAATGAACAGAGTAGTATTACGCAGTCGCTGAGTTTGGGGGGAGGGGCGATGTAAGCGGGAACGAAAGGCAGGATCTTGACTGTGGCGTGCACCCCGCGGTCACAACGGGTGGCGAGGGCCTTTATCACTGCTTGCAGTTTTTATTTAATTTATTTTTGTAAAGGCCAAAATCACAACAGCAATCCTCTCTTAGGGTTGAACCTGAGCACTGATTTAACCAACAGAAAGTTAGAAAATCAACAATGAAACAGAAACAGAGCAAATAAATCTACAGAAAACAAGCAAATGGATAACTGTATAACCTTAAAAGCTGCCTGTGCAATACAGCAGTACTGAGCAAATTTGTATCATACCACATTAAAGGATCATGTCATTTCGAATTATTCATAGCTGTTCATCTCTTTTACGAAGCAGGTGATTGTTTATATACAAATCAAGACTTGAATTACACCTGAAATGTCTTTGGTTGCCATGGCAACTGACAGACACCACAGACACCACCGTTGTTTTTAGGACCAATTGATTTTAGATTCCTCCAGATAACTTTTCCCTGCAAATTTTTGCTCTTCAGCCTGTCAATTGGTCTTAAAGGCACTGTATCCTGTTATTTTGCATATGTTTGAGCAAAACTTGGCTTGTCTCAGTACAGATGTATTGTATAAGCCGCTGTCGGTCAAAATAAGTCTGTCTACTGTCTGCATCTAAATGTTAAGTGATTTTTTTGTCCAATAATAAAGGTGCATAGTTGGCATGCTAGTTGTTGTTAGCAAACTCTTTACATTTTATTACAAATTGTTGCTCGTCAGTCTGTCCAGTGGTCTCAGGCCTTTCTAACACTTACAACATTCACCTCAACCTCTGTGTGACCCAGCTGTGACCCCTGCATGATTTGTCTCATCTCCCATTTCCCTCTCTCCAAGACCTGCTAACATACGTATCTGTGAGCCCTGTATTGACACTTCAAATAGACTGACTCCAAAGCAGCCTATGGCCACATGTTCATTGTACTGGCAAGAAGTTTGAAGTACACAAATTGTAGTGATATTAAGAATAACACGATAAGGAACAATATGTAAGATTTTGAATTCCATAAACATAAACTAACTTTCCCTTAGATAGGAGATTGTTCAAATCAAATATTTTATAACAATTGAAATGATTTTCATAATAATAATAAAAAAAAAAAACCATTATCCCTGATGGCCAAGCTATTTATGCTCTCTCTTTGATGTTTTTTTGTGATGATTCCCTAATCAGAAAGCATAATGAGCCCTACATGAGTCTCTCATTTGGTTTGTCAATTTCAATGCTGAAATTTAGTTGGTTTAAACCTAAAATGCCTCTCTCCGATCTGAATGATCACTACCTAAACCCCAGACATGCAGCCAATCATTAACCAGTACTAGTGCAGCCTCTATAGCTCAGTTAGTGAATTCTGAAGGTTCAGAGCTTTCACATGAGGCCTGTCCATAAGGTTAAGGCATTGGCAGTTGTGATCGTAGTAATTTTTTAAACAGTAAGAGTGCAGGGAGTACATGCAGTTCATTTAACCCTTGTAACAGCACCAAAAATAGTAATACTGGTTGTTGTAGTAAGTGCTCAAGGTACTTTTGTAAGCAATAAATACACATGTAATTGATTAAAGCCCAGCCATATGCCATACCTTCCACCTGAAAACTTACATTGAGTACCTTTAACAACAACTAGAAGCTCCTCACCCGCCACCCTCCTCCCATTTTGTTGTTTGACAAATTCTTCCCAGACTATGCCTTCTGGTCACCCAATGGACTCTACATTCTCCTGTCCCATAACTCTCCCCAAAACAAACAAAACCTGATTTATTTGCTGCACCGTTCCCCACTAAGACAAGAGAAAGGGAGGGTGCATGAGACAGAGAGGGGGAGGGCCATGTGGGAGGAGGGGGATGTCCCAGCATGATGTGATGCATTAACCCATTCACCATCTCCACAACGTCACTGCATCCTCTTCTAATGGGCAATTTGTTCAGACATGATTAGCCATTATGTCCCCATGTGAAAGACGAATATGTGTAATGGTTAAATTGCACAAGTGACACAGTGAAGCTTTAAGTCAGATAGATAGGCATTTCAACAATGAGTGGGACAATCGTGCACCTACTAGAGTGACCGATATATCCAGGTTTGACAGGTTGAGCTATATCCTACATAGGAGCGATAAGGCAAGTTCAAAAACAGTTTCAAGTGCCTCAAATAATGGTAAATAATGTTAATCTATTTGTGACTGTGTTTGGGACCTATAACAGGTTTTTCACATGTATTTGAGAAAAATTTGTCTCGCCCCAGTACAGATATATTCTATAAGCAGCCCTTGAGGTCAAAATAGGTCCACTGCGTGCCGTTGACGACTGTGTCCACGCTATTCTCTACTTAAGACACCATTTATCTGTCACACCATTTTTAGTGGTGTCCGAATAACCAGTTGATGAGAAAATAGTGCACTCAAGATTTCTCACAATACAACTTGAAAAATAGTGGGCATCAGTGGTCACTGGACTGTTCAATATAGACTACAATGCACTATGAAAGTCGGAAAGTGTCGTAATTCTAGTGCAGGTGGGACCAAAAAGTGCAGAACTTGGGGCAAGTTTACAGTATTTATTTACAGTGAAATGTCAGACAAGTACAGGTTAGACCAGCGAGGGGCGAGGTGCCGGGTGCGAACCAGAGTCTGGGAATGCATCGCGGGGAGCAGGGGCAGGAACAGGGAGTAACCATGACCAGAGCGGGAGACAGGAACAGAGATGGATCCAGGGGCAACGGAGGCAGGGAGCGGGAACCAGAGCGGGAAGCGGGGTGCAAGCCAGGGTCCAGGACAAGACACGGTGGTGGAGACAAGACAGACAATACCGGAGCAGGAACACGGGGCCAGGAACAGAGCTGGAGGCGTAAGGACGGTCCAGGGAGCAGGAATCTGAGGGCAGCAAAAATCCAATCAGCATGAAAAAGTAACAGGAGAGTACAAAAGGCGAGCAGGAATAGTCACATTTGACACGCGGACGATCTGGCACCAAGTGGCTGGTCCTGGCTCCTCTTATCCACAGCAGGTGGCGTTGATTGTGCTGATGGGATGCAGGTGCACGCGGGAAGAGCCAGGAACTCCACCCAGCTCCAGTTCCATGCAGGTGAGGGAGGGGAAAAGCACACACGGAAACAACACAGGAAGCAGAAAATGCATGCATCATGACAGAAAGTCAACAATGAACAGCAACAGGTCTTTAATTGGACACATCATGACCGAATGAAGCAGATAGAAGCGCTGGTTTATTTCACAGTTGATCCTGATTATGAATAAAACACACTTAAATAAATTATTACTGTGTAAAGTTGCTACTGTTAGCCACTTACCTTAGTTTGAGCAGTAATTTCTACATCTCAGACACAAAAAATGGATAATCTGATCAGTTTATTTGAGATCCAGCTTGACAGAAGCTTGTACATTTATTAATAGTCCATAAATACATGTGCCAGTCCAATCTGATGATTATTTATGATTTAAATCAAGTTTTATCTGAGTTTAGGGGCCTTTTTCCACCCAGACGCCAGAGTCACGTAACCGAATGTTGTGAGCTATATGTCTGAATTGCTCTGTGAATGAGTGCACTATAGAGTCCCCTAAAGATTGCAGGGCTGTGTAGTGAATGAGGGGTTAGGAGCTAGACAGAACATTTGGACACAGCCTGCATCTACTTATAAAGTGTTTTATTGTTAAAAACTCCACACACTGAGCCCTTTGCTCCCTCTTCAGAGTGCTATCACAGCACAATCGGTTTGGATCCCACTAATTAAACTACTATCAGGCTTGTGAAGTTGTAAGGTATTGTTTTGTATCATGCTTTTGTATATTTATGGAAAATCTCCATGCGGGATCATGAGTGATGTAGGCTCACTCACTCAAAATAAATCATGAAAACCACAAATGTATAAGATGAAGCTTGACACCAAGTCAGATACATCTATATCTAAATATTTGAATGTATACATACACTTTGAGACCTTTTTTGAGAGATCAGACAGATATGGAGTTGTTGAACTGAAACGTTGCGCGCATGTGTGTGTGTGTGATACATCCAAGTCCATGAATCAAGCCAACCCTGGTAGAACTGGCATGCTGCTATTGGACTGAATAATAAGTGTGTATTTCTCCCTTACCTGATTTGAGTCCTAGCCAAAGTTTGTACTTGTTGAAAACTAGGAGATAAGATAAAGTTGTGAAAGATTGTGTTAAGGTTATACATTCATAATAAATAAAAGATCAGATGTGGAATATGATATAGTGATTGTGAATGACTTCAAAAAGCTTCTATTATAACACAAATAAGTTTAAAGGCACTGTTTCTGATTTCTGCTGCTCTTAAAAATGTGAAAAACAGTTTGCGGTGGTGTGTTTGGATAGAGTTTGATATCTGACAGTTAAAATGTTGACTATACTTCTGTGCTAATGTGTACATAGCGCCAATGTCAACAAAAGCCCAAATTCACTCACAAACATTGCTGTATTAACTGCTGACGCAGTAACAATGTCCGGGTTACTAAATGAACTTATTGGGATCCAGATTTTAGCTGATTTGAGCACTTTCATAGTATTTATTACTTTATTGGATCTCTACTGTAATAGTTTGGTAATCGTTTTTCTGACTTGACAACTGGAACGGGCATGCAATGTTGAACTTGGAGATTACGTCATTCCAAGATGACCTGGAATGGAGCATATATCTGTTAAGGGGGAAAAAATGTGATTAAAGGTGCCAAAATTATGAGGGTTTTTTTTTAAAAATTTTTTATTGACTGTTAATAGAGGAATGTACCATGTCAAACCAAACCCACCCACAGGTCTGTTCAAAGTTCAAAGGTTGCCTGAATGTGACCCTTGACCTCTGACCTTAGTGTGGTGTCTTTCATGTGGCAGCACTGGCCTCCAGTCTGATATCAATAACTCACTGCACCATCACAGACAACTGCAGATTTTTGATAGTTTATTAAAAGTAATTTTATTATTTTTATACATTTATTTTATTTTGCAAATTAAGTGTTTTCATGTACTTTGATGAAGTTGTTTTCCTTGTGGATTATTAAAGTTTGTTCAAGTTTATCTCTGTCTGCTGAGAAAGTCTTGCGTTTTCTGATAAAATGAATAAACTGAGATGTTTTGTGTATTTTGTGTACTTTTATTTGTGGACGAGTAAAGTTGTCTATCTCTCTCAGTTTTGAGGTTTTGCATCAGTTTCACATCTTAACCATGTTTGAGCCCCTGTCAAGGCCCAACTTAAACTTGGTCTAATCAAGGTTATGTTCTGGGTTTAGTGTCCGTTTAGATGGGCTGCGTGCAAGTTAGATGAGAACTTTTATTTGTCCAACAATGGGGAAATTCCACTGTTGTGCCACATAAATCAAGAAGATCAAGAGAATAAAAATAGGCATTCAAGAATCAAGATAAACACATACATGAAAATAGAGTTATATTTAAACAGCATTGTGTAAGTATAATAAAATAAAATAAAGGGCAACACTCTTATGCGCTTTGGGTGCCATGAAAGGCACTATACAAATCCAGTACATTATTATTATTTAAATGTCCTATATTACACAAAATTGACTCTTGTGAGCTTTAAGCGCTATTGTAATGCTGTTACCTCCTCGAAAAAACATACCTGGAGTTGTGATTTGTTTCATTCACACATGTTTGAGTAATCCTTTTACTATTAGTTTGTCTACATCTCCAACATCAAAATGCTCTCTTCCAACTTGTGATGTCATGAAGTGGTAGTTTTTAAGTTAACAGCAACAACCTTTTACCTTTAGTTCAGTAGAGATAGGCAGTTTCAGGGCTGAAATAATCCAGATGATTCTAGTGAAGACGTACAGAGTTTAAAAACACGCATTACCACATGACATCACAAGGTGGAACATAGTGTTTTCTGTTTAAGAAAAGAACTCAGCCTAAATATGCAGGGTTTGTGTGAATGAAACAAAACACAAGTCCAGGTATGTTTTTGATGAGGAAACAACAACAATAACAACAACAAAACAGACCAGAAAATAGCATAATATGGGCCCTTAAACTAAAGTATCTAAATCTTTATTTAATATGTCATTAAAGTAAATATCAATATCAATAATTACAAAGGTGAGAATTCTTTTAATTTTTCTATGCCAATCAAATGCCATTTTCATATGAACATATTAAAAGATGCACTTTGTAACTTTTTTGGCCACGTGCTCGTCTCCATGGAGATGTTATTGTTTTCCTGGAATGTCCCATCATATATTATTAAACTGTTATAACGCTCGTCAGAGGTAGGACCAAAAGGGCAAGACTCGGGGGAAGATGAACAGTGTTTATTTACAATATGTGAATTTAAGTTCAAACACAGAAATAGATCCGGCGGGGAACAGGGGCCAGAGTACAGGGCAGAATCCAGGAACGGAGCAAGTGGTGCGGCAGAGCCGACGACGTGGGCAGGAGCAGGGTCGGAGGCGGGGAAGTGGAGCGGGTCCAGGAGACAGAGGCGGAGAGAGCAGTGCGTGGTAGGTGATGAAGCGGATGTTACCAGCAGGGTGGAGCTGGAACAATGGCGAGAGAGCAGAGCTGGTCCGGGAGGCGGGAGCAGGATCTGTCAGGAGCAAAAATATCCAGTTTTAGTAAAACGAGCAGGTCAAAATGAGAACAGAGCCAAGCGTAGCTACCACAAAGGTACGAGGACGATCTGGCACTGAGTGTCAGGTCCAGGCTCTTCTTATGCCTCCCAGGTCCCTCAGGTGCAGCTGATTGCCAATCCGCCGCAGGTGTGCACGGGAGGAGACAGCTCTCCGCCCCAGCTCCGCTCTCCGCCCCAGCTCCAAACTCCGCCACGTGACCCACAGATAGGGAGGGGTAACAAAAGGTGACAGCACCAGCAGGATTATGACATAAACATATCTATTCAGCATTCATTTCATCATTATAAAATTTCAAACCATCTTGTATTCATTCCTGTGACTTAACTTGCCTCCCAAATTCTAACCTGTCAAGTCACCTGCTTGTCTCTGCTTGTCTCCATAGAGACAAGTGGAGTGACATGTGGACAAGTGGACATGTGGAGTGACATACTCAAATGAAATAATAAAAAATATATATATATATATATATGTATGTATGTATGTATGTATGTATGTATGTATGTATGTATGTATGTATGTATGTATGTATGTATGTATGTATGTATGTATGTATGAATGTGTGTGTGTTTATAAATAAATATATATTTTTTTTTTCAAATTCACCACAAACAGTCAAACCTCATGACATTTCATTTTCATCTTGTCAGAGAGTGGCTATCCAATATGCTTGTTCCAAAAACGCATAGCCTGCGAACTCTTTCATAACATTTCATCATAACTGTTTCTATAATTAAACTGTCTGTCTTTACTGAAAAGTTAATTACACTGCATTACAAATATATTCTAGAAACCCTTTTTGTTGTTCCAAATGAAAGTTGTTATAACTGCTAATGAGAGAGCCCCATGTTATATTACAGACTCTGAGTGGACATTGATCATCTTCAAATAAACCACATAGTAACCCATTCATTATATAAGTACTCTTAGGACAGTATTTTGGCTAATGTGCTCATAAGCTAATGCACAGGTCAAATCTAGTCCTCTGTCATTTCTGAAACTGGCATCATGGTTCTGTTTGAGTGGTCCTGGAGTCAATTTTAGAACAAATTGTGGCTAGTTTTGAAGCTAGCAATGATATTTGAATATAAAGCAATGAGCTAAGATGACCTAGAGGCAGTGGTGAATAGAATGTGCCAAAGTCCATGCATCTTTTTCCACTTATCTGAAGCTGAGTCACAGGGGCAGCCGAAGTATGGCATTAAACCTGTTTCACCACAGATAAAAAACGTAATTTGTTTATAAGCTAACATACAGGTAAAAACTACTTTGTCTTTCATTTCTGAAGCTGCCGTCATGGTTCTAATTTGGAACAAAGTGCGAGTAGATTAAATCCACAGTATGTAACTTTTAGCCAAAAATTATACTTAAATTTAGGCTTGCATCCTTACTATGTGCAGGCTTGCATCTCCACAAACCTGACTTTTACGTGGCCTAGAAGAAGGCCTTTTTTCCATGTGTTTTAAATGTTATTCCTTTGGCAATAGTCTTCCACAGTATGACAAAACTTCTCCATGAAGAATGTTCCAAAGTATGGTTTTAACTTTCCATTTCAATAGAATCTTGCAGGAGACATGCTCTGTAAAAACGTAGACAACAGATCATTAAATGTAACTTTTTTAGTGGGAAGTCTGCTACATGCTTGTCTCCATTGAGATGTTATTGCTTTGCCTGGAATGTTTGATAGTATAGCATTAAACTTGTCCACATGTGGACAAAATTGTTGGCACCCTTCGGTTAATGAAAGAAAGCCTCACAATGGTCACAGAAATAACATGAATCTGATGAAAGTAATAAAAAATTCTATGAAATTTAACTGATGAAAGTCAGACATTGCTTTTCAACCATGCTTCAATAGAATTATAAAAAAAAAACCTAAAATGACAGTACTCTTAACTTAATATTTTGTTGCACAACCTTTTGAGGCAATCACTGCAATCAAACCATTCCTGTAGCTGTCAATGAGACTTCTGCACCTCTCACCTACTCAATAGGATTTAGGTCAGGGCTCATAAAAAGCCACTTTAGAATAGTCCAATGTTTTCCTCTTAGCCATTCTTGGCTGTTTTGTGTTTTGGGTCATTGTCGTGTTGCAAGACCCATGACCTGCGACTGAGACTAAGCTTTCTGACACTGGCCAGCACATTTCCCTCTAGAATCCCTTGATATTCTTGAGATTTCATTGTACCCTGCACAGATTCAAGACACCCTGTGCCAGATGCAGGAAAGCAGCCCCAGAACGTAACAGAGCCTCCTCCATGTTTCATAGTGGGGACAGTGTTCTTTTCTTGATATGCTTCATTTTTCCATCTGAATACAGAGCTGATGTGCCTTGGCAAAAAGTTCAAGTTTTGCCTCATCTGTCCATAGGACATTCTCCCAGAAGCTTTGTGGCTTGTCAACATGTAGTTTGGCAAATTCCAATCTGGCTTTTTTATGATTTGTTTTCAACAATGGTTTCCTTCTTGGTCGTTTCCCATTAAATCCACAATGACAGATCTGATGTTCCTTCAGCTTGAAGTTCACCTTTAATCTCTTTAGAAGTTTGTCTGGGCTCTTTTGTTACCAGTCGTATTATCCTTCTTTGATTTGTCATCCATTTTCCACCTGCGCCCACGTCCAAGGAGGTTGGCTACACCCCCATAGATCTTACATTTCTGAATAATATGTGCAACTGTAGTCACAGGAACATTAAGCTGCTTGGAGATGGTGTTTCCTTTGCTTCCTCTGGTCCATGTTGAGTGTGGTACACACCATGTCACCAAACAGTACAGTGACTACCTGTAGCCCGAAAAATAGGCCCATTGACTTATTAGAAGATTGTAGACACCTGTGATGCTAATTAGCGAACACACCTTAGATTAACTTGTCCCTTTGGTCACATTATTTTCAGTCCTAAGGGTACCATCGTTTTTGTCCAGTTTATTTCTGAGTTTATTTTTGTAAATAATTCTATTGAAGCATGGTTGAAAAGCAATGTCTGACTTTCACTGGTTAAATTTTATAAAATTTGTATTATTACTTTTGGCAGATTCAAGTTATTTTTGTGACCATTGTGAGTTTTTCTTTCATTAACCGAAGGTACCAACAATTTTGTCCATGTGTGTCACACAGGTAACTGGAGTCAAATGCAACACAAAGCGAGCAGTCAAAATGTTTTAGAAACTACAACAGAAAGTGTCCTTTTAACAGGTAATTCAGAATATGGTAAATCACGCAAATAAACAACTGAGGAAAGATGTCTTATTTAATATCAACAAAAATCATCATCATCAATTCGAAAAGGGGAAACAGACTGGGGAAATAAACTCAGGAACAGGTAACTCAAACAGGGATAAATGCACGTTCAGGATTTCAGAAATGCAACATGGTATTTCAGATATAGGGCTTGATATTTGCTTTTGACTGTACAACAATCTAGTGAGAACTGACAGAACAGAAGCAGTATATATAGACTACCCTGGGCTGATTAACAAAACGAGGCAGCTGTAGGGAAAACAGGGAGGTAACAAAAGAATGGCCGGAACAGGCTGAAAATGGAGCCAGACTGAGTAAAAAACATGCAAACAGGTAGAACTATGACAACATGTGTATATCTTCATAGTTAGAAGTAATATTCTACTATAGTTTTCTGACCTATTGTACACATTATTGTTTTTTTATTTATTTATTTATTTTTTATTAACATTGTGCTATCGAAATCGGTGTTGAGTAATGAGTCTAGTTCTTAGTATCGAAATCCAGTTTGAAACTTTAGTGTTGTATAATATTGTGACAACACTATTTGAAAGTAACTGATCATGCTGGCCTTGCATGACATATTCTCAAAGTTTTCTGAGGATAAGCCAACCCTAACCCAGAAATCTGCTCCAAAAAATATTCTATATTTCCTGCTAACCTTCATTCAATCTATTTTTCCTCTTTAAAGATCTTGCATGAGTGCAGTGCTCCGGCTTTGACCTGTTTACGGCAAACAATGAAATGCCTCTTCAAGACTTAAAAACCTAGTCCCGGCGTCCACAACTACCTTATGTATACTGTGTGAGCTCTGTTTGGAATGAATCAGCAGAAGGAGGGCAGCAGACATGTACACAAGATAAAATATAATTATCTCAGTGCATAAATATTTGAGCCAAAACTAAACAAATATTTTAGCGAGGAAATGAATCCGAGGTAGGACTTTGGAGGGTCAGGGAATTTTAATGGTAAACGTCACATGGTCAGACACGCATTTGGGAATTTGGGGGAAAAGAGAAAACAAAGCATATTCAGTTTTTTTTTATTGCTGTAACTAATGAAGGATCAAGTGGTTTGGGATGTCACTTCATGTTGGATGCATTTGATTTG
Organism: Periophthalmus magnuspinnatus; assembly: GCF_009829125.3. Taxonomy (NCBI): domain Eukaryota; kingdom Metazoa; phylum Chordata; class Actinopteri; order Gobiiformes; family Gobiidae; genus Periophthalmus; species Periophthalmus magnuspinnatus. The sequence continues at coordinate 21,920,116 of NC_047138.1, read as the reverse complement.
GAGTCATCATATACTGACCTGTTGGCTAGGACAGGCAAAGGGAGCAGATGTAAACTGTTGTTTTGTTCATGTCTAAGTTTTGTTACATTGAAAGGGCTCCAGTTTAAAGCTAATTTGTAGCTGGGGTACCAGTTGTTTACCAGTAAATGAGTAAAATGTGTATTAGCAGCACTTTGTGACTCAATGAGACCACTGTCTTCAGCTGAACTATTTTTATTCCTCGTCAGCCTGGAAGTGTAAGCGAAGAACAGCTGCCGTAATATTACTGTTGATTCAAAAAGCCATTGCTTACTGTTGCTGTATATTGTATCATAATTAGAACTCAGTAAGTACAAATTGTGACTGAAGTTCCCAAGAAAATTGCGCAACCTCAAAAATTAATTTACATGGGACCAGTGGGATAAGAATAAGACATGAAAATGTACACAACATGTACAGAGTTATATTATGGCTCCGCCCTAAGCCCTGCTGGAAGTTGGCCATATTTGATCAAGCTCAGAATTGACAAAAGCACTCACCATCGTACCTTTGACATATCCTCCAAAAGAGTTCATGGAAAACACTTCAAACTTAGCCAAAAGACACAAAACCCATGAGCAATAAAAGATTATCAGTTACATTTTTCATACAATGTTGGACATGGTCATTGTGTTTTTTCAACAAAATTACATTTACATTTTTAGGAAAAAAAACAAACTTTAAAATCTATCTTTCACATACATTGTCCCATTTGATTAGAGATAATGTGTGCAAACTTGTGTGAGTTGAAAAAACATTTCTTGTAGGCAAATGAAATTTGCCATACATGTTCTTCACTACATACTGAACTAAAACACTGTTGAGGCCATGTCTCCATTTCCAACCCTGCAGCTGTGACAATTTCAGGAATGGTCTAATTGGAATGACTGAAGTAGTGATGTATATACAATGGCGAGGGCGATGGCGATGTATATGGGGACGAGGAGCAGGGTCTTTGCGGTGGCATGTACACGGTCACAAAGAGGGCCTTTAATGCTGCAGGTCTGAAGTGTAGTACAGCTAGCCCAGTGTGATGAATGTACCTGCCGGTTGTTTGAGCTAAAGGCACTTGATTGTGATATAAACTTCAACTGAGATCATTAGACTCCACACTGTTATGCTGCTGCTGCCATATGGGGAGAACACATATGCAAATATGCAGATCGAGAATAGATGGATGAAATGTACAGTGAAAGAATTATAGACAAGATTTTGTGTGCTAACATTTAATATTTAATTTAAACAAATTATAAATTGAGGAAAGGCAAAGCACTTTTTTGTTTGCATAATAGATTCTCACTGAATGTATCAAAACTATGACAGACACATATAGAATATAGCAAACAAAAGCCACCTTTGCTTTGAACTCTGGTTTGCACTTTTGTTATTTCTTGACCCTGATAAGGCTCACCTGACAAGTGAAAACGATTTCAGGAGACTTCATAAGAAGGTCATTGAGAAAAGGCAATAGGTTTTCAACACTGTCAACAAAGTGGCTACTTTGAAGATTTGAATATAAAATATATATATATTTTTAAAGTTATTCAATTTCTTTTTCTTTACTAAATATTCCAAACAACAGATTCATGTACTTTATGTAGTCCATATGTATCTAAATGTAAAAAGTAATAAACATAAAAAATAAAAATAAAAAAATTAATGAAAAGCTATGTCCAAACTTTTGCCTGATAGTGAGCGTGAATGGGTGTGTGGTTCTTTGAATGGTGTGGTGCTTTGAGTGCCTTGAAGGTAGAAAATAGCTATGTATATTTATTTATTTATTTGACTGGGACAATGCATATTGATGAACAGACATGATTCAACATGAATGTAAATACACCAGATTATAGCCAAAGGCTAATTTCCATCTGTTGTCCCAGGGGCTGGGGTCACAAAAGGGTCAAGTTAAGAATTGCACACTACACCCCCCCCCCCCCGCCCCCCCCCCACACACACACATATATATGTATGTATATGTATGTATGTATATATATATATATATATATATATATATATATATATATATATATATGTATGTATATAGTCTGACAATTCCAATTGTCACAATACCCTTTAATGTTTTGCTTTTAAAGTATAATATATTTATATCCTCTGTGATAAATAAAAACATAAAAAATTAAAGCCGGCAATGATGGCCCTTGCCCCCTTATGCGACCATCTTGGGGTTCCATTCCCCTCGCCCGGCCACCCCCCGGCCGCTACCCACCCTCCATCGCATTATAGTGGTGGACCATGGCGTTAAACCAGCAACCTCGTGCATAATACGGCTATGGTGTAATGGATTTTTTTGCCCCTTTTGAGGCCCACAATTATTTCCCCAAATTTCATGGCAATTAGACAATTTTGTGTCTTTTGTGTACTATAGGGGGCGCTATAGAGGCCACTGGCCATGTGCTCATTGCTCTGCTTCATTCAAAGTGTTATTCTGAATCAGCTGTTAAAATTTGAGCTCTTTAGGCTGATCCATGTGTCCGTGACTGGAATCAAAGAAAATGAAGTCATATTTTAAGGGCATGCTACACAAAGTGTGAAGAATATCCCCAAAATGTGGATCATTATTTACAATAAAAATCTGTAGATTTGGCATGTGGAGTTAGAGGTAATTTGGATGAAAAACCTATGACTAGATAGGTTTCATATACACATATGTCAAAGTGGCGTGGGAAATTCAATCCAATATAGCCAACTTCCTGTTCATCATAGGACAGTTTGCCCATTCACTTTTTTACTTGTCTCATGGAGGTCTATCAAGATTTTGAATTTCGTCAGTATTCTGCCCTCCCTAGACGACTGTGTAGTTTGGCAGATAGTGAACAAACTTGAAATACAAACAACATTGAAGTGCTTTGCTTTGCTTTTCTTTACTTTGTTTGTAAAACTGTAAAACAGATACAGAAAACATAGTCAGTCTCTGCATACAGTAAATAAAGACACACATAAACACGTGACTAACAAATGCTAGCACAGCTTAGCAGTGGCTAGCTACTCTAATGAACTGGTAATGACCATGTAAAGTCCATGCAAAAATGCCATCATTTGTTTTGAGAAGAAACAAAGAAAAAAATTTTAACTTGCAGTGCGGCCATGGTTCTTTATAAGGGGAGTCTGTGGCTTTGAACCAGCAATCTCGTGCATAATACAGGTATGGTGTAATTGACCTTTTTGCATGTTCTGAGGTATGGAATGTGGTGGCCAAGTTTGGTGCTTTTCTGACAATGTTAAATGTTTCATGTGTACTATAGGGGGTGCTAGAGAGGCTACTGGCCATGTGCTCATTACTGTGCTCTATTCAAAGTTTTAATCTGCATCATCGGTTAAAATTTCAACTCTTTAGGTTGATCCATGTGGCCATGAGCGTGAATCAAAGAAACAGGAAATTAAATCATATTTTAAGGGCATGCTACACATAAACTGTCAAGAATATCCCCAAAACGTGAATGATTATTGATAAGCAACCTCTATAGATGTGGCATGTGGAGTTTGAGCTCATTTGGATGAAAAATCTAGGACTAAGTAGGTTTCATATACACATATGTGAAAGTGGCGTAGGAATGTCAATCCAATAATGAAGTAATTTTTGACGGTGAGCTACACAGAAACCATGATGAATATCTCCAAAATGTGAATGATTTTTGATAAACAACCTCTATAGATGTGGCATGTGGAGTTTAAACTCAGTTGGTTGAAAAACCTAGGACTAAATAGATTCCATAAACACATATGTCAAAGTGGCGTGAGAATTTCAATCCAATATGGCCGACTTCCTGTTAATCATAGTGTGCCTATTCATTTTTTAAGATGTCTCATGGAGCTCTATGTTCATTATGATTTGAATTAATAGTGCATTACATTCATGCCCTAATCACGTGTTGTGAATTTGAGCTCTGTAGGCCAATACCCGTGGTCATGAGAAGACATAGAACAAACAGGAAACGAAGGCATTTGTTGACGGTTTCCTACGGGCGAACGGCATGGAATTTTGCAAAAGCTTGAATGTTTTATGAAACCCCATGTGTTTAGATGTGGCATGTGAAATTTGAGCTCATTTGGACCAAAAGCCAAGGACTAGATACGTTTTGAAAACACATGTCAAAAAATGTGGCGAATTTTCAATTCAATATGGCCAACTGCGTGTCCATCATAGGGCAGTGCTGCAATTAATTTTTATGCTTGTCTCACGGTGCTCTATGACTGTTCCAATTTTTGTGCATGTATTCCAAAATTAACCAGCCTCCAACTTCTAGGTGGCGGCATTGAGTTGGTGGGTGTGGGACATTTTCACAATGCCAAATTTATGAAATTTTTCCCCAAGCCGGTCGATCCTATACCTCTATGTGAGACTTTTCGTGCCTGTTCGGAGAATGAAAAATGTAATCGTTTGGGTGGAAAAATAACAAGAAAAAATCAGCAAGAACGATGCCCCTCGCTGGCCAATAAGAAAAAGGAACCGAGGAAGAACAATGCCCCTTGCCATCACCGCGTGAGTGGCGAGGGGCCAATAAGAAGAAGAGACCGAGGAAAAACAATGCCCCTCGCCATCACTGCGTGGGTTGCAAGGGCCGATAACAGTGATTCTCAGTTATTTTCTATCATGTCCTTTCATGAAGAAGAAAAAAGCAAAATAGATCAACTTACAAAAAAAAAAAAAACTTTAATAACATTGTTTTGTTTTTTTATCTGCAACAGTAAAATATCCATCAATCCATCCATCCATTTTCTTCCGCTTATCCGGGGCCGGGTCGTGGGGGCAGCAGTCTAAGCAGGGACTCCCAGACTTCCCTCACCCCGGACACGTCCTCCAGCTCTTCCGGTGGGACCCCAAGGTGTTCCCAGGCCAGCCGAGAGACATAGTCCCTCCAACATGTCCTGGGTCTTCCCCCCAGGGCCTCCTCCCGGTGGGGCATGCCCAGAACACCTCCCTAGGGAGGCGTCCAGGAGGCATCCTGAGCAGATGCCCGAGCCACCTCAACTGGTTCCTCTCAACGTGTAGGAGCAGCGGCTCTACTCCGAGCTCCTCTCGTGTGACCGAGCTCCTCACCCTATCCCTAAGGGTGCGCCCGGCCACCCTGCGGAAGAAACCCATTTCAGCCTCTTGTATCCGCGACCTTGTCCTTTTGGTCATTACCCAGAGCTCATGACCATAGGTGAGGGTAGGAACGTAGATTGACCGGTAAATCGAGAGCTTTGCCTTTAGGCTCAGCTCCTTCTTTACCACAATGGACCGATACAGCGACTGCATCACTGCAGACGCTGCACCGATCCGCCTGTCAATCTCATGCTCCATCCTTCCCTCACTCGTGAACAAGACCCCGAGATACTTGAACTCCTCCACTTGAGGCAGAGACTCACCACCCACCCGGAGAGGGCAAACCACCTTTTTCCGGTCGAGAACCATGGCCTCGGATTTGGAGGAGCTGATTCTCATCTCAGCCGCTTCACACTCAGCTGCAAACCACCCCAGTGCCTGCTGCAGGTCCTGGCTCAAAGAAGCCATCAGGACAACATCATCTGCAAACAGCAGAGATGAAATCCTGTGGTTCCCAAACCAGGCCCCCTCCGGCCCCTGGCTGCGCCTAGAAATTCTGTCCATAAATATAATGAACAGAACTGGTGACAAAGGGCAGCCCTGGCGGAGTCCAACATGCACCGGGAACAGGTCTGACTTGCTGCCGGCAATGCGAACACAGCTCCTGCTCCGGTCATACAGGGACCAGACAGCCCTTAGCAAAGAGCCCCGGACCCCATACTCCCAGAGCACCCCCCCAAAGGACGCCGCGAGGGACACAGTCGAATGCCTTCTCCAGATCCACAAAACACATGTGGACTGGTTGGGCAAACTCCCATGAACCCTCAAGGACCCGATGGAGAGTATAGAGCTGGTCCAGTGTTCCGTGACCAGGACGAAAACCACACTGCTCCTCCTCAATCCGAGGTTCGACTATCGATCGGATTCTCCTCTCCAGTACCCTGGAATAGACCTTACCGGGAAGGCTGAGGAGTGTGATTCCCCTGTAATTGGAACACACCCTCTGGTCCCCCTTCTTATACAGAGGGACCACCACCCGGTCTGCCATTCCACAGGTACTGTCCCCGGCCGCCACGCAATGTTGCAGAGACGTGTCAGCCAAGACAGCCCCACAACATCCAGAGACTTGAGGTACTCAGGACGGATCTCATCAACCCCCCGGAGCCTTGCCACCGAGGAGCTTGCCAGCCACCTCAGTGACTTCAGCCAGGGTGATGGACGAGTCCGCCGCCTCCGGGTCCCCAGTTTCTGCTTCCTCCTTGGAAGACGTGACAGTGGGATTGAGGAGATCCTCAAAGTATTCCTTCCACCGCCCGACAACATCCCCAGTCGAGGTCAGCAGCTCTCCACCCGCACTGTAACCAGTGTTGGTGAAGCATATATATATCTATATATATATATATATATATATATATATATATAATGATTAAACCATTTGATACTGGAAAAAATAAAATATAATGAAAGTTAGTGAAATATCAAATTTAAAAATTAAAATTAAATAAACATCAAATTAATAAATTGAAATTAAATAAATATCAAAATAATACACAAAACTTAAATAAATATCAAATTAAAACATTAAAATTAAATAAAATCAATAAATAATAATAAGTTCATTGATCAGCAACATTAACAAGACAAAATTTAATAAAAAAATTTGCCCTGTTTTTTTTTTTTTTTTTTTTTTTTAATCTAAATGAGGAAGTCAGGATTAATGGCTGCAATGAGCATGTTTTGCAGTGCATAGCTTTTCTAAGAGGGGTTTGAAGAATGATACAGCAACTCTCAGCTCCTGCTCAATGTTTAGCTGGGACCTTACTTTTCGGGTGACTTTCGTGTGTCTCATTACCTCCATCTATCTCCACCTTTCTTTTCATCCCTGTTAAAATTTTTTCCATAGTGTCTCTTCAGCAAAAGTGTCTCTTGTTCACTTCCCTGTGTCACAATCTGTTTGCTATCTGCTGCTCTTTGCTGTGCGTGCTGTGTGCGTGGTGCGTACGCGCTACCTACAGTACCTGCAGTGTAGGGTTTGCACGCGTACATGGCATAGTATTAGCTTTATGGTGTAGAGCCTGCGCATGCCCCCCTAGTGAGGCGCACCCCACTATTTGAGAAGGACCGGCCAATTAGAAGAAGAGACCGAGGAAGAACAATGCCCTTTGCCATCACTGCAAGAGTGGTGAGGGTCAATAAGAAGAAGAAACCGAGGAAGAACACGCCAGATCTACCTTCATTATTGTTCAATTTATCACTTATTGTAAATAAACACTGTAAACCTGAGTCCCCGAGTCCTGCATCTCTTGGTCCAATCCGCCTGCATTACGGCAATTTGGGAATCTTTTGGAATTCTCGCTGCCAATAATAATATTTGGGAATCTTTTGGAATTCTTGGATTTCATAACTAAAAGAGGACATGCACTGTTGACTTTTGTATAACTACAAGTCATTATCTCAATAGAGTTCGCACTGGACTGTGATTGGTTGAATCCACCTGTCACTCAATGCATGAACAAGACTAACCAAAAGGAAAAAATGGGAGGGGAAAAGTGTCTGTATTGGAGCATAGAGAAGCATGACCAAATAATGACCGTATATGGCTTGCATTCACACTGCATCAAAATTGGAACTAAACTTGAACTAAACCTCGACTAGACTAGGACTGTACAACTAAAACTAAATCTGGACTGAGCTGGGATCAAACCAGGCCCGTTTGAATAGTCCATGGTGTATATCAAAGTCAAATCTAAAATGAAAATATTTACCCACACAATCATTGCCTAGTACTGTTATTCCAAATCATATAAACCAGCATCTAACGCACTTTTCTAACGTAATCATTTATTTAATCACTACATCCATCAAGTGGCTATGTCAGGCTAACTCGAGCTCTCTCTGCCTACAGTTTCCATGTTATATTATGTTTATTTCTACCATTTTGCAACACCAACATTTTCAGACTGTTTTCTCCACCTGTCCATTGTAATCAGAGTTTACAATGGCTAAATGACAAGGCAGTGCTGTGGTCATAAACATGGTCCACTCCAACTCAAAAGTCCAGCCCACATTTGGACTATAGAGGTAGTTGGGATTGGTGGTGGTAGATTTGTTAGTGGAGTGTTGATTGGAAGTAGGATACATTTCATGATTTTAAAGAGTTAGAGTGATTCAAACAGGCAGAACCAAACATCGATTATTAATTCTACTGAAATTTGTGATATTTTTCAGTCCTGTGATTTTCTGTTTTTACTTCCTTTTTTTCCTCATAAGCAGCCGTATTTATTTGGATATGGGCTGACCATGCATGCCTCTGATGGATAATCCACTTGTTAATCACGCCCATCTAATTCACTGGTGACCAGACTCACATCTTTGTAAAGTATTGAAGAAGTGTGTATTCTGTATTCAGTTATCCTTCACCACGCTCCCACTCTTAATTCATAATTAAGTTGTTTTAGATCAATACTAAATTTGAAATGTTCAAATGATAAAATAATGATCTACAGGTGTTTAAGATTAGAACTATATAGCAGACACAAGCAAAATATGTTTTCTTTAAAGTGAAGCTATTCTGCAAAATCGACTTTTTAGAGTTTTTAATCATGTTACTGTTGTTTCTCATTTTGAGTAATCTTTATTCTGCTGTACTTAAGATGTCATTGCTCCGGTCTACCCCCCTTTTCACCTCCACCAACACACGCCCACTGTTCTCTGCATTCTTAATTGGTGATATACAACAGCATCGCATTTTAGTACAAATGAAAAAAAAAAAAAAAATCTGCTACTTGCTAGCTTGATCTGTAGCTATCCTTAGGAGGTGCAGAAAACTGCAACAGTAGCTCAAATGGTAGTGTTTGTCCACTGATCCGAAGGTTCACGGTTTGAATCCCGCTCTCAACATCAACATCTTTGGGGAGAAGGGTCAGAGCTACTGACCAACAGGTTGATGATGTGATCCCACTTCCATCCATCCATCCATTTTCTTCCGCTTATCCGGGGCCGGGTCGCGGGGGCAGCAGTCTAAGCAGGGACTCCCAGACTTCCCTCACCCCGGACACGTCCTCCAGCTCCTCCGGTGGGACCCCAAGGCGTTCCCAGGCCAGCCGAGAGACATAGTCCCTCCAGCGTGTCCTGGGTCTTCCCCGGGGCCTCCTCCCGGTGGGACATGCCCAGAACACCTCCCTAGGGAGGCGTCCAGGAGGCATCTTGAGCAGATGCCCGAGCCACCTCAGCTGGTTCCTCTCAATGTAGGAGCAGCGGCTCTACTCCGAGCTCCTCCGTGTGACCGAGCTCCTCACCCTATCCCTAAGGGTGCGCCCGGCCACCTGCGGAGGAAGCCCATTTCAGCCGCTTGTATCCGCGATCTTGTCCTTTCGGTCATTACCCAGAGCTCATGACCATAGGTGAGGGTAGGAACGTAGATTGACCGGTAAATCGAGAGCTTCGTCTTCCGGCTCAGCTCCTTCTTTACCACAACGGACCGATACAGCGACCGCATCACTGCAGACGCTGCACCGATGCGCCTGTCAATCTCCCGCTCCATCCTTCCCTCACTTGTGGACAAGACCCCGAGATACTTGAACTCCTCCACTTGGGCAGAGACTCACCACCCACCCGGAGAGAGCAAACCACCTTTTTCCGGTCGAGAACCATGGCCTCGGATTTGGAGGAGCTGATTCTCATCCCAGCCGCTTCACACTCGGCTGCAAACCGCCCCAGTGCCTGCTGCAGGTCCTGGCTCGAAGAAGCCATCAGGACAACATCATCTGCAAACAGCAGAGATGAAATCCTGTGGTTCCCAAACCAGGCCCCCTCCGGCCCCTGGCTGCGCCTAGAAATTCTGTCCATAAATATAATGAACAGAACCGGTGACAAAGGGCAGCCCTGGCGGAGTCCAACATGCACCGGGAACAGGTCTGACTTACTGCCGGCAATGCGAACACAGCTCCTGCTCCGGTCATACAGGGACCGGACAGCCCTTAGCAAAGAGCCCCGGACCCCATACTCCCAGAGCACCCCCCAAAGGATACCACGAGGGACACGGTCGAATGCCTTCTCCAGATCCACAAAACACATGTGGACTGGTTGGGCATACTCCCATGAGCCCTCGAGGACCCGATGAAGAGTATAGAGCTGTTCCAGTGTTCCACGACCAGGACGAAAACCACACTGCTCCTCCTGAATCCGAGGTTCGACTATCGGTCGGATTCTCCTCTCCAGTACCCTGGAATAGACCTTACCGGGAAGGCTGAGGAGTGTGATTCCCCTGTAATTGGAACACACCCTCTGGTCCCCCTTCTTATACAGAGGGACCACCACCCCGGTCTGCCATTCCACAGGCACTGTCCCCGACCGCCACGCGATGTTGCAGAGACGTGTCAGCCAAGACAGCCCCACAACATCCAGAGACTTGAGATACTCAGGACGGATCTCATCCACCCCCGGAGCCTTGCCACCGAGGAGCTTGCCAACCACCTCAGTGACTTCAGCCAGGGTGATGGACGAGTCCGCCTCTGGGTCCCCAGTTTCTGCTTCCTCCTCGGAAGACGTGACAGTGGGATTGAGGAGATCCTCAAAGTATTCCTTCCACCGCCCGACAACATCCCCAGTCGAGGTCAGCAGCTCTCCACCCGCACTGTAAACAGTGTTGGTGAAGCACTGCTTCCCCCTCCTGAGGCGTCAGACGGTTTGCCAGAATCTCTTTGAGGCCGTCCGATAGTCCTTCTCCATGGCCTCCCCGAACTCCTCCCAACCCCGAGTTTTTGCCTCTGTGACTGCCCGAGCCGCGGCACGCTTGGCCCGCCGGTACTCATCAGCTGCCTCAGGAGTCCCACGAGCCAACAAGGCTCGATAGGACTCCTTCTTCAGCTTGACGGCATCCCTTACTTCCGGTGTCCACCACCGGGTTCGGGGATTGCCGCCGCGACAAGCACCACAGACCTTACGACCACAGCTACGAGCAGCCGCATCGACAATAGAGGTGGAGAACATGGCCCACTCGGAGTCCATGTCTCCAACCTTCCCCGGGATCAGGGAGAAGCTCTCCCGGAGGTGGGAGTTGAAGACCCCCCTGACAGAGGGCTCTGCCAGACGTTCCCAGCAGACCCTCACAATGCGCTTGGGCCTGCCAGGTCTGTCCGGCTTCCTCCTCCGCCAGCGGATCCAACTCACCACCAGGTGGTGATCAGTTGACAGCTCAGCCCCTCTCTTCACCCGAATGTCCAAGACACGCGGTCGGAGGTCAGATGACACGACAACAAAGTCGATCATCGACCTCCGACCTAGAGTGTCCTGGTGCCACGTGCACCGATGGACACCCTTGTGCTCGAACATGGTGTTTGTTATGGACAAGCTGTGACTAGCACAGAAGTCCAATAACAAAACACCGTTCGGGTTCAGATCGGGGAGGCCGTTCCTCCCAATCACGCCCCTCCAAGTGTCACTGTCGTTACCCACATGGGCGTTGAAGTCCCCCAGGAGAACAACGGAGTCCCCGGTTGGTGCACTGTCTAGTACCCCTCCCAGGGACTCCAAGAAGGCCGGGTACTCTGCACTGCTGTTTGGCCCGTAGGCCGGCACAATAGTGAGAGACCTGTCCCCGACCCGAAGGCGCAGGGACGCGACCCTCTCGTTCACCGGAGTGAACCCCAACACGCAGCAATGGCAATGAGCAAGCCCACACCAGCTCGCCGCCGCTCCCCGCGGGCAACGCCAGAGAAATGGAGAGTCCAACCCCTCTCAAGAAGTTGGGTTCCAGAGCCCGAGCTGTGCGTGGAGGTGAGGCCGACTATATCTAGCCGGTAACGCTCAACCTCCCGCACAAGCTCAGGCTCCTTCCCCCCCAGCGAGGTGACGTTCCACGTCCCCAGAGCTAGTCTCCATGTCCGGAGATCCGGTCGTCGAGGTCCTCGCCTTCGACTGCCGCCCAGATCTCTCTGCACCCGCCCCTGATCCCACTTCCCACAGATGAATTCTGTCGTTGTGTACTTGTGCAAGACACCTCACCCCCAGTGTCTGCGTACATTGGTGTATGTTTGTGTGTGAATGGGTGAGTGGTTCCTTGATCCTTTGAATGCCTTGAAGGTGGAAAAGTAATATATAAAAAGGTGACAATTTACCATTTACTAACTGCGTCTCTGTGATGATGTTTACGGCAACTTCAGCTCCCACTGGATATTGTCATCTACAATGTCCAAAATAGATGTCATGATCCTGCATTTCCTGTCCTCCTGTGTTCTCTCCCCCTCCCCTACCTGTTTGCCCGGAGCTGGGCAGAGTTCCTGACTCCTCCCGCACGCACCTGGAGCACATCAGCGCAATTACCTGTACCTGCTGCCGAGTATATGAGGGCTCGGCAGAAGACACTCGGGGCCAGGTCGTCTGTTCATCTTCCCCAGGACCGTCTTGGACCAGAGTCTCGGCCAGACTGTCCGCGTGTCAATATTCCTGCTCTTGCGTGTTCCCGCTCCTGCCTCTACGCTCCAGCTCTGGTACAGTCGACCCTCTGCTTGCCTCCTGCCCTGTCTTGGCCTGCTTGGCTTGGCTTGCTTCCCGTCTCCTGCTCTGGCTCTCTGGATCACTCCTGCTCAGTCTTCCCTTGTCCTGTCCCTGGTCTCGTCGTGCTCTGGTCCTGGCAGTCTCCGCTCCCGCTCCGGTCCTGGGTTTCCTGCTCCTGCCCTGCCCTACGCCCCTCTGGTCTGCCTCCCGCTACCTACGTCCCGTGTGTGATAAATGAACTGTCTGAACTGTCTTTTGCACTATTGTAAATAAACACCGTAAATCTGCCCCGGGTCTGCACTCTTTGGTCCGCTACACCCACCGTTATGACAATAGATAACTAAATAGCAGACAAAAACACAAAAGTTAATGTGGTGTGTTTCCATGTTTTCTTGATGATGATTTGCTTTGTTGGCTGTGTCTGTGAGTGGTACAGCCATGATGAGGTCAGCAGAGATCAGGGGAACAGCAGGTGGGGCATAAGTCCTCTTGCTCCTCTCTACATGTTAGATACTTTCCTTAGATGTTTACTACACGTGACGGTGAAGTGCTTGTGATGGCGGAGAGTTATATGGCCCATGCCTACTCAGAGCTTCTCAGTGGGAGACCATTCTTCTGCTGCAGCCAGCTGGAGGCAAGTCTTCTCACATCACGCAACACCTCCCAGCTCTAATACCAAAAATGAGGTTGCCATGTTTTATTAGCCACTCCAGTCCTTCTCTTACAGCTGCTATTCTCACTTATACAAAAAGTACATTTTTATTTTGCCATTTTCGACATCCAGAGTAGGAAATTGGAAATCAGATACTAATCGGCATGAAAATTAGTATTGAAACTAGATATTCATTTGAGCAGGTATTGATACTAAAAGAAGTCACATTCACAGGACAGAAACAAACCTTTCCTGAATAGCTTTAGAATGATCTTGAGCTGTATCAGAACCACATGGACTAGTATATGCCCATGACCTCTATGGAACCTACCTGGACAACTGAGAAATTACACAGATATAAAACAGCATTGGTATTATATAAAATAAAGTACTATGATTTAATGATGAAAATCAGATTTTATTGTCTTAAGAAAGAGTGATTTTCACTATCATTGTGGTATCGAGTCTGTACGTAGTCAAGATACTACAATTTCAAACTCGATTTCAATACTAAGAAACAGGCCTGATTGAATACAGATTTCAAATTAGCGCAATAATGCTATGTTTTGTGTTTTTTTTTAATGCAAAAATAAAGGTATCAATACTAGTTTTGGTCTTGCTTTGTGTCTGGGCATTTATTTTCACAACCCTAATTCTGAGTCAATTTATTAGTATCTGCATTTATTCAACTAGAGTGTTCATTGCTCAAAAACATGCATTCTTACTATGAACAGGGTTGCCTGTCTGCAGATCTGACCTGATACTTGGCCTGGTAGTGTTCGTGAAAATAGAGTGTAATGCAACACTGTTGAACATCCAAAACATTTTTTTTTATTTTTTTTTTATTGCATCTAAACTGGGAAGTGTTTTATTGTCCTAGAATCAGGAAGTAAGGAATAAGACTGGACCACTGCAAACCATTTAAAATTAACTATTTCTGTTTTTCATGGCTTTAATGTGATATTACATACTATATTATATCATTGTGTTATTATCAAGTAAATACCAATATACAGACTTGCATATTTCGAAACCAAAGTCAAATAAATGCTAGCAGTAATCATAGATTGCATATAATGAATGGACATAGCTAATCTACTAGCTGCTGCATTCCAATTAGGAAGTGAGCAGTAGCACGCTTCCTTTTGCTGCAATTCACTTTCTGTTGAAAACTCGTTGCCTCTCTCTCTGTAACTGCTACTGCCAGACTCATCATTTTGGTCTTAAAATCTTCATATTGACCCGTATTTGTCTGTAAATCAAGATATTAACATTAATAAGAGACAAATCAGGCACCTTGTTTCCCTGAGGTTGCTCCCGGTGGTGTTAGCACCAGGTTTGATTGACAGCATTGCTAAGCGCTAAACCAGCGGTGCAGATAGGATGGGGTATTATCTTCGACAGCCTTGCTCTGGATTGACTCTTTGGTTGCTATGATAATCACTGTCGGAATTCCAAATATGGAACTCGGCTATAAATTCGCCCCTATAACTCCAAGCCTTATTTGACTGGAGCTGAATGCTATGGGTGGCCTCACACTCTCTTTGTCCACTTCTTTATACAGTGTGTGGCAGTAATCTAACAATTCTAACACTATTTGAGCTCACTCAAGTTTAAGAATAAAACTTCCAACTCTTCAAAATAAAGTTCATGACAGCTGCTAGACAGTTACACCACAGCTCAAAAGGTCAGTTCAAAAATGTTTATGCATAAATTCATATTCTGAGCAAAAAAAAAAATCTCTCTAAGGTATAAAATTGCTTTAGAAAAAGCCCATGAGCTGCAGTGCCTGGGGTTAGTCCGTTTCCATACATTACAATACCATTACACATGCATTATTAATACAACTCCACTTTATTAATGTAATAGTGAGATAATGCTAATAAAGCTACATCTCACATGCATAAGAGTAGTATAGATACATGACCTTTTAATGCGCTAGGTTGGTTATTCAATTTCAGTCAATAATATCAAATTAACAGTGTTTTCTCACAATTCAATTTTACTGAGATCTTAAAGTGGTCTAGGCAAGCATCCTGTGTTATCTTGAAAGAGTGTGTGAAAGGCCAGAAATTTGTGCATATACATATTTTTTTGCTTCTGATTTAATAGTATGTTAAAATATGTACATTTTTAATTTGGATCTTTATGTGAGGAGTGGTAGTAGCAGTGGTAGTAGTCATCATGTAGGTTTGAAGTTCAGATCACCTCAAAGGTCCTGTATTTCCCTTGTGGATCAATCAAGTTTGTCTAGGTCTCAAATGTGTGTGCACCATGACTGGCTGCAAACAGATATTTAGATTAAGTTTAGAGTTACACAAGCATAGGGTGTGTTTAGGCCTGTCACCACAAATACTCTATCAACTTATGACAAAAAAAAAAAAAAAAAAAATACACCTCTCAGACATTTCAGCAGGTTTCAGACAATAATAAAAACTACTTTTACTGTTCAGTTGAGTTGAAAAATGTAGCAGAGCAGAAAGTACAGATGCCAGCTCTCAAATGTAATGTAAAGTTGAAGTAAAAAGTATCCACTTTAATATTTAATTAAGCAAAGGACAGATACCTAGTTAATTAAGGTGTAGTTGTACAAAGTGGTTCTAACTATTCATTGCACCTCACCGTTTAACTCAAACTGTGTTAAAATAACCCCACTAACCCTTAGTTTAGCCCCCATTTTAGCCCTAAATCTCCAGGAAGGCTTTCGTCTGAGTGTAAAAACAAATAGCCCAGCGTCTCTAGGAGGTGCCGATGTGAGCTGACCTGACCCCGGGCACCCGGAAACCACAACACACTTAAGCCATTTATGTTCCTAAAGTCCTCCTGATGTTGCTTCATGCACTCAAGTTGTTGATGAATTTAATAAAGTGAAATTAAAAGCGTGGTGTGATAATAATGATTTGAGTCTGGAGCAGTGTGTTGAAAGGGTGACATTTCCGTGGTTGATTATAATGTAATTATAATGTAAATAGGAGCTGTCAATCAAACGCTGAGTTGGAGGTAGTTGGATATATGAGTTTAGTGTGGCATGTATATAAAAAAAATAATAATATTAAAAGTGTAGTACATATGAACTGGTGGAGGGTTCTCAACCTGCTTGCTTCCATGAAAATACTATTGTTTACCTTGGAATTTAATTTAATTTAATTTAATTGCTATGGCATTAAAATTGTCAGCAAAATTACATTCATTTTGCAATAAAAAATCCTGTAATATAATAAATGTGAGATAGATAATTTAATACCAAACTGAGGAATATTCCATTCAAAGCAATAACATCTCACTGGAGACAAGCAGAATGAACCTTCCACCAGAAAACTCCTAATTATTCACCACAATGAGTTCATAAGCACTTTTAAGAAACTGTCACAGATCACAGCAGTGTTTTGCCGTCATGGTAATAAAACAGCACCTAGCCTGCTAACACACACTTCCTCCAAAGAGGTTAATTTTGGTCTCCCGATATTATTTCCAAACAAATGTTCTTTTTGTTTTTTGTACGTTCTTTCTTTATAGTCAGATGCAGACAGCACACAGCAGACTTATTTTGAATCTCAAGAGCTGCTTATACAATATATCTGTACTGGAGCAAGACAAACTGTGCTTAAAAACATGGGGGGGAAAAATCGGTTACAGCCTTTTAATTTATTGTGGCTTAAAATTTCAAAATCTGTACAATGAGTGACAAGGCTCAGTGGCTGTTTTAAGTGACCTGGACTATCCAATCTTCTGTCTGTCTTTCATCTGCACGTGTAGGCATCTGGAAGTACTTAGATTCAGATCGTGTGAGGAGAGCTGGAGAGGAGAGATGGAGAGAGAGAGAGACCAAATGAGCAGAGGAGATCTACTTTACGGCTCAAGTTAAGAGCTTAGGCACAGCGAGCCGAGAGGCCATTAAAGAACATGTGTTATTTCAGACCACTGCAAGATGATACCTTCACTGCTATAGCCAGACCACAATAACATGAGGGATACGGCGCTGGCAGAAAGTCCAGTTGCAAGCAAGAATTGATACTTTGCATGGACATCACATCGAGGGTGTTCTACATGTATGTATATGGCGGAATGTTTATCAGTTACCATGGAGACACAATGCCCTCATTAGCAAACACTACTAAAAAAGGTCATTTGAAAATCAAGACAAAATACAAAATACAAACACTTTCAACCTGCCTGTGATCATCATGGTCCAGTTTAGGTGTTTGATTTTCAACAAAAATAATGCTAATGCTAGCTAGCTTGTGACTGTAATGTTTTTTCAGACTTTTACTTGCTTAACAATAAACAGCTCACCTGTTGTAGTTCCAGCTACGTCAGTTCTTTCTGGGCAGATAGTGTTGAAATAAAGCTCAGTTTAGCCTCCAGAGAATATGCAAAATATCAATTATGGCAAGTGCGTTAGTTTACAGTTGCGTTTTAGATGGCAGAGGTTGTCACAATACTTAAATTTAAAACTTGATCTTAAGACTAAGGAATAGACTCAATACTCAGCAGTGATTCCGATACCAGAATAATTAGCTGACTATACTATAGGATAATGAAGAGTTAATCAGTGAATCTGCCCCAGTAACAGCTGTGTAATCCGTGTCCATCTGTACAAAGTCACCTTGAAACCTCCACCAACACTGTCATCAAACGTAAGGGTCATATTTGATTTGTTCATAACAGGCAATATGCACAAATCTAATCTTTACACCTGTGGAAATCTATTATAGGTGCGTGGGGTGAAGGTGATTGGGGATGTGACCAGACTCTCCTTCACCCTGTAGTCTCTGAAAAGGGACAAGCCAGCAAGTCAACTATTCTATATTCTGTTATGGCTGAGCAATTGGTGCTAGCAGCGAGAGGGTCCTTGTGTTGGCATGTTCTCCCTGTCTAAGTACTATGATTTCCCCAGTCAGCCTAAAATATGCAAAGAGGCAAAAATCCTCCAGTTAAGTATTCATGTAACTCAAGATCTTGACAACTACTGTCAGCGAGGAAAACCTTTTAAAAGCTGCACTTTGTAACTTTTCTGTAGGGTCTATCATATGCTTGTTTCCATGAAGATGTAGCCTGGAATGTTACACACCATGGCATTAAACCTATGTCTTGCATTTACAAGTGCTTTTATTGATGCAAAAAAAAGCACCAAAACACAGAGCAGACTGGGATCATGACAGACTTTTTTTTGTATCAATACCTGCTCAAATGAGTTGCTAGTCTTCAATGCTAGTTTTAGTATTGATTGGTTTGGATTTTCAATTAAAAAAACAAACAAAAAACCCTGAATTAAACATTTTTAGCTCCCTGGAAATTGATATGTGGAAAATTGTACACAATATTCTTTAGTTGACATCAAACAAATCTATAAAAATACACATGAGCTTGCCCTAAAAGCATCATACTTCATAATCCATCTATTCTTTTAAAATACTTGAGTAGTCCAGTGGCCCTTACACCTCAGGTTTGGAAGCCCTCATGTATTTTCCTGTTTTGAACTGTTAAAATGTGTGTATAACTTTGAAAACCCCTCAGGCAGCAGTGAAACATTTTTGTATTTCGAAGTTTACACAATTCCCCTAGTGTTTGCTGTTCCATCTGTGGTTGCTAGGCTAACGGGTTTGTCTCCAAGAACTTCATTAAGACTGTATAACTGTGATCAAAAATAAAGCTAGTTTTGACATTAGACGGGTAGCATCCGAATGAGTGGTGCGTTATAGCAATTTTACTAGTTTCTTCTATTTTGACCTAATCCCATATTAAGGATGCACTCCACATATTTTCTGAACACCTACACCTGTCTTTGTTATTGCCTTGTCTGGAATGTTCCACAGTACGGCATTAAACATATCTGCCCTATATTTACTTCATTACAGATATTTTATTGCTCAAAAATACATTGAGAGGCATACATTCACCTCTCCACATAACTGAAATGTAACTTTTCCTGTTGGCATGACCTTCTGGTGCTCATGGTGATAAATTAGTTTAGCATTGACATTTTCAGACCTTATTTTAGCTTGTTTTAAGATGCTTAACTCCGCTGTACAACCTGTGAAGAAGATGGAGAGACTGAGGGGGGTGGTTTTGCTGCTGTGGTGGTAATTGAGCTTTATGTATATCCGAACCTGCTTCCTTCTTTCCAAATAGTAGCATGCCATTTTTAAATAAATCTTAACAATTTATCATAAGCTGCAGATCAAATTTCTGACATTGTCTTGCTAACATATTTTCAGGCACTTTTTAGCATTTCATAATTTCCAGACTGACTACAATGGTGCATCTATGTGTCTATCTATGTGTAAGTCTTTGAGCCATTTTATACAGTGAGGCAGTTCATTTTTCCCGGTGGGCCCTGGTGACTCCCAGTGACCCCTCTCTGTCTGCAGCCGTCAGTCCACTGTTGTGATGTGTTTTTACTGCTCTGATGACTTGAGACACACACACATAAAGACTGCAGATCTATTACTTTGACTATATGGGAGGGCAGATGTAGAGGGTTATGAAGTATAGACAACGTATCAATATATTTTGACCTGTAAAAAGGAGTTTGGAGTTACAGAGCTTTTAGACATGTTATAGTGTTATGACCTGATAGGGAGTCAGAAGCATTACAAAGTTGTTTTAGATCAATATTGTGATTTAAAATGTGCAAATTAGCAGTGAGGTTTACAGCTGATGATGGAAAGTGAAGGAGGTTCAAATAATCACTGAATTGCACCATGTTACTTATATTTTCTTTACATACACATAAGAATAACATTTTCCAATAAAAATGCTGAATTTTAATGAATGATTTAGTTTGTACACATAAAGGGAAAAAGCAAGGTAAAAGAAAAATATAAACTAAGGACAGGGTCTTAAATGTGGGTCATCAGCACAGCAGACAACAAGTGAGCTAAGCCCAATTAGGTTCATCCGGTCTTCCCATCATTTATTTTAATAGATGATTTGGGCCCATGGGCCTTAAAACTGGGAGAAAGGATGTCCTTTTACTCTTACACACCCAGGACGCCGTCGTAGATACTCCGGTAGGAAAACAGTACACATTCGTAACTCTCTAGACCAGGCCTATTGTTAATAAAGTGTATACTCATACTCATTTTTTTCAATTGTAAAAAGGCTCATTTAAAGGATACAGTGAAATGTGACACCATCTGGTGAGACAAGCCCCCTCACAGAGACATGAGAGAAGCAGTGAGAGAACGTGCTGAATGAATGTGCCCTATTGATTGCATATGTATATCTCGTATCTCTTTGGATTATATTGCCAAGTTCTAGTGATTTAGGCATTTTAAACCAAAAGGGAGGGAAAATCACTCTGGTAGAACAAAGAACTAAACATGTACATTATTTATTGACACTGAGCAGATTTTTTTCTATCCAAGATGACTGATGAGGCACTGTAACCAGGCTCACCTGACCACACCTCATAGCACTGTACTATTAAAACATAAATACAACCGTAATCGCAATGCTTGTCAATGCATAATCAGATATTGTTCAGCTCTACAGTAAGCACATCCATAACTCCAGATCTTTTGCTTTGGGGCTTTGGGTCCATACCAGTTTTACAGTGCATCCCCAGACTTCCATACAGTGATGTTCATCCAAACTCTAACCTGCTTCTCCTGTCACACACACATCACAGTTTCTTGAAGTGTACATCTGCCATCTGCTCACATAGTCAGCTTTGTTGTTTGTTTGTTGTCAAACTCATTCCCATGTAGTATGAGCACATTTGGACCAGAGAACAACAGTTGCATCACTAATTGCTGCTTCTGGCGAACATGACCCATAAATTACTTACTATATATACACATTACTGTAAAATTATAGCTTTCAATGTGTGTCAGTTAATCCATGAATGCTGTATATAGGCGGGGTCAGGAAGGGCATCTGATGTAAAAACTATCCCAGATCATTATTGAGTTTTAGGGTATTTAGCATGTTGTAACCACGGTTCATTGATCCTATAAACTCTGTGGTGAGATTTGAGAATGGAACACAGACAAGAGTGAGTGGGTGGGTTAGTTATGGAGAGCTCTTGGGGTCAAAAGAAGTCAGCTGTGTGATGTCTGTATCTAATTATAATGTGTTTTAATGTAAGATAATCGGCATCATAGCCTGTATAAAGTAGTGGTCTAAGTGAGTGTAACGTCACCCATAGTGTTCGGCTCCAACAAATGAAGCTCATCGAGGCTAGCAGTTTCAGGGGCCAATTTGGAGCCAAGTTCCATATTTGGAATTTCAACCACGAGTATCATAGCAACCAAAGAGCCAATCTGGAGTGAAGTTGTCAAAGGTAACGGCCTTCCTGCCCGCACCTCTTGTTTAGCAGAGAGTTGGCGCTTAGTGACACTGTCAATCAAACCTGTCTAATGCTAGCAGCGCGACCTCAGGGAAAGAAGTTGCCTGATTTGTCTGTTATTAATGTTCATATTTTGATTTACGGACACAATAACAAATAAAAATACCAGGATCATGTAGAGCAGGTTAATGTGAACATTTTAAGACCAAAATGATGAGCCTGACAGCAGTATTTACGAAGACTCAATCGATAGTTGACAGTGTATTTGATGAAACCAGAAGTGTACCCATGCTCACTTCCTATTTGGTACATTCAATTCAATTCATTTCATTTTCGTAACGCCCAAAATCACAACAACAGTTGTCTCAAACGGGCGTTCATGTTTTGGTTGATGGGGGAAACCGGAGTACCCAGAGGAAACCCATCCAGACACAGGGAGAAACATGCAAAACTCCACACAGAAAGGCTTGGGCGACCTGGGGATCGAACCAAACCTTGCTGTGAGGCATGAGTGTTGCCACTCAGCCACCGTGCTGCCTACAAACAAAAACAAACAGGAAAATCAAACAACAGCAAAAATCAGACAAAACAAGAAAAATCGGCCAGGCGAGGAGGAGGAAGGGGGGCGGAGGAGGGCCAGGCGAGGAGGAGGAAGACCAGGTGAGGAGAAGGAGAACCGGGGGAGGAGGAGGAGAGCCAGGTGAGGAGGAGAGGGAGGCGGGTGGAGGAGAGCCAGGCGAGGAGGAGAGGGAGGTGGGTGGAGGAGGGCCAGGCGGGGAGGAGGAGAGGGTCCAGCTGTCATCGGGGCATCTGAAAGAGTTACACTCCACAGGGGGAGTGGGACAGGGGACAACATGTGAATAGCATTGCTGATGAGAAAATAGGAGGAAGCAGAGGATAGTGCTCAGGTTGCCATACTTCCCCCAGCTTGTTATCTCCTACTGCAGCCTATCTTATCCCGGGTTTTAATGTCACTCCCAGCCAATCTGGTCATAGTTAGTTCGGAGTGACATTAAACTAAGTAACCTGGTCATAAGCTATACCGAAGAGGAAGGTTTTAAGCCTGGTCTTAAATACAGAGACTGCGGGGGCCTGTTTAACATCAGCAGGCAGTTGATTCCATAGCACTGGAGCTTGGTAACTGAATGCTCTCCCTCCCACTGTACTTTTGGACACTCTAGGAACCACTAATAGTCCTGCATTCTGAGAGTGGAGTGCTCTGTTTGGCTGTTATGGGACAATAGCATCTTGCAGATAGGATGGGGCCATACCGTTTAGGGCTTTGTATGTCAGGAGGAGGACTTTGAATTTGATTCTAAGCTTGACAGGAAGCCAGTGCAGATATTTTAGTACAGGACTGATGTGGTCTCTTCTTTTAGTTCCTGTTAGGACTCTGGCCGCTGCATTTTGGACCAACTGGAGGCTCCTTATAGTACTTTGGGGCAGGCCGGCGAGCAGAGAATTACAGTAATCAAGTCTGGAAGTACCAAATGCATGGATGAGTTTTTCAGTATCGTTTTTAGGTAAAATATTTTTAATTTTAGTTTATATTTTCGCAGGTGAAAGTATGCAGTTTTTACAAGCTAGGTTTATATGGGCTGTGAATGAGAGATTTTGATCAAATAGGACTCCAAGATTTTTTTTACAGTAGGCTAGAAGCTATACTCACATTGTCGAGTGAGATTATCTGGTCCGACAGAGAATCTCTTTGACCTTTGGGACCAACGACAATGACCTCTGTTTTTTCAGGATTTAAGAGCAGGTAATTCAAGGTCAGCCAGGTTTTGATGTCCGTCACACAGGCATTGAGTTTATCTATTTGATCAGTCTGATTTGGTTTCATTGATAAGTACAGCTGAGTGTCATCAGCATAGCAGTGAAAATTTATGCCATGTTTTCTGATAATGTTACCCAATGGCAACATATACAGAGTAAATAGGATTGGACCAAGCAAAGATCCTTGTGGAACACCACAGGCTATTTTAGAACAGGGAGAGGTGCACTGGTTTATAGTAACAAACTGGTACCTATCTGATAGATAGGATTTAAACCATTTGAGGGTGGTCCCTCTGATTCCAATGTCACATTCTAACCTCTGCAGTAGAATGTTGTGACCAATGGTGTCAAACGCTGCACTGAGGTCCAGTAGGACCCGGACTGAAGCCAGCCCGTTATCAGCAGCTAGTAGTAAGTCATTTGTTACTTTAAGCAGTGCAGTCTCTGTGCTGTGGTGAGCTCTGAATCCAGATTGAAATTTTTCAAATATATTATTGTCCTGCAGGTGGCGGCAGAGCTGTTTCACCACCACTCATTCTAGAATTTTTGAGAGGAAGGGAAGATTAGAGATAGGTCTGTAGTTGGCTAGTTCATCAGGGTTTGGGTTAGGTTTTTTCAAAAGGGGTTTAATCACAGCATACTTAAAGGACTGAGGAACGTAGCCATTTTCTAACAACATATTTATTATGTTATGATGGAATCTATTATTAGGGGGAGGGCTTCTTTGAGGTGTCTGATTGGAATAGGGTCGAGCATACAGGTTGATGGTTTGGACGACATGATGGCTGAGGTAATCTCCACCTCATCAATAGGAGTAAATGTATCTAATATTATTAGAGGATCTATGTGGGATATTGGTATTACAGACTGGATTTGCTCGGAGCTGATTTTTGGAGTAGCTTTGTTAATTTTGTCTCTAATGATTGTCTTCAATTCTTCAATTAAAAAATTACAGTCATCACAACTAATGTTCGAGGGGATAAGAGACTCATTAGCAGTGTGGGAGTTTGTCAGCCTGGCTACAGTGCTGAACAGAAATCTGGGGTTATTTTTGTTTACTTCTATTAGATTTGAATAGTATCTGGTTCGGGCTTTCCGCAGAGTGGCCTTATAAGTGAGCAGGCAGAGCTTCCATGCCTTCAGAGACTGCTCAGAGCGCGAGCGGCGCCAAAGCTTCTTTGTGTGTCTTACATGTTGTTTGAGTGTCCTGAGCTATAACGTATACCATGGAGCCGGAGTTCTTGGTTTAATGCTTTTCTGTTTTAGCGGAGCTACATCATCGAGAGCAGATTTTAAGGTGAGCATTGTTCTGTCAACAAATTGATCAGTGACAATTGGATTAAAATTATTTTCATTGTCACATAACATATCTTTTAGTAAAGGCTCAATAATTTCTTTAAACTCTAACCAATTTATCTGATAATGTTCTTTTCATTATAGTTTTTTTCTGTGGGGCTGGATAGTCTTTTAGTATGAATTGAAAGGTAATTAAGAAATGGTCAGAGAGTATAGGGTTTTGAGGAAGGACAATTAGATCATTAATCTCAATACCGTAGGTTAGAATGTGATCTAGAGTATGATTGTGACAGTGAGTCAGCTTATTCACACTCAGAGCGCACCAAAAGCATTACTGAGGCAATCACTGCCATTATCAACATGTATGTTGAAATCTCCAACTATAACAATCCTTTCCCAATTCAAAACTAAACTTGAAATGAAATCAGAAAACTCTGTCAGGAACTCGGCATATGGACCAGGAGGTCAATAAATTATTATAAATATAACAGCTTTTTGTTTTTTCCAATTGGGGCACGTAATGGAGAGTGCAAGGCTTTCAAAGGAGAGGTAAGTATAGTTGGGTTTGGGGCTGAGAATTAGACTGGA
Source organism: Periophthalmus magnuspinnatus (assembly GCF_009829125.3). Classification (NCBI taxonomy): domain Eukaryota; kingdom Metazoa; phylum Chordata; class Actinopteri; order Gobiiformes; family Gobiidae; genus Periophthalmus; species Periophthalmus magnuspinnatus. The sequence goes on along the minus strand of NC_047138.1, from coordinate 21,894,949 downwards.
ATGAGAGATGACGGCCACACCACCACCTCGACCTGTGCACTCTGAAATTTCATGTGACTTGATGGTGTAGATTCGTTTAGTCTAACATACTCATTTTCCCGAAGCCATGTTAGCAGTTAGCAGATCAATATTAAGGTCGCCAATTAGTTCATTTATTAAAAGGGATTTGGAGGAAAGAGACCTGATGTTTAGCAGTCCACATTTTACACCCTTATCATTTTGTTTATTTGAGGCACATTTATTTATTTTTAATTAAGTTATGAGATCTGACAGCTTCCTTGTCAGAGTTTAGCGGTGTTTTATTTGTGCTTTTTGTGCGTGGGGCACACACAGTCTCTTTGGAGCTGTTCCCTCTGACTGAGCTGTGCTTCACTGGTCTAAAATGCTCTCTAACGTCACTATCACTGTGCTTCCCTGAGCTACGCTGCGTGCTAGTCTTACCTGGTCAATCTAGACTAGCAATCATATTCTGAGCTAACAGGGTAGAGCCAGCCTGCGTGGGATGGATGCCGTCTCTACGTATAAGCCTAGGCTTCCCCTCAAATGCCCTCCAATTATCTATGAAGACGACACCATTCTGCGGGCACCAATTGGTCAACCACTGGTTGACTGTTGAAAAGCGGCTGTACATTTCACAATTGGTGTAGGTTGGGAGGGGGCCAGAGAAGTACACGGACTCCGACATCGACTTAGCCAATTCACAGACTGCAGCTATCTGTAACTTAACCACCTCTGACTGCGCCGAGTATCGTTACCCCCTGCGTGTATAATGATCCGACGGTACCTATTCTTACTTCTTTAAAAGCCTAAGATTCCCCTCGATGTCACCCAGTCTGGCTCCAGGATAACACCGCGTGGAAGCTGCAGGCAGTTCTACGTCCCTGACTATGGAGCTCCCTATGACTAAAGTGTCCTGGGTCCAGCTCAGGGGAGCAAACCTGTTCTGGACGGGGAGCTCTCTACTCTCAACCCTATGTCCCTGGTCTGCTACATTCCTATTCTCAGCCCTGTGTCCCTGGCCTGTCCCAAGTTTTCTTCTAACTGTCACAAACCTGTCCTGGTCTGATCCCGGCTGCACGGGTTGCGCTGGGGGGCTAGTCTCGCTAGCTACGCTAAAGCTACTGCGGTCCGCGGTCCCTACTGCTGCTACCTGACTGTAACTCAGGGTCAGAGCTTCCAATGAGCGGATCCGCGTTTTTAACTCTGAAACCCTGGCCTGCAGGACTGCCACTACACTCCACTTAACGCAGCTGTCCCTATCATCGTCAAATAAGCCAGGGTCGTCACTCCACATATGGCAACCAGGGCAGGGAAGAGCAAGAGAAGAGGAGGAAGGTTTAGCCATGATGCTAGTCGGCTAGGCTAGTTCAGGCTGAACCGAGAGATAGAGGGGCTTAATCCACGAACTGCAGAGCAATAGGTGCTGAATGAAACTTCGGTGGTTTAGCGAAGTATTCAGGCACTAGTGTAGATGTTAAAAACAGCTTTTTAAAATTGTAAAGATTCGTGGATTAACAATTTCAGGAGAGAGACGCTAGATATACAACTCGCAAAACAGAATGCACTCAAACATATTTTCACCAGGGGCCACATTAGCAAAATAGCTGCCTTCAAAGGGCCGGATGTAAAATAAATCTAACTAATTTTTTACTTGTTAATTGACTGTTTCTGTATTTATTACTTACTCAAGTTACAACTATTGCATAGACATTAGGCTAAATGTAAAAATGTGGCTGTGTAACTGCTTATCTCCTGATAAAAATACATTTTAAGTTTACCCTGTCGAGGGCCACATTTGGCCCCTAGGCCTTGAGTTTGATATATGTACTATAGAGGAAAACAATTTGGCATTTAGAGATGGGCCGATCTATACCAAAATGTTGATATTTTCATATTGACAAGGTATTGAAAAGTGTTGCATCTCAGGCAAAAACGAGCCTCGGGAGAGGGGCAGAGCTGTCAACAGATCAACACCTGGTGGTGAGTTGAATCCGCTGGTGGAGGAAGAAGCCGGATAGACGTGGCAAGCCCAAGCGTATCATAAGGGTCTGCTAGGAACTAGGTGGAGCCCTCTGTCAGGGGGGTCTTCACCTCCAGGAGAGCTTTTCCCTGATCCCAGGGACTCTGAGTGGGCCATGTTCTCGACCTCTATTGTTGATGCGGCCGCTTGTAGCTGTGGTCATCAGGTCTGCGATGCTTGTCGCGGTGGCAATCCCCGAACCTGGTGGTGAACACTGGAAGTAAGGGATGCTGTCAGGCTGATGAAGGAGTTCTATCGAGCCTTGTTGGCTTGTGGGACTCCTGAGGCAGCTGACAAGTACCGGCGGGCCAAGCTTGCCACGGCTCGTGTGGTCACGGAGGCAAAAACTTGGGGTTGGGAGGAGTTCGGGGAGGCCATGGAGGAGAACTATTGGACAACCTCAAAGAAATTCTGGCAAAATGTCTGATGCCTCAGGATAGGGAAACAGTGCTTCACCAACACTGTTTACAGTGTGGGTTGGAGAGCTTCTGACCTCGGCTCTTCTCAATCCCACTGTTACGTCTTCCAAGGAGGAGGCAAAGACTGGGGACCCGGAGGTGGACTCGTCCATCACCCTGGCTGTAGTCACCGAGGTGGTTAGCAAGCTCCTCGGTGGCAAGGGGTGGATGAGATCTGTCCCGAGTTCCTTAAGTCTCTGGATGTTGTGGGGCTGTCTTGGCTGACACGTCTCTACAACATCGCGTGGCAGTCGAGGACAGTACCGCTGGACTGGCAAACTGGGGGTGGTGATCCCTCTGTATAAGAAGGGGGACTGGAGGGTGTGTTCCAGTTATAGAGGATTCACACTCCTCAGCCTTCCCGGTAAGGTCTATTCCATGGCACTAGAGAGGAGAATCTGACCAATAGTCGAACCTCGGATTCAGTAGGAGCAGTGTGGTTTTCGTCCCAGTTGTGGAACACTGGACCAGCTCTATACTCTCCATCGGGTCCTCGAGGGTTCATGGGAGTTTGCCCAACCAGCCCACATATATTTTGTGGATCTGGAGAAGGAATTCGACCATGTCCCTCGTGGTGTCCTTTGGGGGATGCTCTGGGAATATGAGGTCCGGGTTCCTTTGCTAAGGGCTGTTAGGTCCGTGTATGACTGGAAAAGGAGCTATGTTCGCATTGCTGGCAGTAAGTCAGACCTGTTCCCGGTACATGTTGGACTCCGCCAGGGCTGCCCTTTTTCACCGGTTCTGTTCATTATCTTTATGTACAGAATTTCTAGGCACAGACAGGGGCCGGATGGGTCTGGTTCAGGAACCACAGGATCTCATCTCTGCTGTTTGCGGATGATGTTGTACTGATACCTTCATCAAGCCAGGACCTGCAGTAGGCACTGGGGCAGTTTTCAGCCAAGTGTGAAGCAGCTGGGATGAGAATCAATCATTTGTGCAATTTTGCATGCTTTTTTTTTTTTTTTTTTTTTTTTTTTACAGTGTATGAAGGTACATTGTGTTCTGCGTCATGATTGGCTAAGGGACGTGCCGTGTCTCCTGTACAGTACAGAATGCATTCAGCCAAATTTACATAAATGTTCAATGCTAGCAGTGTTACTTTGGGGCGTCAAGAATGCATTAGACGAATCTAGTTGGATGCCTTTGCATTTGAGAACAAACACCTCCAATGAGCGTCGTGTACGCTGTAGACGCACATCATTTTGATGAGTGTCCAGAGCATCCATTGCGGTCTGCAAGTGCCTTTGGATGTTTTGTTTTCCCTGTGTCTTTATAAACACTGCAGACCAGATTGAGGGAGTGACTTTAATGTATTTATTACATAAAACCCATCAACGGAGGCAATCATCTCTGCAAAGGCATATCTGTGATTAGCCTTTAATCTACTCTGTGCGGTCAGTATAATTAAATTGCCTCTAGTTTGTGGCTGATGTCTTCTACTTGTTCTTGACGTCGCTTTGTCACTGAAGAGTAGTCTCTGATTGGTTGACTGTGCGTGTCAAACGCCAAAAAGTTGAGCTTTTTAGCTTTTGGACGCACGAACAACACCAGTTTCGTATCGCTCTGAAGAAGACGCACGACAGAAATGCAGGGCGGCCAAGACGCACGTCCACTGGAGACTTTACATGTAAACTCGACATAAAGAAGCAGGAAAATAACATAAGGATGGCAGCAGCAATAAGTTTTAACAAGGATGCATAAAGGGTTGTAACTATCGTGCGGATGGAGTCTGCTTTTGCTTTGTAGATCAGTGACTGCAGAAAAAGGAACATTACGGGGAACTGTGAAATGCACGTGAGTCACTTTTAATCATTTCTTATGTGTTCAACCTTGTAGGTTGATCATTAAAATTTAATTTGTTACAGTATTTCTAAAAGCTGTCATTTGTATTTACAGTACAGTATAGTATTTGATTTCATTATATAATACTGTGCTTATTTTTTAAAATCTACGAAGGTTTGAAGTTTGAGAGTGAGTGAAATGTGAGAAAATGTTAATGCCTGTCTGAGAAACGTGTATGAAGTGTGTGGAGTGAGGTTTTACAGCCTTAAAATATATGTAATAATTGCAAAAAATAAAGTTTTCTACTTTGTGGATTTCATTTATCGACTATTATTTTTGGAATGTAACCCCAAACAAGGGAACACTGTATTAAAGTTGAAGTTGTGAGGAACACATTTCTAGACATATTTTTGAAGGATCAATGTAATATCAGAGAAAGATCAAATCAAGTCATTTTAACAAGTTCTGTCCATAACATACCTCAAAACACCAACACTCAGCTCTTTCTTTTTTGTAACTTTTAGACATCAAAGTGGAACAAATCCACTTTATAGATCCTACCTCTCATATGTTATTATTCTGTGTATTTGACATTCTGATAAACTTCGCAGCAGACCCCATAGAGACAAACACTCTCCATCCACACACATTGATCCTGAAACCAAAGCCTTGTCTAAATCCTTGCTCTGTTCTAAGTCCAAGTGGCCCACACGTCACAACAGAGTGTCCAGGAGAGGCTTCATCTGCTGGGCTAGAGTTCAGTATTATAAACCTGTGGTGTGAAGGGTGCACTGAGATGACCGCACTGATATGACTGGATTGAAATGACACTTTTTTTTTTTTTTTTTTGGTTAGCGTAGTTAAACACATTGCTATAACCATGACATTGTGTATTTCAACCGTGGCATTTTACTTCTATGAGGTATTAACTGCTAACAGATAACATATTTAGATCACAATGTTACTTTTTTTGTTTTGATGCTACATTCACCGAAAACAACGTATTAACATATTTTATAAGTTGCACTTATAAGTTCACTGTGGCTTTTGAGTGCAGCCTCCTCATCTGCAGATATACCTTGAATTAATCACACAGACCTCCACACATCATGGACACTCAGAGGTCTCTGCAGAAGAATAATGCAAGGTTGAGCATAAATTGTTGCAGCTGCAGTGATGTGTCAGATGGTGCAGTGTTTATGCTTGCACCTTGAGGCCAAGGGGAGTTACAGAGCTTACGTGTTTACATTAAGGTTAGCTGATTTACTTGAGCATTTGATATGAGGATGTTTAAGTTAACATGTCACGCAGTTGCATGTTATTTCAAAACTTTCTATGAATTTTGACATTTTTGAGATTTTAGCAGCATAATGTTGTAGCTCTGAATTGAGTTTTATACATAAATACTCCTAGAAAGCGATCAGGAAGAGACGGACCATTATGGTAAATATTTGAATTTGATTGGTTGAAGTGTCACAACAGCAGAACGAGCAGAAACTTTTGTTACATCTAGTTGAGAGAAAACACACATCTGTCGAAAGTGTACCACCCCACTTTGACCTGGGAATTGGTCAACACTAAAAGTACATATAAATTCAATTCCATGCTGTGGAAAATTACTTTTTTGTGGGGACTGTTATCTACGTTACAGAAATCATTCAATGGTGCCTCCAGATCAACCTAATTGATACATGAACTTTTTTTTTTCATTCATTCATTTATTTCAGTTTATTTTATTTATTGACGCATTTTTACAATTATCTGTTATAATTTCATTCAGAGTTGCACATTGTTTTCACCCATAGTAATGCTCCATTCATTTCCCATTTATAGTGTTACTGGCCTGTATTTTATGATCAGACCCCAAGCTGGCACCACTCCCCTGAGCTCTCCATCATTTGTCCTAGCATTGACTCCCCTGCCTGTCTGGCTACTGCCGCTATAGTACGTGAGAACCAGTTGTTTAACTGGGAACTTCTCACCACATCCAACATGATTAAAAAGTACAAACATCAGGCATCCGGTTTGGCTAATGGCGGAGTAGGTACAACACCGGGAGAGCTCTGCTGAAATCCTTAAAATACTGGTCAAAAATCCTGCTAAAACACAGTGTGGCTATATCCAGAATATCTCTTAAGATGGGTAAGACAGCAAAGAAGCCTATTTCAGTCCAAGAAGAGCCGGTGGAGGAAGAAATACCTCATACCAGTGACAACCAAGACATTGCATGTACCGACAGTGCTTTCCTCGCTGAATGTTTGAAGGAGGTTTTGGGTCCGGACGCGTTCCCCTCCCCGCTGGAAGTTGACCGGGCTCACCATGTCAGTGTCCGCACACGGAACCAGGATGCTCCGCGCCCGCTTATTGCCAGGATTCACCACTACCGGAATAAAGAACTCATTCTAAAGCTCGCTCGGGAAAAGGGACGACTCCTCTACCGCAGCACAGAAATCCACATTTTTCCAGGATTACAGCTCAGAGGTCTCCCAGAAGAGAGCAGCATTCTCCGAGGTCAAGTCCCAGCTCAGATCCGCTGGATTCCCGTACAGAATGTTTTTTTCCGGCTAAGCTTCAGGTCACGGACAAGAATGGACAGAATATAACTTTCTCCACTCCAGATGATGCTCCTTCCTCGCCGACATGCTTAAGGACTGATGAGCCCACTACTGTCGCTGTCTTGGCTGTGGTCAGGTGAGCCCAGACCGGGCCGCTCCTCGGCGCGCATTTCCCCGCTCTCCCTCCCTCCCTGATGCGCGGCTCTCGGTTCGTCTCGCCAGTGCATCTCCACTTCCCGGTATGCATACTGTATTTGAACTGATGGTTTTGCCCTAGATTTTAAAACTCTTATTTTAGGATTTTTATTTTACGGAAACAAAAGAGTTGTTCTACACATATGTTGTAGGCTGTAGGCTGCATTCTCTACAATGGACAAATCTGTCCTAGTTTATTTAAGCTTTAGCCAGCATTGTATTTTTATTATCCTGTCCTACAATTACTTTTCCTCCAGTTTTTCTTTACTTTAAATCATACAGTACAGTATAGCATTGTTTCTGTCTTACGTGTGGGCTACGTGTGTTTCACATTAATCAATAGTTGTAATGTGACATTCATTTAGGTTTTCAGAGTTCAACAAGTTTAGTGTGTAGTGAGTTTTTTCTTTGTCACTCACTAAAGGACTAAGTTTGCATATTTATTATGTTGGTTTCTAATATTATAGTAGTATTGCAGTTTTTATGTCTTACTTTTTATTATCTTTATTTTTCTTCTTTAAATGTTTTCCCTTCCGCTTTTTCATTTCAACCTCCTTATGTGTCCACGCAGACTTGTTGCAATTTACAAAGTTCCCAGGCTCGTTTTGAGATTATCACAATACTTTTCTTATTATGGCAAGCATAACCAAACATGGAAAAAATCATAGGATTACTTTTGTCTCTTTAAATGTGAAGGGTGTTAATAATGTGGTTAAAAGACAGAAAATAGATACTTATCTTAGACAGTTGGGAGTGGGTGTGGCCTTCCTCCAGGAAACACACTTGGGACAGGGCCAGTCCAAATTACTTAAGAAGAACTGGGTTGGCCAAGTTTTTCATTCAAATTTCAGTGCTAAAGCTAGGGGCACCGCGATCTTAGTGCATAAGGACATACCATTTCAGTTAGAAGAAGTTATCTCGGACTCAGCAGGACGCTATGTAATAGTTAGGGGTCATATGTTCTTTACCCCTGTTATTCTACTGTCTATATATGTCCCAAACTGGGACGATGGTGGTTTTTTCACTAAGCTCTTTGCTACTTTGCCCAGCCAAGACAATTACAATATTATAATAGGAGGTGACTTTAACTGTGTTCTCGACCCCAACCTTGACAGATCCTCCAATAAGCCACAATCACTGTGCAAGCCTGCCAAAGTTATTAATAATTTCAAAAAAACGTGCTGGTTTATCTGATATTTGGAGGTTCCACAATCCTAAAAACAAAGCTTTCTCCTTTTTCTCCAATGTCCACCACACTTACACTCGTATAGATTATTTTTTAATTGAGAATAAACTACTGGAAAAGATCCACTCATGCACTTATCATAGTATAACTGTGTCAGACCATGCCGCTTTGTCCTTTATTCTGGAGTTACCGGACTGCCCCAGGCCAAGGCGCAACTGGAGACACAACTTCGGTGGTTAAAACTTTAGTAAAGTCCTCATCTGACAGAAGAAAAGTCCTTTCTTGATACTAATAAATCCCCGGAAATAAGTCAGTCACTCCTGTGGGAGACCCTAAAGGCATATCTTAGAGATAATAGCCTACTGCTCAAGAACAAATAAAGCAAGAAGTTCCAAACTCACTGATATAACACGTATGATTGCAGATATAGATGAGCAACACTCAACCTCCCCATCACCATCTCTTTACACGGAAAGGCTGAAGCTGCAGACAGAGTATGACTTATTGTCTACAGACAAGGCTACACAATTGATACTCAAGGCCCGTCATAACAGCTATGAACACGGGGATAAGGCAAGTAAACTTCTAGCCCACCAAGTTCAGCAAAATAATGCTTCTCGTCTCATTACTAAAATACAAGATGATAGTGGGGAAACAATTATTAACCGTGCCAAAATAAATGACACTTTTAAAGAATTTTATGCAGAATTATACACTTCTGAAAATCGGTGTGATCTTCCTGAAATTAATTCCTTTTTGGATGAATTGGCTTTTCCCACTGTCTCTTCCGAAAAACTGCCAGCACTTGCTGATATCTCCATAATTGAGATCAAGGATGCTATTAAGTCGTTAAGGACAAACAAAACACGTGGTCCGGATGGGTTTGGTGCTGAATTTTATAAGAAATTTGTGGAGGAGTTGTCTCCTCTTTTACAGGAGGTTTTTAATGAATCTCTGTCAGTCAGCTGCCTTCCACCAACATTACAACAAGCTGTAATTACTGTTCTGCCAAAAAAAGAGAAAGATCCACTGAAATATAGTTCATATCGTCCAGTCTCGTTGCTCAATGTGGATTATAAAAATTTTGCCAAAATTTTAGCCTCTCGATTGGAGGGAGTTCTGCCACAGGCCATCTCGTTAGATCAAACTGGATTTATTAAAGGAAGAGATTCCACTTCTAATGTTAGAAGACTTCTTGACATAGTGCACACTCCACCTGGTCCAAATACTAAAATTGTCCCATCTCTGGATGCAGAGAAAGCCTTTGACCGGGTAGAGTGGGAATTTCTGTTTGCTACATTGAAGAAATTTAGCTTTGGAGACTGTTTCATTTCCTGGATAAAACTACTCTATTCCAAACCAGTTGTGTCAGTCATAACTAATGGACAGCAATCTCGATATTTTCCTCTCAGTAGAGGCACACGCCAAGGATGCCCACTGTCCCCACTTCTGTTTGCATTAGTAATTGAACCGTTAGCTATTGCCCTCAGACAAGCTGTTAATTTTCAAGGCATAGAACGAGGTGGTGTACTCCATAAATTGTCTCTTTATGCAGACGATTTGTTGCTTTATGTGTCTGACCCGCAGTCCTCAATCCCTTTCATCATTGACTTACTGGACCAGTTTGGGAGACTATCAGGTTATAAAATTAATTTTGATAAAAGTTTATTATTTTTCCTAAAACAAGAAGATGCAGTGCCCTCCCTAGATGTACGGCAGTTTAAAATAGCTAAAATCTCTTTTAAATACCTTGGAGTGGAGATAACGCGCACCTTACCATCACTTTTTACTAAAAACTTTACTGTCCTATTAGAAAAATGCAAACACGATTTAGAACGATGGAAGGAACTCCCCTTGTCAGTGGCAGGAAGGGTCAATATAATTAAAATGGTAATACTGCCAAAATTCATATACCTCTATCAAAAATATCCCCGTGTTTATTAGGAAATCATTCTTTAAATCATTTGATAAACTTTTAACCTCCTTCATTTGGAAAGGTGGATCACACAGAATTAAAAAAGCTGCTCTTCGAAGGCAAAAGAAAAGGGCTGGGCTTGCACTTCCCAATTTTCTCTACTATTATTGGGCATGTAACAAACAAAAAATTCTTCACTGGGTCCATCTTGACAACACCAATCACCCTGAATCTTGGGTGCCCCTTGAATATGCCACCAGACATATCCATTTAACCTCACTTGTAAGTGCTTCGCCTCTTCCATTGTACTATCAAACTCAATTGTCAGTCAAACCATCAAAATATGGACACAGTTTAGAAACCATTTCGGTTTAAAAAATACATCTATTTATGCTCCTGTCTGGAGAAATCATAATTTCCCTCCTGCCTCTTTAGATGCTACTTATCGAACTTGGCATATGAAGGGTATCAAATCTATATATAATTTATTCTCTGATGGCCAATTCCTTTCCTTCTCTGGTCTGAATCAGGCATTTCAGCTATCAAAATCAGATTTCTTCAGATATCTACAAGTTAAGAACTTTGTACAAAAGAACTTTCCCTCTTTCCCCATTCTGCCAAATGATACTTTATTAGACAGCATTCTCTCACTTTCCCCAGCTAAAAAGAAGTCCATTTCCACTTTGTACAACTTAATTAGTAACATTTGTCTATCCCCACTTGAGGAAATTAAAAGGCGGTGGGAGACTGACTTGGGCCTTACATTGAGTGATGAGGTGTGGGGGGCCTCACTTAAACGTATACATGGATCCTCAATTTGTGCGAGGCATGGTCTTATACAGTTAAAAGTGGTTTTAAGAGCTCACCTTACCAATGCGAGATTGGTGGACATGTACCCTAACACAGATCCCTCCTGCCCTCGCTGTAGAGGGCAGCCAGCAGATCACATACATATGTTCTGGTCCTGTCCGAAACTTGCCCCCTTCTGGTCTGACATTTTTGAAGCATACACAAAGATTTTTGGCAAGGCCGTTTGCCCTAACCCTTTAAGTGCTATATTTGGGATTACCCCCACTGATTGCTCTCTATCAAGCAATGCAAGGGATGTGATGTCCTTTACTTCACTCATTGCAAGAAGAGTCATCCTACTTAATTGGAAACAACAATCCCCACCTACTTTCGCTAGATGGATAAGAGATGTTATGTATTTTTTGAAATTGGAAAAAAATTAGATACACATTAAAGAGAACCATGCAGCAATTTTTAGAGACCTGACTCCTTTTTTAAATTATTTTGAGGGACTACTAACACCTCTCAATGAAGATGAAGGGAACACTGACTGATTTTATCTGTACATTTGTTTTGTTTGTTTTTTTTTTGTTTTGTGTGTGGGTGTGTGTGTGTGTGTGTTTTGTTCTTTGTTTATTATTACTATTTTAATTCTGTATTAGTGCTATTTTTTATATTGTTACTGCGTATTTAATTTATTTATACATTTACTTTCAGTACTGTATATTCCATCCTTGTTTGTTGTTTATTTGCAATATCATTACTTCTATAATGCAATGATGATAATGTTTTAAATCTCCTGCTAGGGGTATGTCTTGCTGGTCAGATGTACCTGAATATTGTATTGTGCATATAGACAAAAAAAAAAAGTACAAACATCTACTTTTATTGGCTTCTCTGTCAGGCATTTCTTTTACTTTTACATGCAAAAAATGGGAAAAGTAGCGTTGGAATTAGCATTTAGGATTTCATTGATGTTGATGCGCTTGTATTACTCAGAAAATTATGGACAAGAAAAAAGGAAACTACAAGAGGTAATTGTCTAGATCAGTTTGGCAAAGGGGCGACACTGCACTAAAAATACACCCAGGTTTGATGGAGCAGGGCTGGCCAGCAATTAGAGCACACAGACAGTACGGTCTAAGGACATTCAAAAGTCAGATGAGTTCAGCACAAATTATTATGATGAAGAATACAGAAAATACAATGTCATTTTAGGATAAAGAAGTGGTTTGTTGGGAAAGGTTATTTCAGTGAGAAGAACATCAAATTAAAGTGCCCATATAAAAGTAGGGCTGAGGCTACCAATAACGCTATAATATTCAAAATACATTCGTTAAGAGTGCAAGTTATGAATTAAACATCGACTATTAGACTGTTAAATGTCCCCATGGACATTCACACACACACACACACAAAAAACCAAAAAACAAAACAAAAAGACTAATATTTGCTGTGATTTCACATTAAAGCTGCACTGTGTAACTTTTCTAGTAGTGGGTCTGACATATGCTTGTTTCCATGGCAATGTTATTATTTTGCCTGGAAATCCCACAGTATGGCATTAAACCTATTTATCTCTATGGAGTAAAGTATGTGGCCATCATTCCAAGTTACAGGTAAAATCTGTGGAGAGGTGACCTCGCTTACAGTGAGGATACAAGCAAGTATGTGTGTTTAATGTCACATTACGGAACATCACACGAAAAGCATCTACAAGTTGACAGACCTATTGGCACTTGAAGAGCAGAGAGTAGGCTAATTGAACACATACAATGGGGGGAATAGTGTAAGTGGTAATGAAGCTGCAAAAATTTTTTTGTGTAAAAAAAATATTAAGTCAATAAAAGTGAATACATAGACTGGCCTGCACATCTTAACAAGTCTCTGGGTTTTGGAGTAAAAAATTATCACACGCTCTAATATTTTGTTGGACCGCTTTAGCTTTGATTATAGCATGCTGTGGCCTTGTTTCAATAAGCATCTGCGTGGTGGCCAATCCATGGGAGAAAATTATGTTTCATGCTCTCTGAACCACTCTTTCACAATTTGATCCCAATGAACCCTGGCATTGTCATCTTGGAATATGCCCGTGCCAAAGAAAAAATCCATTGATGGAATAACCTGGTCATTCAGTATATTCAGGTAGTCAGCTGATCTCATTCTTTGAGCACATACTGTTGTTGAACCTAGACCTGACCAACTGCTGCAACCTCAACCTATTTGCTTAGTTAAATCCAGGTGGTGACTTTTCTTTTTTAGCTAGGCAGTGTATAGTGTCCATGTTCCACAACTCATACATTTCTAAATTGTGATTGTCTAAGATTTATGAAATATATAATCCATTACATCTTTAATTAGAGAAATAAATGCCATACCTGTGTCTGTCTGACCCGGGGCGCCTTTGATAAAAGTAAATAAACACATACACAAATACAAAAAAACAAACAAACAAAAAAACAGCCTACCACCAGTGTGTATGATTCTGCAGTGAAAGAATAATGAACTAAACTAATTAATTAGCTACATTTAACTGTTCATTACAATGTAGTTAGTTTTTCTCATTCTCCATTTTGTCATTTTTTTTCTCATTGACCCTGTTGTTAGTTTTTCTCATTCACTCTTTTGTTATTATTAATATTTTTTTTAATTCACCTTTTTTGGCACAAAAACAAACACACTCACGAATCATTATTATAAATGTTATTATAAACTTGTGTAATTGATTTGAACAGTATATCAATTGCGAAAAACCCAATTTCTATCTCTAAAAAGCGTACATCACATTTATCTGGTCATCTATATCTCAGAACCCTGCTCCTCTGGTTGTCCTTAGCCCCTCTTTGTTCACTCTTTCACCGGTCGGACAGTGACTGGCTTTCCCCCACGATGAGACCGGCTCCCATCACGCATCACTCAGCCCATGGAGTTTGTGAGATTGCTGCTGGCCCCTCATCAGCCAGCATTACCTCTGCGTTTGAACTCAAGAATTCAGTAAACACAGAGGAAAAAAAAGAGCCTGTGTAAGTTTGAAAAAACTGCCGACGCTGCTGTTTGGTTACTCCCCACAGACTAGCATTAAAGATGAATGGTTTCAATCAGTTGGATGTATTTGTTTTGCTTGGCATGTCGGCGTATAGGATCATGGGGTAGGTTAAATAAACGGTTATCTCTAAATCTCTTTCCCAAGTGTGAATTCCTTTTTTGGATTTTTTTTTTTTTTTTTCTGGGGGGATTTTTAATTTTTTTTTAAACGGTAACTGTGATGCTAACTGTAGGCTCTGCACTGTCTGAAGATTTTTTTTTACCCCAGTTAAACTTTGATATGAGCTTTATTTCAATACAATCTGGCCATAAAGAATTGACTTAGTTGGAGCTACAACATGTGAGCTGATTTGTGCTGTTAAACAAGTCTCTGATACATCACTAGCTAGTTGACAAGTTGCCATTGCTGGGAATACAGCAGTATATCCCAAGATCAGGTCAATGTCTAATGAGAAATCATTATTTTATGTTTATATCTACTACCAGTGTGCTGCTGGTTCTCCAATGACTGTGTAGAGACGTGTTCAGTCCCAACCCTCCTGCCACTGTTAATCTGTGTTGATGCTCCTGTAGCACAAGTGTTTTATGGCTGTCTTGCATAGGCCAACGTCTTGCTAGACCTGTGTCACACCCAAAAGCCTGAGACATTTGTTGTTTGACATTGAAACGCTCGCCGGCTGGGGGTGCCCCCTCCCCAATGGTTATGTGCTAATGTGGCCCCAAGCAAACCGTGTCAGTGAAAATGAGGCTACTGTATAGTAACTGTTGAACATTCCACCATAAGCATACATGTAGAAGACCCCAAGTGTGATGTCACTGCAAAATATCAATAACCCACATCGTAAAATCTAAGGCCAGTCCATGTGAGGCTGGAAGACCTCAGAAGAGGCAAAAGCGTTGACAATCTCCATAATAATTCACTGAAAGATAGATTATGATTAGATTAAGTATGAGATGTTTAGACTTTTAGTGATGACATGTGGTTGGAAACTCACTTTACCAATCTTGCTGTCGTAACGGGTAAGTGTAGCGGACCAAAGGATGCAGACTCGGGGAATATTTACGGGATTTATTGTAAAAATAGGACAAGGTACAACCAGTGGGTGATCCGGAGGTGAGCAGGTGAGCAGGTGAGCAGGTACACAGGAAACACAAGGACCGAGGACATGAAGGGAAGACAGGCAGACCAGAGGGGCGTAGGGCAGAGCAGGCAGGAGACATCCAGGGCCGGAACACGGGAACACAGAACGCAGAGACACGACAAGATGAAGTGAACACAACAATGATCTCGCACTGAGTCTCCTCTCCCAGCTCCTTTTATGCCCAGCAGGCATGTTGATTGCACTGATGGGCTGCAGGTGCGTGCGGGAGGAGCCAGGAGCCCAGCCCAGATCTGGCAGGTGAGGGAGGGAAGGAGCACGCAGGGAGGAAAACCAGGAGTGGACACTGCGGATCATGACACTTGCACTTGACTCCTTCTAATCCACTATCACTTAGGGCCCAATACTATATACATATACATTTATTTCATATATTTATCATGGAGCATCAGACTGGCACAGCAGAGGACCTGTCCACTCTCTATATATGTTGAAATGTTCAGCGTATGCAAACTAGACTTTTTTGAACTTTTTTTTGCATGTCATAATGCATAATACAGAGGTTTTTTGTTTCATTCAAGCATGTTTCCACTGGTCAAACATGTTATGATTTTTTCAGTACTCAAATTACTTACAATACATGTATTTCTACAAATTTAGACTCAAACCCTATTGACTCAGCTATTGTTTTTAACCTTATTTAAAAGGTTCATATATTAGGCTATTTTCTGATCTATGTTATAATGTTGTTTCCTCATCAAAAACATACCTGGAGTTGTGTTTTGTTTTATTCACGCATGTTTAACACACAAACCCTGCATACTTAGTTGAGTTCTTTTCTCAAACGGAAATTACTGTTCCACTTTGTGATGTCATGTGGTAATAGAAGAAGTGCTCCACCGTTTTTTTGAACTCCCCTCCCCTCCCTCTGTCTACTGGTGTCCCACAGGGTTCCATTCTAGGTCCATTGCTTTTCTCTCTGTACATAAATGACCTCCCTTCAGTCTGTTCCAATGTCTTCATTCAGATGTATGCAGATGATACAGTCATTTATGCACATGGTAAAAACACAACTCAAGTAGCTGATAAACTCACACAATCCATGGCCCATGTCTCAGAATGGTTAAATCAGTCCTCCTTAAAGCTCAATGTAAATAAAACAGTAGCAATGTTCTTTTCTAAATCAAACATTACAAGTACTAGTAATCAGGCAGATATTTTTGTGGCAGGGGAAAAAATACAAGTTGTGTCAGAATTCAAATATCTTGGGGTCCTAATTGATTCAAAACTAACATTTAAATCACAAATCAAAAAAGTGTGCAACCGTGTAAAGTTTAACTTGTCCAATTTCAGATTCATTAGGTCACATTTATCACTGCAGGCAGCTAAAATGTTCATGCATGCTATGGTCCTTTCGCACATAACATACTGTCTTACAACATGGTCACAGGCAAACAAAACAACACTAAAACCCATTGGATCATTATACAAATGGACAATCAAGATTCTAGATAAAAAACCTTCAAAACATCATCATTGCACCATTTTACAGAAGCATAAACTGTTAAGTTGGGAGAATGTCATCAAGTATTCAAAACTCTGTCTAATTTATAAAATCATTAATGGTCTGTCATCCCCTCCACTCAATCAGTTTGTGAACACAAGAACCAGCTCTCAGAGGGTCACACGAGGGTCTGCCCGAGGAGACTGTATTGTTCCTCTGAGGAGAAGTGTCTTCGGTCAGAGTGCCTTTTCAGTTACAGCTGCACAGGACTGGAACTCGGTCCCTCAGAACATCAGAGAAATAAGCACCTACATTCTGTTCAAAAAACATTTAAAAAACTGGTTCATAACACATCAAACATGTCTGCATTAACAATACTAATGACTCCCCCCTGACTAACCAAACACTTGTGTTTTCTCTTGAGTTGGATGTTGTGGAATGGCTGTGGACTGTCTGTATAATGCCTGTGTTTTGTTTGTCCTTTCTGAACACTTTTGTTTACAGTGTTTGTTATATCTGTTTTTAATGTTTTTTCTATAGTATATTGTAATTTTGACTTTATAATATTTTACTCTTGTTTTTAGGGAGACAGGTTTGCCATCTGTCCAGGGACAACAGATGAAAAATAGCCTTTTGGCTAATTCTGGTGCATTTGCAGCAATGCTATTAATGTACACTGTCCCTGTCAAATAAACCAATAAATAAAATAAACTCCATAAACTTTCACTTGAATAATTTGTATAATTTCAGCCTTGGAATTGCCAGTCTCTATTGAACTAAAGGTAAAAGGTACTTGTTAACTTGAAACAGTGGAACAGAGCACTTTGAGCTACACGGCCTGGCCAAAAAAAAAAAAGTCACCACCAAAGAAAAAGGTTACACACTAATATTTCATTGGACCACCTTTAGCCTTTATTTCAGCACGCAAGCGCAGTGGCATTGTTTCGATAAAGGAAACCATTGTCAGTTAACACAGTTGGTTGCTACATCTCCAAGTGCAAGTTAAAACTGTACCATGCAAAGCGAAAACCATATATCAACAACACCCAGAAACACTGCCGGCTTTTATGGGCCGGAACTCACCTGAGATGGACTGACGCAAAGTGGAAAAGTGCGCTGTGGTATGTGGAGTCAACATTTCAAATTGTTTTTGGAAATCATGGACGTCGTGTCCTGCAGGCCAAAGAGGAAAAAGACCATCCTGATTGTTATCAGCACAAAGTTCAAAAGCCAGCATCTGTGATGGTATCGGGGTGTGTTAGTGCCTATGGCATGGGTAACTTGCACATCTGTGAAGGCACCATTAATGCTGAAAGATACATACAGATTTTGGAGCAACATATGCTGCAATCCAAGCAACGTCTTTTTCAGAGACGTCCCTGCTTATTTAAGCGAGACGATGCCAAGCCACATTCTCCATGTGTAACAACAGCGTGACTTCATAGTAAAAGAGTGCTCGTACTAGACTAGCCTGCCTGCAGTCCAGACCTGTCTCCCTCTGAAAATGTATGGCGTATTATGAAGCGCAAAATACAACAACAGAGACCCCGGACTGCTGAGCAACTGAAGTTGTACATTCAGCAAGAATGGGAAAGGATTCCTCCTGTAAAGCTTCAACAATTAGTATGCTCACTTCCCAAACGCTTATTGATTGTTGTTAAAAGGAAAGGTGATG
This sequence comes from Periophthalmus magnuspinnatus, assembly GCF_009829125.3. Lineage (NCBI taxonomy): Eukaryota > Metazoa > Chordata > Actinopteri > Gobiiformes > Gobiidae > Periophthalmus > Periophthalmus magnuspinnatus. Next base: position 21,876,722 of record NC_047138.1, on the reverse strand, counting down.
TAACACAGTGGTAAACATGCAACATGCAAGTTTATAAGCTTGAACATTAAATACCATGTTTTTGTAGTTTATTCAGTTCAATATAGGTTGAAAATTGTGTATTCTATTTTTTTTTTTTTTTTTTTTTTTTTTTTTTTAGTTTTACACAACTGTCCCAGCTTCATTGGAATTGGGGTTGTATATATAATATTTTCAGTTCAAAAGTGTATTAAAATGTATTCAATTTTTTGTGAATTTTGGGAGAGTTATGGTTATGGGTTATGAGCAAGTTATTATTTTGGGTGAAGAATTTCAACAGTGCTGTACCAGATTTTCTTTCTTAAAGAAGACACATGATGTACATGTGTCTGCTCTAGTTATAATCTATGACATGCGTGGATCATTATTTGAAATCATAATATTCATCTAAAATGACTGAGATGACTGAACGAGAAACAAGTCCACTGACTTCTGTGATGCCCAGCGGGAGCTGATGTTACCTTAAACATCATCACAACAAAGAGCAGGGAAGCTTTCGGTCACTTCTATAGCTGCACATCACATTAGCGAGTAGCAGATGCAAATGCAAAATTATATATATATATATATATATATATATATATATATATATATATATATATATATATATATATATAATTTTGCATTTGTACCAAAAACGATAGAAAATAAAATTGAACAATGAAGTAAGTACAAAGCAATGGGTGTATGCCGGTGGCGGTGAAAGCCAGGATTGATCTGAAATATGGTGTCTTGAAAAGAAGTGATTAAAGATTGCTCAAACAAGCACAAATCCCTCCAAGAACAACTTCAGAGGGTAAACAAGAAGAAGGAACAACTATAACATGGTTAATAGCTCTGAAAAGCCGATTTTGCAGAGTAGGTCTGCTTTAAACTAGTTAATTTTCATGGAAATCCAGGAAATACACCTATGTGATTTAAGTCCATATACCTTCACTCAAACGTCCTTCATTATGCAGTTAATCATTGTCGAGTAACAGCAAATGTTTTGAGCCCCATTTAAGCTTACTCTGCACAGTAACATGTGGTGCTTTGCACCCTCTGTTAGCCAAATTTTTCTTGACCTATAAATCAGGACAGAATAGCTTTTACTTGTTATATATTCATATTTCTAATGTGGAAATATAAAAAAAAATATATGCAATTTTACTTCCACTATACCATTAATTTAGTCTATTCAAGAAATTGACTTTTGTAAATGATAAACCACTCCAATCAGTCCATATTGCTTACTAGCATGTATGATTGATTGCCATATGGTTGAGTGAAGTTAGCGCCTAATGATAAACATAGGTTGCCTCATTTGACTTGGCACGGGCCCTAATGTCCGTCACTATCAGAGATCCACCAGATATCCCTGCTGCTAACACCGCCACAGCTGCAGCATTAGCTCAATTAGCATTAGCAAAAGCGGACTAGCATGAGTGGAGGAAGGTTTTAGGGTGAGGGTAGGAACGTAGATTGACCGGTAAATTGAGAGCTTCGACTTTCAACTAAGCTCCTTCTTTATCACAACTGACTGATACAGCAACCGCATCACTGCAGATGCTGCACCGATCTGCCTGTCAGTCTAGCACTCCATCCTTCCATCATTTGTGAATAAGACCCTGAGATACTTGAACCCCACTTGAGGTAGGGACTCACCACCCACCTGGAGAAGGCAAACCACCTTTTCCTGGTTGAGAACCATGGACTCGGATTTGGAGCAGCTGATTCTCATCCCAGCTGCTTCACACTGGGCTGCAAACTGCCCAAGCGCCTGCTGCAGGTCCTGGCTCGATAAAGCCATCAGGACAACATCATCTGCAAACAGGAGAGATGAGATCCTGTGGTTCCTGAACCGGACCCCCTCTGGCTCCTGGCTGCGCCTAGAAATTCTGTACATAGATATAATGAATAGAACCGGTGACAAAGGGCAGCCCCGGCAGAGTCCAACATCCACTGGGAACAGGTCTGACTTACTGCCGGCAATGCAAACACGGCTCCTTTTCCGGTCACACAGGGACCAGACAGCCCTTAGCAAAGAGCCCCGGACCCCATATTCCCGGAACACCCCCACCCCGGCTTCCTCCACCAGGACACAAGGCTGTCCTGGTGCCACGTGCACACCCTTTTGCTCAAACATGGTGTGTTGTGGTTAGCACAGAAGTCCAATAACAGAACACCATTCGAGTTCAGATCAAGGAGACTGTTCTTCCCAGTTATGCCCCTACAGGTGCCACTGTCATGCAGTGCAGTGAGAGACCTGTCCCTGACCCAGAGGCACAGGGATGCAACCCTCTCATTCACTGGGGTGAACTCCAACATATGGCTGCTGAGCTGTGGGGCAGTGAACAAGCCCACACCAGCTTGCTGCCGCTCCCCGCGGGCAACACCAGAGAAATGGAGGGTCCAGCCCCTCTCAAGGAGTGTGGTTCCCGAGCCCAAGCTGTGCATGGAGGTAAGGCCAACTATATCTAGTCGGTAACGCTCTACCTCCCGCATAAGCTCAGGCTCCTTACCCCCCAGCGAGGTGACATTCCATGTCCCCAGAGCCAGTCTCCACCACGTTAAGGTGGTGGTTTAGGGAGTGGTCCTTTTGTATGTTGTTGGTAAATCTGTAGTTTTGCACACCTTCAACAAATATGCCAATATTGCTTGCTTTTTGACACTCAATAACAGGTCACACAGACACAAAATTGGTGCATGTCTCTAGATTTGCCTTTAGCGGCTAGGTAGGTCCCGTTTGTGCAGTAGTGCTCTGCGGAAAACATGCGAGCGCGGTCTTGCCTACCATGTGACTGCTTTGACGAATCGAATAGTTCGAGTGCAGCAGAGCAAGTTGAAGCTAATGATTAATAGTAATATTAGTTTTTTGAGCTGAGAAAAAAAAAAAAAAAACATTTAAAAATACACAAAATTCAACCTTTTTGAAAGCTGTAGGTGCCCTGTCACAGGTAACACAGGTCTATGATAGCGATACCCTATCCAGTTATTTTAACAGATCCATGGTACGTATCCACACAGATGACTCCAAATGTCTGAAACCACTGTACTACATACACCAGGTGTGAGTGTGGTGCTGTGACACTGCCACAGATTGACATTTACATGAGGCATGTGCATTTATATGAGGCATGTGCAGAAAATTTGTAAACAAATGTTAACTTATCTGAGTGTATCAGTATTCATGTAATAATTTTCTGTGTGTTAGCTGTGATGTCTGGTTCAGTGGAGGAGTGAGGATTATACAGTGGACATCACAGAAAGGTCAGTAAATGTATGCAGAATATACAAGATCATATTTTTTATTCTCTGGAAACTAAATCAGCAAAGGGTGTGTTCAAACAGTTACACAGAACTCAAAGGATATTTACTGTATTCAGCTGAAAAATAGAACTAGTTCATTTTAAATGGTTTGCAGTGGTCCAGGTTTCAATAAAACAAATAAAAGGGCTAATCAACTATGTGGTAACTAATGACCACAAGGCCTACAATTTTATTTAAAATCTTTTTCTTAAATGTTATAAAGCACTAAGTTATTAAAGCATTTTGCTGAAGGTTATGACTTAAAACAACCTCATTATGGATATTAGTTATTACATAGCTGATTAGCCTTGAACTCTTAGTGTCAATTACTATCAATTTTCCAAAATGTCTATGGAAAAAAAAATGAATAGAAAATTTACTTCTGGAATGGAGCTGGTGGTCACTGTTGAGCTCCATTAGATGCAGACAAAAAGCTGACCTATTTAGAACTCCAGAGATGATGATACAATTTATCTGCACTGGGGTTTTCCATCAAATGCATGGCAACTAAATCAGGTACAGGGCCTTTTAAGAAGTCTCTTAGTTGAGGAATACTTGATTAAACTACCTTTCACTAAAGCACCTGATCTTAAAATAACAGTGGCCTACACTTACCCAGCTCCTCCACCTCCTCCATACTCCCAGTTCTAGTTTCCACACTTCACCCCAATGAAACCTCTCTATCACGGTTGCTTTTAATCAACGCTGCACTGATGGACCAGCTCCAAGCCGTCACCGGGGAGCGCACTCAATTACTCTAACATCTCCCAGGACGGACCCACCAATCAGCACGCGCCACAACGACCAATCATGTCGTGCCCCCGGGTACAAACAGCGTAATGGTTTGCAAGTGTTCTGGTTGGCACAGATTAGAGTCTGGGTAAACCTCACAAGTGGTTCAGAATTTTCAGTTGTAGAAATCGTTTTGATAAATTGTTGTGTGAATAAAATAATTGGGAGAAAACGAAGCTGAGAAGTTTGGGTATTAGTGCAAGTATGTGAGGCAGCTTACAGTCCCTATAGAAACAGGACTGGCGGTATGGTACTGTCAAATGGAGACGGAGGTTGCGTAAGTTCAGCAATTGGAAGTGCAAGAACAAACAAACTGTGTAATGCGAAAGTGAAGTGAGCGTATTTATACTCTTTGAAGTTAGTAAACAAATAAATTACAATTTTACAGAATGGAGAAAAGTGGAGCATTAAGTGAAGTGAAACATTATGTAATTTCAATAGACAAGTGTCATAATGACAGGCAAGGGGGACCAAAAAGACAGAACTCGGGGAAGAGTTTAATAGTGTTTATTTACAACAGAAGTGCAAAATGACAGTAGATCGAACGGTGAATCAGGGAGAGTGCCGTGATCTAAGGTGAGAGCATGAGGAGCAGGGTCTGAGACACTGTGGACAGTACCAGTGAGGAAGAGCAGGGTCGGAAACGGGAGGGCAGAGCAGGTCCAGGGAGCAGCATCTGGTGAGAGTGGAGCGGGTCCAGGGAGGAGGATCTGGTGAGGAGCAAGAATTTCTAGTAAGTAAAGTAAAGTAAGTAAGTAAAGTAAGTAAAAATCCAAAGAGCGCAAAAACAAGAACGGAGCCAAACAAGGAGTACCACAAAGCTATGCGGACAATCTGGCGCTGGGTGTCAGGTCCTTGCTCCTTTTATCCTTCCCAGGTGTGCACGGGAGGACCCAAAAATCTCTGCCCAGCTTCAGGCTCGGACACAGGAGAGGGTGGGTAGGTGCAAAAAGGGGCAGGACCGGCAGGGATTATGACAACAAGTTGCAATAACTGTTTTCTACAATCACAACTGAACCTGAGTGAACTTGAGTGATAGGCTTAACCTGCAGATAGAGGACACATAGGCTCACTTTTGCCTTAACTGTGCTTTCCATGCTTTCTTTGTGGTGGTACTTCCAGCTAAGTGGGAATCCCATTTATTTCAATGGAGAATTTGAGAAAAGTTTTGCTGCTAAAATATAATATAAAGTAGATTGATTTATATTCATGTGACCAACAAGTCAACAATACACCGATTCCCTGAGAGGCCTTAAAATGGCTTTGTAGTCCGTGTAGAACTTATTTGCTGTCAAGATTGACAGCCCCATGCAAAACAATTACAACCAATGGTGATGGCAGTGCCCGCACTAACTTCCAGAATAAGGTAAATATAGTCAGGCCATGCTTCAGGTGAAAACTCAGAACATCCAGAATTTAGTCACTGTGCTGCAGAGGCTGCACTCATTATAACACTCTTTATTGATTGGCTGCAGACGCTGGGGTTTAGGTAGCGGAAAATCAAGATGGTCTTAGTTTAAAGACATTCATATTGTATTATACATAATGTGTTTATTTAGTTGAGGATTGTGATAGATCCTTAGCATTTTTTGAAAATTCAGATTTTTTTATGACTGAACAAAAGAAATACTCATGGAAATGTTGACCCCACACAATTTTATCTATGGATATATTCCATACTTTACCACTAATGACACATTGTTACCTACATTTCGTCTGGTGAGATATAATGCGACGGAATAATATTTTTGTCGAGAAGCTTTGAGGCATGCAACTGAGGTGGCTGTTATAGTTCTGTTATAATGGCACGACAGGTGAATGTTTGAGATTTAAATATCTCGTCTTATTAGTTCACAGAGACAATATTTGGTCTTTATTTTCAAAATGACAGTTTGAAGATCTTATTTCTCTAATATATGCATTTCACTTTGTGTTATTACCTAGTCTGGTCATTGTTTATTCACTACTGTGAGTTTAGCACAATTTTTAGATAGATTTTTAGAAGTTTTGCTGACATGGTAATGATAACAACTAGCATGCTAACAATGCACTTTCTGGTACTTGGAGGACATATATCATGATGTAGACAGCACCACATTGTTTTTTATAATATAGGTTAATCTTAGATTATGTTATTGGCTATTGGTTGTCACCTACCCATCCCCAATTGATGGTCAGACTTGGGTAGGACTTTGACTATAGAGCTGTGTGAATGAATATTACCGTGTAAAAGTTGTATTGAATGCATTATTACTATTTTATTCTAAACCCAATGATGATTTCTGATGTGTTGTTTTATGTCCCTCTTGTGTGCAGGTAACAGCCACAGACGCAGACACCGGTTCCTTTGGCTCCCTCTCATACTCCCTCAGCCCCAGCTTTCCTCTCTTCAGTATTCACAAAAGTAGAGGTCAGATCTGCACCACGGCGGCTCTGGACCGAGACCAGGGTCCCACCAGCTACGACCTCACAGTGACTGCAGTGGATGGGGTAAGACTACCACACTATTCACAATGGCATTTTGAAAAAAATAGCCACAAAATAACCAACATTACTGACAAATTGTTAGCTGTGGACAATCACTGAACCAGCAGGTGACAAAGTTGTTCCAAGGTTCTGTGGCTTACTTTAGACTTGTCTAATTCCAAAGATGTTACTTCCTGGTGCCTGCCAGAAACATGGCAGATTTATGGCGTAATGGTCAAAGTTTATGCCATATAAAGTAATTGATGTCTTGGTGACGTGATGTCTATTTTAAAGGTCCCTCTTAAAAATTTGACTTGATAGGTGTGCTCACACTAGCCCAATCGAACTGAGCTCAAGAATGGATAGCCCCAAAAACACTGTGTGTTTGTCCAGACACGGTTCAGGCTTTGGCCTGGTTGGGGGAGGTGGGTCAAAGCATGACATGGTTGCTGATGTACTTTCAGGTATACAAGCCCTGTCAAGGGCGCTAATGTTACTATAACCTCCGCTCACCTTTAGTAATTACCAGTAGGTCAATATATGAAAGCTTTTTTTGGAGTCAATATTCATCGTGTGTACATTTTCTTTGCACTACTGGGAAATTTTGTGTTTTTTTGTGGGGGGTATATGGTAAGATTTAAAGCGTAAAAAGTTGAATTAATAACTTCTATAACTCATTACAGATGCAAACAAATTGCTAGTGTCTTAATGTTTTGTTCTGGTATTTATTTATTCCGGGTAATACTTTTAGAATAGATTTTGTGGTTTAAATCTTCCTGGAGAAATTGTGTTTTGAGTTTAAACATTATCATTTATCATCTATATTTACTTCAGTAATATATGTATGTGTGTGTGTGTGTGTGTGTGTGTGTGTGTGTTTGTGTGTATATATATATATATATATATATATATATATATATATATATATATATATATATATATATATAATGCATTCTTATTGTGAGACCTCTGTGCAAATCTGACCTGTAACTAGCTCACAAACCTGGCCTGATAAAGTTAAATGCCATATTGTGGAAGTAAAACAGTAATGTCTCCATAGCAGACCTTCTACCAGAAAATGTGCATATAGTGCACCTTTAAAATTGTTTATTAACAATTTTAAGCCATAGTTTAGACTTGAAAAAAAAAAGAAAATAATCCTGTTGTAGAGATTCAGACATTACAAAATTCAATAGCCCTGCTGTGTTTTACTGAAGTAGGATCTGGGAAACTCACTTCACCAATGATTTATTCATTTGTCTACTTTTTGTGGTTGGGTTGGAGAGATGCGGAGAGTAACAGGCTTTGTCATTAATACACCTTGAACATGGCAAATCTTTTCTTTTGGCTTTTACTGAACAATAATGTAGAGAGCAGTGCTGGCCCCAACCCTCATGCAAGATTTTTGACAAATACTGGAATTTCAAATTAACCTTTTTAGACAACAACTGCGAGGATCATGCTTGAACTGAATGAAAACACTCACAAATTCAGGTTTTGAAAAATTTTAAATAGGAAGGAAGAAATTGACTACCATAATTTCTGAAGAGAGATTAGAAATGTGATGGTAAGTTTGGTTTGTAAAATAAAAGAATTCAGAATTTGCACCCAGAATTTGTACCCACTCTTTTATTCATGCTGTTCTTAAGTTCCTTTTCCCCAACAACATTTGTTCTGGCAACATTTTTATAAAAATAACTTAGCAACGTCAATTACTAACAAAATAGTGGATGTCTATTTCCACAGCATGACACTTTCAAAACAGTTTACCTATAGGGACCTTTCATCCATTCATAAAAATCTTCAGATGTGTGTCCAGACTCACAATTTCTCTCATTCACAGATGAGCATGTGTAGACATTAGCTGGTTGTATGAAGTGTATTGCCCAAGGACACAGGTGTAATAGGGAATCAAACTACATATGATCTGGATGACGTGTGATGATCCATTATCCTGGATCAGTCAGCGAAGTGGGAAAACTACAAATGTTAAGTTAGTTACAAGTGCAATGTGTAACTTCTTTGGTAATCTGCTTGTCTCCCTGGAGATGTTATTGCCTCACCTGGAATTTTCCATAGTATAGAGTTAAACAGATCTGTATAGCTTTTATTTAATTACAGTTCTGTTTTTAATGCTAAAAAAACATGGATTATTATTGTGAACCGGACCACCTTTCCAGAGATCTGACTTGTAAGTTTGGCATTGGAGCTGCCTGCTTTTCATCATAGAGATAGATATGTTTAACACAAAACATTTTATTCAAAGCAATAACATGACAATGGTGACAAGCAGCATTACTAAATAACTATAGTAACTCCATCCATCCATTTTCTTACACTTATCTGGGAAGGGGTCGCGGGGGCAGCAGTCTGACGAGGGACTCCCAAACTTCCCTCACCCCAGGCATGCCCAGCTCGTCTGGGAAAACCCCATAGCGTTCCCAGGCCGGCCGAGAGACATAGTCCTTCCAGCATGTCCTGGGTCTTCCCCAGGCCTCCTCCTCATGGGACATGCCCAGAGGAACATGCCCATCCAGGACAGACGCCGAGCCACTTCAGCTATCCCCTCTCAATGTAGAGGAGCAGAAGCTCTATTTCAAGCTCTTCCAGTGTGACTAAGCTCTGGGGTCTACCTCTAAGGAAGCGCTCAGCTTCCATGAAACTCATTTTGACTGTCTGTATCCCTGATCTTGTCTGTCATTCCCCAAAGCTCATGACCACAGGTGAGGAATGTAGACTGACCATTACTACAATAGCTCAATTGAGGATACGTAACTATTTTGGATAGATTTTAAGTAGGGGCGACAGTAGCTCAGTTGGTAGAGTGTTTTTCCACTGAAGTCCTCCGAAGGTTGGCGTTTCAAATCCCGCTCTCGACATAAACATCATTGGTTGAGCGGTCAGATCCACTGATCCATAGGTTGGCGGTGCGATTCTAGCTCACACAGATGAATGATGTTGTTGTGTCCTTGGGCAAGACACTTAACCCACCCTCAGTGTCTGCGTACACTGGTGTGTGAATGGGTGAGTGGTTCCTTGTTGTAAAGTGCTTTGAGTGCCTTGAAGGTGGAAAAGTGCTATAGAAAAATGTGACCATTTACCATAGATAGAAATACCATCAATACAAGCCATTGTTATTCCAGTGGTTGATGCACTAGGTAACTTTCCTGGAGGAGAGTATACCTTATGTACAGGGATGCACCAGTCCAGCTTTTGCAGTTCCAAATTCTATTCTATATCTGGCGGTACCCAATATCAATCGATACCATACTAGTGCAGAGGCTGAAAACAGCGTTTATTTCCTAAATAAAATAAGACAAAACTGATCCAAATGTGATTCTCCTCTCCAGAACCCTGGACCTTACTGGGAAGGCTAAGGAGTGTGATTCCCCTGTAATTGGAACACAACCTCCGCTCCCCCTTCTTATACAGAGGGACCACCACCAATGTTCCCTCTAATTTTTCACGATTCTGAGCAAACACACAAACTCCCTGAGCGGTCCCATGGACCACTGTGAGCAACATCAGATGTGCGCACTGTGGTCATGCTGCATCGCATCCATCCAAGTTAAATGGTTTATTAAAATAATCAAATTACCGCATTTACATTTCTGTTATAAGACTTTTAATTAAGTGCTTTAGCCACTTATACAATGAAAATGACAAAAATCTTGCTCATGACCTGTGTAGCATGTTAATGCTATTGGAAGTATAAATATTTAATTTTAACTATGGCCAAACATGAGCTTCCAACCAAACCAAGCCAACTGTAAACTCCAATGTTGAAAACACACTTAACATTTTTATGATAAAGCTCTGACTTGTATTATGAGTATAAGCCATTGTGTGAAGCTTTTGCTTGATTTTTACAACTCATAAACTAGTGACAGTATTCAATGACCAATACACACTGAGAGGAATCTGTATCTGCACACCCAGCTGCTCTATTACTGTACATTTATAAATCAAAACACAATATATAATATGTATTTGTATATATAAGATCGGCGCAGATCGGCATTAGCTAATGCTAATGATTACACATAATACACATTTGACCCATAATTAAGTCAATAGCAGAATAAACCACGCTTACCGACCAGGAACTTCATCCAGTCCATCAAATCATAAGGTCCTCTGCTCCTGAGTCCACCATGAGATCGTCACTCGGTTCCATGAACCGCTCCGGGTCCGAGATGCCTCTAGTTTAACTTGTACAAACATCCACAGTGTCCTCGGTCGCGTACTGTCATGATGCCTGTTTTTCCTGCCCTCCTGTACTCTCTCTCCCTCCCCTACCTGTCTGTCTGGAGCTGGGCGGAGTCTCTGAATCCTCCCGCATGCACCTGGAGCGCATCAGTGCAATCACCGTCACCTGCTGCTGAGTATAAGAGGACTCGGCAGACTACACTCGGAGCCAGACCATCCGCGTGTAAACATGAATGCTCCAGCTCAGTTTTTGTATCTCTGTTGCCCGTCTGCATGTTCTTACTTGGATTTTTACCACCTTCCAGATTCCTGTCCTCGCTCGTGCCTGCTCCTGTCTCCGCGCTCCAGCTCTGGTACAGTCGTCCCTCTGTCTTACCACCTGTCCTGTCTTCGTCTCCGGCGTGCCGCCTGCTCCCTGCTCTTGTTCCGCTCTCTGGACTACGCCGGTCCCGCCAGCCCTGGTCTCGTCCCTGTACCTGTCTCCGCTCCGGTCCTGGCTTTCCCGTGTCCGTCCTGCACTTCGCCCGCCTGACCTGCCCTCTGCTCCCTGGGTTCTTGTGTGTGTTTCGAGTGAACTGTTAAAGACTGAAATTTCACAATCTTGTAAATAAACACTGTCAACTTGCCCTGAGTCTGCACTCTTTGGTCCTACCCGCACCATTATGACACGTACTTCCTATGATTTGTCAGTTTCGTCATGTTTAAAACACAAAACTGCTGCAAAACAGTGCGTAACAGTGCGACCAAGGGTGGGCCATCGGAACGTTAAGGGGTTAATCATTAGCATCATTAGCGAGTTTTCACTCCACATCAGCCACATCGGCTAAAACACTGGGAGCGGGACATGAGGACGCCTGTCAATGACGTTAATAAACTGCGCAAATACGTATGTGAATCACATAATTGACTGGAGCAGCTCGTCCCCGGTCACACTCACTGACTCACATTGAAAAATAGCGCAGAATAAATTGTTTTGTGTTTATTTTATTTTCAATTCCGGTTTGATTTTTTTGTGCGCAGCACAGATTTTCTGTGCACGGAGACCGTGTCAGCAGTGCGCAATTGCGCACGCGCGCAGCTTAGAGAGAACAGTGACCACCACCCTGATCTGCCATTCCAGCGGTACTGTCACCGACCGCCACGTGATCTTGTAGAGACATGTCAGTCAAGACAGTCCCACAGCATCCAGAGACTTGAGGTACTCGAGACGGATCTCGTCCACTCCTGTTGCCTTCAACCCGAGGAGCTTGCCTATCACCTCGGTCACTTCAGCCAGGGTGCTGGACGAGTCGGCCTCCGGGTCCCCAGTCTCTGCTTCCTCCCCAGAAGACATGACAGTGGGATTGAGGAGATCCTCAAAGTATTCCTTCCACCATCCGACAACATCCCCAGTTGAGGTCAGCAGCTCTCCAATTGCAGTGTAAACAGTGTTGGTGAAGCATTGCTTCCCCCTCCTGAGGCATTTGCCAGTCCAAGTTTTTGCCAATGCAACAGCACGAGCTGTGGCACGCTTGGCCCACCGGTATTCGTCAGCCTCTGGAGTCCCACAAACCAACAAGGCTCGATAGGACTCCTTCTTCAGCCTGACAGAATCCCTTACTTCCGGTGTCCACCACCGGGTTCGGGGGTTGTTGCGGCGACAAGCACCACAGACCTTACGACTACAGCTACGAGCGGCCGCATTGACAATAGAGGTAGAGAACATGGTCCACTCAGAGTCCATGCTGTTTGGCCCATAGGCCGACACAATAGCGGGAGACCTGTCTCCAACCCGAAGGCGCAGGGACGCGACCCTCTCCTTCACCGCGGTGAACTCCAACACAAGGTGGCTGAGCTGTGGGGCAATAAGCAAGCTCACCCCAGATCACCGCCCAAGCTGTGCGTGGAGGTGAGACCAACTATATCTAGCCGGTAACGTTCAACCTCCCGCACAAGCTCAGGCTCCTTCCTTCCTGTCCCCACAGCGAGTCTCCATGTCCGGAGATCCAGTCGTTGAGGCCCCTGTTTTTGACCGTTGCCCAGATCTCTTTGCACCCGCCTTTCATGTATCATTCCGCAGGTGGTGGGTCCACGGGAGGACGGCCCCACGTCTCTCCCTCAAGCTAAGCCCAACCGGGCCCCATGAGGAAAGGCCCAGCTACCAGGCGATCACTGGTGAGCACCCACCCCAGGGCTGGCTCCATGGTGGGTAACGCCAGTCCGGGCGACATAACTGACCTGATCTATTGCTCATCATGAAAGGCTTCTGAACAGGTCTTAGTCTGAGCTCTGGGTGATAACCGAAAGAACAAGACTGCAGATACAAACAGCCTGAAATGGGTTTCCTCCGCAGGGTGGCTGGGCGTTCCCTTGGAAATAGGGTGAGGAGCTCCGCCACACAGGAGAAGCTTGGATTAGAGCCACTGCTGCTCCACGTTGAGAGTAGCCAGCTGAGGTGGCTCGGGCATCTGTTCCGGATGTACTGGCTCTGGGAATGTCTGACCGAAAGGAGGCCCCAGGGAAGACCCAGGACACGCTGCAGGGACTATGCCTCTCGGCTGGCCTGGGAATGCCTTGGGGTCCCACTGGAGGATCTGGAGGATGTGTCTGGGGTAAGGGAAGTCTGGGAGTTCCTTCTTAGACTGCTGCCCCGTGACCCAGTTCCGGATAAGCGGAAGAAGATGGATGGATATTATAATTTGTAATAACAAACCTATATTTGGAAGTTGATATCCGATCCAGCCAATTTTTCAGTAGCAGCGCTGATGCCTGATACCAGTATTGTGTCGGTTCATCACTACTTATCTATCACAGAGACAAGCAGGTATTGTCAGAACATGTTAGAGGCAAGGCCATTCACAGTAAGAATAGAAGTTTTTCAAGGCATTTCTCCAGTGAGCTCTTTCCAAAATGAAATTGCTAGAGAGTTACTCATTCTAGTGGTAGCAAGAAATTGAGTGAATATAAGAGCCACGTTCGGCCTTAGATGGGGTACACTTGCAGTACAGTTAGATGACTATAAAACATAAACCATTATCCAGTTATTAGGCATCAAAATGACACATTTACAACGATAATTAATCAAGTTTCAATTATTCAGCCCTTTGGCGAGCTGCTTGGAAGGGGGTGGAGAGCTACTGAGCTACAGGTTAAGCTTTGGTTGTGCACCTAGTTTGTTTTGATTTTTCTAAAAGCCTCCCATGGAAAGGTGTTAAAAATGAGCATTTCTCATTACAACACTTGAAACAATGCATCTGGTCTGTCCAGAGTAATTACTTTGTCCATATCAAATAGGCAAAGCAATATCATACAAAACAGAATGAAAAAAATATGCATGCCATTTTCATTTTAAGGGACAACTAAAACAGTCACACCATACTACCTTGGGTTCTGTTAAATCCATCATGTTTCACAGTATTTTCACTGTCAGGCTGTAAATCTTTCACTGGCTCAGAGAGCTTCTATCAGAGGTGACGCCAGATTTTTTCTTTGTTGCTCATGTTGGCCGTCAGCCATTCAACTGTAAATAAATGAAAACACTGTCCTGACATTTATCAGTTGCATGCATGTGCTCTGATGATGAGTAAAACAAACTATTACCTTTTATTTGACAAATGTTGAGCATCACCAGCTAAGTGCCTCCACAGACCAGATTTTATTTATTTATTTTTATTATTTTTTTAATTAATCATCATAATCTTTGCTCATATGCGGCAACATGTATTATTATACATTTATTTAACCAAGACACTCTTACTGAGATTGAAAATCTCTTTTCCAAGAGTGTCCCGGCCAATATTATTTGCTCTTTTTTGGGGTGAGAAAGCTATTTACACAAAATGTGCTTTAGCATCGTATTGATATTTATTCCATATCAGTCATCAGATGTAACACAGAAGCGTCCGATACAGACACAAGTTTAAATGTGTGGGTCTAGAATTCACCCTTAATAATGTCCAGTTGCTACATGATAACTTTAGTAATCTTTGTATAATACCTTAGAGCAGACAGCTAAAGGTAGAACCTCTCTCGCGATCTTTTCATATTGCGCCTGATGTGCATAAATGGAGGATATCCTCCTGCGGTCTCCAAAACTCCCCATGTGCAAGAGATGCGTTTACTTTCCAACAACATAAAGGTTCTTTAAAGACTGCAGAGCACAAGCAGAAAATCACTAAAAAGTAAGCAAACAAGACCAGAATGCTCCAGAACCTTGGAGCCCAGCTTTGGCTCATTCAGATCAGCTCAAACTATGTGGAAAGTTCTCTAAACATTGATACATGGAAAGCCTCAAGTCAAACTCAACTCCCACTGGTTCAAAAATGATTTATAACATTAACACCACTCTTAACCACTGTTCCCTCCAAGCTGCGCGTGTGTGCAATTGCGCACTGCTGACACGGTCTCCGCGCACAGAAAATCTGTGCTGCACACAAAAAAATCGAACCTGAATTGAAAATAAAATAAACACACAACAATTCATTTTGAGCTATTTTTCAATGTGAGTCAGTGAGTGTGACCGGTGACAAGCTGCTCCAGCCAATTATGTGTCACATACGTATTTGCTCAGCTTATCAACGTTATTGACAGGCGTCCTTAACGTGCGTTCACACCGGGGCGTCAGAGGCATCCAGTTTACATTCAAAGTCTATGGTGGATGCGCGTCTTGGGCGTTCTGCATTTTTGTGACGCGTCTTGAGCGTCAAGTCCGGCGCAAATCTGGCATGGACGCGGCACGTCTTGAGCATCCAGGCATCAGACTCTCTGGACGCGTGTCCGAAAGTTGAATAATTTGAACTTTTTGGCCTTTTTTTTACTTTATGTGCCAGTGTTTTAGCTAGCCGATGTGGCCGATGTGGAGTGAAGACTCGCTAATGATGCTAAGTGCTGTTTAAGTTGACCCCTTATAATAATGGCAAAACAAACGGGTAGTGGCACATCCCTTCACCAAGCCAAACAGGACTGTCTCCCAGACCACAGTAGGACAATCTCACTCAGTGCACAGCAAAAGCTTCACACAATAGCTTATACTCATAATACAAGTAAAAGCTTTATAATAAAAATGTTAAGTGTGTTTGCATAATTGGAGTTTACAGTTGGCATGGTTTGGTTGGAAGCTCATGTTTTGCTATAGTTAAAATTAAATATTTATACTTCCAATAGCATTGGACATAACATACAACATACTACACAGGTCATGAGCGAGATTTTTGTTATTTTCATTGTATAAGTGGGCTAAAGCACTTAATTAAAAGTCTTATAACAGAAATGTAAATGCGGTAATTTGATTTGGACTGGAGTCTCCATTTCTCTGGCGTTGCCCGCGGGAAGAGGCAGTGAGCTGGTGTGGGCTTGCTCATTGCCCCACAGCTCAGCCGCTTCGTGTTGGGGTTCACTCCGGTGAACGAGAGGGTCGCGTCCCTGCGCCTTCGGGTCGGGGACAGGTCTCTCACTGTTGTGTCAGCCTATGGGCCAAACAGCAGTGCGGAGTACCCGGCCTTCTTGGAGAGGGGTACTAGACAATGCACCAACCGGGGACCGAGGACTGTTCTCTTGGGGGACTTCAACGCCCATGTGGGTAACGACAGTGACACCTGGAGGGGCGTGATTGGGAAGAACGGCCTCCCTGATCTGAACCCGAGCGTTGTTTTGTTATTGGACTTATGTGCTAATCACAGTTTGTCCATAACAAACAACATGTTCGAGCACAAGGGTGTCCATTGGTGCACATGGCACCAGGACACTCTAAGTCAGAGGTCGATGATTGACTTTGTTGTTGTGTCATCTGACCTCCGACCGCGTGTCTTGGACATTCGGGTGAAGAGAGGGGCTGAGCTGTCAACTGATCACCACCTGGTGGTGAGTTGGATCCGCTGGCGGAGGAGGAAGCCGGACAGACCTGGCAGACCCAAGTGTATTGTAAGGGTCTGTTGGGAGCGCCTGGCAGAGCCCTCTGTCAGAGGGGTCTTCAACTCACACCTCCGGGAGAACTTCTCCCTGATCCCGGGGGAGGCTGGAGACATGGACTCCGAGTGGGCCATGTTCTCCACCTCTATTGTCAATCTGTGACTGTAAGGTCTGTGGTGCTTGTCGCGGCAGCAATCCCCGAACCCGGTGGTGGACACCGGAAGTAAGGGATGCCGTCAAGCTGAAGAAGGAGTCCTATCGAGCCTTGTTGGCTCGTGGGACTCCTGAGGCAGCCAACGAGTACAGGCGGGCCAAGCGTGCCGCAGCTCGTGCAGTTGCAGAGGCAAAAACTCGGGGTTGGGAGGAGTTCGGGGAGGCCATGGAGAAGGACTATCGGACGGCCTCAAAGAAATTCTGGCAAACCGTCAGGCGCCTCAGGAGGGGGAAGCAGTGCTTCACCAACACTGTTTACAGTGCGGGTGGAGAGCTGCTGACCTCGACTGGGGATGTGGTCGGGCGGTGGAAGGAATACTTTGAGGATCTCCTCAATCCCCCCGTCATGTCTTCCGAGGAGGAAGCAGAGACTGGGGACTCGGAGGCGGACTCGTCCATCACCCTGACTGAAGACATCAAGGTGGTTAGCAAGCTCCTCGGTGGCAAGGCTCTGGGGGTGGACGAGATCCGTCCCGAGTACCTCAAGTCTCTGGATGTTGTGGGTGTGACTGTCTTGGCTGACACGTCTCTACAACATCGCGTGGCGGTCGGGGACAGTACCACTGGAGTGGCAGACCGGGGTGGTGGTCCCTCTGTATAAGAAGGGGGACCGGAGAGTGTGTTCCAATTACAGGGGAATGACACTCCTCAGCCTTCCTGGTAAGGTCTACTCCAGGGTACTGGAAAGGAGAATCCGACTGATAGTTGAACCTCAGATTCAGGAGGAGCAGTGTGGTTTTCGTCCCGGTTGTGGAACACTGGACAAGCTTTATACTCTCCATCGGGTCCTCGAGGGTTCATGGGAGTTTGCCCAACCAGTCCACATGTGTTTTGTGGATTTGGAGAAGGCATTCGACCGTGTCCCTCGTGGTGTCCTTTGAGGGGTGCTCTGGGAGTATGGGGTCCGGGGCCCTTTGCTAAGGGCTGTCCGGTCCCTGTATGACCGGAGCAGGAGCTGTGTTCGCATTGCCAGCAGTAAGTCAGACCTGTTCCCGGTGCATGTTGGACTCCGCCAGGGCTGCCCTTTGTCACCGGTTCTGTTCATTATATTTATGGACAGAATTTCTAGGCGCAGCCAGGGGCCGGAGGGGGTCTGGTTCGGGAACCACAGGATTTCATCTCTGCTGTTTGCGGATGATGTTGTCCTGATGGCTTCTTCGAGCCAGGACCTGCAGCAGACACTGGGGCGGTTTGCAGCCGAGTGTGAAGTGGCTGGGATGAGAATCAGCTCCTTTAAATCTGAGGCCATGGTTCTCGACCGGAAAAAGGTGGTTTGCCCTCTCCGGGTGGGTGGTGAGTCTCTGCCCCAAGTGGATGAGTTCAAGTATCTCGGGGTCTTGTTCACGAGTGAGGGAAGGATGGAGCGTGAGATTGACAGGTGGATCGGTGCAGCGTCTGCAGTGATACGGTCGCTGTATCGGTCCGTTGTGGTGAAGAAGGAGCTGAGCCGGAAGGCGAAGCTCTCGATTTACCGGTCAATCTACGTTCCTACCCTCACCTATGGTCATGAGCTCTGGGTAATGACCGAAAGGACAAGATCGTGGATACAAGCGATCCTCCGCAGAGTGGCAGCCACTCCTCCGCAGAGTGGCTGGGCACACCCTTAGGGATAGGGTGAGGAGCTCAGTCACACAGGAGGAGCTCGGAGTAGAGCCGCTGCTCCTACACGTTGAGAGGAGCCAGCTGAGGTGGCTCGGGCATCTGCTCAGGATGCCTCCTGGACGCCTCCCTAGGGAGGTGTTCTGGGCATGTCCCACCGGGAGGAGGCCCCGGGGAAGACCCAGGACACGCTGGAGGGACTATGTCTCTCGGCTGGCCTGGGAACGCCTTGGGATCCCACCGGAGGAGCTGGAGGACGTGTCTGGGGTGAGGGAAGTTTGGGAGTCCCTGCTTAGACTGCTGCCACCGCGACCCGGCCCCGGATAAGCAGAAGAAAATGGATGGATGATTCTTTTAATAAACCATTTAACTTGGATGGATGCGATGCCAGCATGACCACAGTGCGCACATCTGATGTTGTTCACAGAGGTTCATGGGACCGCTCAGGGAGTTTGTTAGGGCACGACTAACGGGAGAAGACGCTGTTTGGATGCTGGACTGCAGGGAGGACGCTGGCGTTGACTGTTCGCCGTTTCTCTGCAAGTCCGTCCTTTTCGTCCTTTCTTTTGCTTGTGCTGTGGCTACTTTTAATGCCACAGCAAATTGGCACAAACCAGAGACTACTGCCATTTTCACCGCTGATCTCTCTGGTACCTACTTCATACTTAGCTGAGTCCGGTGGAGTTTCCAGCCTGCTTCTCTCTGTGCCGTCGGGTGTGGGATTGTGCCCGCGGCTGCTGTGGTCCTGGTAGTCTGCCCCTGAGGACTGTCTCTCTTCGGGGGAATGCGCGTCTGATGGCTGCCTGTGCTGTTGTGGCTTACCGCGGTACATCTCCATCCCTGCTAGCCGCTAGCACAACATGCAGTTTGCTGTGCTCCGATGCTCCGCCGCCGTGGCTCCTGGCTCCCGGTGCTTGCGACCAGGCTCCCCTGCAGCAATGGGATCTTTCACGCCGTCCTCGGTACGTCCACAGGGGTTCCAGAAGCCGGTTTGTGGTGCCCAGATGTGGTAACCATAGCTCCATCTCGCCGCTCTGGTCTGCATCACACCCTGGCGCACAACTGACGCGTCACTGGCCACGTCATCTGAGCGCCGCTACTCCCGTCAACGAAAAGGCTGAGAGGGAGCGGTGCATTGGAAAACCTGGAGTGGATTTCAGTGTACTCCGTCCTCTCAAAAAGCAGGATCCCGGATCAGACATCGCGACCACCATCACAGTTGAACAGTTAAATATACAGTCACTGTCGAATAAAGCTGGACTAATTCATGACCACATCACGGAGAAGGGGCTGGATTTGCTCCTTCTGACAGAGACATGACAGCAGCCGGGGATATATTTATCCTTAAATGAAGCATGTCCCCCAGGATACCGCTACATGGAGAGAGCCCGCACAACTGGCAGAGGTGGGGGCCTAGCTGCCTTTTATAACAGTAATATTGAACTATCCCCTGTCACTTGACCCTGTTTTGCTTCTTTTGAATCCCTGGTTTTTAACTGTAGAAAACCATTTCCACTGACAATAGCCCTCATATATCGCCCCCCCAGATCACACTCAAATTTTATATCAGACTTGCACAATCTACTTACCTCACTCTGTACACCCAATAAAAACATTCTGGTTACTGGTGACTTCAATATCCACATGGACTCCGATAACTGCCAACTAGCCACCAATTTTAAAGAAATCCTGGACTGTTTAAATCTCGACCAACATGTCACCTGCCTCACACATAAAAGAGGGGGTCATACTCTAGACCTTGTAATAACTGAGTCCCTCCCTGTCACTGGATTACAGGTGTATGATGTTGGTGTCTCTGACCACCTGGCAGTCAGTTTCACCATCCCTGTGCCCTGTCCCACTACCAAACCGACCTGACAAATCACCTTCAGGAACATTAAAAACATGGACTCCACTTCCTTCTGCCAACAGCTCCAGTTTCTCTCCCCCCATCTTCACTCATCAACCGACGACTTAATGGATTTTTACAATACTAACCTTGCCTCCATCCTAGACTCCCTTGCTCCATTAAGAACCCGGACTGTAAAGTTCACAGAGGAGCTCAGAGAAATGAAGAGGGCGGGCCATGTCCTGGAGCGTGCATCCATAAAATCCGGCCTAACGGTGCATCAGTTGGCCTACCGGGAACACCGCACAACATACTGCAAAGCACTCACCAAGGCCCGGTCAGAACACAACTCCACCAGAATAAATAACAACATAGGTAACTCAAAAAAACTTTTCTCCACAATAAATCACATCCTCAATGGTCATATCCCCCCATTCCACAGCAATACAGATTTAAACTGCAACCTTTTCATGCAATTTTTCACATCAAAAATAGATAACATCCGTACCTCATTTCCACCATTCAACAGCGCCACACTCGACCTACCCTTAACACCAGTCACAAACATACTCACCCATTTCACTGTCGCAACACAGCAGGAGGTCGAGAAGATCATCCATAAATCTAAACCATCCACTTGCCCACTCGATCCTCTCCCATCACCCCTGCTCAAAACTCACTGCTCCTCCATCAGTCCCCTCATCACAAAAATAATCAATACCTCCCTAGAAACAGGCCAAGTCCCCAGTACCCTCAAAACTGTCATTATCAAACTCCTCCTCAAGAAACCCACCCTGGACCCCAAACCTCTGTCAAACTACAGACCAATATCAAACCTCCGATTTCTCGCAAAAATCTTAGAAAAAGTTGTCTCCTCCCAGCTCCACCACCACCTCAAATCCAATAACCTGTATGAAAAATTTCAATCTGGTTTCCATTCTTCTCGACCTCTCTGCTGCGTTTGACACCGTAGACCATCACATCCTCCTACACCGTCTCCAGCATTACACAGGTCTCTCTGGCACTGCCCTTCACTGGTTTCACTCCTACCTCGCCGACAGAACCGAGTGCGTAGCTCTGGGGGAAGCAAGATCCAGACCCCACACTGTTATCTGTGGGGTCCCCCAGGGCTCCGTTCTCGGCCCAACCCTCTTCACCATTTACATGCTTCCCCTCAGTCGTGTCGTCAGCAAGCATGGAATAAATTTCCACTGCTATGCTGACGACACACAACTCTACCTCACCATCTCTCCTTCCTGTACCCCCTCTGCCGCAGTCTCCCATCTCAGCTCCTGCCTGGAGGAGATAGAGGTGTGGATGAGTCAAAATTTCCTGCAGCTAAATGGCTCCAAAACAGAAGCCATCCAAACTGGTACCTCTCATCAACTCCGCTCCTCTCCAATCACCTCTGTTTCATTTTTCGGACACACCATTCCCCTCTCTCCCTCTGTAACAAACCTGGGGGTCAAATTTGACCCCCACCTCTCCTTTGACAATCATGTCACCTCCATTTGCAAAACTGCCTTCTTTCACCTCCGTAATATCTCCAAACTTCGCTCTTCTCTCTCCCTCCCTGCTGCAGAGAAGCTCGTCCATGCCTTTGTCTCCTCCAGGCTTGACTACTGTAACGCACTCCTCATCGGGATCTCTGGCAGGAGCATTCAAAAGCTCCAGTATGTCCAAAACAGCGCCGCCAGGGTCCTGATGAGGGTGCGTAAACACGAGCACATCACCCCCATTCTTCACTCTCTGCACTGGCTCCCCATTCACTTCCGCATTCAATACAAAGTCCTCTTGCACACCCATCACTGTCTCCACGGTGCGGCCCCCACTTACCTTACTGAACTGCTCACACCACACACCTCCACTAAGACTTGGTCAGGCCAACAGCACCGTCTGGTCATGCCCAGGACACGGCTCAAGACCATGGGTGACAGAGCCTTCTCAGTGGCTGCTCCCCGTCTGTGGAACGCCCTCCCAGACCATCTCAGGGCTCCACAGACGGTGGATGCTTTTAAAAGAGGGCTAAAAACTTACCTTTTTACCTTGGCCTACAGATAAACACCAGCTATTGTTTTATTGCTTTTACACTAATTGTCTTCTGTTTTTAATGTTAATTGTCTTCTGTTTTGAATGTCTTTTTTGCACTGTAGCACTTTGAGATTTGTTGTTCAAATGTAAACTGCATTATAAATAAAATGTATTATTATTATTATTGTGTGTTTGATCGGACTTGTGAAAAATTAGAGGGAACATTGCTCTTAACACATTCATATAAAAAGCAAATGTACCTGTGGGTCACAGTTTATTTGAGTAGTAGGACCAGAGGATCAGAGAAGCGAAAGACCCCTGTGGATTGGCTGTCCGATGATGCTGACTATTATTATTGTTATTAGGCCCAAGCCTGGGATAACGTCCCGGCGAGGGACTCATTAAAACCGCGCCAGGAGCGTGGAAAATGGCAAAAATCAAGTAGTCAAAATATCCCGACATGCCAGTGAGTGGTGTCAAAAATTAGAACTGGACGAGCTCTAATGGTCACGAAACACCCCGAGAAAAAAAAAAACTAACGACGACTCGGTAGCGCCACCTCGAACTTTGATTTTCATGGGTCAATGGGAGCCCGACTCGGAAAAAAGTCAACGTAAAAGTCTGAAACTTAAAAAAAAAAAAAAAGGACATGTCAGGACATGACAAAAATGATATTATGGCCCCGCCCTAAAATGTACAGGAAGTCAGCCATATTGGATCAAACCTGGGGATGACAAAAGTGAACACTCTCGCATTCAGGACATCTCCTCACACCGTGTGCATTACAACCACTTCAAATTCGTTCAGATCCCAACAAACCCATGTGTGATTAAAGATTATCAATTACATTTTGGATATGACTTTGAGTGTGGTTATGGTGAATTTTCAACAAAATCGCAAATTTTGGAACATTTCAAAAAAATATTTCTCTTTCACACATTTTTTGTTGGAAAAAGCTAATACAGCGTTTATGCACATTTGTGACCTGAATGCAGTGATATGCAAATCAAGGCACTCTCTCACAAAATGGCTCTCTAGCGCCCTCTTAAAAATTTCATTTTCAAAAATTCATAGAAGACAAGTGATTTGTCATGGACTTGTGAAAAAATTTGTGATGGGACACGATGTGAGAAAGTCACATGACTGTAGCTGTTATGGTTTAGGAGAAAAATAATGGGTGGAAAAAAGATTTCCACTATTAGGCTCAAGCTTGGGACAACGTCCCGGCGAGGGACTCATTAAAACCGCGTCCGGAGCATGGAAAATAGCAAAAATCAAGTAGTAGTAAACACGCCCCGACATGCCAGTGAGTGGTGTCAAAAATTAGAACTCGACGAGCTCTAATTGTCACAAATGACCCTGAGAAAAAGTAACAGAAGACAACTCGGTAGCGCCACCTCAAACTTTGATTTTCATGGGGCCAATGGGAGCCCGACTCGGAAAAAAGTCAATGTAAAAATCTGAACTCATATAAAAAAATAGTACATGTCAGGACATGACAAAAATGATATTATGGCCCCACCCTAAAATGTACAGGAAGTTGGCCATATTGGATCAAACGCGTTAATGACTAAAGTGCACACCCTCGCATTCAAGACATCTTCTCACAAAGTTTTCATCACAAACACTTCAAATTTGGTCAGATCCCACTCCACACATTTGTGACTAAAGATTATCAATTTTATTTTAAATATGACTTTGGGTGTGGTCAGGATGAATAACAAATAACAAAATCACAATTTTTGGAAAATTTCAAAAAAATATTTCTCTTTCACACATTTTTTGTTGGGAAAACGCTAATACAGCGTTTATGCATATTTGTGAGCTGAACACAATGATATGCAAATCAAGGCACTCTCTCACAAAATGGCTCTCTAGCGCCCTCTTCAAATTTCATTTTCAAAAATTCGTAGAAGACAATCGATTTGTCGTGGACCTGTGAAAAAATTCACAGGGGCCTTATTTGTGATGGGGCACAAAGTGTGAAAGTTACATGACTGTAGCTGTTATGGTTTAGGAGAAAAATAATGGGTGGAAAATGTGTTTCCATTATTAGGCCCGAGCTTGGGACTACGTCCCGGTGAGGGACTCATTAAAACCACGTCCAGAGCATGAAAAATGGCAAAAATCAAGTAGTAAACACGCCCTGACATGACAGTGAGCGGTGTCAAAAATTAGAACTCGATGATACAAAAGACCGCGAGAAAAAATAACGAAAGACAACTCGGTAGCGCCACCTCAAACTTTGATTTTCATGGGGACAACGGGAGTCCGACTCAGAAAAAAGTCAACGTAAAAATCTGAAACTCATATAAAAAATAGAACACTTTCTCACAAAATGGCTCTCTAGCGCCCTCTTCAAATTTCATTTTCAAAAATTCGTAGAAGACAATCAATTTGTCGTGGACTCCAGAAAAAATTCACAGGGGCCTTATTTGTGATGGGGCAAAATGTGAGAAAGTCACATGACAGATAGAAGATAAAAAATAATGGGTGGAAAATGTGTTTCCATTTTTATTATTCTTATTTTGGTGGCCGATTTGAAGCCATTTTTATCCCCCTGAACGTTAACGAAAAGTAAATTTTATTGGACCCAAAATTCAAGGTTGGTGAAAAATGTATTATTTTGATGTTCAAAAAAATTAATGGTTCAAAATGACTCAATAGCACCACCTCAAAATTTGAAATACATTACGGCAATGAGGGACCTTTTTCATCGTAGACAAATGAAATTTGGTGCAAACATAGAACATGTCAAGACAAGTCAAAAATTATATTATGACCCCACCCTAAACCCTACAGGAAGTCGACCATTGTGGGCGGAACTCCATTTTTTCAAAATTTTACCTCTCACATTTGGATTTTTTGCGCCTCGGATTTTCATTCAAAAAACATGCAAAATGGTCAAAAAGAACTATCCCCATGTTGGATTATAGGGAACTGTCTTGGATTTTTCTACATCATAGAATGTGGGTGTGGCCAGTCTGCAAAAAAAAACAAACAATATTTTGAAGTGTTAAAGTGCGCATAACTCACACATGTAGTGTCCTATTTCCCGGTATTAATATACATTTTGATCAAAATCTTGATCTGCACAAAATGATATAAAATTTACATAGGTCAGACATTATATTCCTCCACAGCGCCCCCTTGAACTTTTGAATTAGACCAAAACAATTACTTTGACATAAACATTTGAAATTCGGCTTTGACATTTGGCTTGGCAAACTGAACAAAAAAGCTTGAAATATTAAATTGTGTGCAACTCAAACATGCAGTGTCCTATTTCCTGGCATTAATATACATTTTGCTCAAAATGTTGATATGAACGCAATGATATACAATTTACAGACATTATATTGCTCCACAGCGCCCTCTTGAACTTTTGAATGAGACCAAAAACAATCACTTTGTTATACACATTTGAAATTCAACCTGGTCATTTGGCTTGACATACTGAACAAAAAAGCCAATTATCTTAGACAAATGAAATTTGGTACAAGCATAGAACATGTCAAGATAAGTTAAAAAAAAATGTATTATGACCCCACCATAAGCCCTACAGGATGATGAACATTGTGGATGGAACCCAATTAAAAAAAAAAAAAAAAAAAGTGCTTTGTATCTGGTATTCAAT
Organism: Periophthalmus magnuspinnatus; assembly: GCF_009829125.3. Lineage (NCBI taxonomy): Eukaryota > Metazoa > Chordata > Actinopteri > Gobiiformes > Gobiidae > Periophthalmus > Periophthalmus magnuspinnatus. The sequence continues at coordinate 21,850,734 of NC_047138.1, read as the reverse complement.
ATCTTAAAAACCTGTGGGGGAGATTTTAACCCTCATCCCCAGTGTGAAAGTCAGATGAATTACCAGTTGAGCTAATCAGGGTAGTATAGTTACTTAGTAAGTTATCTGTAGCTTACGTAGTATTCAATATCTTAAAACCAGACTAATTCCTTTTAAACTATCTTGGTCCAAAAATATTGCTCACTTTCTCCTCACACATTCATAGCATCCTAATTATTCACTGTGATGAGTTTATTTGCGCTTTCACAACTTTCAGATGCCAGAATGGAGTTTTGCCATCACAATAATGCTACATTTGCCAACAACAGTTAGCGTGCTAACAGTTTGCTTCCTTGTTAGTGCACTATAAACCACTTATACTTAGATGCAGGCTGTACATAGCAGTTTAATTTTGACCCTGAGATGTACTTTTACTGTATGTCTGCACTGGGACAAAATACTGTGTAGCCTAGAGGCTGTACTTAAAAAAAAAAAAAAAAAAAATCATATATGTTGTCAACATAAAACTTTTCTCACTTGTAGACTTACTCAGAGTGGGAAATGCTAACTAAAACTTTCACTCAAGTAAGAATACTGATACACTGTACAATATATTGCTCAAGTAGAAGTAAAAGTATGAAATCCAAATACTCCAAGAAGTACAATTTCCTGTAATGTAGTAAATGTACTACACAGCTCTGCATATAATAACCATATTTTGTGGTTACAGGGCGGACTGAGCGCGTTGGCTTATGTGAGGGTGGATGTGGGTGACATCAACGACAACACACCAATCTTCTATCCCCTGATGTACGCGGTCAGTCTGAGCACCCAGAGCACCCCAGGGACCTCTGTGCTAAGAGTGACAGCACATGACCCCGATTCAGGCGAGCACGGGCGGGTCACCTACAGGACAGTACCAGGAGGGGCATCGCCGTACTTTACTCTGAACAAAGATACAGGTGAGGAGGTGACAAAATGTTCAGTATGTTGCCTGAATGTACCTATGTCATGGCAATAAATGACGAAAGCATTTGATTATTTGCCTGCATTTAAAAATGCATTATGTAACTTTTCGGCCAAATGCATTATGTAACTTTTCTCTTCATGGAGATTTATTTTATTTTTTTTCTGTAATTACGGTTTAAACAAGTTAACCAATTAATTGCAATGAATCGATTAATCTGATACTAATAGTGTCTTAACGGTGGGGTGTAGCGGGACCAAGGGATGCAGACTCGGGGCAGATTTACAGTATTTATTGTAGACATGGCACAAAGTACGAACAGAAGGTGAACCGGAGGTGAGCAGGTGAGCTTGAACACAGGAACCGTCAGGCACGACAGGAATGCAGGCATGACAGGAACACAGGAATCAAGTGACACGACAGGGATGAAGTGAACACGACAATGATCTCGCGCTGAGTCTCTTCTCCCAGCTCCTCTTATGCACAGCAGGTGTGGTGATTGCGCTGATGGGCTGCAGGTGTGCGCAGGAGGAGCCAGGAGCCCAGCCCAGATCTGGCAGGTAAGGGAGGGAAAGAACGGGACAGGGGGAAAACCAGGAGCGGACAGTGCGGATCATGACAAATAGTCGTTTTTCTGGACTACACAGGCAGGGCTTCAGACTCCAGAACATTCTTTTCAAGGAGCACTGTAGCCTCTGACTGAATTGATATAATATTCTAAAGCTAATTTATATATTTTATGAATGTTTAATTGTAATGTAACCAGCTCATAGATGCTTAATGCAGACAGATATTTATTTTTGAGCAACAGCCTGAGTGGCCTTACCTCAGTCTCCGCTGGCTGTGTCTGCCACAGCTGTGCCCTTAGGCAAGATGCTACAGTTCAATTTCATCATCAACTAACAAATAGCTATGTTTGACTATCAAAAGGTTTGTATGTGCTCAGAGCACTGCCAATATCTTAAGTGGTTCAATTTCACATAATCTCAAAGGTTGCCGGTTTGATCCCTGCATACAGTTGTGTCCTCATTCACCTTCTGTATTTATGAATGTTGTGTGGAAGTGATTGATCCATAGGGGCGTCCATGGGCAAAGATTAGCAAATGGCCTTCCATCAGTCTACCCCAGGGCAGTTGTGGCTACAGCAGTATCTTATGGGTGTGAATGACTGGATGGATAATCAAATTGTACATGAACTTTGAGTGTCTAGAAAAGGTGCTATATAAAACTGTATTATTATTTAAACCCTTTTAAGCACAAGGAACAGTTGAAGTTGTTTATTAAGGGCACAATCAGTAACTTTTCTTTTCAGGATCCGCATTTGCTTATCTTCATTGAGATGCCTTTGTATTCTCTGTATTTCATAGTACAACATTAAACTTATCTATCTTCCAGTTATGAAATTTTAGGTATATTATTGCTGTGAGCAGGGTTACCTCTCCACAGATCAGACCCACAACATAGCCTCCATGGAGATCAGTAGGTATTTATCAACTGATCTGAAGTTGGGCGGTTCGAATCCTGCTCTCGACATAAACATCTTTGATTGAACCGCCTTTTGGCTGCAATTACAGCTGCAAGGGGTATGGGGTATGTCTCCACCAGCTTTGCACACCTACAGAATGAAGTTTTTGCCCATTCTTCCTGGCAAAACAGTTCAAGCTCTGTCAGATTTGATGGAGATTTGATGAACTGCAGTTTTCAGATCTTGCCACAGATTCTCAATTGGATTTAGGTCCAGACTTTGACTGGGTCATTCTAACACATGAATATATTTTGCTTTAAACCATTCCATTGTCACTTTGGCTTTATGTTTAGGATCGTTGCCCTGCTGAACCTCTGCCCCAGTCTCAAGACTGCAACAGGTTTTCTTCCAAGATTGCCCTCTATTTAGCTCCATCTATCTTCCCATCAACTCTGACCAGCTTCCCTATTCCAGCTGAGGACAAGCACCCCCACATCATGATACTGCCACCACCATTTGACTGTGGGTATGGTGTGTTCAGAGTCATGTGCAGTGTTAGTTTTCCTCCACATGTAGCGTTTTGCTTTTAGGCCAAAACATTTTGGTCTCATCAGACCAGAGCACCTTCTGCCACATGTTTGCTGTGTCCTCCAAATGACTTCTAGTAAACTGTAAACGAGACTTCTTATGGATGGTTTTCAACAATAGCTTTCCAATTTTGTGTAGGGCACGACTAATAGTTGTCCTGTGAACAGATTCCTCCACCTGTGCTGTAGATATCTGCAGCTCTTCCAGGGTCACAATGGGCCTCCTGGCTGCATCTAAATAAATTTGTGGTTGTGATGTGACAATATGTGAAAAAGTTCCAGGGAGATAAATACTTTTGCAAGCCAAGGCATGATTTTAAAGATTTCAGATTTAGTATTTACCACAGGTACTATCCCACAAAACCAAGTCACAATTAGAAAACATGCGCTTTAATTCCAAATTGCAAGTAGGAACACCAGAAAATTTACACAGTGCTCCTTTAAATAATGTAACCCCCTTACCATGCTGGCCCATATACCAGACTCACAGCACTGACCTCTGCAGAAGTCCTCATATAAATCCTTGTTTGTTTTCCCAGGTGTCATCTCCCTATCACGCTCTGTCTATGGGAAGGCCAACTCTGTCATCGCCATGGTGATCTCGGCACAGGACGGAGGGGGTCTACAGGCCCCTGTGCACGCACGGGTCAACATCAGTGTGGTGGCAGGCCTGGTGGAGCCCCCTGTCTTCCAGCAGGCACAGTACTACTTCACTGTGTCCGAGGACGTGCTCCGAGGGACTGTGGTGGGGGTAGTACAGGCAAGCACTAAGACAGGTATGTTCTTACAAATCTTATTTTTTTAAAAGGTCCAATATTATATAAAATAATAATAAAGCTCTTGTGAGCTTTAAGCCATGTTATAATGTTTTTACCTCCTCAAAAACATACCTGGAGTTGTGTTTTGTTTCGTTCACACATGCATTACCACATGACATCACAAGGTGGAATATATATTGATATATTGTATAAGCAGTTCTTGAAATAAAAAATATGTTTGCTGTGTGCTGTCTACGTCTAATTATGAAGCGTTTTATTGTCTGAGAATCAGGAGGTGCACTAGCCAGGACAACAAGTAGTTGCTAGTTGTTATCCTGGCCGTAGAAAATTGTGAAAAGTGCTTATAAACTCATTGCAGTGAATAATTAGGATGGTCTGAAGGTAAGTAACTTTGGACCACTGCAAACCATTTAAAATTAACTTTTTTTTTTCATGTTTTTAAGGCAGCAAAAATAGGGTCAGCGCCTTTAAAAAGCAATAAATAATAATAAATAATATTACACTTACTGACACTTAAATTCAGCATGTTCCATAAATATTTTTAATAGAACTTAATTGAGCTCAAGGTTCAGTCATTTCTCATAGTCAGTGATCAGCTTGGTTCTTTTTTTTTAATGTAGAGGTCTATAGCCAATCCGTTTTTGTATTAAATGGCACTGATTAAATGTCAATATTGCTTATAATGTAATAATTTTGGCTTACACTTATAATGCGCTTTACAGGCTTATCAAAGTGCTACACTATAGGCAGTATTCATTCATTTCCACACTTGGTGATGGTAAGCTATTATAGCCACAGCTGCCCCAGAAGCATCTAAGGACTAAGGACACAATGACAGAACTTGGTCTGAGCGGGACTCGATTCACCGACCTTCGGGTTGGGGGACCAACACTTTAATTCCTGAATATGGGGGGACAGTGGCTCAGTGGTTAAAGTCTCTGTACCTGATTTGTATTGTCTTAAAAATATGAAAAACAGAACTAGTTCATTTTAAACAGCTTGCAGTGGTCCAAAGCTGTTCCTCACTAACCCTCACTAACATCCTAATTACTCACTACAATGACTTTATAAGCATTTTCACAACTCTCCGAGATCTGAGTGGAGTTTTGCCATCACGGTTAAGCTAACAACAAGCATGATAACACTTACACTTCTTGATATTGTACAATGCAATGCTTTCTAATTAGATGTAGTAAGCAAGCAGCAAACTTATTTTGACCTCATTCTCAAATATATGGAGAATTATATATGGAAAATCGAGTACAGGACCTTTTAAAGCCATGTATAATTTGTTTTAATTAGACTTAATGAAATAAATAAAAATGAGCTAAATGTATCATTTAAATAGACAAATATGGACTGAAACATATGGATATAGTGAGAGAGGTAATTATGTTATTTGGTCTAAGCAGAGAAAGCTCTGGCCTGGAATGAGAAAAACAAACAAAACAATATATTTCCCACAATCTCATTCGTAAACCATATTTAGCTTTAGCTTATTTCCCTACAGAAAATACAATACACACTGATTCATTTGCCTTGCACCTAGACGTCAAACATGACCACTTAACTTAATTAACATCCACTTCTGTTTGCCAAAGTCTAAACCAGTGATAGAAAGAGTATTTACAATTTGTACTCAAGTAAAGTAGGTGCACTATGTAACTTTTTTGGAGGAGGATCCACCACCTGCTTGTCTCCATGAAGATGTTATTGCTTTACCTGACAATGCATGTTTTCCAAGATATCTGAGCAATAAAAACTCCTTTATGAATAAATCAGAGCTGGATCGCCCGATACACAGACTACACAAGTTGCACAGGGCCCTGCAGTTGCGAAGGGCCCCACCTCCTGAGTCCAGATAGTTTTATCTGTGTCTATCTGTCATTCTACATGTAGTTATGACAAACCTGGGGCCTGGTTTGCTCCTCAGCTTAAATATAACTTTCTGATTGTTTAAGTGTACAATACGGCACACTGCCTCGACGCCTCCCACTTCCCTCGCTTATAAACCCATCTCAGCAACTGGATGAGGGCACTAGTACACACCACACCTGTCTGTTGTCTTGTCTTCGCCTCACGCCAGGAATTTAGCAACTTTAGTCTGAAGTGGGTTATAGCTGAAAATGAGAGAAGCTTCTTTTGCCTTTGCTGGACAAGTCTGGATGGTCTCTTATTAGACTATGGAGATGTTTTATACATGCATGCGTCAGGCCTTACATGCTTTAGATATTATGTACGGAACATTTGTGACTAACCTAAAAGCTTTCATACGTTACTGTGTGCTCTATGAGAGAGTTGGACCTCTGTTATTGCACAGACTGAAGCAGTGGCATATCTTTATTTATTAGGTCATGTTAGAACCATAACCTGAAGTCTCAGAGCTTCCTCATGCTGTCTGTGGCTAGAGGCAGAATGGCATTGGGTAAAAAGGCCTTCAGTTATGTCACAATCATGGAGTGAACTTCAGACCAAGCTTCAAACACAACTTAGACTTAACGATCGGTCTGACTAAATATGAGATTTTTAAATGTCTTGGAGGAACAATCTTCTTGTAATTGTTTTATATGAGGTCTATTTTTATAATGTTTTAATGATTTTTATTGGATGATGCGTAATCATGTACAGTTGATTGTCCCAAGATTTATCTGTCTCTCTGTTTAATGATTGTTAATTGCATTGCCTCTTGGCCAGGACACTCCTAATTAAATAAAGGTAAATAACAAATAAAAATTCTGGAAAGGTTAATTTCTATTCTGTGAATGTGACGTTTTCAGGTATCGATACATACTCAAATAAGTGTCTAGGTTTGATATTAGTTTCAGTATTTATTAGTATCTGATTTTCAATACTTTTGACAACCTGACTAATAGAACTTGAAAACCCTTTCATTGTAGACTGATAGTTTTACAAGCCTTATTCTCTGAGCCCCGAATTCTGGATATCTGCCCACACTAAATACCTGAATGTACATTAGTCAGTCACACCAGATCGTAGTAAAATTCCAACTTCTTTCCCTCTCTGCAGCACTTGTCCAAATAGGCAATGCTCCACAATAAACATTTTGCTCTCAAACGCAGCCATCATAAACTCCATTCCACTCCTCAGCCATGTTTACCTATTCATTTTTGACTTTTATTGAAAAATAAATGATGACCATTACTAGGAAACAGCTTATATTGCGGTTTTGTGTCCACTTGATATGTTTAAAGCAAGAGTGCATAATATTTTAATTTCAAATATTGGTCTCACAGCAGTTTTCAGGAACTGAATTAAGGAGACTGGCCCTTGCTTGTAATGACTTGGTATACGGGCTGGTTGAGTGGTTCCTAAAGTTGTCTGACCAAAGTAACACCTTATAAAATGTTTGGCTGCTTGACCAAAATGTAATACAGGCTAACTTGTTTTAATTTTATTTATTTTTTAATTTATTTGTTTATTTGAATAGGGACAATGCACATTAATCAACATTTCTGTAAATGCGTCAGTTTTAGCTATACAGCTAGTTTCCAACTGCAGTCCCTATGGCAAGATGTAAAATGCCACCACACATAAAATACAAAGTTTGTATAAATAGTTAGTTTGGTTATTAGTAAAATGTTCTAAAAGTTAGTACAGGTAAGCAGGCAATTAGTGAAACACTTTGACAAAGACAGACAAAATCTACAGACATAATGAGGCTGGTAAGCAGCACATGACAGCACAATTTCACATTTGGTGATCACAGGCTTGATTCAGAAGTAAACTTTTTTTTTTTTACGACGATTTTAAAAGTCCTGAGTGACTCCACATTTCTGATGTGAGGCGGGACAGTGTTCCAAAACTGGACCGCTCGAACTGAGAAAGCAGATTGGTTAAAGACACAACTAGATTGTTTGAGGCAGCAGCTTTGGTGTTTCTACCACTCTGTGTAAAAAAAATTAGAGAGTGGAGGAGGAGCAAGGCCATGAAGGATTTTGAAGACCAAGTTAGCATCCTGAAATTTTACTAGATTGTGCCAATTTAAAAGTTTATGTTTGCTCAAGACTTTACAATGGTGATGGTGAAAAGGTTTCATATCCAGGACTTTGAGAGCCTGTTTATAGACCGACTGGAGTGGTTTCATTGTCGTCTTGCAGCCCTGAGACCAGGAGGTGACACAGTAGGTCAGGTGTGGCATTATCATTGCATTAAAAAATAAATTTGCAGCTTCTTGGTTTAAATTATGCCTGATATGTCTAAAATTTGCTATATTTAGTTTCACTTTTTGGGTGGCCTTCTTTACATGTTGTTTAAAGGTAAGGTTTGAATCTAACACAACACCCAAATATTTATATTGCGTCATGATGCTTATTTTTTTTACCCGCAACAACAACATCAGGATTTGGGGAAGTTGATGATCTTTTTTGCAAAAAACATGCATTCAGTTTTTTAACATTTAGATGAAGACATGATCCAGTCAGCCAATTAGAAATGTGGACCATAGTTTCAGACAGTTTTTTAGCAGTTTCATCTTTGTTTTTTCCATGTACATAGATCACATTGTCGTCTGCGTACATTTGTACCTCACGTCCAGTGCACACCGTTGGCAAATCATTGATGTAAAGACTGAACAGAATTGGTCCCAGGATAGATCCCTGGGGGACTCAACATTGTATGCCAGATGAGATGACAATGTGTTATTAACTTTAACTGCTTGCGTTCTAAGATTGGACCCAATTTAGAGCATCTGGTTAGAAATTAAATTGTGCTAATTTTGAGATGAGAATTCTGTGATTAATAGTGTCAAATACCTTTTTCAAGTCAAGAAAAATGGCACCGACCACACCCCCTTTGTCCATTTTAGATTTTACACTTTGAATGAAAAAGCAGGTAGCCATGTTGGTGGAATGATTGGTTCTAAAGCCAAACTGCATGGGGTGCAGTCTGTACGGTGAGTTGTTCAGGTGGCACAAAAGTTGGTCTGCGACACACCTCTCAGCGATTTTTGACACGACGGGCAAATTGCTGATAGGTCTGAAATTTATGACCTCATTCGCATTTCCTGACTTGAAAACTGGTGTAACAATGGCTGGCTTCCACATCATTGGGCACAAGAATTGTCTGAATGAAAGATTAATCAATTTGGTAATGGGATCTGTAAGTGACTCTTTGTGTGTTTTAAACAAGGTAGAGTCCAGCCCATAAATATCTTTCGAATTGGAATTCTTCAGTGAAGTATGAAGTAGGATTGTCAAAAGCACTGAAAATCAGATACTAATCAATTTTGAAATCTAGTATCAATTTAGATTGATCTTGAGCTGGATGAGACCACATAAACTAGTGTATGCCCATGGACATACATGAGTGACCGAGGCATTACACAGACACACACATATATATAACATATGCCTTTATATAAAAGAGTGTTATGTGTAATGTTGAAAATCCCATTCTATGTTCAATATCATAGACATTTGTTCTGTTTTTAGTGCATTTTAATGTATTCCATTTGGCTAAAGTATGATTACATTTATGGATTCTGTATTGTAAATTATGTGGTAGTGCCATACATTCAATACCGGAATCAGTATTGAGTATCAAGTCTATTCCTTAGTATTGAAATCAAGTTTGAAAATTTGTGTCATGACAACACTACTAGGAAGCATCTATCTATTAGCATCATGTTGCTAATTAGCTTTATTGTAAATTTATTCTGTTGCAATGGTTACTACACAGATGTGCATGATGCAGAAGAGAAAACGGTAAAGTTGTTTTCCCACTAACACAAAGGTTGACTGTTTCATCCCCCAAAAATGCTATTTCACCTATGCTTGCAGAAGTTGAATACCACTAATGAGTGTAGAGTAGAGTGAATACTCTGGTCTGATGACTCCATGTGGTTGTTAATGTTTATTTCTCAAATATTGATTGACACACCTGGTCCTACGCACAGACTTTGATGGTTTAGTCATTACAGGTGATTTTAATGTACATGTGGATAATGTGTTTGACATAAACGCTAAAGAGCTCAGTTCTGTCCTTGAAACCTTTGGTCTGACACAGCATGTTAGTGAGCCCACCCACAACAGAGGACACACTATGGACCTGCCCATCACGAAAGGAGTAAATATTTCAAATGTCAGTGTGGTGGATGTTGCTCTGTCTGATAATTGCTGTGTCTTTTTTGACTTGTCTGTTATCCACATACCAGCGGCTAGTCCTGCAGTTGTTCGACATGTGCACTGTTCATGAAAATGATACACTTTGAAAATGCCTCATGTTCTAATGTTAATGATATGTTGAACTCTGTAACTTTGAGTGTTCTGGACACCATTGCCCCGATGAAGGTTAAAATGGTTAAAAATAAGCAGAAAGCGCCATGGAGGAATGATGACTCGGTCAGGGCACAGAAAAGTGAGTGTGGGAGGGCCAAGCGGGAATGGCGTAAGTCAAAGCTCCAGGTTCAGGGCATTAAAAATACCATCAATTCCACAACGCAAATAACACCCCTGCAGCCACCTACACACTTAGAACTGACTCACTTTGCTCAGGTTTTAGACCCCACTGCAGCACTGAGACTGCTCTTATCAAGGTGACAAATGACATCTGCCTGAACACTAATGCAGGCAAAGTCTTAGACTTGATCCTGTTAGATCTGAGTGCTGCCTTTGACACTGTGGATCATGGGATCCTCTTACAGAGACTAGAGGACTGGGTGGGCATCTCTGGTACGGCACTAAACTGGTTCAAGTCCTGTTTAGAAAACAGGGAATACTTTGGGGGCGACAGTGGCTCAGTGGTTTGAGTGTTGGTCCCCCAACCCAAAGGTTGGAGGATCGAGTCCTGCTTGGACCAAGTTGTGACGTTGTGTCCTTAGGCAAGACACTTCACCCACATTGCCTGTTGTGTGCGTGAATGATAGGTGGTGGTTGGAGGGGCCGATGGTGCAGATTAACAGCCTCGCTTCCGTCAGTCTGCCCCAGGGCAGCTGTGGCTACAGTAGTAGCTTACCATCACCAAGTGTGGAAATGAATAATGACAATAGTGTAGCGCTTTGAGAGGCTTTGAAAAAGCACATTACAAGTGTAAGCCATTATTATTATTTACTTTGTAGAAATTGGAAAATGTGTCTCAGATAAAATGTCCCTAACCTGTGGGGTGCCCCAGGGGTCAATCCTGGGACCCCTGTTGTTCAATCTCTACATGCGGCCAATTAATATGCAGCAATAATGTGTCCTACCACAACTATGCAGATGACACTCAGATCTGTGTCTCACTGGCAGTAGGTGAATATGGACCAGTGGATTCTGCCACTGCTTCTAACAGATCAGTGTGTGGATGCAAAACAACTTTCTCCAGCTAAACTCAGACAAGACTGAAGTCCTCATCTTTGGCCAACAGAAACATAGAGAAAATGTTAGCAGTCACCTCCAGTCTCTTTCTCTAAAACCTTCAAATCAGGCTAGAGATCTAGGGTTAATAATGGACTCAGACTTGAACTTTAACAGCCACATCAAATCAATAACATCTGCAGCTTTTTACCATCTAAAAACATTGCAAAAATCAAAGGCATACTGTCAAAGCCAGACTTAGAGAGACTTATGCATGCATTTGTCTCCAGCAGGTTAGACTACTGTAATGGCCTGCTCACTGGCCTATCCAAACGAGCCTTAAGACAGCTGCAGTACATCCAGAACACTGCTGCTCGGGTCCTGACTAGAACCAGGAAGTACGAGTACATAAGTCCTGTGATCAGGTCTCTGCACTGACTTCCTGTAGCTCAAAGAATAGACTTTAAAGCAGCTCTGTTTGTGTACAAGTCTCTCCAAGGCCTAGGCCCAAAGTACATCTCTGACATGTTAGTGCCATGTGAACCATCTCGCACTCTGAGGACTTCAGCAACCAGCCTCCTGCTGGTGCTCAGAGTCAGGACTAAACATGGGGAATCAGCGTTTAAGTTTTATGCAGCTAAAACCTGGAACGGTCTTCCTGAAGATGTGAGACAGGCCTCTACTTTGACAAAACAGTTCTGTTTAGCTGTGCATATGACTGAAAGGTTTTTATTCTGCACTCTTCTGTTTTAATGGTAATTTTATGATGATTATTTGTGATTATTTATGTTTTGATTTGTGTGATTTTAATGTCTTTCTTATTCTGTAAAGCACTTTGAATTACCTTGTGTACGAATTGTGCTATACAAATAAACATTCCTTACCTTAAAAATACACAGCAGATTCCCTTAAAAAATAAATAAATAAAAAATATAGCCAATGTAATCCTTAAAATGATCATGTTTCACACTTTGAATATGTCTTCTCAGGTACTTCTAAAGACATCTCCTACACCATCAGCTCTGGAGACCCTGCAGGCTACTTCACTGTGGACCCTGACACCGGAGCTCTGAGAACCAACCGCTCCTTGGACCATGAAGCACAGCCGTCTTCAGACCTAGAAGTCCAGGCTCGGAGCGGCACCCCCCCCGCCTTCGGACAAACACGAGTCCACATCACCATCTCCGATGTCAACGACAACCCTCCCAACTTCCTCGCCTCCTCTTCTGAATCCTTACTCCTATCGGAACACACTGAAATTGGATCTGTCGTGTACTGCATCCTTGCTGAAGATTTGGACTCAGGCATTAACGGGCATATCACTTTTGAGCTTGCATCGCCGGTTGGAATACAAAGAACATTTAGCTTGGACCGTGGAACTGGCGAAATCCGATTGGTTGGGAGTTTAAATTTCGAAAAAATCCCGCGTTACGATCTACAAGTTGTCGCCAAGGACAACGGAGTCCCCCAACTTAGTGCGACATTCATGCTATTGGTGCACGTGCAAGCCGAGAACAATCATGGACCCGTTTTCGACACACTAACGTACCGCGTCGAGTTAAAGGAAGGAACACCAATCAACACGCGCTTTTTACAAGTTCGGGCGCTAAATCGGGAAAGTCCAAGCTCCAGTTTTTACAGTCTGTTGTCATACCACTTGCGACCAGACAGAGACGCTGCCAGATTTGGAATAGCAGCAGACAGCGGGTGGTTGTTTGTCAAAAGTGCAATAGATAGGGAGGTTAAAGATATGTTCTTGCTAACGGTGTTAGCCAGCACAGGGCAAGGATACATGAAGAAGACTGGGAGTGCTACTGTGAGGATATCGGTGATGGATGAGAATGATAATTCACCGAAGTTCACCCAGGAGAGAGTCTTCATGGCAGTGAGGGAGAATCTGCCGGCTGGGTCAGGGTTTGGTCATGTGAGTGCTACAGACCGCGACAGTGGGGCTAACGGACGGCTAAGCTTTCGGCTCATGCACCCGGACAGAAACTTCCAGATCAACCCCCATACAGGTTAGTTCACAGTTCAAAAATTTTTACTCAAGTAAAAGTAACATGACTTCAAAAGAATAATCAAGTAGGAGTACAATGTAGTAGAAATTACTCAAGTAAAACTAAAAATGTATTTGAGAAAACTACACAAGTAAGAGTAACTTTTTCCAACTGTGTTTATTAAACATTTTTAACATTACCAGACAAACAGAGCTCATTATATTGGATAACACAATGGTAACAATATCACAAAGGACACATCTGAATCTCAACATGACACACGTGACACATCTGAATCTCGGTCATCACTCAAAGCTTATGACCATAGGTGAGGGTATGAACGTAGATTGACCAGTAAATCGAGAGCTTTGCCTTTCAACTCAGCTCCTTCTTTACCACAACAGACCGATACAGTAACCGCATCACTGCAGACACTGCACCTGTCAATCTCACGTTCCATAGTTCCCTCACTTGTGAACAAGACCCCAAGATGCTTGAACTCCTCCACTTGAGGCAAGGACTCACCACCCACCCGGAGAGGGCAAGTCAAATAGGAGAACCAAAATCATCTGAAAGAGTGGTGCAAGAAACACAAACGTTCAAATCATTTCATATTGTCAAATATAATTGTCAAACTTTAATCATGAAAGCACTGAATATGTTAATTATATATACAACTTTTCTTTCTGTAAATAAGCAAAGTAAATGTAGTGCTACCACAAATTTTATGAAATGTCCCCCAAAAATACAAGAAACTTCAAAGTCTGCCTATCAAAAATGGCATCCAAGTCACTGCAACAACGTAGGTCTGGTTGCCATGGTAACTTGTTATCTTCTGTTTCTATGATCAGGTATACAATGTTCTATTTATCTCTCTCCCTCTTTATTTTATGGTGTAATTTTAGATAAGGCTAGTAGGTGACAAATGTTTTTTTTAGTTTTTTTTAAGTTACTTCTGCTAACATGCTAACTAACCCGAAACATTTTCCCAAACCCTAACGTTAACCTTTTTCCTCACCATAACATAATCCTAAACTTAACCAAACCTTAACCTCAACCATAACCCATTTCCTAACTTAAGAAGTCCCTATTCCTAAACCTCATCACTTATAATGACAAATCACAGCAGACCATCTCTCCTGACTGCACATTCTAGCATTAATCGTGTCACAATGGTGCATAATCCAAGTTTAAAAAAAACAAAAAAAACAAACATTTTAAAGACATTTGTAAAGAAAGTCAAAGTTGGTCTGAGAGGAGAAGAGCAGACTGGGCAATGCTGTGTTCCACTTAGTGCCCACAACAAACTGTTTCCTAAAACTCGCATCTGGTGGAACACATGCAGTCAACTGACCCAGCCCTCGAGATAAGTTTATTGGTTGTCACTTGTGTTTCATATCCAGAAACTCCTTAAAAATAACTTCAAATTCTTGCAGTTCAAAAGCAGAAGTAGGTAGAGTAGCCAAAAAATGTACTCAAGCAAGAACTTTACTTCTAAATAGTATTAGTCAAGAAAAGTACAAAGTAGTTGTCCAAAATTTTCTCAAGTAATAGTAAAACAGTACAAACTTCTATTCAAGTAAGAGTAACTGCTACGTAATATCTGATGTATAATTTGAAGTAAATGTATTTGGAAGGTCAAAACAATAAATAATACTCAGAATGTGGTATTTTCAAAGGATAGATCCAAAAAGGTTAAAAACTATATCATATATGAAGAAGTGGTGCAAGAAACGATATATTCCCATGTTTTTGAGCAAAATGTGTCTTGTCTTAGTACAGATATATTGTATAAGCAGCTCTTGAGGTCAAAATAAGTCTATTATAAGTTTTATTGTCAGATAACCAGGAGGTGTGCTGTTAGCATGCTTGTTGTTGTTAGTTTTACTGTCACGCACTGGTCTCTGAGAGTTGTGGAAAGCGCTTATAAACTCCTCACAGTGAATAATTAGGATGCTCGGAATGCATAAGACAGTAAAAATCAGTTACAGTGCCTTTAATATTGTCAGTATATATGACAAGCTTTTATCACTTGTAGACCTATGCACAGTGGGAAGTGTAACTACAACTTTTACTGAATTGAGCATTCTGCTACTTCATGCAAAATATTACTCAAATACGTATGGTGGCCAAAAAGAAATGCAATTTTGTCAAAACGTTACTCAAGTCAATCTAACTGAGTTCTACCCATCTCTGTTTATAATCATTTTTCAGTTCACTTTTTATCCTATCTGTAAATCTTGTTAAGGACAGTAGCCCAGATTTTGTACCGTCATAAATTAGAAAAAAGTTGATGACAGGTGAACTCAGCATCTCACCACGCTCTAATTGGCCTGCTGAGATTTGAGGCAGTGGGTGGGGCTTGTCTTGCTGCTGGCTGCGCAGTGATTGGCTGCGGCTCTGATATCTGTTTTGTGTGCGATTGTGTGTGACTGCGAGCTTGCACAAGGACATCTGGGCTCTGCGCACGTGGGCTAGCAGAGCAGTGATCAAAGTCTGCTACTGTCATGTACAAATACATGATTGTAGTACTGCCATGAAGATGGCTTTAAGCTAGGATGGGGATATCGCTATGGTTACAAATGACTGATTTGATACTTTTTTTGCGATGAAAATGCCGCCACCTGGCCAAGCTGAACCTCTGCAAGAAAAGTTTCATAGCTCAGCTTTAATGCTTGCCTGACAAATCCAGAATGATATCTCTGTATTTTTATACAGATTGACATTAGTGTGGTCCTCACTTTCTCTGTTGTGTCTCAAGCCCTGTCAAATGTGATCATGCAGTTACATTTGTTTTTTTGGGTTTTTTTTTTTCAGTGACACGTGTGAACCGAAGGAGCTCATTGGTCACCTATAATTTACAAAGAAATTCAAATTTATCTCATCTTAGATTAACAGAGTTTAGCACTTGGCTTATTGATTCTAGAGAAATCCGGACTGTTTTTCAGCCCCTATGATTTTTTTTTTTTTTTTCCTTTATTCTATCTGATACAGGAGACCATGCATGTGCCTGATTGGCTAATCCACCTGTCAATCACACCCATTTCAAAACAGGGAGATTCACCAGACTGACATCTTTGTAAAGTATTGAAGAAGTGTGTGTTCTGGATTGCAGGCAACTTTAAAGCAGCACTATGCTTAAAAATATACACTTTCCAAACCACTCCTCCAATTGGTCAGTTTATATCATCCTCTGAGTGAGTGACAAGTGGGTTTAAGCCGATCAGAGGTAAGTGTAAACAGAAAGCTATAGTGTGTGTGTGTGTGTGTATATATATATATATATATATATATAGAGAGAGAGAGAGAGAGAGAGAGAGAGAGAAAGAGAGAGAGAGAGAGAGAGAGAGAGAGAGTCATTAGTTAAGCAATATAAAACTAAAAGGAAGATTAGTTAAATAAAAAGACAAAATGTATAATTATGTTTTGTCATATATTTGCCTACCCCTTCCTTAATACCTACAAAAATATATTCACTTTTTGTTCACTAAATTATGTAACCAGCTTGATTCAACAATTTCACATGCATTTGTGAGCAGAATTCAAAAACAGTTACATTCACTTAGGGACTGAAATATGCAGTTATCATGATGTACTCCAAAATAATTATTGAAATGTGGCCAATTATAGCGCTTATGCTTTAATTTTGTAGCAACCCCATTTGTGTCTATGTCACTTAATTTTTTAATGGTGCACTATGTAACCTTTCTGGTGGAGGATATGCCACCGTGGAGATGTTATTGGAATGCGTGGGATGTTCCACAGTATGACATTAAAAAGGGAGTATTAATAAAAATTGCCTTTTTGAGCTTTCATATATGTCCCCTCATCAAAAACATGCCTGAACAGGTTTTAGATGTCATCCATGCATGTTTCAGTAATTTAACAAAGTGATTCTTAAACATAGGACCAGACATCAGAAGGAAACAATACATTTAATATGAGATTGGGCAACAAGTTGCTTTTTACAGAAAAAGTTGTCCCACAAGCCTTATATCATCCATGCTTCCACATGAAGATTCTCCATAAATATATAAAAAACATGATACAAAACAATACCATACATTGTATGGTATTGTTACAATACCATACAACTTCACAAACTTGATGCAATGTGCAGTAGTTTCATTAGCAGAATACATGCAGATTGTGTTGTGATAGTGCTCTGATGAGGGAGTAAAATTAAACATGTTAATACATTGTTTTCAGTATATATAGCATTTTCAAAACAATAGAGGTATTATGGTGACCTAAGTATGCTAACTTATAATAGTTAATACTCCATAGAAGATCATTTTTGTCATATTGCCCACCCTTCTTCCTTTTTACCTTCAAAAATGCTTTCATTTTTTACTGACACATTTTTAGTGTCGTAACCAGCGTGGCGTAAGGACCAAGGGTGCAGACTCACGAAGGTTTAACAATGTCTTTATTCACACACGTGATAACAAAGGTTCTTGGCGGGTTCCTGGAGTAGGGCAGAAAAGTTCCAATAAGCACGAGCATACAGCGATCAAAAGAAGTGTAAAGCCAAGAGCATATTCACGTGGAGTACGTGGACGTTCCAGCGCCGAGTGACTCGTCCAGACCCCTCTTATCCACGGCAGGTGGTGTTGATTGCATTGATGGAAGGGAGGTGCGCGCGGGAGGAGTCAGGATTCCGCCCAGCTCCGGAGACAGACAGGTGAGGGAGGAGGGAGACGAGGGTGCAGGGAGAGCAGGACAGGGATCATGACATTTAGACAAAATAATGTTCCCAGGCATTTGTGAAAAATTCAAAATCAGTTACATGCACTGAAGTAATTTTAGCCACTTGAAAATCCAATTACCATTCATTCTACTGCATTTTTACATTATGTCACTTATATTCTTTGATTTTCATCTCTCTAATGAACCTGTGTTAACCCCCTACTCTCCACAGGTGAGGTGAGCACCAGGACCAGTCTGGACCGTGAGCAGCAGTCCAGTTACCAGCTGCTGGTGGTGGTCCAAGATGGAGGCTCACCAGCCCGCAGTGCCACTGGGACCACTTTCATTACCATACTGGACGAAAACGACCATGCCCCCTCCTTCACCCACAGCCAATCAGGGAAGAGCCTCGTCATACAGGTGCGCCACATTATTGAAGATAGTTTGAATTAATTTGGATGTAATTTGGAATAGTGTTGTTACAATACTCAATACTAAGGAATAGACTCAATGCCAATTCCCATATCATGATGATAATAACACTTTCTTTAGACAATAGACAATGACATTTTCAACATTAAATTATAATACTTTATTTTCTGTACCCATGTGGCCTTATATCTGTGTAATCCCTCAGTGGTCCAGGTAGGTTACATAGTGGTCCATGTGTGTATACTAGTCTATGTGGTCTTATACTTGTTCTTATACAGCTCAAGATCATTCTAAAACTATTCAGGAAAAGTTAATTCCCTTTTAATGTGGCTTTTTTAGTATCGATACCTGTTCAAATGAGTATCTAGTTTTGATACTGTCGTAACTGTGGGTAGGACCAAAGAGTGCAGACTCAGGGAAAGTTGACAGTGTTTATTTACAAGATTGTGAAATTCAGTCTTTGACAGTTCACTCGAAACACACACAAGAACCCAGGGAGCAGAGGGCAGGTCAGGTGGGCGAAGTGCAGGATGGACACGGGAAAGCCAGGACCGGAGCAGAGACAGTTACCGGGACGAGACCAGGGCTGGCGCGACCGGTGTAGTCCAGAGAGCGGAACCAGAGCAGGGAGCAGGCGGCACGCCGGAGACCAAGACAGGACAGGTGGTAAGACAGAGGGACGACTATACCAGAGCTGGAGCGTAGAGGCAGGAGCAGGCACGAGCGAGGACAGGAATCTGGAAGGTGGTAAAAATCCAAGTAAGAACATGCAGACGGGCAACAGAGATACAAAACTGAGCTGGAGCATTCACAGGTCGCTGGTTCGGACTGGTTTCACCTGGGAGACGTGGAAGGTTGGATGGATCCGGAGAGACAGGGGCAACTGGAGGCGCACCGCGGACGGATTTATGACTCCTGTAATCTTGAATGGCCCCAGGAAGTGGGGGAACAACTTATGGGAGTCCGTCTTTAACGGGACAGTCTTGGCGGAGAGCCAAACCATTTGGCCAGGCTGGTAAGCAGGTGCCGGAACACTGTGGCGGTCTGCCGCTGCCTTGGTGCGCGCCCCGGCTCGAAGGAGGGCCACCCTGGTCTTGCTCCAGACCCGGCGGCAGTGCTGGAGATGATGCTGGACAGATGGAACGGCGAGGTCCTTCTCCTCCGTGGGGAAGAGCGGAGGTTGGTATCCCAGGGACGCCTGAAAAGGAGACATCCCGGTGGCCGAACTCACCAGGAAGTTATGGGCATACTCTATCCACGGCAGGTGAGAACTCTAGGTTGCGGGGTTGGTGGAGGCTGTGCATCGTAAGGCGGACTCGAGATCCTGGTTGGCCCGCTCCGTCTGCCCATTAGATTGCGGATGAAAACCGGACGTGAGACTGACGTGGCTCCCAAACCGTCGCAGAAGGACCATCACACCTGGGACATGAATTGAGTCCCCTGTCGGAAGATGATGTCCGCTGGGATGCTGTGCAGGTGGAAGACGTGGTTGGTAAGTTGGTCAGCGGTCTCCTTGGCTGTAGGGAGCTTGGGCAGGGCAACAAAGTGGGCGGCCTTGGAGAAGAGGTCCACCACAGTGAGGATCACTGTGTTATCCTGGGAAGGGGGAAGGCCCGTCACAAAATCCACGGCGATATGGGACCAAGGCCGACGAGATACTGGGAGAGGATGCAAAAAAACAGAAGGGGGTGAGTGGGAGGCCTTGGCCCGAGCACATACCTGGCAGGCGGAGACAAAGGCCCGGGTATCCGTATCCATCGTGGGCCACCAAAAGTGTCTTTTGAGCAGGGAGAGGGAGCGACTGGCACCGGGATGGCAGGCGAATCGGGAGGTGTGGACCCACTGGAGCACCTGGGATCGGACAGAATCAGGGACAAACAGTTTACCAGGAGGACCGTTACCTGGGTCGGGATCGTTGACCTGGGCCTCCCGGATGATGTCCTCGATCTCCCAGTGGACCGCAGCGACCACGCATGAGGGGGAGATGATCGTCTCCGCAGGGCCCGGGCTGTCCTCCAGGGTGAACTGGCGGGAGAGGGCGTCTGGTTTGACGTTCCAAGATCCGAGACGGTAGGTAAGGAGGAAGTTGAAACGGCTGAAGAATAGTGACCAACGAGCCTGACGGGAGTTGAGTCGCTTGGCGGACTGGATATATTCCAAGTTTTTGTGGTCGGTCCAAACCACGAATGGCTGCTCTGCCCCCTCTAGCCAGTGATGCCACTCCTCCAAGGCGAGTTTTACCGCTAGGAGCTCCCGGTCCCCCACGTCATAATTGGCCTCGGCCGCGGACAGGCGATGGGAGAAGAAGGCGCAGGGGCGATTGTGGGGGTCGAATCTCTGAGACAGCACGGCTCCCACTCCCGAGTCGGAGGCGTCAACCTCCACGATAAATTGACCCCGGGGGTCAGGCTGGTGCAGGATGGGAGCGGAGGTGAACAACTCCTTGAGTCTATCGAAAGCCGATTGCGCCTCGGGGGACCAGGAAAACTGCAATGAGGGAGAGGTAAGTTTAGTAAGGGGCAAGATAACCCTACTAAAGTCCCGTATAAACCGTCTATAGAAATGAGCAAATCCGATGAATCTTTGGAGCTGTTTGCGATTGGCCGGGATGGGCCAATCCGTGACGGCCTGTATCTTCTCTGGGTCGGCTTTTACTTGGCTCCGCCCCACAATGAAGCCCAAAAAACTGACCTCCTCGGCATGGAACTCGCATTTCTCGGCTTTGACGAATAACTTGTTTTCTAAGAGACGCTGAAGAACCTGGCGGACATGGCGGCGATGTTCCTGAGGGAACTGAGAGAAGATTAAAATGTCATCCAAATATAGAAAGACAAAACGGTTCAGAAAATCACGAAGCACATCGTTTATAAGGGCTTGGAACACGGCTGGGGCATTGGTCAAGGCCAAAGGGCATGACCAAGTATTCAAAGTGGCCCAAGGGGGTCTTAAAAGCTGACTTCCATTCGTCCCCCTCCCTTATGCGCACCAGATGGTACGCGTTCCGCAGATCCAATTTGGAGAAAATGGTAGCTCCATGGAGGGGCGTGAAGGCTGAGTCCAGTAGGGGGAGCGGGTACTTATTTTTCACTGTGATATTGTTCAGGCCCCGGTAATCGATGCAGGGCCGCAGGGACTTGTCCTTTTTGGCCACAAAGAAAAAACCCGCCCCCACCGGGGAAGTGGACGGATGGATAATTCCAGTGGCCAGGGAACCACGGATATACTCCTCCATGGACTCTCGTTCAGGTCTTGACAGGTTATATAGCCGACTAGACGGTAAGGGAGCACCTGGCAGGAGGTCTATGGCGCAGTCATAGGGGCGGTGCGGGGGTAAGGACAGTGCCTTACTCTTGCTGAAGACCTCCCCTAGGTCGTGATACTCTGCCGGAACCGAAGACAGAATGGGGGCGTCCGGGGCCGGACCCCCAGGCGGGAGGTAGGGCAGACTGGAGACACTTGGCGTGGCACTCGAGACTCCACCCCTAGCCCAATCAAAGATGGGGTTGTGAGTACGTAACCAGGGGTAGCCTAAGACTAGTGGAGAGGCGGAGGAGGACAGAACATGGAACCGCCGGTTCTCACGGTGGTTGCCGGACAGGATAACGGTGACGGGTTCCGTAATGTGGGTAATGAGACCCAGAAAGATCCTGGGTGTTGAGGGGGCGTTCGAGGGGTTCCAGGTGGACACCGAGCTGCTCCGCGATTTGGGCGTTGATAAAGTCCTTCTCGGCCCCAGAGTCGACAAGAGCAGAAACAGGTAAAGTCTCAGTATGTATGCACAGGTTGGCGCTGAGCTGCAGTCTATTATTAGTGTCCGGGATATGAGACTCACCCACCAGTACTCCCAGCGCTACTGGTGGGTGCCCCCTTTTGGCCAAGCCGGACAGGTGGCCACAAAAGGCCCGCACTCGCCACAGTAGAGGCAGGCCCCGGTCAGACGGCGCCTCTGCTGACGCAGCTGTAAAACATGTTGTTGAAATATGGAGGAGCATTGAAAAAGAAAGTCCCAACAGAGGCTGGGCTGACCTGAGTATGGGTCTGGATCGGTGCCTCTCAATTCCAGACTGTGCAGTGCCGCAGTTGTCCTGGAGATGACGGCAGTGGCTGCGGGAGCTGAAGGTGGGAGAGTGAGCAGAGCGGAGACCTGGTTGGAGAGCTGGGTAATTTGCTTGGTCAGGGTGTGGATACATTCGAGCAGGGTCCAGATAATTTGTTTGTGTTGCCCAATGATGACTCCGTGATGCAAAAACGCCCAGTGTAGCGTTTGTTCCGGCCCATAGACTGATTGGTCCACATTGGCCAGATTGTTCTGTCGTAATGACTGACAGGGGGACCAAAGATTCAGAACTCGGGTGAACAGTTTAACAATGTTTATTTACAGATAATGTTATGCGAAATGAAGGTTGATGGAGCAAACAGCTGAGAGCGGGGTTGTGTGCAGTAGTCTTTGAGTGAGTCGTGGGCAGCAGGGTCAGGGACGAAGAAGTCTGTACTGGTCGAGGTGAGCTGGGACGGAGGGTGAGAGGTTCGTACCGGTCGTGGAGACCTGGGTCGGAGATGGAGGAGTGCAGGTTCAGCGAGCAGGATCTGGGAAGAAACAAAGATAGCCAACTGAGTGTAAAAATCATAAATACAGAAACGAGACTGAGCCAAGCAGAGCAGTACCACTGAGGATATGTGGACAATTTGGTGCTGACTGTCAGGTCCTTTGTCCCTTTGTCCTCCCCAGGTGCAGATTGATTACGGATTAGTTGCAAGTGTGCATGGGAAGAGCCCGAACATCTGCCCAGCTCCAGGCTCTGACACAGAAGGAAAGGGGAAAACAGCACAAAATACAGGGCAGACTGGGATCTTGTATATTATATATATTTTATTTTTTATTAT
Organism: Periophthalmus magnuspinnatus; assembly: GCF_009829125.3. Classification (NCBI taxonomy): domain Eukaryota; kingdom Metazoa; phylum Chordata; class Actinopteri; order Gobiiformes; family Gobiidae; genus Periophthalmus; species Periophthalmus magnuspinnatus. The sequence continues at coordinate 21,827,663 of NC_047138.1, read as the reverse complement.
TTTTATTTATTTTTTTTATTAGCGGCTCTATTTTAACGTAAATAAATCAATTGAACCAAGACTTAAAAGCACCTGTTAGAATGAACTGTTAGCCCTGCCCCCTTAGTCCTTTTTCCCACTCTGATGTTGAACCATGACAGAGAATCAAGACAGGAGTCTGGGGTAGTCACAAGCAGTTGTTTCCAAAAGGGTCTGATTTGATAAGTCTGTACCTGCAGATGCTTCCTTATGGTTCTCATTGCAGAAATACATAAAATACATTTTTCTTAGCACGAAGAAATAAAAGTCAGGTACAAGCCCTCTAACTTGTGTAACTTGTGATCAAACTATGGCAATATGTTAATATTTCGTCAGCAAGGCATTGCATCGTTTTAGCTTTTATGCTAAAAACTATGCTTACCCTCAATTATGTTTTTAACCAGGCTTTGATATTTCTCACATGTGGACAGATGACAAAATTAATATTCATATTGGTTTTTCTGTTTGAGGTCCAATTATAACATATATCTGGTACGAGCTGTTGGCGTATGCATTTTCTGTATATAAACACTTACCTACTCATCTTCAAGATCATTTTCATGAAATGTTCCACAATATGGCAAAGTTCCATTGTGCACCTTTAAATTGTCTGTACAATGTTTCCTAATATACATGTAAGTGGTGTATGTTTGGCAGGTCACAGAGGGCCAGGCACCCGGAGCTTTACTGGGCACACTCCAAGCCAAAGACCCTGATGAAGGAGAAAATGGAACTATCTTCTACTCTTTGTCAGGTAAAGGGAAAACTCATCTGAACATTTTAACATCCCTCTCACTGCTCAGCTTGGTTATGACTTCAGTTCCCTTTCAGTGCACGCAGTCTCATGTCCAAAGTAAATAGAAAAGTTTCAGCGTGAAACATTCCAGGGTTTTCGTAGGACATTAGAGGTCATATTTTCAAGTATGTAAAATTCTAGGTGTATAAGAGCCATAAAGAGCATTACAAATCAAATTAAAAATTCAAATTGTTAACATAAAACTTTGCCACCTGTAGACTTAGTCACAGTGGGAAGACTACCAGAAGTTTTACTCACGTAAGAGTACTGTTACACTGTACAATATATTTCAATCTAAACAGAGACAAGAGAATGCCAAACAGATTCATATTTTTAGTTCTTAGATCCCAGCAGGGATGATGAGTGTAAAGGAAATTAAAATATTGTGTGATTATTTTACCTTTTAGAAATCACTTGGTCTTGTAAATAAAATTCATTTGGTTTGGTAGTGTCGTAACGGGTGAGTGTAGCGGACCAAAGGATGCAGACTCGGGGCAGATTTACAGTATTTATTGTGAAAATAAGACAAAGTACCAACAGAAGGTGAACCGGAGGTGAGCAGGTGAGCAGGAACACAGGAACCGGTAGACCAAACGGGAGTAGGGCAGAGCAGGCAGGAGACATCCAGGGCCGGAACACAACAGGAACAGGCAGGAACAGGCAGGAACAGGCAGGAACAGGCAGGAACAGGCAGGAACAGGCAGGAACAGGCAGGAACAGGCAGGAACAGGCAGGAACAGGCAGGAACAGGCAGGAACAGGCAGGAACAGGCAGGAACAGGCAGGAACAGGCAGGAACAGGCAGGAACAGGCAGGAACAGGCAGGAACAGGCAGGAACAGGCAGTGACACGATGATGATCTCACGCTGAGTCTCTTCTCCCAGCTCCTTTTATGCACAGCAGGTGTGTTGATTGCGCTAATGGGCTGCAGGTGCGCGCAGGAGGAGCCAGGAGCCCAGCCCAGATCTGGCAGGTGAGGGAGGGAAAGATCAGGACAGGAGTAAAACCAGGAGCGGACAGTGCGGATCATGACAGGTAGTCAAAGACAGTGTTAGAAAACATTTCAAGTAAACCATTTTTGTTCCCTTTTGGTTGATAATCTTAAGATGTGTTTGCATCTATCTTCACTTACATTACAATCAGACCATACAGTGGGCTTTCAGATCTAACTCCTTGGAAGTGTATCACACCTTGTATTGTTTTAACTCCACATGTTACATCCTGAGGTGTTCCAACTCATGAATACCTCCAGGAGCTTGTCACACCTCAGTAGAAGTGTCACATCCTTACTTTGAAATGTATGTTCTTCAGTCATCTCAAACTGCATAAACTTGGCGATTTGTTTCATTCGGGGTCTGACTTATGCTGTCAGACCTATAGGGCAGTGATGAGAGCAGAGCCTGAGGCAGGAAAGAGGGAGTGGACAGATGTGACGTGGGTCGAGGCTGGTGACAGGTGAAGGAACAGTCTTCCAGTCTGAACTGTCAATTTAGCTACAATGCTCATGTATTGATACTATTTTCTGAAAACTACTCAGAAAAGTAAAATTTCTTTAAAAAGTTACTCAAGTAAATGTAACTACTCTGAAAAATATTTGATTTGATTATACTTGGATGAACCCTGAATGCATTCAGAATATGATATATATTAAGTGTGAAATAAACTTACAAGAACTTACAATAGCATAGACTCAGATACTTTGATATTGACCCACAATAGACCAATGGTTAGCAAACTCCATTTAAGCTCCATCTTTTCCCCTTTTGCAGGTCCCAGAGCTGAACGATTCTCCCTGCACCCCTCCACGGGTGAGCTGCTCTCCTCCTCTCCTTTGCTCCATGGCGACCGCTCTGAGTACAGTCTAACTGCTACTGCTACAGACAATGGCAGCCCTGCTCTCAGCTCAACCTGTCTTATCCTTATACAGGTCAGCAACCAGGACTCTCTTACACCTAACCCCTATCTCACTCTGAGGTAGGGGTTGGGTGCGCCCTTCACGGGCAGTTTATTTCGACACTTTCTTTAGATAGTGTCAGCTTTTCCCGGAGGCACACCACAAATAAAAATCCAGTAGGCTCGAGTAGATCCACACACCAGGTTCTTTATTTTGGTTCGAACAGACGCAGGCATCATTCAAACTGATCTGACACAATCTCCTATTTTACATCTCCAGAGTGGGCTCTATATACTAGTGGCACACGTCACATTCTCTTAATGATTAGCTTGGTATGTCTCGACATACCATGTCCCTGTGGGTTTACATAGGTCAACACGGACATATCATGTGTGCTTAGCTGGTTCTCTGAGTTCAAACATACATATAGCAGTTCAAAGTACCTATAGCAAATATACCACGGTGGAGCTCACAGGAGACAAAACAAGTAATGGTACAATTTTTGTAATATGAAACATTAATCTCACAATAGTATGAATAAAAGGAGAGTGTACATTTTTTGGAGTATTACGTATTCACAGTCCAAAACCCGGTGTTCTACTTTAAGTATTTTTAAAGGAAATGTATGTAAGTAATTTTAAATTCCATAACCATGACCTATCTGTGTCCCCAGATCATTTCAAATCTGCAGATTTTTTTTTATTATTATTATTACAAAAACATTGCACATGATGAAGTTGTTTATGTAATAATTTTGTGTTTTTGTCTCAAGATGATTATCCAATCAGAAAGCAGAATAAGCCTCACTCGAGTCTCTCATTTGGGTTGCCAATTTGAGTGCTGAAGTCCAGTTGGTTTAAACCTAAAAGGACACTCTCTGATCTGAATCCTCACTACCTAAACCCCAGCACCTGCAGCCAATCATTAATCAGTGCAGCTCAGTGAGTGAATTCTGCAGGTTCTGAGTTTTCACATGAGGCCTGTCTTATATACTGAGAAAGAGAAAAGCGTGTGCCCTCTAGATTAGGGCACTGGCAACCCAGGTTCAGTTGTGATTATAATACCTTTTTTTTTTTTTTTTAAACCGGTGCAGGCTACAAATATTTCTGTTTTTCTTTCATTAAAAACAGAAATATTTGTCAATATTTGTCATCTCAGTATTAAGACAAAAACAACTTGTAGTGTGTAATGCATTTTTAAAGAACTGTTGCTAAAAGTAACCTTAATCTATGTTTATGCCACTGCACTGCCTTAGCTCTAAAATGGTACAGTTCATGTGACGTTCAAAGATATTTGAGGAATAGTTATTTTAAAAATGCATTCCACGCAATTTTTCCAATAATTATTTTAATAGCGAATTGATCTTTATAATTTCAAATCACTTAAAAATATCAGATGGCATCTTGTGCTATACTGTTCATATTAACCAGAGAAAGTGTATAGACATTTTAAACTTTTTGGAAAGAAGAGGGAGGGGACTCCATGGCACAACACAGGACCCACTGGCAGTACAAACCCCCTCACCTAGTTTTCACATTCAAATCAATGTGGCTTCTCTCTCTCCTTTCCTCTCACATTCCTTTGTGAGTTGTCAAAAAGGGGGGATTTGAAAACAAGCAATGGAAAAAATGGAGCAGATTCAAATAGTCCCATGTGGCTCATGATTAAGGCCAGCTGCACAGGTCCGATCCAGGGCAAACTCCATGACTGCAACACTTTGTACATGGTAGCCCACCTTTTAATGTGTGATGATAGAAAAGTGCTTCAATATGGATTTATTACACAGCATAGAAAAAAATACATGGAAAAGGTGAAGCTATAACTTAGAGTAAAGGTTCTATGCAATACAAACAGAGTGATAAAATGCATCTTCTCTAATGCTTTGATAGTTTGATCAATACAGTGCCTTGCCTGCTCATGATGATAAATTGGTTAGTGGTCACATTTTTATATAGCACATTTTCCACCTACAAGGCTCTCAAAGAGTTGCTATATTTGTTCTTGTTCTTATTCTTGTCCATATCTGTTCATATCTGTTCTTGCTAGCATGTCAGCGTCAACATTGAGTCAACATTGAGTCACTGGGCTTCGCCCATTGACTCAATGTTGACGCAGGCAGCGCAAAGCGCTCATGTCTCCAAACACACTCCTGGCATCGAGCCCTAGCCAAGCTAATCAACTCCTCTAAAGGCGCTCCACCGGCAGGGCTGAAAATCACTGTACATCATCTAGACAAGTGGGGCCTAAAGCAGTGGTTCTTAACCTTGTTGGAGGTACTGAACCCCACCGGTTCCATATGCACATTCACCGAACCCTTCTTTATTGAAAAATATAATTTTTTTCAAATTCAAGACATATGTATGTTTTACTGGTGCACAAAATAAACCGTGTATTAACATCACTGTGTTCAAAGAATAAAACCAATACAATGCATAAACTCACAACAAATTACATACATACCTTTTAACAAAGACATGAGCTTTTTTAATACTACCACACTGAAATTATTTTAATTTTGTATTGTATTATGTATTCCAATAATGAACTTACTGTATTTATGCTTTTTATTATTTTTAACATTTTAACACGCACCCATCATCTAATTTCCATTAGGCTACAATAATGAAAATGTACTGCAAATCAGTGTGACTTCTGTTGTTGCCTTTGAAAGACCAGGTCAGAAATGCATGGCTTCACCTTGGCCACTCTCATGTCATTTTCACAACAAAGTCTGTTCCTTTTCTTCGTTTTTATGTCGTTGTATGTTTTTATGCCGTTCGAAGTGACAGTATTCAATGGCCAATACACACTGCAGTAATAGATGCTAATGATTACACATAATACACATTTGACCCACAATTAAGTCAATAGCAGAATAAACCATGCTTACTGATCAGGAACAGCATCCAGTCCATCAAATCATAAGGTCCTCTGCTCCTCAGTCCATCATGAGATCTTCACTCGGGTCCACGAACTGCTCCAGGTCCGAGATGCCTCTAGTTCAACTTGTACAAACATCCACAGTGTCCTCAGTCACGTACTTCCTTTGTTTTGTCTGTTTCGTCATGTTTAAAATGCAAAATTGCTGCAAAACAGTGCGTAAAACACAATTACGCGCGCGTAATTTTACACGCGGATCTTTGCCCGAGGGCGGGCTGTCGGAACATTAAGGGGTTAAACAGCACTTCGAATCTTCAGCGAGTTTTCACTCCACGTCGGCCACATCGGCTAAAACTCTGGTAGCGGCGCTTGAGGATGCCTGTCAATGACGTTGATGAGCTGCGCAAATATGTATGTGAATCACATAATTGGCTGGAGCAGCTCGTCCCCGGTCACACTCACTGACTCACATTGAAAAATAGCGCAGAATGAATTGTTGTGTGTTTATTTTATTTTCAACTCCGGTTCGATTTTTTTGTGCGCAGCACAGATTTTCTGTGCGCGGAGACCGTGTCAGCAGTGCGCAATTGAGCACGCGCGCAGCTTAGAGGGAGCAGTGTTAGATAGGCACAGCAAAGGGTGCATTTGTCGAATTAGGACACGGCTAGCGTCTGGAAACGCTCGCAGTCCGCGAATCATATGAGTCTGGTGCGTGTCTTGACCTCCACCGAACCCCTAGGGTTCAATCGAACCCAGGTTAAGAACCACTGGCCTAAAGTTACTCATTATGAAAGAAACTAAATTGCCGCGATAGCGCCCCCTAGAGATTATCTAATATATTTGTATGGAGGGCTGAAAATTTTATCTTTGGAAATGTTACCAAATTTGACACAAAATTCCATTGGGTCATCCCAATCAATAAAGTCATTCAGACCCATGTGGGGGTTTTTTGCACCGTGTTGCCATGGCAATGCGCCAAACTGCCAATGTTATCCTAATGCGAAACCTCCCAATTTTTCCCATTCATGGGAACAATATTAGTTTCATAGAATAATGTGAAAATTGGCACCATGACTCTTCATGTCATCCCGATCAAAAAAGTCAATGGGACCCATGTCATATTTTTCACTGGGTTGCCATGGCGATGCGTGAAATTGCCCATGTTATCTTAATTGGAAAATTTCAATATTTTCGGACATTTCAAAGTCTTATGACAACTTATTCGCTTCATTGAGGAATGTGAAATTTTGTACAGTTATTCTTCAGGTCATCCCCGTCAAAAAAGTCTGAGGGGCCAAGTTTGTATTTTGCACGGTGTTGCCATGGCGATGCCTGGAAAACCCATGTTTTTGCATTATGTGCATCAGCACTTCCAATGTCTTTTGACTTGTTTGGTGCCAAATGAAGTCCAAAGCTACAAAAAAACAGAGGCAAGTGGCGCGTCAGCGCCACCTAGAGGGAGTACTGGGTCGGCCGAGTGCGAGGGCCGTTCGATGCCGCTTGGGGCTTTAATTTCTTTCTGTTCTGCTCTTTGAGCAGGAATTTGACCCCCTGAACATATTCAAAATCTCACCAAATTTTGCCCAAAATTCAAGTCTATTGAAAAATTTATTTTTTTATGTGTTGCATCATTGGGCATAAAAAAATGGCACAACAACGCCCCCTGCAAAAGTCAAAATACATTGTGTCAATGGGAGACGTCCCGACATCAACTTTGCCGTAGAGCCACGAAATTCGGTACACGCATTCATCAAGTGATGCCAAACAAAAAAATATTATTATGGCCATGCCCTTTGACAAATCGGAAGTTGGCCATCTTGGATTGAAAATTCCAAAATGCAAAGTCAGCGTTTTCATTGACATCGTATTTTAATCAACTCCTCTAAAGGCGCTTTACCTGCAGGGCTGAAAATCACTGTACATCATCTAGACAAGTGGGGCATCAAAAGTTATTCAATTTATGATGATGCCTATCACGGTTTCCGTGCGGCGAAGCCGCAAAATTCCATCGGAATTTTTGCAATATTCAAATTTCAAAATTTGCTCCCGTTGGCGCATACAAAGGCCAATTTGGCTCAAATTCGAATCAGTTGTACAACTTTCAGGCCTAAAGCTACTCATTATGAAATAAACTAAATTGGCATGACAGCGCCCCCTACAGAACATCTAATGTATTTGTATGGAGGGCCGAAAATTTTGTTTTCTCAAATGTTACCAAATTTGACACAAAATTCCATTGGGTCATCCCAATCAATAAAGTCAATCAGACCTATGTCGTTTTATGTACTGTGTTGCCATGGCGATGTGCCAAACTGCCGCTGTTATCGTAATGGGAATCCTCCCAATTTTTCCCATTCATGGGAACAATATTAGTTTCATGGAATAATGTGAAATTTGGCACCGTGACTCTTCATGTCATCCTGATCAAAAAAGGCAATGGGACCCATGTCATAATTTTCACTGGGTTTATTTATTTATTTATTTATTTATATATTTATTTGACAGGGACAATGCAATCTGACATAGTTACAACATGAACATTGCAGCTGATGTGATGCATATAGAGTTTGTAGCAAAAGCTAATTCTCAACTCCCGTCCCTGGTTGAGCTTCTCCACAATTCACCAATATGCAAAATATATTAAAACACCTGCCCCATAAAATAGATACATCAGTGCACAAAAATACATTCAACACTCACACGTTCTCTCTCTCTCTGTCATACTGCCTATTTACAAGTGGGTACAGTTTTGACTCATTTTCAGCCATTTCTTAACCCTAGAGGTGAACATTTTCAACTCAGAAATGTTTTTTATTTCAGTGGGCAGTGAGTTCCACAGTTTGCAGCTCTGATATGAAAAGGCGGACTGTCCAAAAGAGGTTCTGCGTTGTGGGATTGTACAGTTCTTGTTTATGGTGCCTCTTGTCACTCTGGTGCTGTTTAATCTTTGTATAAATGTACTGGGTGGTTCTGGGGCCAAGTTATAAATACACTTAAAACATAATTTAAGAAAACATAAACTAGTAAAACTTTCAAAACTTAATAGATTATATTTTTTAAGGATGTGACAATGATGAAAACGGATTGGCTTTCGATCCATAATTTTGATTGCTTGGTTGTACAAAGAACCAATGCGCTTTGTGGCTGAGGGAGCTGCCTGGGCCCATGCTGTCATGCAGTAGGAGATATGAGAAAAAATCATACCATGCATGTACAGCAGGGCTGCCTGATTTGGAATATATTGCCTTATCAATTTAAAACAATTTAGATTTCTTTGTATTGTTTTGGCTATACTCTTAACATGCTTATCAAATTTTAGTTGGGGGTCTAAGACCAACCCAAGATATTTCAAATCGTTAACTACTTGTATTTTATCATTTTGTAAATTTATTTGAAATCTTTGGTCTACATTTATTTTTTTAATAGAAAAACACATAGAAGTAGTTTTTGCAAAATTTAGAGTCAGCTTATTTTGAGTTAGCCACTGACTAACCTCAGCCATGCATGCGGACAAAACATCCGCCACCTGCTCTGGTGTCTTGGCGGGTGCATAAAAAACTGCGTCATCCGCATAAAGTTGGCAGCGGACACCTGGGCAGATCAAAGGCAAGTCATTTATAAACAGACTAAACAGCAATGGTCCCAATATGGAGCCCTGAGGTATGCCCATGCGAATATTTGCGAATGGAGATTTATTTTCGGCCACTTTAACACACTGTTTCCTATCCTGAAGGTAAGAGGCAAACCAACAAATTGCCTCAGGGGTGATATTGAATGATGTCATTTTTGATAAAAGCAAACTGTGATTAACGGTTTCGAAGGCTTTTTTTAGATCGAGAAACACAGCTCCTACGACCTCACCTCTATCGAGGGACTTTTTTATATTTTCAATAAAACAGCAGTTTGCTATTTCGGTTGAATACCCTGCTCTGAAACCAAACTGCTGCGAGCTGAGGAGCTGATTAGCCTCCAAGTAGTCAGTAAGTTGTGCTGCTACAATTTTTTCGATTACTTTGGACAGTATAGGTAAAATTGATATTGGCCGGTAATTGGACATAGAATCTGGGCTTCCTGCTTTAAAAATTGGCACAATCACTGCTTTTTTCCAACCTAAGGGAAATTTTGATTTTTTTATGGACAAATTGACTAGATGTGTCAAAGGTTTAACTAATACATTACTGTAGCGCTTGAGAAAACAGCTATTTAGATTATATACATCATTTGATTTAGAATTTGATAACTTTTTTATTATCCGTGTGACTTCTGTGTCATTCACTTCTTCGATGCAAAAATAATTCTCAAGGTGCGTTAAAGGTGGTATATTCACATAATCAGTATTCTCAAAACATTGTGCCAATTCTTCAATTGACTGGACAAAATGAGTATTAAGGCTGTCAGCCATTGTGGCACCGTTATTAGTAGTTTTACCATTTATGGTGAGTTCACTAATTCTTTTAGGTTTGAATGCTTTATTTGTCAAAGTATTTAAGTGTTTCCAAAGAGAATTTGTATTCCCCTTTGCATTGCCAATAAGCTTAGTATAATATGAAGCTTGTGCTTTTCTCAGTTCTTATACTACTTTATTTCTTAAACTTTTGAATGTTAAATGGTCAGTACTAAGTCTTGATTGTACTGATTTCTTCAAAGCTAAATCTCGTTTTTTCATTAGTTTTTTTATGTCATTATTTAACCATGGAAGAGTACTTTCCCTTTGTTTACACTTTTTTTGCTCAGTAAATTTGTCAGCTATTTTTGTGATGGCTTCAGTTAAAAAAGTACAACATTCATCTACATCTTCCATATCCTTGATTTGCTCCCAACTGAAATTATTTAGTTCTCTTTCAAACAGTGTAGTTTTAGATTTAGGTATTACATATTTGATATCATTATCGTTGTTGCATAATTTACCAAAATATTGCAGTCTTTTTTTAGTCAGTTTTCTAACCATTAGAGTCATGTTGTGGTCAGATAGCCCTGTTAGTAAATTATACATTCTCGTAATACGTTCAGGTTTATTTGTAAAGGCCATATCAATCAAAGTTCTAGTCTGTCTGGTTATCCTAGTGGGTCCTGTAATCATTTGTTGATAGTTAAATTTAGTCATTATTGTTTTCAGTTTTTGTTTTGCACCTTTATCAGACCAATTTATATTATAATCACCATACCATATAGTTTCTCTATATTCCTCAAGATGTTTAACTACATGGCTTAATTCATCATAAAAGGACGTATTATGAGATGGTGGATTATATAGCACAGCAACATTGAAGTTCATTGATGGGGACAAAGTTATGTTCAGGGCTAAACACTCAAGATTGGAGTTTAATTCAACTACCTTGCATTTAAATTTATTTTTAATATAAATCAACACTCCTCCTCCCTTTCCTGAGCTTCTATCCTTTCTGAAGCATTGATATCCATCAATGTCTATCATATTAGTGGGGATGTAGCTGTGAAGCCAGGATTCAGTTAAGCAAAGGTAATCCAAGTTGGAATCCATGAGGAGAACAGCAATCTGGTCCTTTTTTGGAGATTAGACTGCGGATGTTAAGGTGTCCCCCGAATATTCCTTTTGGTTTACACTTTGGTTCCCATAATACTCGCGCATGATTAACAGTTTCAAAGAAAAAGTATTGTTTTTGCTTTAGCGCAGCGAGGCTGTATTTTGTGCGTGTTTGAGTGTTATCCGCTCCTCCGTCGTTAGCCTGTCTCGCTGCCTCTCCGTTCGCCAAACAGGAGTTGCCACCCAGCGCCGCAGACGCTGTACCATCGCAGTAAAAACCCGTGGTTGTTATGGGCTTCGTCCTCGCGTCCGCACGTGGGACTATGAGGCCAGGTAACTCACCAGTTCGGCTGAAGTTGGATATTCCCAAGCGGCTAGGCACAGATGCAGTGCGCTCCTCTGCATGGCGCTGCTCCGGCACTTCCTGGTCCTGTGCCAAGAGCCGGCCGTCTAGCCAATGCGCAACTGTTTGGTGTGGCTCTGGTGCGTGCAGGGGCGTTGTGTGCGGTGCTCCTCCGATGTCAGGCCTCACCTGTACCACAGAGCTAGTCTGTGGCTCCAACGTGGCCGGTCCGGGATTAAGGTGTATGTCCCCAGCCAAAAGTATGAGTACCAGAAGCACTTTGGATACATGCGCTCTGCCCTGGCTTTGGGATGGTCTGTCGACTATGTCATTCTTGTTTCCTTTGCCTTTGTACCATGATGATGACCAGATAGAATACAATGTATTGTGTCCATATCCAAACATGTGGAGTTGAATTTGTTCACCAATTGGCGAATTGGTCAAGGTACCCTTTTGCAGTGGAATTGTGTTAGTCCAAGCACACAGCAATAATAAAATTGTTAAAATACAGAGGGCTTGAGAGGAGCCCAACAATCCCCTCCTGCCCTCGGCAGCCATCTTGTCTCCATGGCGATGCACAAAACAGCCCATGTTATCTTAATGGGAAAATTTCCAAATTTTTGTACATTTCAAAGTCTTATAACGATTTATTACCTTCAACGATGAACATGAAATTTGGCACAGTAACTCTTGAGATCATTCCCATCAAAAAAGTTCAGGGGCCAAGTTTGTATTTTGCACGGTGTTGTCATGGCAATGCCTGGAAAACCCATGTTTTTGCATTATGTGCATCAGCGCTTCCATTGTCTTTTCACTTGTTTAGTGACAAGTGCAGCCCAAAAGCCCCAATAAAAAAGGGACAAGTGGCACGTCAGTGCCACCCACAGGGAGTGCAACACACGGCCCGTGAGGGTCGTTCGATGCTGCTTGCGGCTTTAATTTATTATTACTTTTGTTAGATTCTAGTTATTTCTGTAACCATTGAGAGTTTTTCTTTCATTAACCGACAGATACCAACAATTCTGTCCACGTGTGTATATTAGTTCAGAAATTTCACCCTTTTTAATAAGATTTGTAAATTGTTTTTGCCCTGTTCTCTTCCACCTGTTCAAACACTGATGAATCACCATTTGGAGTAATAGATTTTATTCCTATTTCAAAGAACAAATATTGTGTATAATTTGTCGTTATTGGCCTTTAAACATGCTGTTGAGTACCTTTCCTTTGACAATTCATGCTTTAGGACTTAAAATAATGGCCAGCTTCTCATTATGGACACCTTGTTTCTACCATAGACTATACAATGAGTAAGTGAGTGTGACGTGGAAGTCGAGTTCCATATTTAGAATTCCGTCTACGAGTATTATAGCCACTAAAAAGCCAATCCGGAGCAAGGGTGTTGAAGGTAACACTGATTAGCAACGCTGTCAAACCTGTTTCTAGCACTAGTGGGATTGACCTCGGGGAAAGAAGGTGCCTGATTTGTTTGTTATTAATGCTCATATCTTGATTTAAATACACAATAGTGGAATATACCAGGATCATGTAGAGCGGGTTAATGCAAACATTTTGAGACCAAAATAGGCTCACTGCAGCAGTTACAGAGAAAGAGGTGACAATGTTTCAATGTAAAGTGACTTGGAGCCAGAGTTGATGGAGCTGTGAGCGTGCCCATGCTCACTTCCTATTTGGAACACGGCGGCTAGCAGGTTAGCTATATTAATTTATATTTACAGTTTATGGTTTCTACAGGTGCTGGGTTTAGCATGCCATCTACTGGCACTAGGGGGAATTATTAATTAGGGTTAGTAACTGACATACTAAAGAAAAATGCAGTTGCAATTTAAAAACAGAAATGCTCATATATAGATGTATGGACATATGGTGGGTAATACACTCTTATGGGGTATTAACTGCTGACACATAAGACATTACCTTGTATTATTTTGAAAATGCTATATTCACCGAAAGATAAATTGCAAAAATACTTAAACGTGTGTTTTTATGGGGCTTAGAGGGAGTGGGCATACTAATCAAAGATTCATCAACGATTGTGAATGAAGCTAAATACTACGCCTGGTATGTTTTTGATAAGGGAACAATATTATAACATGGTTAAAAGTTCTAAAAAGCCAATTTGGCATAACATGTTCTTTAAACAAAAAAGGAAGACATTACAATTTAAACCAATGTATTTTTAAACCCAAAGCACATTGTCACAGTGCCCACACTTCAGCGAAACTCAAACAGCGATTTTCTATAATGATCACATTGGAGGTGTAGTAACATAGGTTTCCATCTAAACAGTAGAAGTCCCAGTATTTGTCTTGGGCTCACGATGTAATGAAGTCGTTTAAACAGAGCAGATTTGTGTGGTACTGATGACACCGTTTTGTAATGACTGTTTTGGGCCCATTTAGCAAAGCCATCAATGATAACATACGCTGTATCCACGTATTTCTGGAATACTTCATTTTCAGGTAATGTGCAACCAATTTAGAGCTTGTCATTTTTCATATTTTATTTGGTTGCTGCCTGCAGTTATTCATATTTGGACCAACAGAAAAATGATAAAATGTGATAGAGTTGGCATATTGAAAATTTGGCACAAAGATTACGATAAATCCTATTGTTTTGATAGGATAGCAAAAAGCACTTTTTTGCAACAGCTGTTTTAGTAAATAAAATGTCTCAGGGCATAAAATGCATTGAAATTACAAATTGTGGGTGTGAGTCAAAGGTGAAAAGTGGCTTCAGAAAAGTGTTTTCAAAGTTGGAAAGATTGAATTTTTGTAATTTTCAGGGTACAGCAGAACACATTTTGCTTTGGTCCGAACATATATAAAGGAGCACTTTGTAACTTTTCTGCTGTTGATGTTATTGCTTTGTCTGGGGCTCTGACAAATGGGCCTTCACCATTTCGGTGACACTTGGGTTCATGTGATTATTTCCGTGTCGTAATATGATGTACGGCTGTCAGATTTATCTGTATTACCCATATACTCTATAAGGAAGTGTACTAAGGTGAGTGTGACATCACCCATAGCGTCGGCTCCAGTCAAATGAAGCTCATTAAGGCTAATTTCATATTTTGGAATTCCGACCGCAAGTGTCACGGCAACCACAGAGCCAATCCAGAGTGAGGGTATTGAAGGTAACCATCCTTTCAGCCCGCTAGGCAAGAGCGGGCTCTTGGCAATGCTGTCAATCAAACCTGTTGCTAATGCTAGCAGGAGTGACCTCAGGAAAAAAGGGGCCTGATTTTCATATTTTATTTTAGGGATACAATAACAAAATAAAAATATAAGGATAAATACAATTAAAGCCGCAAGCGGCGATGATGGCCCTCGCCCCCCACGCGACCGCCCGGGTCCGGCCACCACCCCCACGCACCATTTTTCCCGCCTGGCCACCCCACGGCCGCAATCCACCCCCCTTCACTCAGTTTCTATATAAATATGTGTGACCAACACATTATAATGGAGGTCCACGGCGTTGAACCGGCAACCTCGTGCACTATACAGGTATGGTGTAATGGACTTTTTTTTGCCTCTTTTGAGGTCCACAATGATCTCACCAACTTTCATGCCAATCGGACAAAGTTGTGTTTTATACCTGTACAGTAGGAGGCGCTATGGAGGTCACTGGCCACATGTTTATTATGGTTCTCTATTCAGTTTTAATCCGCATCAGTGATTAGAATTTGAGCTTTTTAGGCTGATCCATGTGTCTGTGAGAGGGAATCAAATATGCAGGAAAGCAGTCATATTTTTTTGTGTGCTGTGCATAAACCAGAAAGAATATCCCCAAAACGTGGATGTTTATTGACAATAATCATGTGTACATGCTGTATGTGGAGTTTGATGTAATTCGGATGAAAAACCTAGGAGTAGATATAATTCATAGACATGAAACTCAAAGTGCCAAGTGCCAATTTCTTTTCAATTCATTGCGCCCCTGGTGGCCAACAGTGGAAAATAACCCATGGCCATAATGTAATTTTTTGTTTCTTCTGAGACCATGAATTGATTCCCCAAATTTCTTAGGAATGGGATAATGTTGGCGTTTCACCTCTATGGTAGGGGGCGCTATAGTGTTCATTTTTATTACAATTAATATTGCATTCCATTCATGCCCCAATCACACATATGTGATGTGAATGTGACCTCTGTAGGGCAATGCCTGTGGTCGTGAGAGGACATCGAAAAAACAGGAAACGAAGACATTTTTCGGTGGCGGCGTACGGGCGAACCGTGTGGAATTCGGAGAAAACGTGGATAAGTTCTGAAAACCCATGTGTCTGGATGTGGCAGGTGAAATCTGAGCTCATTTGGACCAAAAACCTGAGACTAGTAGCGTTTTGAAAACACGCTGCGAATGAAGCGGCGAATTTTTTATCCAAAATGGCTGACTTCCTGTCTGTCATAGGGCAGCACTATAATTATATTTTTTGCTTCGCTCTATGAGCTCTATCACTGGTATGAATTTTGTCAACATCTGAGTCGGGCCTTCCTATTAAATTGAAAATCTCAAAATTTCTAGGTGGCGCTGTCGAGCCGGTGTACTTCAGACATTGTCCTGACACCAATTTTATGAAATTTTTTGCCGAGCCGGTCGATTCTATACCCCCATGTGAGACTTTTCGTGAATGTTCATAGGGTGAAAAATGCGATTGTTTTGGCGGAAAAAACGAAGAACAATGTTAATATGCAGTGTGGCCCTGGGCTGTGTGGCCCTGACTCTATATGAGAGGGGTCTGTGGCTTTGCACCGGCAACCACGTACATAATACAGGTATGGAGTAATTGACTTTTTTGACCCTTTTAATGCCCACAATTATCTCCCCAAGTTTCATGCCAATCGGACAAAGTTGTGTATTTTACCAATACTGTAGGGGGTGCTATAGTGTTCATTTAGATAACAATTAATAGTGCATTCTATTAATACCCTGATATCACATGTGTGATGAGAATTTCAGCTGTCTAGAACCATGTATGTGCGTGTAAGAAATGTTTTAATGATTTTTTTTTTTAGTATTTGCGCCCCTGGTGGCCAACCGTGGAAAATGACTCATGGCCATAATGTAATTTTTTGTTTCTTCTGATGCCACTGATTTATTTCCCGAATTTCATAGGAATCCGATAATGTTGGCGTTTCACCCCTATGGTAGGGGGCGCTATAGTGTTCATTTTTATTACAATTAATAATCCATTTTATTAATACTCTCATATCACACGTGTGATGTGAATTTGAGCTGTGTAGACCAATGCATGTGCGTGTCAGATATTTTTGAATCATTTTATTTGGAGTCTTTGCGCCCTTGGTGGCCAAGTGTGAAAAATGACATATGCCCGTAATATTATTTTTTGGTCCACGTCATGCCCCCAATTTATTCCCCGAATTTCGTAGGAATCCGATAATGTTTGCTTTTCACCCCTATGGTAGGGGGCGCTATAGTGTTTATTTTGATTAAAATTAATATTGCATTCTATTCATGCCCCAATCTCGCATATGTGATGTGAATGTGAGCTCTGTAGGGCAATGCCTGTGGTCGTGAGAGGACATTGAAAAAACAGGAAACGAAGGCATTTTTTGGTGGCAGCGTACAGGCGAACCGTGTGGAATTCGGAGAAAATGTGGAAAAGTTATGAAAACCCTTGTGTCTGGATGTGGCATGTGAAATCTGAGCTCATTTGGACCAAAAACCTGAGACTAGTAGCGTTTGAACACGCTGCGAATGAAGCGGCGAATTTTTGATCCAAAATGGCCGACTTCCTGTCTGTCATAGGGCAGCACTATAATTATGTTTTTTGCTACTCTCTATGAGCTCTATCACTGATACGAATTTCGTCAAAATCTGAGTCAAGCCTCCCTATTAAATTGAAAATCAAAAAATTTCTAGGTGGCGCTCTTGAGCCAGTGTGCTTCGGACATTGTTGCGATGCCAATTTTATGAAATTTTTCGCCGAGCCGGTCGATCCTATACCTATATGTGGGACTTTTCGTCGACGTTCAGGTGGTGAAAACTGCGATTGTTTTGGCGGAAAAATAAGAAGAAGAAGAAACCCAAGCCAAATATTTTGAGACCAAAATGATGGGGCTCATTGGAGCAGTTACAGAGAGAGGGGTGACAATTTTTCAATGTAATGTGAATTGGAGCCAGAGTCGATAGAGCCAGAAGCGTGCTCATGCACACTTCCTAGGTGGCAGTTTAGTTATGCGTGTTTATATATACAGTCTATGGTATTACCCTTGTTTTGTAGAGCATTTGAATACATTCCAGGTGGTTATAGAAGTGTGATTACATTTATGGATTCTGAAAACCCTGTCCGATGCTGCAGTACTAGCTGATAAGTATGTCTTAACTCATAAGTTCACATTTCTGTTGAGAAATCATATGTACCTGATCCAACAATCAGTACACCTACCTCTCCTATAAACTCTTGTAAAGCTAAAAAGGATGAAGAAAAATGTTTCTACTACCATAAACCTGCATACATCATTGCCAACTGACCAGCCCTGAAACGAAAAGCAGAATGCTCTGCTCCCAAACGAATCTGTGTCAGTTCAATCTAGTCTGGTTCAACCACCCTAGCCACGGACACCAGCCAAAAACCTGACTCTGAGTCTTTGATTATGGATGGTTTAGTGAGTTCCCCTTCTAGTAAAGCGTCTGATCAGCACTTTTCTGACCCTGTTTTCTTGTCCCCTTTTCCAGACAAACCTGTATTTCCCAAGCCTGTTGCAGCAAGGTCCCAAGCCTGTCCTCAAAGGCCAGAGTATGACCAAATCTTGCTGTCATACTGCAGGGATGGACTGTGCCTGGAAGTTGACAAAAACCATCCAATTGTGTCAATGCTTCATGACCAGAGCTGTAGTCACCTCAGGATCTCCCTCTTGTGTTAGCCGCTGTTTTAAACATGGCTCCAAATTTCATAAGGTTTACAGAATTGTAGCATCTGGTTAATGTGCATGTTACAGTGTCCCTTACACTCCATTGTCTTGGCCAGTCTCACGCTGCGATCCAAAAAATAGTTACTAGTGTTTTTCTGCTTGTTTCCACTTTTCATGTGTTTTCAGAGAAAAGCTGATCATTCTCTTGCCAGAGTTGTGTAGGATTGGTTGGCTCCTCCTACAGTGTGCGTTCTCGCTCTCTCTCTTTCTCGCTCTCTCTTTTTCTCTCAGCCTCTCCTGGTATGCCCCACAGCTGGCAGCCGATTGACAGCACTGTTCTGTATGTGATTGGAGCAACAATCAATGGCCTCTACCGGTGGGAAACCACTTTAAAAGGACACGCCTCCTGCTACTAGGGCCTGCCAGATCTTGTTTTCTGGACGGCATGCCACCTATCTGACTGAATACTGAGCACTTTGTGAACTTTGACGTATATCTGTAACTGAGAAACTTGATCTTTTGTGTTTAGCCTTATACCTAGAATTTTGTATTCACAGAGCCTCCTTTTGTTAATTTTTATTTGTAATGTAACTTTAAGTTTTGGTTATTATACTCTCACTTATCCCAACATTATAAAACGCTACTTATTATTACTATCTTGTGTTACTTCCTTTCTCCCTAGGAAACGGTTTGTAACAGTTATAAAATTGTTTGTATAACACTAAACACTCTCCAGGACAGTCTCCAAATTAAAACTTTCAACATAACACTTTAGGGTTACTATAAATACTATAAATATTATAGGCTATAAATATTATAGGCTCACCACTACTTTATAATAATGTCAGAATCAGAATCCTTTTATTGCCATCGTTTGTGAACACAGTTCACAAACTAGGAACTTACTTCAGTGATAATGTGCAACATAAAACACACTGAATAAATACAAATAAGGGCATGCATGAAGTTAAAAAAGATATGCTTAAAAAAAATAAAATACTGTAGAAAATATATACAACAGCAGCATCAGAACAACAGTGCAAACATGACTTATTAAAGTGACCGGTGTTATAAAGTGTCCAGTTTTGTGCAAATATTATAAAGTGTTCATGAGACAAACGGCAGAGGGGAAGAAACTGTTCTTATGACGAGAAGTACAGGTCCCAATGGACTGTAGCCTCCTGCCAGAGGTAAGTGGCTCAAATAGTCCATGTTCAGGGAGAGAAGTGTCAGCTGCTATATGGCCTGCTCGCCCCCCGAGTCCTGGAGACGTACAGGTCCTGCAGCGATGGAAGGCTGCAGCCAATCACCTTCTCAGCAGAGTGCACAATGCGCTGCAGTCCCTGTCTGTCCCTGGCAGTGGCCCCAGCGAACCACACAGTGATGGAGGAGGTGAGGATGGACTTAATGATGGCCGTGTAAAACTGCACCATCATCTGGACCGGCAGCTTGTGTTTCCACAGCTCTGTGGAGATCCTGTGCTGATAGTCCGAGGGTCCGAGACATTCTCCCCCAGCCGCACGCGCTGTCTCCTGTCTGTCAGGAAGTCAGTGATCCACCTGCAGGTGGAGACATAGTCCCTCCAGCGTGTCCTGGGTCTTCCTCGGGGCCTCCTCCCGGTGGGACGTGCCCAGAACACCTCCCTAGGGAGGCACCCAGGAGGCATCCTGAGCAGATGCCCGAGCCACCTCAACTGGTTCCTCTCAACGTGTAGGAGCAGCGGCTCTACTCCGAGCTCCTCCCGGGTGACCAAGCTCCTCACACTATCCCTAAGGGTGCGCTCTACGGAGGAAACCCATTTCAGCCGCTTGTATCCGCGACCTTGTCCTTTCGGTCATTACCCAGAGCTCATGACCCTAGGTGAGGGTAGGAACGTAGATTGACCGGTAAATCGAGAGCTTCGCCTTTGGGCTCAGCTCCTTCTTCACCACAACGGACCGATACAGCGACCGCATCACTGCAGACGCTGCACCGATCTGCCTGTCAATCTCCCGCTCCATCCTTCCCTCACTCGTGAACAAGACCCCGAGATACTTGAACTCCGCCACTTGAGGCAGAGACTCACCACCCACCCGGAGAGTGCAAACCACCTTTTTCCGGGCGAGAACCATGGCCTCAGATTTGGAGGAGCTGATTCTCATCCCAGCCGCTTCACACTCGGCTGCAAACCGCCCCAGTGCCTGTTGCAGGTCCTGGCTCGAAGAAGCCATCAGGACAACATCATCCGCAAACAGCAGAGATGAAATCCTGTGGTACCCAAACCAGACCCCCTCCGGCCCCTGGCTGCGCCTAGAAATTCTGTCCATAAATATAATGAACAGAACCAGTGACAAAGGGCAGCCCTGGCGGAGTCCAACATGCACCGGGAACAGGTCTGACTTACTGCCGGCAATGCGAACACAGCTCCTGCTCCGGTCATACAGGGACCGGACAGCCCTTAGCAAAGAGCCCCGGACCCCATACTCCCGGAGCACCCCCCAAAGGACACCACGAGGGACACGGTCGAATGCCTTCTCCAGAGCTGTGGGGCAATGGGCAAGCCCACACCAGCTCGCCGCCGCTCCCCGCGGGCAACGCCAGAGAAATGGAGAGTCCAACCCCTCTCAAGAAGTTGGGTTCCAGAGCCCAAGCTGTGCGTGGAGGTGAGGCCGTCTATATCTATCCGGTAACACTCAACCTCCCGCACAAGCTCAGGCTCCTTCCCTACTAATAGTAATACAAATATAGAAAGGAAAGATATATAAACTATATATACATACATACCCACATACACGCACGCACACACATACACATATATATATATATACACACACACCCATACACATATATCCATGTACATAGACATACACAATGTGCACGTATACAGCCATGGACACACATATATACACATACACCGATATGCATACAAGTACATGCATCTACACACAGGTAAGTGTACATAAGAAAAAAAACAAAAAACACCAAAATGAACACAGAAGGGGGACAGAGATATTACCAGTAGGAGCTACCTTTATAACATAGAAATTGGTAATCTGGTCCACTTCACATTCACTTCACAAAACCACTGGAGATATATTGGCCATTTTAGTTCATACCTATGTGTGTTTTGGTCTGCCATTCTGGGCCAATAAAAAAGTCCCTTAGAGGCGACCAGTACTTAACAAGAATCCAGCTTTCCTTCAAGCACACTGTAAAGTCTTTCATAGGGTAAAATTGATATGTTTTTCATGCCAGAGAGTAAGGGATGGAGGATGTTCTTGGATCCATACCTGAAGTATAGAAAGACGTGCAGCATACATGATAATGTTGAATGTTTTTGTTTCTCGAGTATAGTCGTTTATATCTAATATACAAGCCTTGGGGTCCATGGGTAATTTTAGTCCAAAATATTTTTCAGTTTCCTGGAGAACTGAAGACCAGAATGAAAGAATAACTGGAAGTGACTACATTAAATGAAAATAGGTTCCTGCTTCGTTTTTGCATTTTAGACAGAGTTTAGTGTATGTGTCATATATAAGTTACAGGGGTCACATGCATTTTGTTAATGATTTTAAACTGTACTTCATGAGATTTATTTGATTTTATGATTCGTTTTGCATGGTTTAGTACTTTGATCGACTGCCGGTCATCCAGTTTGACATCAAAGTCATTCTCAACTTTCGTTTAATATTAATAACAACAACAACTGTATTCATATTAATATGGTCATATATATTTGTTACAATTTTATCTTTTAATGCAGTAGCTTTTTTAAGAATATTATCTAAAATACTATTTTTTATACCATTTTTATAATATGTAATGGAATTGAGATAACTTCTGATTTGCAAATATTGAAAGAAGTGGGTTTGTGGGAGATTAAATTTGTTTTAACTGCTGAAATGACTTTATAGAATCATCTACATAAAGATCTAATATTTTTGTAATGCCTGCTTCCCTCCATTCTCTAAAACCAGAATCAGTACAGATGAGTTGGAAATCTGGATTGTTAGCAATGGGTGCTGAAAATGAATATTTGTCGACACAAAAGTTACAGATAGCACTAAGAGATTTGCAGATATTTTTAAGAATGTAGATGTTTTTAATATTGGTATATACTTTTTTTAAACGTAAAAAAAGGAAATGTTCTAGCTGTTCAAGTTCCTTCTAAGTCAGGGAAGCAGAATTGGCCTTTATTATCCCACTCTGTAACAAATTTTAATTGTGATGCCCAGTGATAGAATTGGAAATTTGGAATACCAAGGCCCCCTTTTTGGATGGGCAGTTAGAGTTTTTGAAGTTCCATTCTAGGTCGCTTGTTGTGCCACAAAAATGCTCTTATAGCACTATGTATTTGTTTGAAGATTTTAGAAGGGATATGTGTAGGTAGCATTTGTACAGCAAGCAAGGAAGAACATTCATTTCTATAACTGCAACCCGATCTATCAAAGATAATGAAAGAGTAGTCCATCTAAGGAGGTCAGTTTTAATCTTTGCAATTGCAGGTGAAAGATTATTTTGAATTAACTTATTTAGATGTGTAGAGAAGTATATGCCAAGATATTTGAACCCATTTGTATTTACCTTAAATGGATGAATGTGTGTTAAACTGTCTGCTACAGTATATCTCCATTTGGAAGGGCTAATGATTTTTCATAATTCATTTCGTAACTTCAAAATTGGCTAAATTCCCAAATAGTCCTGATTAGCGAAGGTATAGACTTCGTGGGGATGTTCAGAAATAAAAGAACATCATCAGCGTAGAGTGATATCTTGTGAGAGCTGTTATTTGTTTCTATGCCCTTAATCTCTTTGTTCATTCTTATGCATTCAGCCAGTGGCTCAATTATCAACTCAAACAGAAGAGGAGAAAGTGGGCACCCTTGTTTGGTGCCTCTTTCTAAGCAAGAATGTTTCGGACATTGTTCCATTCATTAAAAGAGCAGCTTGTGGATTTGTATAGAGTAGTTTTATCCAATTGATAAAGTTTTCCTTAAATGAGAATTCCTTAAGTGTTCTAAATAAATACATCCATTCAACGCAATCAAAGGCTTTCTCCACATCCAATGTAATGACCGCAGCCTTTTCTTTATGTGCTACATACTGTAAAATACCAAGCACATTGGTGTTTACATTGGAGCAAGACTGTCGTCTCTGAATGAAGCCAGTTTGAATAAAATGATGCTCAAATTAGTTTCCTGCGATCAGGTGCATTGGTAAAATGTTTGCTAGAATTTTTGAATCTGTATTCTGAATTGATAATGGCCTATATGATACAGGATTTTCAGGATCCTTATTTTCTTTAGGTAATAATATAATAATGGATTGCTGCATTGTCATTGGCAGTTTCTTCACATCATACGCATGCTGAAACATTCTTGTTAACAGAGGAGCAAAGTGTCCACAAAGGTATTGTACACCTCTGCAGGAAAGCCGTCCGGGCCACGAGCTTTTCCATTTTTTAAAGAACTGATAGTTTTTTTCATCATCTTAAACTGTGATTTCAGCATTGAGTAACTCATTATCCTACAAACAACTTTCGGTAATTTTAATTTCTGAACAAACAAATCCATATTTTTATCACTTTCATCGTTTACAGTTTTACATTTATACAGGCTGATAAAATATTTTCTAAACACCTTTGCAATTTCACGTATAAACAAATTTACCACTTACGTCTCTTACTTTTGTTATTGTAGTGTTTTGTTTTTTATTGTTAATCAAACTTGTAAAATACTTTGCAGATCTAGTGCTATTGTATTTTTTTATATTTTTGTAAAAATAATGATTTTTCAGTTTTTAGAATCTGTAGTGAATTCAATCCAGTTTTAGCAACCAGCACCTATTCCCAACTCTCAACTATAAGAGAACTGTAAGAGATGTTCAGCTTCTGCTTCTCATAATTTTAACCCAAGTCTGTTTTGCTCATAAATTATTTTCCTTTTTTGGTAGTACAATAGGAGATCACTAAGCCTCGCAGATAAGCTCATAGATTTGCCAGATCTGTGTCACCATTATCATTAATTGAGAGAAAATACAACAAGTTTTCTTATGTTTTTTTGCAAAATATTAAATCAGATAATATTCACCTATATACCTTGAGCATTGCTAATTACACAGTTCCAGTCTCCACCAATTATCATAGTGGAACAGTGAAATTTAAAGAATACATCAGTCAAAGTAATAAAAAATGAGGAATCAAGGTCTGGGGCTGCATACACATTCATTATAGTCACTTTCCAATCCAATCCACTTTATTTATTTAGCACATTTCACATTTCACAAACTTTCTTGCCATAGAAAGTACCATTTCTCTGGCGTTGCCTGCGGGGAGCCGCGGCGAGCTGGTGTGGGCTTGCTCATTGCCCCACAGCTCAGCCGCCACGTGTTGGAGTTCACCCCGGTGAACGAGAGGGTCGCGTCCCTGCGCCTCCGGGTCGGGGACAGGTCTCTCACTGTTGTGTCGGCCTACGGGCCAAACAGCAGTGCGGAGTACCCGGCCTTCTTGGAGTCCCTGGGAGGGGTTTTAGACAGTGCACCAACTGGGGACTCCGTTGTTCTCCTGGGGGACTTCAATGCCCATGTGGGTAATGACAGTGACACTTGGAGGGGCGTGATTGGGAAGAACGGCCTCCCTGATCTGAACCCGAGTGGTGTTTTGTTATTGGACTTCTGTGCTAGTCACAGTTTGTCCATAACGAACACCATGTTCAAGCACAAGTGTGTGCATCGGTGCACGTGGCACCAGGACACTCTAGGTTGGAGGTCAATGATCGACTTTGTTGTCGTGTCATCTGACCTCCGACCACGTGTCTTGGACACTCGGGTGAAGAGAGGGGCTGAGCTGTCAACTGATCACCACCTGGTGGTGAGTTGGATCCGCTGGCGGAGGAGGAAGCCGGACAGACCTGGCAGGCCCAAGTGCATCGTGAGGGTCTGCTGGGAACGTCTGGCGGAGCCCTCTGTCAGAGGGGTCTTCAACTCCCACCTCCGGGAGAGCTTCTCCTTGATCCCGGGGGAGGACTCTGAGTGGGACATGTTCTCCACCTCTATTGTCAATGCGGCTGCTCGTAGTTGTGGTCGTAAGGTCTGCGGTGCTTGTCGCGGCGGCAATCCCCGAACCCGGTGGTGGACACCGGAAGTAAGGGATGCCGTCAAGCTGAAGAAGGAGTCCTATCGAGCCTTGTTGGCTCGTGGGACTCCTGAGGCAGCCGATGAATACCGGCGGGCCAAGCATGCCGCGGCTGGTGCAGTCACAGAGGCAAAAACTCGGGGTTGGGAGGAGTTTGGGGAGGCCATGGAGGAGGACTATCGGACGGCCTCAAAGAAATTCTGGCAAACCGTCCGACGCCTCAGGAGGGGGAAGCAGTGCTTCACCAACACTGTTTACAGTGCGGGTGGAGAGCTGCTGACCTCGACTGGGGATGTTGTCGGGCAGTGGAAAGAATACTTTGAGGATCTCCTCAATCCCACTGTCACGTCTTCCGAGAAGGAAGCAGAAACTGGGGACCCGGAGGCGGACTCGTCCATTACCCTGGCTGAAGTCACTGAGGTGGTTGGCAAGCTCCTCGGTGGCAAGGCTCCAGGGGTGGATGAGATCCGTCCTGAGTACCTCAAGTCTCTGGATATTGTGGGGCTGTATTGGCTGACACGTCTCTGCAACATCGCGTGGCGGTCGGGGACAGTACCTGTGGAATGGCAGACCGGGGTGGTGGTCCCTCTGTATAAGAAGGGGGACCGGAGGGTATGTTCCAATTACAGGGAAATCACACTCCTCAGCCTTCCTGGTAAGGTCTATTCCAGGGTACTGGAGAGGAGAATCCGACTGATAGTCGAACCTCGGATTGAGGAGGAGCAGTGTGGTTTTAATCCCAGTCGTGGAACACTGGACCAGCTCTATACTCTACATCGGGTCCTCGAGGGTTCATGGGAGTATGCCCAACCAGTCCACATGTGTTTTGTGGATTTGGAGAAGGCATTCGACCGTGTCCCTTGTGGTGTCCTTTGGGGGGTGCTCTGGGAGTATGGGGTCCGGGGCTCTTTGCTAAGGGCTGTCCGGTCCCTGTATGACCGGAGCAGGAGCTGTGTTCGCATTGCCGGCAGTAAGTCAGACCTGTTCCCGGTGCATGTTGGACTCCACCAGGGCTGCCCTTTGTCACCGGTTCTGTTCATTATATTTATGGACAGAATTTCTAGGCGCAGCCAGGGGTCGGAGGGGGTCTGGTTTGGGAACCACAGGATTTCATCTCTGTTTGCAGATGATGTTGTCCTGATGGCTTCTTCGAGCCAGGACCTGCAGCAGGCACTGCGGCGGTTTGCAGCCGAGTGTGAAGCGGCTGGGATGAGAATCGGCTCCTCCAAATCCGAGGCCATGGTTCTCGACCGGAAAAAGGTGGCCTGCCCTCTCCGGGTGGGTGGTGAGTCTCTGCCCCAAGTGGAGGAGTTCAAGTATCTCAGGGTCTTGTTCATGAGTGAGGGAAGGATGGGGCGTGAGATTGACAGGCGGATCGGTGCAGCGTCGGCAGTGATGCCGTCGCTGTATCGGTCCATTGTGGTAAAGGAGCTGAGCCCAAAGGCAAAGCTCTCGATTTACCGGTCAATCTACTTTCCTACCCTCACCTATGGTCATGAGCTCTGGGTAATGACCAAAAGGACAAGGTCGCGGATACAAGCGGCCAAAATGGGTTTCCTCCGCAGAGTGGCTGGGCGCACCCTTAGGGATAGGGTGAGGAGCTCGGTCACACGGGAGGAGCTCGGAGTAGAGCCGCTGCTCCTACACGTTGAGAGGAACCAGTTGAGGTGGCTCGGGCATCTGCTCAGGATGCCTCCTGGACACCTCCCTAGGGAGGTGTTCTGGGCATGTCCCACTGGGAGGAGGAAGACCCAGGACACGCTGGAAGGACTATGTCTCTCGGCTGGCCTGGGAACGCCTTGGGGTCCTACCGGAGGAGCTGGAGGACGTGTCCGGGGTGAGGGAAGTTTGGGAGTCCCTGCTTAGACTGCTGCCCCCGCGACCCGGCCCCGGATAAGCGGAAGAAAATGGATGGATGGAGTATTGCCACACCTCTACATTTAGTATTAAAAGAAGAAAAATAGACATATCCCACGCAATCTTTTTTTAAGGTTTTTATGTTCTTTTTCAGTCAAATGCAACATAGCTACTGATATATTCTCCTTTCTCAAAAAA
Source organism: Periophthalmus magnuspinnatus (assembly GCF_009829125.3). Taxonomy (NCBI): domain Eukaryota; kingdom Metazoa; phylum Chordata; class Actinopteri; order Gobiiformes; family Gobiidae; genus Periophthalmus; species Periophthalmus magnuspinnatus. The sequence continues at coordinate 21,800,171 of NC_047138.1, read as the reverse complement.
AAATAAAAATAAAAAATTCTAGTCCTGTTCACTGGGTTGTTATACCCTTTAATATTAAATGAATGTGTGATACACCCGTAAGGCCATTGCATTACATATTTATAATATTAAATTAGCTCCCTGGTTTCACTGCACATAACATACAATATACAATCAAGTCCCCTTTGGTGATTAAGCAAACAAAGAAAAAGAAAACCAAAGAAAGAAAAAAAAAATGTAACAAAAAAAGGTGGGCCTAAATAGCAATCTACACAAGACTGTTATTAGCCACATTTATCAAATCAAACTTTATTTATATAGCACTTTTTCATACAAAAAAAAAAGTAACACAAAGTGCTTTACAAAGCATTAAAATCAGTCCCACCCACCAAACCCACCCAGCCACCCGACAGCCCAACAACCCAACCCCAACACATCAATAATCATAACCAAACAACCCCCCACCCCAACACACACTCCCACCCCCCACCTCAACACATGTTAAAATACCTCAGTTTCATTTAAAATATGTTTAAGTGGAACAGGCTGGATAAAGATGAACCAGATGAGAGAGCGCCACCAGAGGAACCATCTGCACCAGGAACAGGGTCACCCACAGCCACAGGACACCAGCCCAGGGCCCAGAGAAGAGATGAGGTCAAGACCAAACCTCCAGGGCCCACGAGCCAGGGCCCAGCAGCCACAGCCAACCACAGCTCCCGGTGCAGAGGGCTCCTCAGAGGAAACACTGGCAAATCTAAAATGATTAAAAATAATAAAATAAGTCAAACCTAATAAATAAGTCAATAAATAAGTCAATAAATAATCAATAAATAATAAAATAATCAATAAATAATAAAATAAGTCAAAACTAAACAAGTAAATGAAACATAAGTAAAACATAAACACACTAGCCAGCCTAAATAAGACTAAATAAATAGAGAAGTAAGCTAAAATGATAAATACTAATCAAAAGCTATGCTAAAAAGATGGGTCTTGAGCCTGCTTTTAAAAACCTGAATGTTCTCTGCGGCCCTGAGGTCCTCCGGCAGGCTGTTCCATAGACGGGGGCCATAAAACTGGAAAGTCCAACTTATCTTGTCTGCCTCAGTCAAAAAGAAAAGTGACTTTACCACAGATGGTTTGTGTAGCCGGCATCATCACTATATTGAAACATGCACGACTCTGATTTATGAGCCACATATTAAATAAACATAGCTGCAATCCCATATACCTTTCAGTAATGCTCAGCCACAGCAAGACACTGCGACTGATCTCATCGTATTCCAAAATCAAGTCATAGGAGAAATAGGAGTAGGGCTGATATCCAAGCTATTGACAAACTCTTGAGCCTCCAGATTTTCAAAGCGCTTTCTCATTCCCATATAGTCAACTGAGAGTATAGCGGGAAAAAGCATTGCATACCTTATTCCTTCAGCGTAAAGTTTCTTTTTCACCGGAGCAAACCGCTGACATTTCTTCTGCACAGCCATGCTGTAGTTGGAGTAGATGAACACTCTCGCATCCATGTAGAGAAGTGTTTCCTTCTCGCGGGCAAGCTTCATCACTTTTGCTTTGTGTTGATAATTCCCAAACTTGGCAAATATAGGCCTTGGTCTTTTAGCAGTGGGCCCTTTAGCCGAGATGCGGTGTGCTCTCTCTATATGCAGGGCGATGTTCCGGGGCAGATTCAGCGTCTTCATCAGAAAGTGTTGAACAAACGCCATCCTGTCTTTCTTCTCTTCCCCCTCCACGATGCCAAAGATGACCACGTTGTTCTGTCAGCTTTTATTCTCCAGGTACTCAGCTTTATCTTCCAGGAAACCCACTATTTTAATCAGTTCATTCACTTTTTTATCGGTACTTCCCAAGTTGTCCTCCATAGCGCTTACGCGTATTTGCATTTCAGTGATCTGTTTGTTTAATTTTTACTTGAGTCATCTGTGCCCGAGACCAGTTTATCTCAATAATAGTTCATTTTGCTTCTGGTTGTCTTTCCCACCGAGTCTCAATAGTGGTAGAAGCGGCTCCCTCAGCTATTCTTCCAGCTACCAGCCAGAGAAGGTGTACGCACTTACGGTTGTTAATTGGCTTCTCCAAACTTGGGTATTTTTCCAGTTACCAAGCGTCAATGAGAATTTATCTTTTACATAATCTTATATCCACATACTTATTGTGCTAAATCGCTCCGTAGAAGTCACAAGAAAGCATACATATATATATATATATATATATATATATATATATATATATATATATATATATATATATACATACGTAATAACTTGAATATTTGTTATATTAGGATTATTTGTTTTTGTTCATCTTGAGAATGTATTTTATTTCATATTATAAATAGAGTAAAATTTCCATTTTGTAAGTTCATAAAATTGTTAAATATGCATTTTGCATGGTGTTAAAACATTTAAATATAAAAATTCATGATTGATAAAAAAAAAAAAGCTTAAAAATACTCCATAATAAATATGTTACTTGATTTGAGTGTACGTGATGACGTGATGCACGTATGAGAAAAGAGCAAAGAGAATTTTCGAGAAGCGCGAAAAAATCGGACTGCACTGCAATGGCACGAACAACTCAACGAAGAGAAGATCGTACGAGAATACAGAGACATTATTGAAAGCCGCTTTTCAGCGTACTCTGAAGATTTTTCCCCTTGCTCTGGAGGACTGCTGAGGACTCGAGGAGAACTCACGGGACTAACGCACAGCCTGGGGGTGAGTTTTCACGGAGTCTTCCGAGAACCGTGCTGAAAAAAAGCTAAGCTAAAGCTAGCGTCGTATTTCTGCTACTTCACTTCAGAATCAGTTGGGGAGAGAGAGACAGTGTGGCCACGGACAATTCTGCACACTCACCTGTGTTGAGGACGACAGACAGGAGAGCAGATTCTGTGTTCCATCTTCATTAATCTTTTTCCATTTGAACGTGAAAGTGAACAACAGACTGGTAGGATTATTCCACATATTTTTGTATTGGATTTTACCTTGAGCTCCAACGCGCGCCATCGAAAAACTGCAAGCTTGCATAATATCAAATCGAGTGCACTCGTATTCTGACTTTATAGTGTTGGGGGAGAAATTTAATGTTTATTGAAATGTATTTGATTCCTTACAATTATTAAGAATAAGAAAAGCCTAAAACGTATTTACTGTGTGTTTCTCATTTGTACACTGTAAAAGCAAACACTGTAAAAATATTCACAAAGTTAGAAATATTTAAATGTACATTGCATCTTGGTTTCTTGTCATAATAATTATATTCCTTGGAGTTATTTGTTAAATAGCTAGAAAAAAAAAAAAAAGCTAGAATCATACTTCTACCCTAGACAAAGGTTTTATACATTGAGATGTCCAAATTCTACAAAATCTCCAAATTATAAATCAAATGTGGCGTTCTTACAATTACTCTTTATGTTACTCTTACTTGAGTAGTAATTTTCCGGAAAATGTTTTTACCTTTCATTTCTTAGACTACTACTTTGTACTTCTACTTCAGTAATATTATTTTGAAGTAACATTGCTCTTACTTTAGTAAAAGTTTTGGTTTCTCTATCCCACTCTTCTGCTTTTGGCCCAGTTAAACAGAACTAAAACTATCCTGATGGTTTGTAAGTATTCGCACAGGTGGTATCTTTCTTTTTTTGACAGTTCTGATACTCCTTCTGAATGCTCTAGACCAGGGGTCACCAACGCTGTGCCCGCGGGTGACCATGCGCCCCCAAGGACCCCTTACGGTGCCCCCAAGACATGCTCCAAAAATAGCACTGCTTACATTGCTTATGTAACCCAGGTGACAAATCCTGTATATCTCTTTTTCTCCCCTTTCTCTCTCTCCTGGTGTTCCAGCCTATATTTTGTCTAAGTTGCCAAATCTCGCGGTACTTTTAGTCATTCTCGCGGGTTTTGCACGTCATTACATCACATGGTTCACTCTAGCCAATCACAGTGAAGGTTCCGTGGTCACGCGATACGACGGGGCCAACCGGAGTTATTATCATACCGGCGCTAGCTGGGTGAGGCGAGAGGTGTGTGGGGAAGGCTAACGGAGAGGCGTGCTGCAGAGAACCGTTTGCTGTGACTCGCACACAAGTCAAAAAGGGCTGTGTGTGATATATCTGCGGAATCGGTCAAGTCTTTGATCCCGATGGCGAGCTAGTGAAGAAAGTCTACAGCGTTTACCTGTCCTAAGAGAGACGCTGACCTGTCCTAAGAGAGACGCTGACCTGTCCTAAGAACGCGCGTCGCGGAGCACGCAACGCGAAGCAAGCAACGTGGAGCACGCGTCGCGGAGCACGCATCACGGAGCACGCGTCGCGGAGCCGCACTTCTCCCACCGGGCTGGTAGGGGGCTCTTGGCAGCCCATCATACTCTCCCAACACACCCACACCCATTGCTCTATCACACACACCTGTGGAAACTCTCCTGGAACTCTTTTGCACCTACCTCTCCCTCTGGATCCCGGTCCTCTCCCAGATGGGGCTTTGAACTGTGTGTGAGCTGGGTAGACATTGATAAGTTGCCTTTTTGCACATTAATTGGACTTGGACCTTTTCAATCTAGTGCAATAATTGCGGAACTCTGACACATGGCACTTTAACAATTATTGACTCTCTTGGTATTATTGCACTGCCATTATTGGTTTTGCATTGAATTATTTTTGAATTGTTTCAAGTGCTTGCTGATTGTAAATATTTACTGCACTTTTGAATGGCCATTCATGTGAACTGTTTGTCTTAAATGTTGCATGTTATTTATTATTTGTAATATATGGTACCAACTAAACTCAAGTTCAGTCTCCTGTCACTCCCTCCTAGAGCGTTCTCTAGGTTTCTGATTATTAGCCCATTAACCCTTTCTTACCATATAGCGACTGCACCATAGTATTGCCTCACTGCTAATTGATCACGTAGTTGCTACACTTACATTATGCAGATTTTAAAAATTATGCTATATAAAATAAAAAAAAATTCAAATAGAAATATTTAATATCAAAGTCGCCTCTTTCTAAGTCAAAGGTCATTCATGCACGGCTGCCACACCTCTTTCCTGACACACTTGCCCCAAAGATCATGGCAGAAAAGCGAAAAAAAACATACTATTTTCACAATGATTGGGAAGAAGAGTTCTTTTTTACGTCATTCAAAGAGAAATGTCTGTGCCTTATTTGCGGGGTGACTGTTGCAGTACTAAAGAGGCACAATGTGGAGAGGCACTTCAAAACCTGCCACAAAAACTTTTATGTAAATTACCCACCTGGCACCGCATTACGGACAGAAAAAGTCCGTGGGTTAAAGGCAGCTTTAGACACACAACGGACTTTTTTTTACAAGGCCGGTAAAAAAATCTCAGAACGCAACCGAAGCTTCGTTTAGAGCTGCACATTTTTTGATAAAGAACAAGAAACCTTTTTCGGATGGGGAGGTTTTTAAAGAAGCTATGATGCTTGTCGCTAACACATTATTCAAAGATGAGAAACATGGTACCGATGTCATCTCTGCACTCTCCGATGTCCAGCTTGGGGCAAGTACAATGGCCAGATAAGTGGCATCTTTGTCTGAGAACTTATCAGAGCAGCTGGACCGGGATCTCGCTACGTGCAGGTGGTTTAGTATCCAGTGTGACGAGTCGGTAGACAGCACCAGCACGGCTCATCTGATGATATTTATCCGAATGGTGTTTGATGATTTTTCTACAAAGGAAGAACTGCTAACACTTCTGCCATTGAAGACAACAACGCGGGGAGTTGACATATACACCGGGGTAAAAACTTTTTTTGTGGAGAAAAAGGTGCCAGTACATAAGTTGTCATCGGTAACAACAGATGGGGCACCAGCTATGACGGGCCGGCATGCGGGCTTCATTGCACAATGCAAAAATGATCCAGACTTCCCAAAATTTCTGCACTACCACTGCATCATTCATCAACAAGAGATTTGTGCGAAAGTGACCGGCTTTGATCACGTGATGACTCCTGTCGTGAAGATCATAAACAGCATCCACTCCAAAGCTAAACAACACAGAATGTTTAAGATGGTCCTGGATGAGCTGTCTGCTGAATATGGTGACCTGTTATTGCACACAGAAATTTGATGGCTCAGCAGGGGTCGGATTCTGCAGTGTTTTTTGTCACTTCTGTGTGAAATAAAAGAGTTTATGCAATCCAAGGGGGAAGACGCATCGCTGCTGGAGGACCCAGAGTGGCTACTTGACCTCGCATTTTTAACGGATTTGACTGAGAAATTCAACCATCTGAATCGGGAACTGCAAGGTAAAAAACTGTTGCTCACATGATCAGTGCAGTAAACACATTTAAAGCCAAGATGAACATTTTCTCCATGCAGGTACAGAGGAAAAAATGCTGCATTTTCCCTCTGTGCAGGCAGTGTTAAATGACAATGTTTCTGCATTTGCAGCTTTGGACAAAGCTGTAAAAAAGTACTCTCAAGTCATGAACAGACTAGGACAGGAATTTGAAGGCAGTTTTTGTGACTTTGAGCAGCTTGAACCATGCGTGTCATTTGTTACAAATCCTTTCATGCACGTAGACATTACATCCACTGCTGAGCAGCTCAGTGCTTTGTTCAATTTGAACACTGCTGAGGTCGAGATAGAAATCTTAGCGCTTCAAAATGACCTCCACCTTAAAGCTCATCAGTCTGCATCAAACTTTTGGTGCCTTGTGGACAAGGAGAAGTATAGTGGTGTATGCACAGCAGCTATGAAAATTGCCTGCTTTTTTGGTTCAACCTATCTCTGTGAATCAGCCTTTTCCAACATGAACTTTATCAAGAACAAACACAGAACATGCCTGACTGATGCACATTTACAAGACTCACTGAGAATTGCAGTGACAAATTATTCACCAGATTATAATGTACTGGTGAGCAGCATGCAGTGCCAGACCTCCCACTTTCATAGTAAATGAGCTGACGAATCACAGAGATTTTTTTTTTCATTATTTAAACATCAGCAATATTCATAAAAAAAATTGCACAAAACGTTAAATGTTCAGAAAGAACTTATTAACCTGTTCAGGCAAAAAAAGTGTTGTTTTTCTGGCTTAAAAATGTTAAAAGTGATAATTTGTATTACAAATGAAACAGGTGTTTCCCCTAATTTTCAAATGTTTGAGCAAATAAACATAAATAAGTGTTTCATGTTCAGACATGTTTTTCTGATTTTTATTTATGTGTAAATTATTGATCATTGTGGAAAATAATTATGATTGATATGTGAGCAATCACTTCACATAGTGTTATAACTACTGCTATTTTAATATCACTATTATAACATTAGTTATCCATGCAGTTTTGTTATTTAGGAAGTTTTTAGCAAACAAGTCCTGTGGCGCCCTTCGTACTACTCAGTGCCCCTGAAATAGCCCTCAGTCTCAAAAAGGTTGGTGACCCCTGCTCTAGACCAACCCACACACTGGGCATGAAATGTGTAGCGTTTGTAAATCACTATTCTTCAAATGCCTCCACCGGCTGCTGATTTAGCTGTCTGTCACTCCTCCACTGCCCTGCTCACCCAGCCTGCTCCATGTGCAAGCTCTGACACTCTACAGACCATGGATCTCAAAGCACGCCAAAATACACGTCCAAATGCTTACGGGCCATGAGGATATTTGAAATTCATATTGTGTAGTTGGCTAAAAAGAGGAAAAGGAAAAGTTTAACAATCAAACTGACAAACTAGTTGACATTAGGTTTGACTACTTACTTTACAATAGTGTAAGTTTTCTCTTATTTTTAAAGAAAACTGTGCAATGCTTTACAATTTTATGCTTTACAATAGTGAACTAAAACAGTGTAATAAGCAGAAAGCAGATTGACTTGGTTTTATTGTTCAAAAATGGCATGTATTTTTGAAGTCTGAATTTTTTAAATATTTGTAAGTAGTACAGAGATAGGGGTAAGTGAAAACTGAAATTGTCTAAGCACTTGAACCTCACACGCCTGAGAACACAACATTCTGCTTGAATCAATCAAAATACACTCAATACAATACATACAATCAAAAACACAGCTCATAAAAGTTAATAATAGGTGCAATATAAGAGATGTTATCAGCTGAAAATGCTGAAAACATATTAGGGTTGGGTAGGGTTGTCAAAAGTATCAAAAATCACATAATTATCCATATTAAAATGAGTATTAAAAAAAACTAGATACTCATTTGAACAAGTATCGATACTAAAATAAAAGTCACATCAACAGGGCAGAATTGAACCTTTCCTGAATAGCTTTAGAACGATATCGAGCTGTATCAGAATAAGTATAAGAACACATAGACTAGTATATGCCTACGGACCACTATGGAACCTACCTGGATGATTGAGGGATTACACAGACAGAAGGGAATGGGAATAGAAAACAAGCACTGTGATTTAATGTTGAACATATGACATTCTATTGTCTTTTATTATTATCATCATGATAATTCTATTCCTTAGTATCAAAATTGAGTTTGAAAGTTTGGTATTTTGACAACACTACTGCTGGGATTAAACTAAACCTGTACCAGACTAGGACTAGAACTCTTTTTGCCAATTTCACCTTATTACCAACTATCCCTTTCCTGTCAAATTGACTCAGTTACTATAGCTCCTTCGATTTTACCCTGTAAATATCAAATCCATTTTTCGTGTCTCCACAGATTCTAAGCTCCAACAGACCTTCTGTGAAAAGCTCCTACTCCTTAACTTTCAACTCTGTGGAGGAGACCAAACCTGGATCAGTCATCGGCACAGTCCGCCTTCCCGACCAGGACACCCCCCCGTTACAGGGTGAAGTCACCTATACCCTGGTTGGAGGTACTGACCACAATGGAACCTTCATGTTGGACCGCCTCACCGGAGACGTCTACCTAGCCCGACCATTGGACTATGAACTTGACCCGCGATACACTTTACAAATCAAAGTCGACGATTTCTCTCAAGCCCTGCCCACTAGTACCGTGGTCCAATTGGATATCAACATCGAAGACAGCAATGACCACGTCCCCAAGTTTCCAGAAGATCCAATTACGATTGTTGTATCGGAAAACGCAAAAGTTGGGTCATCAATTTATACCTTTCAAGCCGTTGACAAAGATGGAAGTGGACCGAATAGTGATCTTAGCTATTCCATTCTTCACCAGTGGCCCAACAATTTACTCCATCTTGATGCATCTTCTGGTGTTCTCTACCTCAGCCAAGAACTTGACAGAGAAGTGACCTCAAATTTGGTCTTGGTAGTGAAAGCTACCGACCAAGCAACCAACATTACCCAAAGGAGATGGGGGTCAGTGACGGTAAGGGTGTATGTTACAGATGAAAACGATAACGCACCAGTCTTTAGCTCCCCAAACGCAGTCATTGTGATGGAGGACCAGCCTGTGGGATTTGTGGTGCTCTACGTGATGGCCAGGGATCCAGACCAGGGGGACAACGGCAGGGTCAGCTACAGTATCCAGGACGGCAACTCTGGAGGGATGTTTAGCCTCAACCCCAGTACTGGTGAGTCAGAAGATAAGGCTTTACATAGTGGCATGTTGCAAGATAAAAGCTTTGTAGCAGCTCAGTAACACTCAACCACTAACACATTGAAAGCAATAGTACTCTTGCTTGAGTAAAAGCAGATTTTGCTTACCAACAGTTTATCTTTAAATTACTCTTAGTAGTACTTTTCCCAAATACTTTTACTTCTACTTGAATAATATTATTAATATTATTTTTTTAAGTAACATTACTCTTAGTTCAATACAATTTGGCTACTCCTCCCACCTCTATTAAATGGTGAAACACTCAGTCATTCACACGGTCATATACCAGTGCACGCAAACAGACAAGTTAAGTGTCTTGCCCAAGGATACAATGAAAGCATTAATCCGCCAACCTGTAGGCCATTGTATCTAAATGAAATATGATGTTTATGTTGGGAGCAGAATGCAAACCATTGACCTTTGCGTCAGAGGTCAGGCCAACTGAGCATATTTTTGTTGTATTTGGGCAAGGTATTTCAACCTACATATCTGTATAAATGTGTTAGTAAGGTTGGTGATGGTAGGAGAGGAAAACACTTTTAGATTATAGCAGTCGGATTTATAGGACAAATTGCTCAATTAGTCCATCTTATTTGATTAAAAAAACTTCAATATTTGATTTCCATTTCCTTTTGTGTTGTTACGTATGTGCGTATTGTTGAAAACGTGTGTTGCTGTTGGTAAACCCATAATTATTCATGGCAAGTTGTGCCATACTAAACAATCATAACATGCATTTGGCAAAGCGCTCATGCACCAACTGGAGGGTTGATGGTTCAAATGTTGCTCAAACTTATACTGAGCAAGACACTTCATCACATGTGTTGTTTTTTGTGTTTTAGCTATACTGTGATTTTCGTAATCTACATCTGAAATTTTTTGATGAAAATTACACTTATTAAAAAGTTTTATTTCCTGCTTCTGTGGCAATGTTCCAGTTGAGGTAAACAGAATGAACACCGCAAATTATAGGTAGGTACGTCCATCGAGTGAAAAATGTGTTGGATTTTTGTTTGCAGCTCGCTGTTACATTCAGGAGTAGAATCACAAACATGGGCTATTGGAAAAACCATACCCCACAACACCAGTATATTTCTGGCACTAATCTGCAGACTGGCTATGCTAGAGCAGCAGTACATAATAACAAGTGAAGTAGAGAGAGCATTTAATCTCATCATGTAAATCAGACTGCAGGTTGGCAGGTGCTCTGATTTCAAATTCATAGCTGTGCTGATGGTGGCTGGGGCCGTGTAAGGGCCTTTCTGTGCAGAGTTTGCACGTTCTACCTGTGTACTTTCCCTAGTCAAGTGATTACATACATGGGCTAGTCCTTCAGCTAGGTACACTGTAAAAAAAAACAAAAAACAAAACTCAAAAACCTAAGGCAACAGGTTGCCTTTACTTTTTTAGTTGAAAAGCCCAACTAACTTTTTTAAGTTATGGATATAAATTGCTCCAACTTAAATTATTTTGTTCACACAATTCATCTTTCACATTTTCCTGGACTTATTTTTATTTGTTAGAACAAGTAATTTCTTACTTGACTTGACTTATTAGTCATCATGAGCACAATGCATTTTATTTTGCTTCTCTGACTTACTTTTTATCATTGGCTCAAAACATTTACCATCACAATCACAATGCATTTTCTTTTGCTTGACCAATTTATTTTCTAATGTTTGCACAATGCATTTTCTATAATTTGCAATTGTTTTTATTAACTTAATATAAAAGACATAACCAGCTCAAGTAACAAACTTTATTAATAATGTATAAATTATTGTACATGAAATGCACATTCAACTATATATTTGAACAATATAAATGTCAAAAATTATATGCATAAGCTCTGTCCAAGCTAAAACCCTAAAATACTTTTATCTATTAAACAGTAATAGAAATTTCATAAAGTCTGAACAAAGCAATGCAATTTCACAAACATAGACAATGAGTGTGCTCTATTTTAATAACCTTTTTTGTTTACAGTGCCTCAACATGTAAAATTTTAGTGTCACTGAACCAAGATGCAATCAAGCTTAAATGCCTCCCACGTGCGTCTGCGAGTGTTTTCCTGGTCTTTTTGTGTACAATAGCAGACCAGGTTCAGAGAGTGGCTTTGGTGTTTTTATTGCATAAAAGTCACCAACGGAGGCGATCAGCTGAGTGGCGGTGTGTCTGGGTCCATGATATAATTAAGAGGCGTTCCGAGTTTGGTGAGTTTCATCACTTGCTCCAGGAGCTCTGTCTGGATGACCACTGCTTCCAGCGGTACTTTCGTCTGTCCTAGGCCCAGTTCGATGACCACATTGGTGCACGGATAACGTCCCAGGACACCAACTACAGGCACTTGATTCCAGCTGCGGATTGCCTGTCCATCTGTCTTCGGTTAGCAGATATAAATATTAATAATTCTGAATGCAATAATAATAACTTATTTTGTATTCAGGTATTATCAATTAGAAGATGCTTAGAAATGTGTTAATCATTTTGAGTTATCTATTCTTGCTACTGCAAATAGGTCTACTGTCGTTGTATTTGTGTGAAACCAGCGTTATAGAATTATACAAATAAATAATGGTAGTAATAATAATAATAACAGCCACCCATTTAACTATGAAGAGCTTAACATTGTTTATGGTTATGATTCATTATATTTATTTACTTAGCAAATATTATACTACCAAAATTTTAAAATTGTATATTCTTGTGCTGTTTCTTGTTTGCAGGTACTAGCTGCCAGGACTGTGCTGCTGACTGTGGCTTCACGTTCATCACAGTATGTCCATTCAAGATTGACTCTACTTACCAGGTTACACAGGGAAATTAATAAAACATACAGATTTACTTAACTCTTGTCTATGCTTTTTTGATGTTTTATTTATGGTCTTCAATTGGTAAATGAAATAAGCTTTTAGATATATAAATATGGTATACATTTTGTTAATAATTACTGATATTACCCCTTACAAACTACATTGTAGTGTTTTCATATAATAATCTGTGAATGCAAATTTTTGCGGAGGAGGAGGAGGTCCGCCCCCCGAGTGCCGCCAGTAGCTCTCTCTTGAAGCTGGAGGGCGACAACTCCAGGGACCTCTTCTTCGCTCTCCTCCGTGATGGGCCTGCAAAACAGAAAGTGTTATGAGAATGACATTTAAACATAAGTTAAAAACAACTAGTACATATGTACATTTAATGGAAAATTGAAGACTGGAGTTGCACATTGAAATTCACAACAACCTCAAACAGTGTAGCAGAAAGCCAGCCTGCCCTGAAGAAGCAGCAGCAGGCAGACCTAGGAGGTGGGAGTTTTCTTGCAGGTTATTCTCAACTGATTCTGTCATTATAATAATAGACAAATATTCCACAGCAGTTATATTTTTGCTTTGTATATTTTATTGTACCCTGAATTATCATTACTCAATTCCTACTCTTATTACAACGTAGCATAGTGAACGAAACAGACAGGTTGTATGTACATCATTTTCCAGTGTCTTTGACTGTACTCAACTCCACTGAATAAATACATAAATTCATCAGCAACAAACAAGCACCTACAGCAACTTAATGATGCTAGTACGGGTTAGCCTAAAGGCGGCAAATATTTTACAGTTCCAAAGTTGTGATAACTTACCAGACATACTGAGCTCCTCACTGATCATCTTCCAGGTAAGGTCTCTTGTGTCCCGTTCTCTATAATCTGTCAACGTCACATTATAAAATAGTGGGTGCTGGCAAACGGCAATCACAAGGCTGTCCTCCATTCTCTGACTCTCTCCGCAGACACACAGCAGTCTCCCAAATGTACAGCACAGTCTAGCACAGCACACTCATCTGCTATTGTGGAACTATTCCCATGAAAGAGCTCACATCCTCCCGCCCTAATGCCGGTGCACTTGGCCTTCTGGGAACCATTAGCATGAGATCAGTTATGCCTCCCACCACCTGTACATGTGTGTGTGTGGACTGCTGAGGTAGTCACTGGGCTGTGCGATCGCATGAGACCAGGCCGCTAAGTGAGCGCTGATCCTGCCACGCGGCTGGCTTCCCTGGGCTTTGTTTTGGTGTGGGAGACACGTGTCAGCGCTGGGTACGGCTTCTCCGGTGAAAGGGTTCCCATGCAATACACTCTTTGGGACATGAATGAAAGGGAAGACAATGAAGAATGAATGTCATTTTGTATAAAAAGGGGTTGTACCCAATTTGCGATGTATGTGAATTCATAAAACTCACAAAAATCCATCTTGACATACATTCAAATTTATCCAGCAGCAAGTGGACCAATCACAGAGCAGCGCTGAAGTTTGTGCAAAAGCCAAAGTGGAAGCACCCAATTGAACCAAGACATACCTGATGATGCCGACAGGTGAACTTCAGCAAAAATACAGACTATTTTGTTTTTATTGTTTCTCTATTTTTGCCCTGTGTTGCATTCTAAACCAGAAGTGTGACGTATGAAAATTTGGTCCTCAGCACAAGCAGCTGCACACGACTCGATATAATTCCATATATAGATCTAATATTGCACGTCTAATATTTCCTAGCATGCATTTCCACGCATTTATCAAAACACTGCTATTAACTCTAAAATATGTCTTAGAAAAGACATCAAACTACTGCTTAATCAAATGGAGCAAAATAAATTAGAAAGACAAATGATGGGCAAGAGAGCTATAAAAATTCAAAGAGACTTCACCCAGAGCACAGTTCACTTTGTGTGTAAAACTTGGAAAAATTCCCCAGAAGTTTGGATCCGTCATCTAAATCTCCATGTTCCTTCGAGCTTGTGTGTAAATCCAGGGTTTTATTTTCTGCAAACTCAACAAATACTGTTGGATGAGGTGTTCTCCCTCCTGAGATATAAACTCTGAGATGTGGAGGCAGAGTCTTCCGAGCCGGAAAGATACACTACAAGTCGTCTAAGCAAATTGCTCCGCACTGGGTTGCTGGAAGAGCGTGCGAGGCAGACAGGTGTGCGCTGAGGTCCAATGCCGAGGCACACATGAAACGTGGGGGTTGGAGCAGAAAAGCTGCCGTGGGGCGTCTCCCACGAGTCGCGACCCTTGCTCGGACTTCACCTCTCTTTGTGTGTCACAGAACCAAGTGCACTGGACCAAGCTCTGAGTGCTTATATTATATTCAACACAAAAGTCTTTGCTCTTGTGTTTAAGGCCACTAGTCTCACAAGACAGTTAAATGCGCTGTGGTGAGGTATAATGTGTAACAAATGTAGTCTATGTTTGTAATGTTTAATTTTTTATAATTTAATAATAATTTCATATGTATTCTAGTTAAGAAATTATTTTACAGCAAGCTGTGATTGGCAGAGTACGGGGAGTAGAAGCACAGACCTCCATATTTGCAAAGTCTAATGACTCCGATGTCTGATTCTATGCTGACTATGTGCATTTTTCACGTTAGAAGTGGTATGATTGGGCCCCTTCTCTTATTTGATTAGATTTTGGATTATTTACTTACATTCAACTACAAATATTATAACTACTGTATAATATGTATTAACAGATATCTCATCAGTAAGTGTTTCCATGCATGCCAGCTGCTGTGTCCAAGCTTTGACAAGGCTAATCCTTAAAGCGCCTGGTCTACTTCTGTTTGGGGTCACCCACAGCTAACCCCCACCACCCCACCCATGTCCACCTTCCTCTACTTTTACCTTTGTGGCTTTACTCTTAACTTCAACCCAAGAAGTTGAGAGATAATAAAATACAGCACATTTTGCCAGCAGTTGTTCGGGATAATACATTTTAGTAGATGAACAATTTCTTCCTAAGGCTGTTTATCATTCAACCTTCCTCTACGAGATAGATTGTGGCGAGGTTTGAGTTTTCAAACTCATGATAATCCATCTACAGCTCCGCTGGTCTGTTTAAATCACCTGGTGCAAAGCACAAACATTTAATTACTTACAAGATAGCAAGGATACAAAACAGTAGGTGAATACGAGGAGACCCTGAGGTGGTGAAAGTGAATAACTTCTACTAAAGCACAAACAAACAAACAGTGAACTCATTTATATTTTACTATTACAACAAAGGAGGAAACATTTCTAGTAGCGAGGCTGTGAACTGTTTCCATGGTGATGTTCTAGTTTAACTAAAATGTTCCACAGCATGGCATTTGATCTAGTGGTTCCAACTGCTTGTCTGCTTGAAGATAGATGTGCTTTACCCGATATATACTGTTTACAGTTTGCAATGGTCCAGAGTTACTTCTCACTGACCTTATGCATTCTGAGCATTCTAATTATTCACCATAATGAGTTTATAAACGTTTTTCACAACTTGAGTGGAGTTTTCCGTCACAGTAATGCTAACAACAACTAGCATGCGAAGAGCACACTTCCTGATCATTGGGCAGTAAAATACTTTCTAATTAGATGCAGAGAGTACACAGCGGACTCAGTTTGAGCTTCTTATACAGTACATCAGTACTGGGGGAAATTTTGCTCAAATACATGGGAGAAAATCAGGTAACAGCCCTTTAAATGCCATACTATGAAGCATTCCAGGCAAAACAATAACATCTCCACAAAAGCAAGCAGTACTTTCCACCACCACCAGAAGTTGCATAGGGCACCTTTTACATAATTTTTCAATCACCCTCTGAACATAATAGAATTGTTTTAAAATTAAGTAATATGCCTGTGCCTTATGTGAATCTCTTTCATGCGTGTTTTGTTGTGCACATCTGGAGTACTTAGTGGAATAACAGGATTTGTTGATGAAAGGAAAGATTTCTGAACCTAAAAACAAATGTTGATGAATGAATTTCTTGTCCTGGTTAGCTAACCTCCTGTTTGTTCCTCACCACACACTCTACACAGATGCATGAATCACAAACACACCACATACCAGTGCTGGAAGACGTTTACTCAACATAAACACTCACATCATATTAACATATTTGTATTAAGTTTTTGTTTTGCAGCTTGTTGGTAGTACTAGTAGTATGTAGTACAATTTGCCTGGAATTCAGAATACACACTTCTTTAATGACGGTCAACAGTGACCAGCCACCCCCTGTTTCTGGAAGTAAATTTCCCATATATATATATTTTTTTTTTTCTCATGGACTTTCCAAATAATTATAATAATACAATTTTGAAAGCTCAGGGCTAATTAGCTATATAGTGGCTAAAGATCACAAGACCTAAATTTTATGTGAAATCTATTTCTGAAACTTTAAAAACCACTAAGCTATTATTAAAGCATTTAACCGAATTGTTGTGGCATTTTAAACATGCTTTTTGGACTTAAAACAAAACAGTTTTGGATATTCATCACCACATAGCTGGTCTTTTCATGTCTTTAAACTCTTAATATTTGAATTCAGGTCTATGAGAGAAAAAGTGAGTGGGACTGTTGAACTCCATACTTTACAATGATGTGAGTCTAGTCACCACTGAATGTCTTGTAGTTCAGATGGGTGTAATTGATAGGTGGATTAGCCAGTCAGGGAGAAACAAGGTCCATTTTTATCAAAAGAAATAAGAAAGGAAGAAATATCACAAGGGACTGAAAAACATTGTGGATTTCTGCAGAATCAATGAGCAAAACACTGTACTCTGTTAAACTGAGATGAAGGAAATATCATTTTGTTTGTAAATGATAGGTGACCAATGAGCTCTTTCATTTCACATGCTTTATTGCAATAAACAAACAAATACAGATCTCTCTGTATACAGAGAGATCTCATTCTGGATTTGCCAGGCAACAAATTTTTAGGTAAAAGTACTACAAATGTGTACAGTAACTGAGAATAAAAGTGTGGATTCTCTAAAAGAAATACCCCAAAGAAATACCCTGAAAATGGTTACATGAAACGTGCTGCTATTACTGTAGTAGATTTCAATACCATTGCTTTCATTTCACCAAATCTAAATTAATTAAATCTAATTCATTGCCTGGACGCCTCCCTAGGGAGGTGTTCTGGGCATGTCCCACCAGGAGGAGGCCCCGGTAAAGACCCAGGACATGCTGGAGGGACTATGTCTCTCGGCTGGCCTGGGAACGCCTTGGGGTCCCACCGGAGGAGCTGGAGGATGTGTCCGGAGTGAGGGAAGTTTGGGAGTCCCTGCTTAGACTGCTGCCCCCGCGACCCGGCCCCGGATAAGCGGAAGAAAATGGATGGATAATTATTTTGCTTTTTAATACTTAGACCTTGAAATAAATTCAATTCAGTTTATTTTTGTAAAGCCCAAAATCACAATAATTTTGGCAATATTACGCAGGTGGACGAAGGCTGTTCTACAGGCTTGGTTTATATGTGCTGTGAATGAGAGCTCTTGGTCAAATAAGACTCCAAGGTTCCTTACAGTAGAGCTGGCAACAAGTCAACAAGAACTTTAAACCTTAAAGTGGGCTAAACACCTAAACTCCACCCACAACCACATTTCACAATAGATCTGCCATAATTGGTCTAACAGGTATCCACACTTCAAACTCTGCCCCTGCAGCCAGGTGTTAATCACAAACATTTGGCTGAAATTGCAAATGTTAATGCTATTAAAACACCATGGATTAAATGGTGAGTTCCACTTTAAATTTGATAGAACTTTTGAGTTAATTGCTATGGCAATGGTGCAAATTTTTCATAACTCAGCAACCTTAACTTTTAAAATAGTTTTCTTCCTTGACAATATTTGTATGTTTGTGTCAGTGCTATAGTTCTGAAAACCTCTGGGCTACTGTATTTAACCCAGTGCTTCTCAATTATTTTCTATCATGCCCCCCTATAAAGAAGAAAAAATTTCGCGCCCCCCCTCCACAAAAAAAAGAAAAGAAATGAAATGATATAATGAAATTTAATGAAATATCAAATAAAAAAATAAAATTAAATAAACATCAAATGAATAAATTAAAATTAAATAAATATCAAAATAATACATTAAAATTAAATTAATATCAAATTAAAACAAGTAATTTAGCAATTTGATATGCCACCTTATATGATGCTCAGTGCTTGCTGCTTTAAGTGACATTTACAAAGCGGGATGATTGTTGTTAATATTTGGCACGTTGATACTGAAAAAACTCCAGCGTCTTATCAGCGTGACTGAGGTGTAATGAGGTGGCGCTTTAACGTATTTGGCTTCATACTGTCTGCTGCCACAGCAGACACCGGTCCGTCCTCATGTCCCACCAGAGTCACGGTGAAGCCAAGTGCTAAATACGCTTCATCAGACTTCCTCGTCTTACTTTTCGTGTGACTTTACCTCCGTCTATCTCCACCTTTCTTTTCATCCCTGTTAAAATGTTTTCCATAGTGTCTCTTTAGCAAAAGTGTTTCTTGTTCACTGCCCTGTGTCACGATCTATTCGCTTTCTCCTGCTCTTTGCTGTGTGCGCGCTGCGTGCGCGCTGCGTGCGCGCTGCGTGCGCGCTGCGTGCGCGCTGCGTAGAGTACTACAGTGTCATACGCAGAGTCATATGCGCCCCCCCCCCCCCCCGCCATAAAATATCCACATTTTCTCCGAATTCCACATGGTTCGCCCGTACGCCGCCGCCAAAAAACGCCTTCGTTTCCTGTTTTTTCGATGTCCTCTCACGACCACAGGCATTGCCCTACAGAGCTCACATTCACATCACATATGCATGATTGGGGCATGAATGGAATGCAATATTAATTTTCATCAAAATGAACACTATAGCGCCCCCTACCATAGGGGTGAAATGCCAACATTATCGGATTCCTACGAAATTCAGGTAATAAATTGGGGGCATGACGTCGACCAAAAAATTATATTACGGGCATAGGTCATTTTCCACATTTGGCCACCAGGGGCGCAAAGACTCCAAAAAAATCATTGAAAAATATCTGACACGCACATGCATTGGTCTAGACAGCTGAAATTCACATCACACATGTGACATCAGGGCATTAATAGAATGCACTATTAATTGTAATCAAAATGAACACTATAGCGCGCCCTACCATAGGGGTGAATCGCCAACATTATCGGATTCCTATGAAATTTGGAGAATAAATTGGTTGCATCAGAAGAAACAAAAAATTACATCATGGCCATGAGTCATTTTCCACGGTTGGCCACCAGGGGCGCAAATACTCCCAAAAAAAATATATATATATATATATTTTTCTGCCAAAACAATCGCAGTTTTCACCTCCTGAACGTCGACGAAAAGTCCCACATATAGATATAGGATTGACCGGCTCTGTGAAAAATTTCATAAAATGTGCATCCCACCTATGTCTGACACACACCGGCTCAACAGCGCCACCTAGAAATTTTGAGATTTTCCATTTAATAGGGAGGCCCGACTCAGATTTTGATGAAATTCATACCAGTGATAGAGCTCATAGAGACAAGCAAAAAATATAATTATAGCGCTGCCCTATGACGGACAGGAAGTTGGCCATATTGGATCAAAAATTTGCCACTTCATTCGCAGTGTGTTTTTAAAACGCTACTAGTCTCAGGTTTTTGGTCCAAATGAGCTCAGATTTCACATGCCACATCCAGATACATAGGTTTTCATAAAATATCCACATTTTCTCCGAATTCCACACGGTTCGCCCGTACGCCGCCGCCAAAAAACGCCTTCGTTTCCTGTTTTTTCGATGTCCTCTCACGGCCACAGGCATTGCCCTACAGAGCTCACATTCACATCACATATGCGTGATTGGGGCATGAATGGAATGCAATATTAATTTTAATCAAAATGAACACTATAGCGCCCCTTACCATAGGGGTGAAACGCCAACATTATCGGATTCCTACGAAATTCAGGGAATAAATTGGGGGCATGACGTCGACCAAAAAATAATATTACGGGCATAGGTCATTTTCCACACTTGGCCACCAGGGGCGCAAAGACTCCAAAAAAAGTCATTGAAAAATATCTGACACGCAAATGCATTGGTCTAGACAGCTGAAATTCACATCACACATGTGACATCAGGGCATTAATAGAATGCATTATAAATTGTAATCAAAATGAACACTATAGCGCCCCCTACCATAGAGGTGAAACGCCAACATTATCCAATTCCTATGAAATTTGGGGAATGAATTGGTGGCATGAGAAGACCCAAATAATTGCATTGGCATATCATATCTACTCCTAGGTTTTTCATCCGAATGAGCTCAAACTCCACATGCCACATCTATAGAGGTTTTTCATCAATAATCATCCACGTTTTGGAAATATTCATTATGGTTTTGGTGTAGTTTGCCTTCAAAAAATTACTTCATTATTGGATTGAAATTCACACACCACTTTCAGATACGTGAAACCTATCTAGTCCTAGGTTTTTCATCCAAATTACCTAAAACTCCACATACAGCATGTACACATGTTGTTTGTCAATAATCATCCACGTTTTGTGGATATTTTGTACGGTTTACATGTAGCAGGCCCTCAAAATATGACTTCATCATTGGATTGAAACTTTCACTTAAGTGCAAATGAAACCTATCTAATCATAGGTTTTTCATCCAAATTACCTCAAACTCCACATACAGCATGTACACATGTTTATTGTCAATAAACATCCACGTTTTGGGGATATTCTTTCTGGTTTATGCACAGCACGCTGTCAAAATATGACTGCTTTCCTGCACATTTTATTCACTCTCACAGACACATGGATCAGCCTAAAAAGCTCAAATTCTAATCACTGATGCAGAATAAAACTGTGAAAAGAGAAACATAATGAGCACGTGGCCAGTGACCTCTATAGCGCCCCCTACAGGCCAGGTAAAAGACACAACTTTGTCCGATTGGCATGAAACTTGGGGAGATAATTGTGGACCTCAAAAGGGGCAAAAAAATCAATTACACCATACCTGTATTGTGCACGAGGTTGCCAGTTCAAAGCCATGGACCGTCATTATAATGTGATGTCCACACATATGTAGAAACTGTGTGAAGGGGGGTGGATAGCGGCAAGGGGGTGGCCGGGTGGGGGGAATGGTGCATGGGGGGCGGTGGCTGACCCCGGGCGGTTGAAAAAAAAAATCGGAACACTGATAGAGCACCATGGGACAAGCATAAAAATGAATTGAAGCACTGCTCTATGACAGACAAGAAGTCGGCCATATTGGATCAAAAATTCGCCACTTCATTCGCAGCGTGTTTTCAAAACGCTACTCGTCTCAGGTTTTTGGTCCAAATAAGCTCAGAATTCACATGCCACATCCAGACACATAGGTTTTCATAAAATTTCCACGTTTTCTCCGATTTCCACACGGTTTGCCCGTACGCCTCTGCCGAAAAACGCCTTCGTTTCCTATTTTTCGATGTCCTCTCACGACCACAGGCATTGCCCTACAGAGCTCACATTCACATCACATATGCGTGATTGGGGCATGAATGGAATGCAATATTAATTTTAATCAAAATGAACACTATGGGGCCCCTACCATAGGGGTGAAACGCCAACATTATCGGATTCCTACGAAATTTGGGGAATAAACCAGTGGCATCAGATGAAACAAAAAATTACATTATGGCCATGAGTCATTTTCCACGGTTGGCCACCAGGGGCACAAATACTAAAAAAAAAAATCATAAAAAAATGTCTTACACGCACATACATTGGTCTAGACAGCTGAAAATATCACACAAAATTCGGGGAATCAATTGGTGGCATGACGTGGACCAAAAAATTATATTACGGGAATAGGCCAATTTTCACACTTGGCCACCAGGGGCGCAAAGACTCCAAAAAAAAAAAAATCATTGAAAAATGTCTGACACACACATAAATTGGTCTAGACAGCTCAAATTCACATCACAAATGTGATATCAGGGTATTAATATAATGCACTATTAATTGTAATAAAAATGAACACTATAGCGCCCCCTACCATAGAGGTGAAACGCTAACATTATCCAATTCGTATGAAATTTGGGGAATCAATTGGTACCATAAAAATGACCAGAAAATGACATTATGGCCATGGGGTAATTTCCACGGTTGGCCACCAGGGGCGCAATGAATTGAAAAAATATTCCCATGGAACTTTGACATGCATGTCTATGAAACGTATCTACTCCTAGGTTTTTCATCCGAATGAGCTCAGACTCCACATGCCACATCTATAGATGGTGTTCATCAATAATCATCCACATTTTGGAAATATTCATTATGGTTTTGGTGTAGCTCGCCATCAAATTTATTTAATTATTAAATTGAAATTCCCAAACCACTGTCATATACCTGAAACCTTTCTAGTTCTAGGTTTTTCATCCAAATTACCTCAAACTCCACATACAGCATGTACACATGTTCATTGTCAATAATCATCCACGTTTTGGGGATATTCTTTATGGTTCATGAGTAGCATGCCATCAAAATATGACTTCATTCCCTGTTTTTGATTCCTGCTCACTGACACATGGATCAGCCTAAAGAGCTCAAATTCTAACCACTTATGCAGAATAAAACTGTGAATAGAGCACCATAATGAGCACGTGGCCAGTGGCCTCTATAGCGCCCCTACAGTACAGTTAAAAGACACAACTTTGTCCGATTGACATGAAACTTGGGGAGATAATTGTAGGCCTCAAAAGGGGCAGAAAAGTCCATTACACCTGTATTATGCACGAGGTTGCTGGTTGAACGCCGTGGACAGC
Organism: Periophthalmus magnuspinnatus; assembly: GCF_009829125.3. Lineage (NCBI taxonomy): Eukaryota > Metazoa > Chordata > Actinopteri > Gobiiformes > Gobiidae > Periophthalmus > Periophthalmus magnuspinnatus. Next base: position 21,777,025 of record NC_047138.1, on the reverse strand, counting down.
CATTGTAATGCAATGGCCACACTGTGCCATAGAAACTGTGTGAAGCGGGGCGGATAGTGGCCGGGGGGTGGCCGAGTGGGAGGTAATAGTGTGTGGGGACGATGGCCGGCCCCAGGCGGTCGTGTGGGTGGGCGGTCGCGCGGGGGGCGAGGGCCATCATCGCCGCTTGTGGCTTTAATTTTAATTTTGTTTGTGTGTGTGTGAGAAGGCTTGTAAAGTGTGGTGGTGGTTGAAATAGGGCTCGGTGGTAGAAGGGTAAGGTTCCTGAGTTGCTAGAGAGTGGAGATGATCTTAATTTTGTTTTCACACGCTTTGGTTTTGAATAAGCATGGTAGACTGTAGGGTTGCAGGCACTGTTCCCTCCAAGCTGCACCCGTGCGCAATTGCGCACTGCTGACATGGTCTACGTGCACAGAAAATCTGTGCTGCTCACAAAAAAATCAAACCAGGGTTGAAAATAAAATAAACACACAATTCATTCTGCGCTATTTTTCAATATGAGTCAGTGAGTGTGACCGGTGACTAGCTGCTCCAGCCAATTATGTGATTCACATACATATTTGCGCAGCTTATCAACGTCATTGACAGACGTCCTTATGTGCCGCTATCAGTGTTTTAGCCAATGTGGCCGATGTGGAGTGAAAACTCCATAATGATTTTAAGTGTTGTTTAACCCCTTAACGTTCCGACGGCCCACCCTCGGGCAAAGATCCGTGCATAAAATTACACGCGCGTAATTGCGTAATTTTACGCACTGTTTTGCAGAAGTTTTGCATTTTAAACATGACGAAACTGACAAAACAAAGGAAGTACACGACTGAGGACACTGTGGATGTTTGTACAAGTTAAACTAGAGGCATCTCGGACCCAGAGCGGTTCATGGAACCAAATGAAGATCTCATGGTGGACTCAGGACTAGAGGACCTTATGTTTTGATGTAATTTGATTCTTTTATTAAACCATTTAACTTGGATGGATGCGATGCCAGCATGACCACAGTGTGCACATCTGATGTTGCTCATAGTGGTCCATGGGACTGCTCAGGGAGTTTGTGTGTTTGCTCAGACTCGTGAAAAATTAGAGGGAACATTGGTTGCAGGTATAGAATGTCAGGTACTAATTTATATTAAAACTAGTATTGAAACTAGATACTAAATTGAACAGGTATAATACAAAAAAAAAATCACATTCACAGGACAGAAATGAGCCTTTCCTGAATAGCTTTAGAATGATCTTGAGCTGTATCACAACAAGTATAAGACCACATAGACTAGTTATACACCCATGGACCGCTATGGAACCTACCTCGTCCGCAGAGGGATTACCGTATTTTCCACACTATAAGGCGTTTTAAAATAGGCCATTCATTGAAGGTGCACCTTATATTCTGATGCGCCTTATAGTGCGGAAAATACGGTACACAAATTTAATGTTGAAAATCACATTCTATTGTTTAAAGATTTTTTTATTATTATCATCGTGGTATTGTGTCAATTCCTCAGTAGTAGACCGTAGAGTTGTATTTCCACGTTTTGGGTATCTCAAGGTTAAACATTTTATCAAGGAAATTGTTGACTTTTGCAGTTTGTTTAATCTTTAATAGGGCTGTGCAAATTAGTGAAATTTTCTCTGTGACTTCAAATATTTCCCCATCAGTTAAAACAAAAGTTTATTTCTAAACTACTATTAATTTATTTAATTTCATTCTAAATTAAATGTTTGCTTGTTCTTCACCACATATCTCTGAATAAAATGTAATAATCTAATCCACAAGCTATATAGTTTCTCTTCAGGATAACCTTAATGTAAATAATATATTATAATATTTCAAAATTGTGATTTTATTTATGTTCTTAAAGCTGCACTATGCAACTTTTCTGGTTTGGGGTCCACTGTTTGCTTATATCCATGTAACAGTATAGCCGGGGTTGAGACTTGTATGTGAAATTATTAAAATATATACTTTCACATCATTATTGTCACACTGAGAACTGCACGAGGGTACTCTAGGCTTGTGTACCAGGATGACAGCCACGGAAGTTGCTCTTCATCTACTTCCCGAACAGGCGAAATTGTTGAGCAGTGAGGATGAAGACTTCAATGGATTTAGTGATTTGGAGTGAGATTGACAGTAAACTTGTTAGCGTGTTTTTTTATGCTTTACTTATCTAATTAACTGTTAATAACTTACGTTAACATACCAGACATATATACAATTCACTATCCATGCTTCATGTATGTGTTTACATATGTGTTGTGTAATGGTTGATGATACATGTTACAGTTCACTTGTCTGACAACTAGATGGTGCTGCTCTGTTTGTAATACCTGTAAGAAAATTTACTTGACTCTGTTTCTTTTGTACATTTCATATCTAATTTCCCCTTATTTATTTCCCCTTCATTTATAAGACCATGAAGGTGATATTTTTTTCATTTGAAACAATATTGTAAATGTGTAATTTATCATAAGTCTAGTTCAAGGTCGTGAAAAAACACTTCCTGTTTTCCAGTTCATACTTTTACACTTATTCGAAGTTTTACCCAACAGAGCATTATTTAAGAAACAATTGAAAAGTAAAATATAAAGTTTACAGTGATGAAGAAATAAGACCACAGTAAACATCAGTGAAAAGAACTCTCATGTCTCTCATGTTTGTGGACAAGCCAGCATACTGTTAACATCTTATGTAAGCAGAACGTTCAGTTCGTTGCCTATGTGTTACGTTAGTATGCTGTACTGCTATTTAGCCTGTTGTTCTCTATTTTATTGTTATTATTATAACATGCCTTTAAAGATAAAGTCTGTTCTTGGTCTCAGATTTTGTCAAATAAATTTTGATTACAAGTGTTATTATTGCTCAGATAAATCAGATTTCAGGTAAAACAAGTGCAACTCTACTCTCAACTAATAAAGTTAGAAAGAAAGGATGTGTGTCCCCAGCTACTGTTTTGTTTGTGTGTGTGGGAAAGCTTGTGAAGTGTGATGGTTGGAATGGGGATCGGTGGTGGTAGGGACAGGTTGCCAAGTTGACAGAGAAAGAGAGTGTAGAGATTCACTGGATTTTGGTCTCACACGCTAACATTTCTAGTAACATTTGGTAATACGCTAACATTAAGTTTTGTTGATCGGTGTGGCGGTATTGGCTTTGATACTAAGTCTTTGGGGGATTTAATCTTCAAGTGCACTTGAAAGTTTTGACCACTAAAATATTTTATTTTACAAAAAAAATCTTTCCTACTTTTAAAATTTAGTTTTTCATAATTTTACTTCTGGGTGGACACAGCCAGCAGATATGACATAAATAGAGGTACAGTAATTCCATAACTGTTACCTAGAAACTATAATGTAAAGGGCCAGAACTTAGGCTGTGTCCACACTATTCCTTACTTAGGACCATATTTAGGGGTCACACTATTTTTTGTGATCTCAGAATGTCCAGCTGGTGAGAAAATAGTGCAGTCAAAATTTCCCAAAACGCACCTTGAAAAGTAGTGAGCATCAGCGTCACTAGACCAGTTAATGTAGACCATAATGCACTGCGCAAAGTGGAAAAACAACAGTCAACAGCGGCAGATCTTTCACTAGACACGACACGACTGAATGAAGCAGATAGAAGTGCTGGTTTATCGCACTGTTGATCCTGATTATGAATTTTATAAATTCTTAAATAAACTGTAGCTGTGTAAAGTTGCTAGCGTTAGTCACTTACTTTAGCTTGGGCTGTTAAAAGGGTGATAACTTCCACATCCCAATTTTTTTTATTTATAATCTGCTCTGTTTATGTGAGATCCAACTTGACAAAAACGTGTACGGTTATTATTAGTCCATAAATACTTGTGCCAGTCCAATCTGATCATTATGACAAAATTCAGAACTCTGTATCACACTTCACCACATGGTGTAAAGAAAATCATCTTCAACTCAACCTCAAGAAAACACAAGAAATGACCTTTGGCCCTGGAATATTTGACCCTACCAGTATTGACAATATCACAATAGACACTGTTGAACATTTCAAATATCTTGGACTCACAATTGATCATAAACTGACTTTTGACTTTCACACTCTGGACATTTCAAAAAGATGCAATCAAAGACTTTCTGTTATCCGTAAGTTAAAAGGACTCCATGTTTCACCACATCTACTGCTTATTCTGTACACCAGCATCATCCAACCTGTCCTACTGTACTGCTCACCATGTTTTCTTACCATGCTCACAGTTAAAAACCGTAATTCATTTACAAAAATAACCCACCTAGCATCAAAAATCATTGGTCTCCCTACTCCCAGTCTGTCACAGTTAAACTCTAAAGCCATCACTCGTATAGCACAGACAATAACACAGGACCACACTCACCCACTGCACCGGTACTTTACTCTACTGCCTTCAGGACGACGATACAGGACTCTCAGATGTAACAAAGCACGCTTCAAAAATAGTCTCATACCCACAGCCATTATTAACTTGAACAATTTATAGACTACGGAACTCTAATTATCATTATGCACTTTTACAATGTCAATTACCTGCCTTTGTGTTTGTCCAATATATGTGATGTGTTTGTGTGGCATTGTATGTATGTATGGCGTTTTTCTCTGTGTTTTTGACTGTGAAGACAAATTTCCCCTCGGGGACAATAAAGTAACTAACTTAACTTAACTTAACTTATTTATACTTTTTTTTCACCTAGACCAGGGGTGTCAAACATATTTTCACCGGGGGCCACATTAGCAAAATAGCTGCCTTCAAAGGGCCAGATGTAAAATAAATCTAACTACTTTTTAACTTGTTAATTAACTGTTTCTGTATTTATTACTTGTTCAAATTACAAATATTACATATGCATTAGCCTAGATGTAAAAATGTGGCTGTATAACTGTATCTCCTGATAAAATTACATTTTAAGACCATCATACCTTTGAGTTTACCCTGTGGAGGGCCACATGAAATGATGTGGAGGGCTGCATTTGGCCCCCAGGCCTTGAGTTTGACATATGTGACCTAGACGCCAGAGCCATGTGACCCAAATGTAGTGGGCTGTATGCCTAAATCGCTCTGTGAATGAGTGCGCTAAAGAGTGCAAGGCTGTGTAGTGAATGAGGGGTTAGGGGCTAGGACGGACATTCGGACATAGTCTTAGTTATGATTAGCAACACCTTAATTTTGCTAAATTAAGGTAAATTAATGTTTTATTTTCTTGTAAATTGTCCCTACATTTTGGATGGAATTTTCAGTGTTGATTACATAGACAGGTATTCCTTATTGGAGCATTTTTTTATTTTAATTTTTTATTTTTTTTTTTACCTTTTTCCCTCATCACTTAACTGATGAACCTGTGATAAATATTTAAGCTTTTTTTTTTTTTCTCCTTATATCCTTGGAGATGTTATTGCATCCCTGTTGAACAGTATGGCATAATCATAGAAATCAACCTTGAAAAGATACATTCCTATTGTGACAGGGATTACCTCTCCACAGATCTGACAAAACTGCTAGCTACTGTGTGCCAAATAGGAAGTGAACATTGCCTTCTTTCTGTAACTGCTGCTGTCATTTAAATCCACACTAGATGATCCTGGAGTTTTTATTTAGCTATTTAGTCTAGAAATAAAGATATAAACATTAATAACAAACTAATGAGGTGCTTTCTTTTCCTGACATTTGCCAGGTTTGACAGCATTGCTAAGGGAGAGGACATTACCTTCAACAGCCTCGCTCCATAGTGGCTCTTTGGTTGCTATGATACTCGTGGTTGGAACTTGGCTTCAAATTCGCCCCGAAAGCTGCTAGCCTCAATGAGCTTCACTTGACTGGAGCTGAACACTATGCATGATGTCACACTACCTCTGTGTATTTTTTATACAGTCAATGTATGCAACATCGGGTTATTTTTCAGTGCAATATAAACATCAAAATGAAAAAAATATCACATTTGACCACTTAGGTTGGCAGTTTGAAGAATGAATAATGTGGTATGATCATACATTATGCTACATTTGTAACTTCTATAATATATTTCCAAAAATGTCAAAATTAAAATATATATGACACTGAAAAATCATCATCAAAAACATTTCCATACTGCAGCCAGACCACCCATCCAGCTTTCCCCCATTTTGATTTTGAACATTTCTTCGCCCTCCTCTTTTTAGGCACGCTGTCTATTTCCAAAGCTCTGGACCGTGAGGAGCAGGACTTGTTCAACCTGACCGTGACCGCCGAGGATCATGGGATACCTCCACGGCTCTCCACCCAGACCCTGTGTGTGCACGTGGTAGACGTTAATGATGAGGTGCCCTGGTTTGAAGAGAGTCACTACGAGGCCCGTGTGCCAGAGAACCAGCCTGCAGGCACCAGTATTCTGTCTGTGTCTGCCACTGACCTTGACCTGGGTAAGAGCACAGAATTCTGGGTAATAATATGTCAGTGGGGCCATATAATTATATTGTTACGGTGAGGGGTAGAGTAGCTAAACATTAATATTGTTTAAAGGTCTTATATTATGCAAAATTAAGTCTTTTGAGCTTTAAGACATATTACAACGCTGTTACCTCCCCAAAAACATACCCAGGGTTGATTTTTTTTTTTTTTTTTTTTTTTTTTTATTCACACATGTTTGAGTAACTGTCTACAACTCCAAAGCTCAAAATGCTCTGTTCTACCTTGTCATGTAATGAAGCAGTATTTTTCAAGTTAACAGCTACCTTTTACCTTTTATTCAGTAGACTGAAATTATCCAAATGATTCTAGTGAAGGTGTATGGAGTTTAAATACACTGTGGAGCACTTCCTGTATTATCACATGACATCACAAAGTGGATGTCATTTAATAATACAAGAAGAGTGTTGTCAGTTTGAGACAGCTCAGCCTACATATGCAGGGTTTATGAGTTAAACATGTGTGAATGAAACAAAACACAACTGTGAAAGTATGAACAAAGACACAATTCATAATGAACACATAGTTTAATAAGAATGAGTCAGGCTTAGTTACCACTTAAACTATGACTTTTTGAAACTTTTTAACATGTTATAACGTTCCCTCATCAAAAACATATCTGAAGAGGTTATAGATATCCTTCATGCATGTTTGAATAATCTAGTGATCTAATTTGAACCGTCTTAGCAGCGAGCGGTTAGCAGCACAATCTTGTCCAAAGCTATGTCATGCTCCCACATAATTCTCCATAAATATACAAAACCAGGATACAAAACCATACACTACAACTTCACAGACCCGATGCAATGCACAGTAGTTTAATTTGTGGAATGTACGCTGATTGTGTTGTGATAGTGCTCTAAAGGGGGAGTGACTGAAACAGAGAGTAAGGTGAGCGGTGACTCAGAGAATCAAAAATAAAATGGAAACTAATTGGTGAATATAGCATTTTCAAAACAATAAATAACATGGTGATCTAAATATATGTTACAATCAATATCCTGCAGGAGTATAAGTTCTAATATCCCCTCTTTAATACCTTAATACTAACCTCTTAAATTAGTAGTCAGTGCAAGACAGGTTTAATGCCATACTGTGGATTACTCCAGGCAAAGCAATAAAATCTTCATGGAGGCAAGCCTCCACCAGAAATGTTACATAGGTTGCATTTACGTAAATTTTAAGTGTATTTACATTTGAATCATTTGTAAAATAAAAATTATTTTGTGAAAAAGTACTGGAAAGCTGTTGTGGAAAATGTGATAATCAATTTCTGATCCTTTGTGGCTTATGATCAGATTATCAGAAAAAAGTTTTAAAAAGTTTAATGAAAGATCATTGTTTCATAAATTTCTATCATACTGTGACACCAAATTATTTATTAACTCTTTGGACCAGAAGCAGAAAAAGGCCGGCGCAAGGAAGGAGCATGATTGGCCCGAACAATAGGACCTCAAATCTTTTAGCATTAAAATGAAAAAAAAAAATCCATGCTTTGATTTCATCAATGCACTTTAACAGAGACTGAATTACTTGAACCATTTTGCTATACATTATACTGATTAGGCTGTATCCTACAGGGACAATAAAATGTACCTTAAAAGGACAGAATGTATTTTTATGAATATGACTTGACTGTCTCCAGATACAAGATAGACATGTTCAAATCCCCCCCCACACACACACACAATAAATACTATATGGATTTATCATTCACTATATGAAAGCTGGAACTACATGTGTACTTTTTCTTTCCACTACTGGAAAACTGTTAGTTATTATTGTTGTTATTATTATTAGGCCCGAGCCTGGGACGACGTCCCGGCGAGGGAGTCATTAAAACCGCGTCCGGAGCATGGAAAATGGCAAAAATGAAGTTGTAAACACGCCCCGACATGCCAGTGAGTGGTGTCAAAAATTAAAACGCAACGAGCTCTAATTGTCACAAAAGACCCTGAGAAAAAATAACGAAAGACGACTTGGTAGCGCCACCTCAAACTTTGATTTTCATGGGGCCAATGGGAGCCCGACTCGGAAAAAAGTCAACGTAAAAAATAGAACATGTCAGGACATGAAAAAAATGATATTATGGCCCCGCCCTAAAATGTACAGGAAGTCGGCCATATTAGATCAAACCCGGGAATGACAAACGTGCACACCCTCACATTCAGGACATTTTCTCCCACAGTTTTCATCACAAAAATTTCAAATTTGGCCAAATCCTACTAAACCCATGTGTGACAAAAGATTATCAATTACATTTTGATTATGACTTTGGGTGTGGTCAGGGTGAATTTTCAACAAAATTGCAATTTTTGGAATATTTCAATAAAATATTTCTCTATCACACATTTTTTGTTGGGAAAACGCTAATACAGCGTTTATGCACATTTGTGAGCTGAACGCAATGATATGCAAATCAAGGCACTCTCTCACAAAATGGCTCTCTAGCGCCCTCTTCAAATTTCATTTTCAAAAATTCGTAGAACACAATCGATTTGTTGTGGACCTGTGAAAAAATTCCCAGGGGCCTTATTTGTGATGGGACACAATGTGAGAAAGTCACATGACTGTAGCTTTTATGGTTTAGGAGAAAAATAATGGGTGGAAAATGCGTTTCCATTATTATTAGGCCCGAGCCTGGGACTCCGTCCCGGCGAGGAACTAATTATAAAACCACGTCCGGAGCATGGAAAATGGAAAAATCAAGTAGTAAACATGCCCCGACATGGCAGTGAGTGGTGTCAAAAATTAGAACTCGATGAGCTCTAATTGTCACAAAAGACCACGAGAAAAAATAACGAAAGACGACTCGGTAGCGCCACCTCAAACTTTGATTTTCATGGGGCCAATGGGAGCCTGACTCGGAAAAAAGTCGACGTAAAAATCTGAAACTCACATCACAAAAAAGTACATGTCGGGACATGACAAAAATGATATTGTGGCCCCACCCTAAAATGTACAGGAAGTCGGCCATATTGGATCAAACCCGGGAACGACAAAAGTCCACACCCTCGCATTCAGGACATTTCCTCGCACAGTTTTCATTAGAAACACGTCAAATTTGGTCAAATCCCACTAAACCCATGTGTGATTAAAGATTATCAATTACATTTTGATTATGACTTTGGGTGTGGTCAGGGTGAATTTTCAACAAAATCGCAATTTTTGGAATATTTCAAAAACATATTTCTCTTTCACACATTTTTTGTTGGGAAAACGCTAATACAGCGTTTATGCACATTTGTGAGCTGAATGCAATGATATGCAAATCAAGGCACTCTCTCACAAAATGGCTCTCTAGCGCCCTCTTCAAATTTCATTTTCAAAAATTCGTAGAAGACAAACGCTTTAACGTGGACGTGTGAAAAAAATCACAGGGGCCTTATTTGTGATGGGGCACAATGTGAGAAAGTCACATGACTGTAGCTGTTATGGTTTAGGAGAAAAATAATGGGTGGAAAATGTGTTTCCATTATTATTATTATTAATATTTTGGTGGCCGAATTGAAGCCACTTTTGACCCCCTGAACATTAACGAAAAGTCAATTTTATTGGACCCAAAATTCAAGGTTGGCGAAAAATTTATTATTTTGATGTTTAAAAAAAATAATGTTTCAAAATGACTCAATAGCGCCACCTCAAAATTTGAAATACATTATGGCAATGAGAGATCTTTTTCATCGTAGACAAATGAAATTTGGTACAAACATAGAATATGTCAAGACAAGTAAAAAATTATATTATGACCCCACCCTAAACCCTACAGGAAGTCGGCCATTGTGGGCGGAACCCCATTTTTCCAAAATTTTACCTCTCACATTTGAATTTTTTACGCCTCCAATTTTCATTTGAGAAACATGAAAATTGGTCAAAATGAACTACAACCATGTGGGATTATAAGCAACTCTTATGGAATTTTCTAAGTTATAAAATGTGGATGTGGCCAGCCTGCAAAGAAAAAATACTTTTTTTTAAGGTTTTAAATGCGTGTAACTCACACAGTTAGTATCCTATGTCCCGGCAGGAATATACTTTTTTATTCAAACTGTTGATCTGAACACAGAGATATACAATTTACACAGGTCAGACAATAAATTGCTCCACAGCGCCCCCTTGAACTTTTGAATTGGACCAAAAAAATTACTTTGACATAAACATTTGAAATTTGGCATGGACATCCCTATTGCTATACTGAACAAAAAAGTCAAAGACACCATACCTCTATTTTCAAAGGTGTTGCCATGGCAACGTCTGACATTTCTCATTGAAATACATGGGTTTTGGATAACTGGGATGAAAAATTATTACTTTGTCGTAGACCATTGAAATTTGGTACACATATTCCTCTCATCATACGGAACAAAAAAGCCAATAAGAACATACCTCTATTTTCAACTATGTTGCCGTGGTAACATAATAAATGTGTCATTGAAATGAATGGGGTTCAGAGTACTGGACTTTGTTGTAGACTAAATAGATGCTCTACACTCACCAAACTATGGCCTAAAATTCAAGAAATGTTGTATTTTCATGTGGAAAAAAATTTATGTTTCAAAATGACTCAATAGCCCCACCTCAAAAGTTCAAATACATTACGGCAATGAGAGACCTTTCTCATCGTAGACAAATGAAATTTGGTACAAACATAGAACATGTCAAGACAAGTAAAAAATTATATTATGACCCCACCCTAAACCCTACAGGAAGTCGGCAATTGTGGGCGGAACCCCATTTTTCCCAAATTTTACCTCTCAGATTTGGATTTTTTCCGCCTTGGATTTTCATTCAAGAAACTTGCTAATTGGTCAAAATGAACTAGACCCATGTGGGATTATAGGGAACTGTCTTGGATTTTTCTACATCATAAAATGTGGGTGTGGCCAGCCTGCAAAGAAAAAAGCTATATTTTGAAGTGTTAAAGTGTGCATCACCCTCGAGGACACAATGGAGAGTATAGAGCTGGTCCAGTGTTCCACGACCAGGACGAAAACCACACTGCTCCTCCTGAATCCGAGGTTCGACTATCGGTCGGATTCTCCTCTCCAGTACCCTGGAATAGACCTTACCGGGAAGGCTAAGGAGTGCGATTCCCCTGTAATTGGAACACACCCTCCGGTCCCCCTTCTTATACAGAGGGACCACCACCCCGGTCTGCCATTCCACAGGTACTGTCCCCGACCGCCACGCGATGTTGCAGAGACGTGTCAGCCAAGACAGCCCCACAACATCCAGAGACTTGAGGTACTCAGGACGGATCTCGTCCACCCCCGGAGCCTTGCCACCGAGGAGCTTGCCAACCACCTCAGTGACTTCAGCCAGGGTGATGGACGATTCCGCCTCTGGGTCCCCAGTTTCTGCTTCCTCCTCGGAAGACGTGACAGTGGGATTGAGGAGATCCTCAAAGTATTCTTTCCACCGCCCGACAACATCCCCAGTCGAAGTCAGCAGCTCTCCACCCGCACTGTAAACAGTGTTGGTGAAGCACTGCTTCCCCCTCCTGAGGCGTCTGACGGTTTGCCAGAATCTCTTTGAGGCCGTCCGATAGTCCTTCTCCATGGCCTCCCCGAACTCCTCCCAACCCCGAGTTTTTGCCTCTGTGACTGCCCGAGCCGCGGCACGCTTGGCCCGCCGGTACTTATCAGCTGCCTCAGGAGTCCTACGAGCCAACAAGGACTCCTTCTTCAGCTTGACGGCATCCCTTACTTCCGGTGTCCACCACCGGGTTCGGGGATTGCCGCCGCGACAAGCACCACAGACCTTACGACCACAGCTACGAGCAGCCGCATCGACAATAGAGGTGGAGAACATGGCCCACTCGGAGTCCATGTCTCCAAACTCCCCCGGGATCAGGGAGAAGCTCTCCCGGAGGTGGGAGTTGAAGACCTGAGTGAGAGACCTGTCCCCGACCCGAAGGCGCAGGGACGCGACCCTCTCGTTCACCGGAGTGAACCCCAACACGCAGCGGCTGAACTGTGGGGCAATGAGCAAGCCCACACCAGCTCGCCGCCGCTCCCCGCGGGCAACGCCAGAGAAATGGAGAGTCCAACCCCTCTCAAGAAGTTGGGTTCCAGAGCCCAAGCTGTGCGTGGAGGTGAGGCCGACTATATCTAGCCGGTAACGCTCAACCTCCCGTACAAGCTCAGGTTCCTTCCCCCCCAGCGAGGTGACATTCCACGTCCCCAGAGCTAGTCTCCATGTCCGGAGATCCGGTCGTCGAGGTCCCCGCCTTCGACTGCCGCCCGGATCTCTCTGCACCCGCCCCGCATGGCTCCTCCCGCAGGTGGTGGGTCCACGGGAGGACGGCCCCACATCGTTCCTTCCGGCTTGGCCCGACCGGGCCCCGTGGGGAAAGGCCCGGCCACCAGGCGCTCGCTGCCGAGCACCCACCCCAGACCTGGCTCCAGGGTGGGGCCCCGGTAACGCCAGTCCGGGTGACGTAACTGGCCTTGATCTTTTCCTCTTCATGGGGGGCTTCTGAACCGCTCTTAGTCAGACCCGTCTCCCAGGACCTGTTTGCCATGGGTGACCCTACCAGGGGCATGAAGCCCCCGACAACATAGCTCCCAGGATCATTCGGGTGCTCAAACCCCTCCACCATGTTAAGGTGGCGGTTCGGGGAGGGGAAAATTACTTGTTTTAGATTAAAAATGAAAAAAAAAAAAAATCACTTTTTGCTTTGAACCCTGGTTTGCACTTTTGGCATTCACCCTGACAAGGCACAGCTGTGAAATGAAAACAATTTCAGGAGACTTCATCATGAAGGCTCACTGAGAGAAGGCAAAGGTTTTGCATGGCTGTTAACAAAGTGAACAAAGTGAAGGATTGACGTTATTTAAAAAGTCAGTTCAGCAGTTCAGCTGTTTGTTTTTTTAAAGGCACCAATGCACAAGTGATGTATGGGGGCATTTCAGAGGACTTATTCAGGATCGATCCACTCACCGGAGTCATCAGCACCACCAAGAGTCTGGACAGGGAACTACAGGAAGTCCACACCCTAACAGGTACTGCCACACATTTGCTCTCACCTACTACAATTATAAATATTTTTAATTATTATACTAATATATTTCAAACTGTGAATTTACACCAGAGGCATCAGAGCTTCTCCTGTGACGTTAGCATCTATATATTTTCATAAAACACCGGACTGTTTGGTATTGCACCATATTCATTGTTGATGGGATGAAACATGTTTTAAAACTATAAAAAAATGACATGGGGGACAATGCTTTGTGTAGCAATAACAAGCTGTGGCTGCGATACTCGTATTAAGGCGTCTTACCATGCCACACCAAGTTTCGGTGTCTTCACTGTCATGCACATTTTCTTTTCCTAAGCTGTCTTTGTAAAGTTACAGTTTGACCTCCTAAAGTAGGGGTGTCCAAACTTTTTTCACTGAGGGCCATGTAAAAAACAGCCAAGTTTGTTACTAGATTAATAGCACCTTTCACTATAAGCACTTTAAATTGCACGTACACTTTAATAGCACACAGCACTTTAAACATTATTTGCACTGTAAAAAAAAGAATTGCACAAAAGGATTTAAAAAATTTTATTTAATTTGTCTGCTTTTACCCAGTTTTAGATCTGGTGGCACAGGGGCACTTTAATTGAAGCTGCGTGTCCTGGAGGGGAAAGAGGACAAAATTAACAGCTAATTAATACATTGGATATGTGCAATATTAGTGCAATGTTTGTTTGAGAATGGTTAAGTGTTTGTGTGTTCTGTAATTTGCAGTGTTTTAGTGAAAGTGTTTTAAAAATGTTTTAACTTACCACCTCCTTGCCCTTGTGTCCAGGTGTCAAAGAGGTCCCAGGGGAAACGAGCCCCCTTAAAAAGATTCCGGGGCGGGACCAAGGTGGGGGAGGTGTAGGGGAGACATGTTGGGCAGTTTTAAATGGTTTATGGGTTTTAAGTATATTTGGTGTTTGGTTTTAGGGTTTATGTATTTTAATATGTATAATGTTGATGTGGGTTATGGGTTTATGGGGTTTTATGGAGGTTAGAGTTTTAAAGAGCTAAGGCTATTTTTTAAATACCCCTATTAATTAATAGTAGTTTAGTCCAGTTAGAGGAACATGATAAAAGGTGCCTGCAACCATCAAACCATGTTCTGCTGCTGGAGATGATGCTGCTCCTCTGACCTCCATTTGCACAAGGCACCTTGCACTTTGATAATTAATGGAAGAAAGAAATAAAAAAATTGTGGACCACACTCGTGCTGCTGTCTTCTGTCGCACATCCTGCCGCTAACGGCCAGCCTACGTTACAGGCCTACGTTACAGGCCAAATACAGAAAAATGAACCAAGGGCCGGGCTGCACGCTATAGCAGATACATATTGACTATAATATAGTGTGTAATTGTAACTCACTTCCGTGAAGAACTCAGTGGGAGCAGTGATGCTGTCCTTTGGATCGAAGAATGGCTGATATGTCAGGAGAAAATTTGGTGGTTTAGACACGGAGGACTTCACAGAGATGGCTATCAGTTATTCTGGTTCTTAGTCTGTTTTTGTTCTGATTTAACAGAGAAAATGTTTGTTCGCATATGTATGTTGAGCCAAACAGGCTCATCATTCTTTTTGCATGGCGTCTAATCAGAGGAAACTTGACATTATCCAAACTCTGATAGAAGTCAGGGAGGGAGAGAAGCTGATGTTGACTTTTCAGAGAATCATCACATTGCATTTCAATCAGTTCTAACTGCAAACTCTTTTCCACTTCTGCATTCACCAGGAAGGGGGTCGAGAAAAGCTTGATTTGTTTTTCAATAACAGAAAAATTTGTGAAAACGCTGGTTGAATTCTATAATAAGAGATGCCATCACAGACACATATTTCTCATTATTAGCAGAAATGTCTGCGTTTGGAAAAGCAGATCTGATTTCAGTCAGTGCAGGGAAGTGTGTAGCGTTAAAGCTCCGTAGTTGCGGAGGCTTTCAAGTGCGCGTAAAGGTGTGGAACCAGCTGCTCTTTGCCTTGTAGGTTCTTATTTAATGTATTCAAATGATGAGTAAGATCAACTAAAAATGTGAGGTTTGCCAGCCACAGAGGGTCACTCAGTTCAGGAAGAGGACGGCCCTTCTCTTTCAAAAACTGATCGATTACTGATCTCAGTGCGTAAAACCGCTGGAGCACAGGTCACTGGTGTGGACGGGTTTGACCTGGGAAACGTGGAAAGTGGGATGGATTTGGAGAGTTGGAGGTAGTTGTAACTGGACGGCAGACGGATTGATGATTTTCTTAATCTTGAACAGACCTAAGAATCGGGGGGAGAGTTTGCGAGAGTCAGTGTTAAGTGGTATGGTCTTAGCGGAAAGCCACACCATCTGGCTGGGTTGATATACGGGCGCCGGGATGTGACGCCGATCCACCCCCACCTTGATACGCCTCCCAGCTTGAAGGAGAGCGGCCCTCGTCTTTGTCCAAACCCTGCGGCAGCGCTGAAGGTGGTGCTGGACAGAGGGAACCTCCAGATCCTTCTCCTCTGCCGGAAATAGTGGAGGTTGGTACCCGAGGGAGGCCTGGAACGGGGAGACACCAGTGGACGAAGTCACCAAGGAGTTATGGGCGTACTTGACCCACGGGAGTAAGGAGCTACAGGTCGTAGGGTTGGTGGAGACCACACACCGGAGGGCCGACTCAAGGTCCTGGTTTGCTCGTTCAGTCTGCTCGTTGGACTGGGGGTGGAATCCGGAGGTGAGACTGACCGTGGCCCCCAGTCCTTCGCAAAAGGCCCGCCACACCTGCGAGGTGAATTGAGTTCTCCGATCAGAGACGATGTCCACCGGAATTCCATGGAGGCGGAAAACCTGGGTGGTCAGTTGGTCCGCCGTTTCCTTGGCTGTGGGGAGCTTGGGTAAGGTGATGAAGTGGGCTGCCTTAAAAAGCGGTCAACTACAGTGAGGATCACAGTATTGCCCTGGGACGAAGGGAGTCCAGTGACAAAGCCCACCGCCACGTGAGACCAAGGCCGTCTAGGAACTGGAAGGGGGAGCAGAAGTCCAGAAGGTGGTGAGTGAGAGGCCTTAGCCCAGGCACATACCTGGCATGCCGCTGTGTAAGCTCTGGTATCCTTATCCATAGTGGGCCATCAGAAATGCTGCTTCAGCAGGGAGGGAGATCGGCTGGCACCGGAGTGACATGCAAATTTGGAACAGTGGGCCCATTCGAGAACCTGGGAACGGACAGTGTTAGGTACATACAGCTTGCCAGGCTGACCGTTAGCTGGGTCGGGGTCGTCAGTTTGGGCCAAGTCCTCGACCTCCCAATGTACCGCCGCCACGACACAAGAGGAGGGAAGGATGAATTCGGAGGCGGCGGACTTCTCTTCTTGGTTAAACTGGCGAGAAAGAGCATCGGGCTTAACGTTCCGGGACCTGGGGCAATAAGTGAGGGTGAAAATGAATCGGCTAAAGAAGAGAGACCAACGGGCCTGGCGGGAGTTTAAACGTTTAGCGGACTGAATGTAGGCGAGGTTCTTATGATCTGTCCAGACTAAAAATGGATGCTCCGGCCCCTTGAGCCAGTGACGCCACTCCTCCAGCGCCAGCTTCACCACGAGGAGCTCTCGGTCCCCTATATCATAATTGGCCTCCGCTGGGGTCAGGCGACGGGAAAAAAAGGCGCAGAGAAAGAGACGGTTGTGGGGGTCAAACCTTCGAGACAGTACGGCCCCCACCCCAGTGTCCGACGCAGCCACACCTCAACAATAAATCAGCGCAATGGGTCAGGCTGGTGAAGGATGGGAGCGGAGGTGAACAGGTGCTTGAGCTTATCAAAGGCGGACTGAGCTTCAGGGGACCAGGTGAATGGTAATGCAGGTGAGGTCAATTTAGTTAGGGGGGAGACGACTCGACTGAAGTCACGGATGAACCGTCTATAGAAATTGGCAAAGCCGATGAACCATTGTAGTTGCTTGCGGCTGGCTGAAACAGGCCAATTAGTGACAGCCTGGATCTTCTCAGGGTCCGCTTTCACCTGGCCCCGCCCCACGATGAACCCTCAAAAAACTAACCTCCTTAGAGGTGAAATTTGCACTTCTCAGCCTTAATGTACAGCTTATTTTCCAGTGACCTGGCGAACATGATGCCGGTGTTCCTGCGGAGATTTAGAAAAGATTAAAATATCATCAAGGTACACAAAGACAAACTGGTTAAGAAAGTCCCGGAGCACATCATTAATGAGGGCCTGGAATACAGCAGGAGCGTTAGTTAGGCCGAAGGGCATGACTAGATATTCGAAGTGGCCAAGGGGGGTCTTAAAAGCAGTCTTCCACTTATCCCCCTCTCTTATGCGCACCAGGTGATACGCATTCTATAGGTCGAGCTTGGAGAAAATGGTGGCTCCATGGAGGGGTGTGAAGGTGGAGTCCAGGAGGGGGAGAGGGCGTTACTACTGAGGGTCCCCCAAATGGGGGGCTCTGGGAAGTGTATTTTTGTTTAGGCATGAGCCAACACATTAATCACGGAAAATACATTAATGTGGCACATCAAATTAAACAGCACCGCTAGCGCTACAAGACTATGTAGACTATTTTCGCCGTTCACAAACAACTCAGATGACACCCAAGAGAACACATCAAAACCAAATCCTCCAACCTCAGTTTGGACAAACCACTCACCACATTTACAGCTTCACAACAGCCGTACTTTATGCTAGCCACACAAACAACTGCTCAAACAAAAGCAGGGAGTCTACCGATTCCAAAGATGTAAGCCCCAGTACTGTACACCAAAGCATCGCGGAGATATAAGCCAGCACATCAGATCATAAAACATTGCTTTTCAAAAACACATTAGTAAAAATTGTCTTACCTTTGTCGTCTTGCCATGAAAAGTTTATTCCATTGGTAAATAAAAGCTATTTTCTGTTAGGCCCGACTATTGTGTACCATTCAAAACAGTCCGAGTGGTTCTATAGTGATATATGGTTCCTACCGAGCGCTTACAGTGTATCGATGGAGAAGCATGGCACTTTGACATGGCTTTGTTTACCCCTTTCTGGTTGGCTAACTAAGTTGTCAATCCTGTTTTGCAAGGCATAGCCGTAATCTATTGGCTTTCACGATTCCAGAGAGGGGTCACTCATGCATATTGACCAATCCGCTGGGGAGGGGCGTACGTGCGTAAAGGTACAAAGCCGGCATGCGCTAAGATGCTATTATGCACGATTACGCAAGAGGACGGAGAGCGCATGGAACAAACTTAGTTTTGCTTCTTTTTTTTGGTTGAAATTCTACTATAACTACAAAAAATGGCTAAACGGGTGCAGAAGACACGATACTCGGTGGAAGAAGCGCTAAAACTGATCGAGGAGGATAATGACACCACAGTCTGTGTGCATGATTCATCGTCTGAGGATGAAGATCTTTTGCATCCTGCAAATAGCGACAGTGAATCAGAATACTGTCCTCCATCGGAGTCAGAAAGGTATGTAATGTAAATAAAACTGTATATATGTGTAGTACTGATGATAATAATGATAATTATTATTTTATTTACAACAATAATAATGGATTAGTTTTACTCAAAGAAGAGTAACAATTGCATTGTTCATTCACTCCTCAGTCATTGGTGTAGCAGTAGTAAAAATAACAACAATAAACTAATGTTACGTTTTTTGTACTTTTAGTATTTATTATAATTTGTTAGATTATATTATTGTAGAAGTTTATTGTACAGTTGACTTTCACTTGCATAGAGCTGACTTCCTTGATATTATTGCAGCTTTTTTCAGGGCATAGTTATATAGTGTAAATATGTTACATGATAATATGACACACAATGATAGGTATGTATGTGTATCTGTGGATATATGTAATTACATGTTATTGTATTGTCACTGAATGGATGTATTTATTATTTTTATAATTTGTGTTTACAGTGATGAGGATTTCGAGCCACCAACAAAACCTACTAAACAGATGGCTCCAGCACCACCCCCGAAGTTCTCACCTCAGCCTTTGACTCCAGAAGCCTCTTCAACACCTCTGCCATGCCCAACACCCCCGCCTTTGTCTCCAGAAGCCTCTTCAACACCTCTACCACGCCCAACTCCCCCGCCTTTGTCTCCAGAAGCCTCTTCAACACCTCTGCCATCCCCAACATCTCAGCCTTTGTCTCCATCACCATCTCCCCCCACCACTGTGCAGAATTAAGGACAGCCACCAGGTACTTCTCATCCATCCAAAAAGCGAAGTCAAAAAACAAAATACATATCTGCACCGAGTGAGGAGGAGAACAGGTGACATAACAGAGAGGAAGAGGACATTACACTACACCTTCCCAGATTTATGCCAGCCAGGACTCCAGGCCCCAACATCGACAACTCCAAGAATTGGTCTCCCCTCAGCCTTTTCCATCTTTTTTTTCCAACAACAGTTGTCAGAACTATAATCAACAACACAAATGACAACCCTGCTAGAAAAAAGGCAGGTGGGATGGTATTCAAGTGGGAGGATCTTACTGTGAAAGACTTTTATATATTTCTATCAATTATACTTTTCATGGGACTTGGTTCCTCAGAGGTCCAATTATTGGAGGCAAAGGTGGCCATACAACTTCCCATTTCCAAGAAAGAGTATGACTCGAGACCGCTTTGAGGCTATTCTGTGGTCACTACACCTCAGCAACCTCAAAGAGGATGAAGAAAATGAGAGGAAAAGAATACACCGGACTACGACAGACTTCATAAAATCAAACCTTTGTACACGGACATAATACATGCATGTAGGTCTTTCTTCCAGCCATACCAACACATATCCATAGATGAACGAATGGTTGCCACCAAAGCCAGAATAAGCATGAAGCAGTACATAAAGGACAAACCTACTAAGTGGGGTTACAAACTTTTTGTGCTAGCGGATTCTTCAACAGGCTATACGTGGAACTTTTTTGTTTACACCGGGAAGTCAGCGTCCACCTCCACCTCAGCCCATGGTCTGAGCTACTCTTCTGTCATGGACCTTATGCCTTTAGGTTTGCTTG
The DNA here is from genome assembly GCF_009829125.3 of Periophthalmus magnuspinnatus. Taxonomy (NCBI): domain Eukaryota; kingdom Metazoa; phylum Chordata; class Actinopteri; order Gobiiformes; family Gobiidae; genus Periophthalmus; species Periophthalmus magnuspinnatus. Next base: position 21,756,590 of record NC_047138.1, on the reverse strand, counting down.
GTTGTGGCTACAAACTGTATACGGACAACTTTTACACCAGCCCAACTTTGCTGAACGACCTATTCAAACTTAACATTGTGTGTTGTGGAACTGTAAGAAAAAATCGTGTTGGCTTCCCACAGACTCAAAACAATGATCTGCCAAAAAACGCACAGAGGGGGGACAGGCGGTGGATGCGCAATGGCAAAGTATTATTTGTCAAGTGGATGGACACGAGGGAGGTAGCCATGTGCTCCACAATCCACAAAGCAGACAGTGGACAGACTGTAAAGAGAAAGGTCAAGGAGGCTGGTTTGTGGCAAACCAAAAACATCCCTGTTCCGGACTGCATTGTGGATTACAATGCCAACATGGGTGGAGTGGATCTATCTGATGCGCTCATTGGCTACTACAGTGTCCACCATAAAACCAAGAAGTGGTACAAGACTTTTTTTTACCACTTCTTTGACATTGCTGTAGTGAACAGCTTCCTTATACACAAGGAGCTGTTCAAACAACGACAGGATCCCACTCAGACAAAGCCCCTTACCAAAAAGGTTTTTAGGGAGCAGTTGGGTAAGGAGATGCTGGACTTTGCTGAAGCCTCAGCAGCCTCCACATCCTCAGCAGCCTCCACCGCCTCCACATCCTCAGCAGCCTCCGCCGCCTCCACATCCTCAGCAGCCGGCATTCCTAAACCCCCCACCGAATGTGTCCCTGGTTATTATGATGGGGATGGCATGGTAAGGAAGCACTGTAAATGGTGCTTTGAGCAGGGGATCTCCAGAGTGAAGACACCAATTTATTGTAAAAAGTGTGATGTGCCTCTCTGCTTCACTGCAAAGAAGAATTGCTTCGAGCTGTGGCATGAGAAGTATTGAACATTGCACTGGACTTTATAAATATTGTAAATAGTTGTGTGTTCTAATTTGCACTTTTACGTACATTGTGTTTCCTAAAAATGTGCAATTTTACTTAATTTTTGTAGTGTGTGCTGAGAATTTGCACTTTTATTTAGTTTTATTTATGTACCTTGAAAATGTCCAATTTTACAAAAAGTTTCACTAAATTCATAAAAAAAAAAAAAAAAAAAAAAAAAAAAAAAAAAAAAAACATTCAAATGCTTCATGTGGTCATTTTATTTGTAGGAGAAACATTCATATACACATATTTTAGTGTGGTCAAAAACAGAAAAAAATAAAAAAGATATTCAGTTTACATGAAACAAAACACATATAGTTACATTACTGCATTATAAAAAAAAAAAAAAAAAAAAAAAAAAAATTCCAAAATGCCAAAAAATGTTTTCTTTAGGTCTACTGAACACCATTAGTGATATAAAAATGAAATACATAACTTTTACATGACATAAATGCAATGGCACTATGTGTGCCAAAATGGAGACTTCGCCTGAATTTCCTGTACTAAAATCTCTTTGCTTCATCTAATCAGTTTCAACCTTTGCAGAGATAATGTTCACATGTTTGGTTTCTATTTTATGAAGTAAAAAGTATATGTTAGCAACATTCCAAAGAGTTATTCATCATAAAACATGTTGGGGTTTTTTAGGCGAGGCTAAAAAAATCTAAATTTTTGTTGTGTTTCATCCCAATTTTCAATTTTCTCTTTATCAGTAACACATACATGGATAAATGACATATCAAATTATTCTGCCCAATGATCCCTTTACAATGGCACAAAAATCATTCAAATACACCTCGGGGTTGCTGAAATAGACCAATTTATAAATGGATATAAATTTTTTGAAAATTTGCCTTCAAAATAGGCTTAGGTAGTAATGGGTTAATGGTAATGTTATTGAGCCCCCTATAGTCAATGCAGGGATGCAGCAATTTGTCTTTCTTTGCCACGAAGAAAAATCCCGCGTCGACTGAAGATGAGGACAGGCGGATGATACCGGCAGCCAGAGAGTCTCTGATATACCCCTCCATAGTCTCACGTTCAGGTTTTGACAAATTATACAACCAGCTTGACGGTAGGGGGGCACCCGGCAGGAGGTCGATTGCACAATCATAGGGCCGGTGAGGTGGTAATGAGAGCGCCCAACTCTGAGCGCCCAACTGAATACCTCCTGGAGGACATAGTACTCCGCCAGAACCACGGAGAGGTTTGGGACGTCCGTGGCGGGGTTGTAAGTAGAGCTGGCCCCTCCCCCGGGTGACAGGGCTGACTGCAGACACTGGGCATGACAGGCAGGACTCCAGCCGGAAACCTTTCCCCAGGCCCAATCAAAAACCGGGTTGTGCGCCCGTAACCATGGGTAACCCAGGACCAATGGCGGCAACAGGGTGGAGAGGATGTGAATTTGACGAACCTCGCGGTGATTTCCTGATAAAATGAGAGTAACAGGTTCTGTGACCTGAGTTACGTGGGCAAGGAAGCGTCCATCTAGGGCCCGGGCATTGAGGGGTTGTTCCAGGGTCTCAAGTCTAATTCCAAGTTGCTCCGCAAGCTGTGTATCAATGAAGTCCTCCTCCGCCCCGGAATCAATGAGAGATCTGAGATCAGAGACAGGTAAGGTATCCAAGTGGAGGCAAAAAGTGGCACTCAAGAAGAGTCTATTATTCCTTTCCGGGAAATGAGATTGACCCACCAGTACTCCCAGTCCTACTGGTGGGTGCCCCCTTTTGGCCGCACTGGGCAGGCAGCAATAAAATGTCCCTGTTCCCCGCAGTAGAGACACTCTCCTGCCATGCGGCGACATCGTCGACGTTCCTCCGCGGACACTCGGATCCAGTTCAGCTGCATAGGCTCCTCCGGGGGTAGCGGGGATACGCATGCCTCACGCGGAACCGGAGACCGGCGTCTCTCCCTCCGGCGTGTCTGTAGCCGGTTGTCAATCCAGTTAGCCAGGGTAATGAGAGATCTTATATCCGGAGGCTCGTCCCGGGAGATAAACTCGTCTTTTAACTGTTCAGTAAGTCCTCTTAAAAAGGCGGCCCGTAGCGCACTATCCGTCCAGTCAACCTCCGCCGCAAGCGTCCAAAATTCAATAGTGTAATCCGTTACGGACCAACGCCCCTGGACGAGGCTTAACAGACGGGCGGCAGCATCCGCTTGGTAGTGTGGATGGTCAAAGACTAATTTAAAGGCCGGCACAAAGCTCTCAAAGTTCAAATTGTCCATTGTCGTGTTAGACAGTCGTGCCTCTGCCCACTGGAGCGCCCTTCCCCTGAGTAGTCCACAGATGTACCGTATCTTCGCGGAATCTGAGTCAAAACGGGCAGGGCACTGCAGGAACATAAACGAGCATTGAAACAGAAACCCCCGACATAAGCTGGACTGACCTGAGTAGGGGTCAGGATCCGTGCCCCTCGACTCCGGAGGGCGCGGCAGTGCCGCGGGTCCGACGGCAGCGGGGAACGGGGCTGGAAGTGAGGCAGCGAGCAGAGCAGCGACTTGGCCGGTAAGCTGGGAAACTTGTTGCATAAGAGTCTGGTTATATTCTAACAGGGTCCAGATGGATTGGTCGTGCTGCCCAATAAGCACTTCATGTTGGGAAAACACTTGGCGCAGCATCTGATCTGGTCCCGAATCCGCTTGGTCCATTGTGGCCAGATCGTTCTGTCATAACCGGTGGGGTTGGGAGGACCAAAGACGTGCAGACTCGGGGCAGATTTACAGTGTTTATTTACAAAGTGGTGAAATACAGTACAAACGCAATAATTAATCCAACGGGGGACAGGAGCGAGAGTCCAGGGCAGGATCCAGGAGTGGAGCGCGCGGTACGGCGCCGGAGCGAGGTGCAGAGGACAAGCCGGGATCTGGGAACGTGGGCCTCAGACGCAAAGACCAGTAGACCAGAGCCAGGGAGAGGAGCAGGGTGCAGGGCGAGGTCCAGGGGCGTAGTGTGCAGGAGGCAAGGTGAAACAGTACCATACCAGGTCGGGGAAGCCAGGCGGGAGTGGAGCCGGGAGTGCGGGAGCTGGAGAAGTGCAGGAGACAGGATGTGAGGGTGAGTAAAAAATCCAAAATGAGCAGGATGCAAAAGGGCAAGGATACATGAAAAAAAAGCAGGCAAGATATTCACGTAGACACGCGGATGATCTGGCACCGAGCTGTCTGCAGCTCGTCCATCTTATGCTCCGCAGCAGGTGGAGGCGATAACGCTGATGCACTCCAGGTGCGCGCGGGAGGAGTCAGCAACTCCACCCAGCTCCAGACTCAGGCAGGTGCGGGAGGGGGAGAACACACAGGGAGACAGAACAGGAGCAGAGATACCTGCCTCATGACACTTGGTGGATAATGCAGTGCATTTTAACAGCTTCACCACCGCTCTTTTTTACCTTATCACACAGATGCCATACCTTTGCGTTCGCCCCTCATGGCTGGAGCTCCATCCGTTGTTACACCGCAGAGCTTGTCCCATTTACGCCCCATTTTTTCAATTGACTCTGACACGGCTTCAAAAATATCTTTACCTGTGGTTGTGCCTTTTAGGCTCATCATGTCAAGCAGCTCCTCCATACAGCAAAAGTTATCGTCTACTCCCCACAAAAAAATTAATACCTGAGCGGTGTCTGTGGCATCTGTGCTCTCATTGCATGCTATTGAGTAAAAATCAAAAGCACACGCTTTGTCTCTTAGCTGAAGTTTCAAATTAGCTGACAAGTCCTCGATTCTCCGCACCACTGTATTTCTGGAAAAGCTCATGTTGTTGAAATCCTGCACTTTTTCTGGGCACATTATTTCTGTGACTTTGATGAGATACTGTTTTATGAAATCATCATCTGAGAATGGTTTGCCGTGCTGGGCAATAAGTTTAGCGACTTCATAGCTTGCTGTTGTAGCGTTTTCCTGTATTTTGTTGTTGGGCTTATAATCTAGCTGCCATTTGCTGGACTTTCTGTGTTCGTTCACCACCTGTGTATGATGTGTAGCTCTGGTGTTTGGTCTCATAGTGCCGTCGGACATTATACTCTTTCATCACAGCAACAATTTCTTTACAAATCAAACAGATACACTTTCCATTTATTTCCTTGAAGAAATAATCATTTTCCCACCGTGTTTGAATTTTCATGCACTCACTTGCTATTTTGCATTTCTTCGGCGCTGCCATTTCTGTTAATTTGCAGTCAAAGTTGGGTTTTTTTTGGCAGACCGAAAAGCACGCGTTTCCATGGCTGTCTCCTTCTGGTGTTGAAACTGAGTAGTGCTGTTTGGCTCCATCTAGTGTTGAAACTGAGTAGTGCTGTTTGGCTTCATCTAGTGTTGAAACTGAGTGGAGCTCAGAAGAGCGCAAAACATATGCGGGCCATATTACATTATATTTTCAAAACTTTCCCGCGGGCCGTAGTTTGAACACCGCTGTCCTAAAGTGTATCATATTTATCCCCCATGGCTATAAACCTTTTGTTGTCCATCACAAGTTATTCCCTGGGGTCAAGTTAGTAAGATCTTGGGGTTAAAAAGTCTCTAAAAACCAAGTTACCACCCTTTTATCAGGCATCCCAACAGTAGAGGACATTGTATATTCTACCTATGACTTTTACTATTTGTTTCCCACAGTGTATGCTAAAGATGGTGGCCTGCCCCCTAACTTTGCCAAAGCCACTGTGAAGGTCCACGTGCAGGATGAGAATGACCACACTCCAGTGTTTGGACGCCTCTTCTACAGCCTCGAGGTCCCAGAGAACATGGAGCCCCAGCCCCTGTTCACTCTGAGGGCCACTGACCAGGACGCAGGTCCCAGCGGACACATCAGCTATAGGGTCATAGGTGAGGAGAGGATGGGGAGGGGGTGTGTGTGTGAGGGGGGGGGGGGGGGGGGGATTTATACCATTTTAGGTTTTCTATACCATGCTATCCATTGCTGTTAGCATTGTATGTTTACAAACTCATCATGGAAAATAATTAATTATGCTTGGAATGCATTGGATATGTTAGGAATAACTTTGGACCACTGCAAACCGTTAAAACTGAACTAGTTCTGCTTTTTACATTTAAGACATTGATAATCCTATAATACATATGGAAGGAAACTAAAATTAATATTGGTAAAATTATGATTTCTTTCGTAATATAGTAAACTCTTGGGTCTAGTCATTAATAGTAATGATCAGGTTCAACATTTGTGTATTTACCTATTGGATATTCCATGGCAAAGTACTATGTTATCAATAGGAAAACTGTTTTTTGCCCAGTAGTTCTTTGCTTTTAAATGATGATCCTACGAATGATTAGATTATGTTATCCTCAAAACAATGATGTGATTGTTATAAATTTAGAAAATGGCAAATGTGGGGCACTCACTTGGTTAACCACTTGGCAAACACATCTGCACATCTGCAGTTGTGATCCCTGTCTGTATTACACAGTGAAGAAGGCTCGAGGAAGTGTGTTCTACCCACACAAAATAAAAGCTTTTTTATATTTTTCTAACCAAGTGAGTTCCTGATATTTGTCTTTTTTCAAAATGAAGTGTACATTTTTCTATGGCATCTATAGTTGTGAGAATACCAGTAGATCTCTGTCTCTGTTGTTATAAATATCCTGAATGGCTTTGATATGCTGCTTAGTACAGCATAGTCATTGTCATTATTTGTAAAACTATACCATCCTAATTATTCACCTCAGTGAGTTTATAAGCTCTTTCACAATTTTTAAGAGACCAGAGCCATCACGATAATGCTAACAACAACAACTAGCATGCTAATGCACACTTCTTGTTTATTGCTCAATAAAATGATATATAAATATATGCAGAAAGCATGCAGGGGACATATTTTCACCCCAAGAGCTGCTTATACCCTACAAAGACAAATTTTTCTCAAATACATGGGAAAAATCGGATACAGGACCTTTAAAATAAATGAATAAATATACAAATAAATAAATGAATATAAAAATGACAATAATTGACGTGGAGCTTAAAGGGTTAAAGTACACATTACTTAGAAGCAGACCATTTAGGAATTAGAAACTACTTTCTTGGAGGGACCCCAGACTGTATTTCACATAAGGCCCTCACAAAGCTGCTGCTTTAAAACCTCCATATGGTACCAGCCTGACCACCCATACTGCTCGCTCATTACAGCTGTCCATGAGGCATTGATTTATATGTTCCGTCATGCTTCTTTGGAGCGGGAATATAGACAGCTATTCTCTGATTAGGTCACCACATGTGAATCTTCTCAGCATTCAAATTTGCTATCTTCTTTTTCTAATACTTTTATTTTTGAGTTACAGTACTTCATAAAGTTGATAGAGGGTGGTTCTTGTCTGGTGCTCTCTGATATCACATTCCAATTTATGTCAGATTATCAGATTGGCCTTTGTTTTATCTGGAACAAAGCTCAGTCTCCAGGAGCAGAGCAGCAGTCCTTGTGATGTCAAATTACAGTTGCAGGTTCAGGTGCCTAACAAATGCTGTCATGATATAGTGCAATAATGTTGGTGGTGAACATTATTTCCCCTTCTAATTTACCCTCTGAAGTTGTACTGAGTGATTCATGCATGTTTGAGTAATCTTTCTATTCCCGTATTAACGTCATTGTGCCGATCAACCCGTTTCCACCGCCATTGGTACATGTCCACTGTGACGTACTTAGTTCTCCAATTTTATTTTCTTAATCGGTGATGGGTATAGGATTCGACTGAAACTGCCCTGCCCTTGTTTACTAGCTAATGTCATCCTTTGGTTTGGATTAGTTTTCTCACCTATAACATTGTTATGTATCTGATTAGCATTTGATTGGCTTTCTTTATGGCTTTATGGTTTATGGCTTTATTCCAAAGGTTGAGAATGCTTTGATTAATATATTGGTATTTTTAAATTTTATTTATGATTTATTTTGCATTATTTATCTAATTGCCACAGACTTCATTTTCACATGATCTCTAACATAACTTTTCTCTTTTTTCTGGTTAGCTGGAGACCCATATGGAGACTTCCACCTGAGCCTCCTCTCTGGGGTCCTGTCTACCTCTCGGCCCCTGGATCGCGAGCACAAAGCTGGCTACACTCTCACTGTGTCTGCATCGGACCAAGGCTCCCCTCCCCTCACCTCCACCGTCTCTGTGGAGATCACCATCCTGGACATCAATGATCACAGCCCCCAATTCCAGAGCCCCTCCTACACCGCCGATATCTCTGAAGATGTACCCATTGGTTCACTAGTCGTCGATGTGAAAGCAGTAGACCTTGACCAAGGCGTTAACAGCCAAATTGTGTACTTTCTAAGCCAAGGATCTAAGAGCATGTTTATCATTGACCAGAATACAGGTCGCATCATCACTGCAGCGCCGTTGGATCGTGAAAAAGTTGCTTCGTACAGTTTTGATGTCTATGCTATTGACTCTTCGCCGGCAAATCCGCGAAACTCCACAGCGCAAGTTACGGTTTATATCCAAGATGTAAATGACAACGCCCCATACTTCATCCAAGATCCACTCATACTAAACATTTCAGTCAATAGCATGTCAAATCGTCGAGTTTTAGCGACCATGAAAGCGGAAGATAAGGATTTTGGTGCAAATGGTTCAGTTTTTTACCGTTTTGCCAATCCAGTAAGGGGGCTCACTATAAATTCACTGACAGGAGATATCCAAGTGACGGAGAAGTTGCAAGGGTTGACGCAGAGCCAAAGAACGCTGATAGTACAAGCCATGGACCAGGGCAATCCAGCGCAGTCTTCGCTCGGAGTGGTGGTTGTCTACTTCAGAGAGCAGGAGTACACGGGGATAAAGTTCTCAAGGAGTGCGAGGGATGTCAGTCTGCAAGAGAACGCAGCTCAAGGTTAGCCACTTTAAATTTAACTCATTTAAATGCTTGGATAACTGCATGTCATTGACCAAACAAGCCATTACAGTGAGTATTATTATCATATGTCAATAAATGTAGATTACATTATTGATGACTGCAAAGGTTTCAGGATTTCTATTTTGATCATGTTTCTACAGCAGCATGCATATGAGCTCAAGCATATGACCATCTAATTTTGAAAAGGTTTACAGCTAAGGTGAAACTTGGCACCATAGCTAATATATTTACATTTCTAAGTAGTACATTAATTGGTTCTGTGCACAAGTGTAGCCAGATAGTTCCAATCAGAGGGATAGTAAACAACGCCATTTCCACTATAATGTAATCCCAATGAGGTTTTTGTTGTGTCACGCTAAAATCAATACTGACAGATCTTTTAAAACACAAATGAAGACAAAACATCACAGGATGACACTTTTGTGTTCAGAAAGGTATGTCTTTGTGTGTCAGGGGCTAAGCCTAATAGCACCAGAAACTAAAATAATCTACACCTAAAAATAATGTGGTAATCCTTACTACTAATTAAATGTTTTTGTTATGTTACATTTAACATGTTTTAATAGAAGTTAGCATTAGCTTGACACACAAAGACATGCCTTTATAAAAGCAAAAATATCCTTTGGTGAAGTTTTTCCTGCATTTTTAAAGTGTTTCTACCCTCAGCCCTCCATATTTACCAATTACAACACCTAAATTTAAGACAAATAGGTTTAATGCCATGTGCAGGATCATTTCAGGTAAAGCAATAACCTCTCCATAGAGACAAGCTGATGGTTGACACCAACCATGAAGGTTACATAGTGCCTAACCCTTTGTTGTTGTTTTGTTTTTTTTTTTTTTCAATTCTTTCCAGGCACAGTGGTAACCCAGACTCAGGCCCAGTATCCAGACGGCTCCCAGACTGGCATCAGCTACAGCCTGTTCAGTGGCAACCAGATGAGCTCTTTTGGGATCAACCCTATCACAGGTGGGTAGTACTCAGTTGCATTTACTCCATTACATTTCCTTGAGTAACTTTTTGAAGAAATTGTACTTATCAAAGTAGTTTTTGAACAACATATTTTTACTCCTGCTTGAATAATATTTTTGACAGTGCAGCAGTACTCTTACTTTACTAAACATTTTAATTACTTTTCCCAATGTGAGTAAGTCTACAAGTGACAATATGAAATGATTTGAACATCTATGTTTCTTTCACCTTTTTTAACTCTTGTTTGAGTAATTTCTTGGACCACTACTTTGTACTTCTACTTGAACAACATAATTTTGAATTAACGTTACTCTTACTTTAGTAAAATTTTTGGCCACTCTACCCACCTTTGCAACCCATCATCAAATCCATAAATCTTATAATATATATATATTTTTTGTAGGGGAGATCTGGGTGCAGAAATCCGAGGGCCTGGACTTCGAGGAGAGCCCTAGACTCCGCCTAGTGGTAAAAGCAGAGACTGCATCCTCCAGCTCATACATGGCGGTGAACCTGATCTTGGAGGATGTCAATGACAACCTACCGCGTTTCCACCTCCAGAACTATGTGGCCTACATCAGAGAGGCACAGGGATATGACTTCCCCATTATACAGGTATAGCACTTAAGGCAGCTCAAGGAATGTATAAGAGTTAAAGGCACTGTACTTGATTTTTACTTTTAAAAACTTAAAAAATAGAACTAGTTCATTTTAAATGGTTTGGAGTAATCCAAAGTTATTACTCACGTGCATTCCAATTACTCATGGTGATGAGCTTATACGTATACAACTTTCAGAAGCTAGAGCAAAGTTTTGGCGTCATGGTAATGCTAACAATAACAAGCATGCTAACCATGCACTTCCTCAACTGAAGAGTTACTTATACAGTGTATCTGTAATGAAGATTTTTTTTTTTTTTCTAAAGTAATGGAGAAAAAAAAAAAAACTGGCACAGGCTCTTTAAAGCAGACATTTCATGCATAATATGTTTTGAATCCTCTGGAATTTTAAATGTTATTAGTATGGCACACAGCCATGGGCCTCTTGTTACAAAAGTATTGCCATTCATTTGTCCCATAGACCTTTCTAAAACATGAAATGTTAGAATTTTTGATGATTGATGGGTCCTAAACAGCTCTGGGGTAACACAGGACCTCAAGACATACTATTAGCATTTTCTAAAAATGTATGAACCAAAATTTTACATTTGAATGCCAAGATTTGAATATGAATTCCAATTGAATTCAAATGTTTTAATTTATTAAATCAATAGGAATCAATGCAATTTTAGAACCAGAAATTCCCACCTACTGTATTTGAATGCTTGGATTAGGTGTCTGATGCCCTCTGCTGGCAAGAGTGGATAGTGAATATTATTTTGAAAAAAACTAATTGGCAGCATGGCTATTTTCAACATGACTCTAAAAACACCAAAATAATCAGTCTAAATACAGAGCTTTCAATCTGTATATTGCTTGATGGAGAAACATTGCCTATTACAATTTAGTTAAAGGTACAATATGTTGCTTTTCTTATTGGGGGTCTGCCACACACTAGTTTCCATGGAGCTGTTATTGCTTTGCTTGGGATTTTCCACAGCATTAAATCTATCTTGTAGTGATTCAATTACATGTGTTTTTATTGCCTAACATCCATGTAGTCTTACTGTGAGTGGGGTTGCATCTCCACCGATCTGGCCTGTCACTTGGAGTGGTGACATTACCTGCTTGTGTGCGTGAAAATAGATGAAATGCCATTATGCATTATATTCCAAGCAAAGCAGTAACATGTCCATAGAGATGTGTAGATAGCACACTGACACCAGAAAAGTTACTGTACATAGGGGATGTAACAATACCAAATCTCATGGTATGGTATTTTGCATCTCATGCATCTCACACAGTATGATATTTATTGTGATATTTTGTGGGGAAAAAAAAATAGCAATAAGCTACTTTTTCCTTTTAAAATTCCTAAACATGCCTTTGGTTTGGTCATAATTCAAAGATTTTAGACTTAAAAGTTCTTAATTACAGTTATTTCTTCATGCTATGTACACTGAAATGTAGCAAAAGATCTATGTAGTATTTTTAGCTCACGCTGTACCATAACAATGAATTTTAGCGAAGAGACTTGTAATTTGTTATATTGTGATGGCCCACAATATTTCAGTTATTGTTACATCCCTATTCTTTTTTTATCTGCTAAATACTGTAAATGGAGTCAGTTTTGGCTTGTTACACACCTGCTGACTCTCCATGAGCAGCCAAACACTATTCACCCACATGCTTTTCTATGGCTGCTCCCTGTTCCACTCTGCTCTCTTACACTACACATTTACATTTCAGCAGAGCAGGTGTTCCACTATTACAGATAAATAGGATATAGTTTGGCAAAATGACTAATTTAGTTTCTAGTGCTAGTTTGCCTCTGACAAAGCATTCACATAAGAAGAAATGTTGTTTTGGGGATAATCCAGGAAGCTTCTCTGCATTTTTAAAATCTGCATCTGTTTTTTATCATTGTAGTATCAAAATCAGAAGTGCCCAAGTTTGATTACACAATTGAATGAATACTGTATAATATAGTATCAGAATTGCCTTTGTCTTGCTGTGCATGTGCTCTCAGGTGTCTGCAGAAGATCTAGACCAGAGTCAGAACGCTCAGGTGACCTACTCCCTCCGCTCCTCGTCCATGAGCGCTCTGTTTAAGATCGACCCAGTGACAGGCAGCATCAGCACTGCCGCCATCATGGACCGCGAGATCTGGACTCAGACCAAGTGAGACCTGTGCTATGTGTTGTCTTTAGGGCTTCAAGATTATTTGCAATTAAATTGCAACTTGAATGGACACAATTATAACAAATCACAAAGGCTGCAGTTTTAGAAGTACCATCATTTCTTCATAAACATCAAAATATCCAGCCTTATTCTGCATAAAAATGTGATTCTTAGATTAGTTTGTCAGTTCACATTTCAGTTTTTTTGTCTATTTATTTATTTTTCACTTATATAACATTAAGAAAGGCCTCCACCTTATGAATACATACAATTAAAGGAGTTATAGGAGTGCATCTTGGGGTAAAAGGTTTGAACAAAGTTTATTTACAGACATGTAAATATAGGTTTACGGAGCAGTTGAGAGCGCTGTCGTATGCTGTAGTCTTCGAGCAGGTCGTGGGTAGCGGGGTCAGAGGCTGAGGTGTTCATACCGGTCATGGAGAGCTGGGTTGGAGGTGAAGGTGCAGAGTAGTTCCAAGGAGCGGGATCGTGGGGGATACATGGACGAATAAATCAGAGGATGACATGAAGGATGACTTATGGAAATACAGGAAGACGACGTCCTGGCAGCCTCTCTATCAATCCTCAGCCCCTTTCTACTCCAGAGGCTGAGGCTTGATTGCAGATCAGCTGTAGGTGTGTGGTGGGTGGTGCCAGAATCTCCGCCCAGCTCCAGGTAAGGACACAGAAGGGAGGGGAAAAAACAGCACAGAACACACATAAAACCCAAATCCTGACAATGTCACTTCAAAATTCTTCTGGAGGCATTTGAAAATACAACTTTTTATCATTAAAACAAAAATCCCAAATCTAATCAAAATTGCGATGCTCATGCAAAAAATCCCAATTAGACAGCCCAAACTGTTCATCCCTGATTATCTTTTTTCTAATGTTTTGTACTTGTTAGCTGCTCAGGGACCAGGGGCCTGTTGAATCAATTAATTGAATTTGAAGTTTAAATCAATTTGTTTGGAAGAATCAATATTTTATTTTCACTTCCATTGGAAATTGCATTTAAAATGCAAAAAAAAAACGCTGCTCACTTCAGTCACAGAGTTTAGCACAGGGCCATGCCATGCAGCGCTGACTGCTTTGAAATCAGTGATATCAAAGGAAATGTTTAGGCTGTATGTTTTTGCAATAATTTATTTCATCTCATTTATAAAAGATTTCCTCAATTGGTTCAAAATTTACAGTGAGTACAATATTTTTTTGTTTTGACAATTTTCTGTAGTTTGTTGAACATTTTTTAATGGAGAACAGGGGAAAAACTGAAAATCTAATCGAAATTATTATTATATTTTTTTTTTTTTAAAGAAAAAAATTAACAATTTTCAGGCATCACTTTTGCTTTAATCTGACATTACAACCGTATTTACTGTAGATCCAATCCCACTTTATTTGTAGAGCACTTTAAAAACAACAAGGTTGACTGAAGTGCTTAACACACGAACGAGCATAAAGACAGTGTAAAACCTCTGAACAGTGACCCAGCACGAAGATTTTAAATTTGGGCGTTTCCCAAAGGAGCTCATTGATGATCTTTAATTTTGAACAAAATCTGATTTCTGCTTCACTTGCTTCTGATGGCTCTACAGTACAGACGATTTGGCGCCAGAGAGAGAGAGAGAGAGAGAGACGCCGTGTCCATGTGAATATACATTGCTTGGCTCTCTTCATGTTTTTCCCTGCTTTTTACGTTGCTTACCGGATACCTTTTGTTCCTCACCAGATCCCGCTCCTTGGACAAGCTCAGCACTCCCACCTTCGACCGTGCTTCCCTGTACCTGTACCGTTCTCCTCATCTCAGATTCAGCTCCTCATGTTTTTCTGTGCCAGAGAGAGAGAGAGACGCCATTTGCCGGTCTGGACCGAGATACGCTCCTCAACACCGCCCTCAAGGAGCCTATGCAACTGGGTTGAGCACGCTTGTCTGCCGTGGAACGTCTGGGACGTTGCCAGGCGGGGGAGTGCTTGTATTGTGGCAACGGGGACACTTTCTTGCCTCCTGTCCAGTTCGGCCAAAAGCGGGTGCCCACCAGTAGCACTGGGAGTACTGGTGGGTAAACATCTTATCCCAGAGAAAAACAATAAATTTTAGCTTGAAGCTACACTGTGCTTTCACTCGGCTACCTATCCCGTCCTAGCTCTCATAGACTCCGGAGCAGAGGAAGATTTAATTGATCAGCAGGTGGCCGAGCAGCTGGGAATTAGGCTGGAGCCGCTCGAACAACCCCTCACAGCTCTTACTCTTGTTTTGTCCGGCAATCACCACGAGTCCCAATGTTTTTCATGTCATCACCACCCCTTCCTCTCCGCTTGTCTTGGGCTACCCATGGCTCGTGGCTCACAACCCCGCCTTGGACTGGGCCTGGGGAAAGGTCTTGGAGTGGAGCTCCTCTTGTCACACCCACTGCTTACAATCAGACCTGTCTCCTGCAGGGGGTGCCAACTTCGTCCTTAATTCTTCCCCAGACACGCCAGATCTCTCCTCCATACCGGAGGAATACCACAATCTTAAGGACATTTTTTGCACAAGTCGGGCGCTCTCGCTTCCTCCCCACCGTCCTTATGATTGTGCCATAGACTACTTGCCCGGTGCTCCCTTGCCTTCCAGCCACCTTTATAACCTTTCCAAGTCAGAACGAGAAGCTATGGAGCAGTACATCCGAGATTCATTAGCAGCAGGCATTATATGTCTGTCCTCCTCTCCGGTGGGCACAGGTTTTTTCTTTGTGACGAAAAAGGATAAGACTCTACGTCCATGTGTTGACTACAGGGATCTCAACAACATCATCGTAAAAAAATAAATACCCTCTTCCTCTCATTGACTGCACCTTTACACCACTCCACTGAGCCACCATTTTTCAAAACTTGACCTGTGGAATGCATACCACTTGGTGCGCATAAGGGAGGGGGACGAGTGGAAGACTGCCTTCAAGATGCCACTGGGACACTTCGAGTATCTCGTTATGCCTTTTGGACTAACCAATGCCCCAGCAGTCTTCCAGGCCCTTATCAATGACATCCTTCGTGATTTCCTGAACCGTTTTGTCTTTGTGTATCTTGATGACACCCTGATCTTCTTGCAGTCCCTGCAGGAACACCAGTAACATGTACGCCAGGTCCTCCAATGTCTTTTCGAAAATAAGCTCTAGGTCAATGCCGAAAAATGCAAGTTCCACGCAGACGAGGTCAGTTTCCTGGGATTCATCGTGGGGCATGAGAGCTGACCCTGAGAAAATTAAAGCCGTGAATGACTGGCCGATACCCAATAACCGAAAACAACTCCAGAGTTGTATTGGTTTTGCCAACTTTTATAGACGATTCATCCAGGACTTTAGCCATGTGGTTTCACCTCTCACCAAACTCACTTCTCCTTCCAGTCAGTTCACTTGGACGCCCGAAGCCCAGACCGCCTTCGACAAATTGAAGGGCCTCTTCACCTTCGCTCCGATCTTACATCAGCCCGACCCCTCTCAACAGTTCATTATGGAGGTAGACGCCTTGAACACCGGAGGCTGGGGGCTGTCCTCTCCCAGAGGTTTTAACCCCACAATCGTTTGTTTCCTTGTGCTTTCTTCTCTTGTCGTTTGTCCCCAGCGGAAAGCAACTACAATGTGGGGGATCGCAAGCTACTGGCGGTCAAGCTCGCGTTGGAGGAGTGGCAGCACTGGTTGAGCAACCCTTTTTGGTATGGACTGACCATAAGAATCTTTCCTACAGTTCCCGTCAAGCCTGTTGGTCCTTATTCTTTAGTCGGTTTAATTTTACTCTCACCTACCGTCCGGGCTCCCGTAATGTCAAGCCAGACGCCCTTTCTTGTCAGTTCGCTCAGGAGTCCATCACCGAACCAGAACCCATCATTCCACCTACCTACCTGTGTTGTTGCAGCCATCCACTGGGAGATCAAAGACTTGGTTCGGGATGCCCAACGCAATGACCTTGATCCACGTAATGGTCCACCTGGCACTCTTTTCGTTCCAGATGCTGCTCACTCCAAGGTACTGGAATGGATCCATAGCTCTTGGTTCGCCTGTCATCCAGGAGCTAATCGCACCCTCTCGCTGTTGAAACATCATTTCTGGTGGCCTACCGTCGACAGAGACATCAGGGCTTTTGTCTCCACATGCCAGGTGTGTGCCGGGGTAAGGCCTCCCATTCACCCCCGTCCGGCCTTCTGCATCCGCTTCCGGTCCCGAAGTGGCCTTGGTCCCATGTGGTGGTGGACTTCGTCACAGGCCTCCCGCCGTCCCATGGCAACACGGTCATCCTCACCACCATCGACCGTTTCTCCAAGGCAGCCCATTTTATTGCCCTGCCAAAGCTCTCGACCGCCAAGGAAGCAGCTGACCAGATTACTAATCACTTGTTCCAGCTGCATGGAATCCCCTCAGATATTGTCTTGGACCATGGCACCCAATTTACCTCCCAGGTGTGGTGCTTGACCTTCGCTCTGCTAGGGTCTGGGCGCACCAGTCAGCCTCACGTCCGGTTTCCATCCCCACTCCAACGGACAGACCGAGCGGGCAAACTATGACTTGGAGACAGCGTTGCGATGTGTGGTATCTTCTAAACCTTCTGCCTGAAGCATATTTTTACCCTGGATCAAATATGCACACAATTCATACGAACTCACAATAGTGAGTTCGGCTATGGGTATATCCCCTTTCCAAACCTCCCTTGGCTATCAGCCCTGCTCGGAGGAAAAAGACCAGGTGGTACCGTCCGTACATCATCACCTTCAATGCTGTCGCGAGTCTGGGGAAAGACCAGAGCCGCACTACTCCAAGCGGGGGCTCGTACCAAGACAGCTGCAGACCTGCTTTTTACGTTGCTTACCAGATACCTTTTGCTCCTCACCAGATCCCGCTCCTTGGATCAGCTCAGCACTCCCGTCTTCAACCCTGCTTCCCTGTACCGGTACCGTTCTCCTCATCTCAGATTCAGCTCCTCACGTTTTCCCTTGGACCAGAGCTAACTCCCTGCTCCCAACACACTGTCTGATCTACCGTCATTTGCCTATCTACGCTCGTACATAAACACTGTTAAACTTCCCCAAGTTCTGTCAGTATCAAAACAAATATTGCTGCTTATGAGGAAGAAATAAAGGAAAGAAACATCACAAGGGACTGGAATGCCTGGGCTGGTGAGTATGGCACGTGCCCACTGTATTGCGGTCCACCTGCTGCTCTACTACAAGAGCCTACAGTGTGAGGGTCAGGGACAACTGTCAGTCCATTGGCCCACCGCGAAAATCCCTGATATCCCGCATGCCAGTCTGCCTTTGATTATCAACCTAAAGTTTTTGTCACTTGTAGACATACTCACAGTAGGAAGAGTAACCCAAAGTTTTATTCAGGTAAAAGTACTACTACTTCATTGCTCAAGTTGGACTAAACGTATGCTGCTAGAAAAGTACGCTGCACCAGTGCTCTCATTCATCACCTTTGAGGGACAACAGAGGCAGATTACCGTAATGACGGTAAAATATTTAAATAGCTCCATGCCTCCGCTTTGAGACGACGTTTGAATTTACATGAGAGCACGACTGGTTGTGGAGTTACACTACTGGAAAGTCCACAACCGTGCTCTATTGGCGACGATAGCATCCGACGCTATAGGGTTGAAGTGAATGCAGTCTTTGTATATTTAACTTTTACGGAACTTCATTTCAATTAAATTAACTCTGAAGTAATGACAGATAAAGTCTATTTGAAAATGAATTACTTCCCACCCATTGCTAATAATACATTTGGAATTCTTTTGCTATTCAAGTTTGTACTGAAATATCCATCTTAAATTTGATTAAAAATGTTAAAACCAAACGTCTTTAATACAAAAAGCTACAAAGTGCTCTGAGGAAATTATCTTGTTGGATTGCATGCTGGGATGTTTGTTAAGTTTGTTATCCCAAACCCAGCACGACTCATGACTGATCAACACTTTTTTTTTAGACTGGTTGTCACGGCAATGGACCGAGGCATTCCACGTCTGGCCGGCTCTGCCACCCTGACCGTGATCATCGTGGACCTGAATGACAATCGGCCCATGATCCCAGTGCCTCGGGAGGTCCGAGTGCCAGAGGGTAAGCCAATCCAAAGCCCTACACATTTCCTGTACTCTTAATACTGCTGTCTATAATAAAATAAATAATAAAAAATAAAAAATAATGGAAAAATAATTATAGCAACAATAAGTCATATACATATATTATTATTATGATATATAAAATGGTAGTGACAACCCTCTTTTAAAATTTTTATGACTTTTTTTTTGCCTCTTTTCTTCTTTTCTTCCTCAGAACCATTGTTCTGAGGGAGGCTGCCGCAGCACAGCTAGGAGCCCCGACCCCATTACCCAGCATGCATTGGTTCTCCTGCTCTGTTCCAGTCAGATAGAACTACTTGGGACTTTCAAAAGAGCTGTCCGTACTTTGAGGATACACTTGAAAACTCCTAACTTTTGCCGCTCAGAGAATAGCTTCATGCTGGGAATTGTTAAGACATAAAAACTCCATTACTTGTTCTACCATGTGTGGATAGAAGTTAAAGGTGCACTATGTAACTTTTCTGGTGGAAGATTGTTTCTTGTTTCAATGTTTTCAATATACTTATCCTAAAATATAATTATACCTGTAATTATATAAATGCAAGATAGACAAATTTAAAGCCAGAAAGTAAAATCTTTGTATAGATGCACAAAGCTAACCTGCTAGTCCATTTCACATTCTATTGCCAGGCTTGTCTATTGTTCTGGTCTTAAAATGTTCATATTACCCTACTCTACATGATCTTGGTGTTTTATTTGGCAATTTTGTCCATAAATCAAGATATATATATATATATATATATATATATATATAGATTAATAACAGACCACTGAGGTGCCTTTTTTCCCCAAAAGAAGCCTCTCACTAGTGTTCGTAACAGTTTTGGAAACAACGGTGCTAGGCGGGAAGTGGCCAGTACCTTCAACAGCCTCTTTCCATATTGATTCTTTGGTTGCTCTGATACCTACGCTCAGATTTCAAAATATGGAACTTTTGCCCCTATCACTGCTAGCCTCGATGAGCTTCATTTGACAGGAACCGGACGCTATGGGTGAAGTCACACTCACTTAGTCCCCTTTTTTATACAGTCTATGCCATGGAGACAATCAGGTAGCAGACTTCCCAGTAAAAACGTTGCGTAGTGCATCTTTAATACTAATCTCATAGCACATAACTCGTCCATCTTGCAAGTCAAGTCATTTTTATTTATTTTTTTGTTAAAAAGTTTAAGGTAAATTTTGTGAGACGAAAAGTAAAGTCATCAAATTAGCAGCTAGCACACTAACACAACAGCACTCGTGAAAAAAAGTTTTGTTAACGCAACTGACCTGCAGGTTCATCTGGAGTTTTTCCTCTTGAAATGCCACGTCTATAATCCATTTGGTTGCATTCCAATATGTGAGTGAGTTAGCAGAGCTACAGAACTACAACTATTAGAAGACTGTGCTCCGCTACGCTGCATTGAGAGCATCTGGAAAATTTGAGTTGGCCCCTAAAACTTTGTCAAAAATACAGCTAACTTGCATGGTTATCCTAGTTTTGCAAACAAGTATAAGCAGGAACATGTTTTATTTTTCTAATAATTTATTTAAAATGTCAGAAAATGTCACATCCACTGGACAGAAATGAACCTTTCTTGAAAAGCTTTAGAATGATCTTGATCTGTATCAGAACAAGTATAAGACCACATAGACTAGTATACTCCCACGGACCACTATGGAACCTACATGGACCACTGAGGGTTTATACAGATATAAGATCACATGGTAATATAAAGCAGAGTACAACGATTTAATGTTGAAAATCACATTCTAAATAAAGAATGTTTTAATTATCATTGTGGTATTGGGAATTGAGTGTCAAGCCTATTCCTTTGTATCAAAATTAAGTTTGAAATGTTTGTATTATGACAACATTACAAGGTACTGAATTTTTGTACTCACACTGAAAGCATCATAATTGAGGGCACGGGGGTTCATGTCTGCCATCTACTGATAAGAAAAATCAAATAAACTTAAAAATATCTTTAAATATTCCATAAACATTATATTATCTGAGTCCACAAATTCTCCCCATGGCATGATGTGTCCTCAGTATATGACAGTTAATGATTCAGGTTCAGTTGTGATTATAATAGTTATTCTAAAAGGAGCACATGTTACAGTCATCACCTTTAAAGTGCCTATGACAGGTTAGACTACACATTTTGCTAAAACATAGCTAACATTATGTTCAAGATTTTACACTTCATACTTTTGCTTCCTGGTTATACAAGGCAGCAGATATGAAATATGTAAAGGTAATTCCATAACTGTTACCAAGCAACATTATTTAAACAATTGCCTGATTTACATTAATGAACAATTAAGCTGCCAGAAAAAAGTGTTCCTTAAATTGGCTTTGTGCACAGCAGCACACAAGGTAGCTTGCTGTATTTCAAATTGTATGCTAAGTTTTATTAAAAGCATAAAATATAAAATAAACAACACAGAGCCATATGTCGCATTATGCATTGGATGGATGGAACTCAATACTACTTCCTGAAATTATAAAGCTTTGTTCCCCAATCTTCTCTTCACAAACTCAACTGATGTACAACTGTGACTTTAAAGAGGAGGTATTAAAATTGTTTTTTTGGAGCTTTTTACCATGCTATAACCTGTCATCCACACGTTTGAGTAATTTAGCAATCTCTCCCGGGCCGCATTCGACTCCTATCCAAAGCTTAGCCTACAAGCCTACATCACCCATGTTCCCTCACAGCAATTTTTCATAAATATACAAAAGCATGATACAAAACAATACACTACAACTTCAACAACCTGGTGCGATGTGTAGTAGTTTCATAAGCAAGTTGCACAGAGCTTCAAAAACAAGACTTAAACAAATTCAACATTGTAGTACATTGTTTTCAACGAATATAACATTTTCAAAACAATAAAAGGTAACATGGTGATCTAAATGTGTTATGTGTTAGCAATTAATATCCCATAGAAGTTTTATACCCCCTCTTTAAACATCTCCATCCTTCTTCCATAGACACCATGATCGGCACCATCATCACCCAGGTGACGGGGAATGATGTAGATACGGGGCCGGCCCTGTCCTACATGCTGCAGCTGGATGCAGACACCGAGGGCCTGTTTGGGATCCACCGCTTTGGGGGCGGGGTGTCTCTGACCGGGGCCCTTGACTATGAGAGCAGATCCTGGTACAGCCTAACCATCCACTCCTCTGACTCCAAACACCACAGCGAGGCTAACCTGACCGTGCTGGTGGAGGATGTCAATGATAACAGACCAGTGTTTACCCAGGAGCTCTATCAGGTACAGACAGGTTCATTAGATCAGCACAGGGCTGCAAAATTAATCGCAATTGAAACTGCAATTTGAATCAACACAATTATCAAATTGTAAAGGCTGCAGTTTTTTAGTACCATAATTTCCTTCACAAACAACAACATCTCCTGTCTTAATCTGCATAAAAACTGCTAACCACATAGTTTACATGTTCTGAAATGCTTTAGTATTAGTTTTATGTAGTTGGTTATTTTGTCTAAAATGTGAACAATGTTAAACAGAATTTTGCGTGAATTTTATTTAAAAAAAACAACAACAAAAAAAAAAACACTTGAAAAATGTGCTTGTATTTACATTGTGGTTGATATTAACAGACAAGTGTTAATATGGGACAAAAAGGGGGTGCACTGGAAATGTTTAACAAAATGTATGCAGTTAACTGCATTCTAGAGCATTTCAGAGGGTAACTTAATAGTTTGTAGTGCTAATATGGTCATGTTTTTACTTTGCCGTAAATATAAATTAAAACTGTTATAACAGTAAATGGACTCTTCATTAGAGAATCACACAGGAGTGGGACCACCACAATGTTTGGGCATTAGTTTATGAGCTGGGTGTCCTATTTAGTTCTATGGGAGCATGGCTATAAATGAAGAGAACACAGTAGCCATTAGTACTAACCTACTTTACTACTGTTTGAGCTCATCTACTAGTAGTAATTAATTAGTGTAATAAGACTTTGAACATTTACTGTTTGGTCAAAAGTTGACCCTCTAGTTTTATATGGAGATTTGATTATGTTTTTGTTGGTTTTGTAAGAGCTAAGCCATTGCTACATACTGGTTAGGCACATACTTGCAATCGTTAAAAAACACCAAGCATTGGGCCAGACGGAGGCCGCAGCCATTTGGCTTCATATTTGCACGCTACAAAAGTAAAATGTGAACAGCAGACAAACAGAGTGAAAATCCGTGCATAAGTGCAGTGCTGTGTCCTGGTCTGGGAGGCAGGTCAGCGCTGGTGTGGGGGAGTTCAGCCTGTACCCGATTGGCTCCTGCAGACACGCACTGTCCCTCGCTGTAGTGAGAGCACACCATTCAGTCTGCGCTGGAGTGCACAATGAACCAATGGGCGCATGCTGTCCGTGTAAAACTTAAACTATCTATAAAAACTGTTGACATGATTTAACATGTTGCTTGTTTTGTAGCTCAAGCCTGATCGAACTTTAAAAAAGTGTTTACAAAAAGGCCATTGTGCATATGTCATATGTTATTATATAAACATCATTATATATATATATATATATATATATATATATATATATATATATATATATATATATATATATATATATATATATATATATATAATTTGCTGTCTATTCAATTTTGCACAGGAAGGTACAGTTCAAAACAATATTATGGTACCCATCTGTAAAATGTGTCTGTTTCATATAAATATGATATATCTCATGAGATATTTAACTGAATATGAAGATCTAACCTGTTTGAGGAGCTAACAAACTTGTTACAAGGAAATTTTATGTAAATATTGTACTATATTTCACAAAGTGGCTGGATTTTTCATCAACCACTATTCACCAACTTGTGACAAGCTCTGCTCCGGTTCTGTCCTTGTTGACATGTTTGCGTGAATAAGTCTCTGCAGGCAGTGCCATGTGAGGTTAGAACACCCTCTACAGTGCAAGCCTGTCCAAATTTGAAGTGCACATAATTTTAGAAGTGAAATAAAACTCTCCTGACCAGGGATGAATAATTAATCAAAAGTTAATCAAAATTATAATGTGAACGGACATAATTACCAGAAAACAAAAGCTGAAATTAGCAGTCCCAAAACGTTGTACAGTTGCACACCCTGAGATTGTTGATTTGAAAAACTGATCTTTGAATATTAAACTGTCCTCACATCATTTTTTTTTTCCTCAAAAAACTTAATTAAAAGCTATAAATGCACATATTTCATAATTAACCCATAAAGCTAGCAGAAAATCTAATACCATCAATCCATTTTCTTCCCCCTATCTTGGGCTGGGTAAGGGGGGTAGCAGTCTAAGCAGGGACTCCCAGACTTCCCTCACCCCCAAGGCGTTCACAGGCCAGCCGAGAGACATTGTCCCTCCAGCATGTCCTGGGTCTTCCCTGGGACCTCCTCCATGCCCGGAACACCTCCCTAGGGAGGCGTCCAGGAGGCATCAGGAACAGATGCCTGAACCACCACAGCTGGCTCCTCTCAACGTGTAGGAGCAGTGGCTCTACTCAGAGCTCCTCCCATGGGACCGAGCTCCTCACCCTATTTCTAAGGGTGCGCCCAGCCACCCTGTGGAGGAAATTCATTTTGGTCTTGATCTTGTCGCCAACCCCCGAGTTTTTGTCTCTGCGACCGCATGAGCTGCAGCACACTTGGCCCACCGGTACATGTCAGCTGCATCAGTAGTCCCACAAGCCAACAAGGCCATATAGGACTCCTTCTTCAGGTTGACGGCATCCCTTATTTCCGGTGTCCATCACCAGGTTTGGGGATTGCCACCGCAACAAGCATCGCAGACCTTACGACCACAGTTACGGATGGCTGCATTGGCGGCCGGGATCTGTGAGAAGCTCTCCCAAAGGGGTGAGTTGAAGACCCCACTGACAGAGGGCTCCACCAGACGTTCCCAACAGACCCTCATGATACGCTTGGGCCTGCCAGGTCTGTCCGGCTTCCTCCCCCGCCAGCGGATTCAACTCACAACCAGGTGGTGATCAGTTGAGGGCTTTTCCCCTCTCTTCACCCAAGTGACCAAGACATGCGGCCGGAGATCAGATTGCACAACAACAAAGTCAATCATCGACCTCCGACCTAGGGTGTCCCGGTGCCCAGTGCTCTGACGGACACCCTTGTGTTTGAACATGGTGTTCGTTATGGACAAACTATGACTAGCACAAAAGTCCAATAACAAACCACCCCTCAGGTTCAGATCAGGAAGGCCGTTCTTCCCGATCACCCCCCTCCAAATGTCACTGTCGTTACCCACATGGACATTGAAGTCCCCTAGGAGAACAACGGAGTGTCATAACGGTGGGTGTAGGTGCGGACCAAAGGATGCAGATCTCGGGACAGATTTACAGTGTTTTATTTACAAGGTGCGGGATTCAAAGTCAATAGTAATAGTCACAACTGGGGACAAGGTGCAGGAGGCAGAGCGGGCGGGCGCAGGACGGGACAAGGTAGGACAGACCAGAACCGGAGCGGGAGCGGAGATAGCCAGAACCGGGACAAGACGGGACCAGGAACAGGACCAGGAGAGACCGAGCAGGAATAATCCAACAGGTGAGAGCCAAGGCGGAGGACGGGAGATGAGCCGGGAACCCAGACGGGACAGGAGGCGAAGACAAAGGGTGAACTTTACCGGAGCTGGGGCGCAGAGGCAGGAGCAGGTACGAGCGGGAGAACAGGCATCTGAGGAGTGGCAAAAATCCGGTCAGAGGCAAGCAAGCAGGTAACAAAATACAGAGACTTAAACTGGAGCATTCACGTTTACACGTGGACGATCTGGCTCCGAGTGTTTTCTGCCCAGCCCTCAAATACTCGGCAGCAGGTGACGGTGATTGCGGTGATGCGCTCCAGGTGCGTGCAGGAGGAGTCAGGGACTCCGCCCAGCTCCAGGCAGACAGGTAGGGGAGGGGGAGAGGACACAGGAGGACAGGCAAAACAGGCATCGTGACACGGAGTCCCCATTCGATGGATTGTCTAGCACCCCTCCCAGGGACTCCGAGAAGGCCGGGTACTCTGCACTGCTGTTCGGCCCATAGGCTGACTCAACAGTGAGAGACCTGTCCCCGAACTGAAGGTGCAGGGATGAGACCCTCTCATTCACCGAGGTGAACTCCAACACGAGGCGGCTGAGCTGTGTGCCAATAAGCCAATAAGCAAGCCCACACCAGCCTGCCGCCTCTACCCGCGGGCAACGCCAGAGAAATAGAGAGTCCAGCCTCTCTCACGAAGCTGGGTTCCAGAACCCAAGCAATGTGTGGAGGTGAGGCTGACTATATCTAGTCGATAACGCTTAACCTCCCGCATAAGCTCAGGCTCCTTCTCCCCAGCAAGGTGACATTCTATGTCCCCAGAGCCAATCTACATGTCCGGAGATCCAGTTGTCGAGGGCCTCGTCTTTGATTGCGGCCCAGATCTCTCTGCATCCGGCATCCTATGGGTCGAGGGTGTCCACGGGGGGACGGCCCCCACGTCGCCCCTTTGGGCTGAGCTCGACTGGACCTCATGGGGAAAGGCCCAGCCACCAGGCGCTCGTTGCGGACCACCCACCCCAGGCCTGGCTTCAAGATGGGGGGCCTGATAATGCTGGTCCAGGCACCGTAACTAGCCATGATTGTTCACTCGACATAAAGGGCTTCTGAACCACTCTTAGCCCGTGTCCCAATTCGCCCACCTGGCCTTAGAATCACCATTGGAAGGGCGATTCGAAGGGCAGTTACGTCATTTCCGGTGCGACAAGGGCTGTCCCATTTCAACCCACCCTACTGAATGCGGCCGAAAACCTGCCCTTCCCTTTGCACCGTTTCCATGGAGATCGGACATAACTGAAGCGTGCATCTGTGCACACTTCACGCACTTCTATATCCCATCATGCACCGCGGCTACGCAAAAAAGAGAAGAAAATGAAGTCTGTTGCGCAATACACGTTCAAATGTTCGTACTGGTTTACCTCATCTACAACAGTGTGACGTGAAACTGTTAAATCTGAATAAAGATCTGTACAGTGTGTGTGATGATTAAAAAGGAGTTACATGGAATAAAGGAATGTGCAGTTATTGCTAGACAATAAGAAGACATTATTATCATTAAAAATTATTACTGCAATAAGAATAATGTAAGAATGCTCGTTTCTATTGTAAGCGTCAAAGACCAAGAGACTGAAACGTAAAGTCAGAAGAGTTTAATGATCCACACAGGTAATGTGAACAATGAAGCAACGGACTCTGAGGAAAGGACAGAACAGAGTCCTGAGACGTGCACAAAATCTTCATGAGTTCCGTACATTCCATAGGTCTGCGCCCCTCGTGGGCACGTGTCATTTACTTTCGTGTTAGTAAATCAAGACACTAGCTTGATGTAGCGCTGCACTGCTAGAAAATACCTTATAATAATCAGATGGAAAGAACTGGCACGGCATAGAAGGGAAACAGTGCCCTCTACTGTTATTAAAGTGGTGTAGCCACTGGCCAAAATACCGAAGCATTAAACTGCAATATCCCACTTTATGTACCACTAATCAGTGTTCTCTGGTTTATAGACTATGAATGTCAAAATGATATTGTTACCTCTGACTCTGTTATTACGTTTTCACAAGGTATATTTTGTTAAAGTTATGAAGTAGCTACAATTGAGTAAAAAAAATCACCTCAAACGTTATATTTGCCTATTGATATTCAATCTAAACAGAAAAAAAACGGCTGTGACGACGACATCTTGACTTTTCTTCTATTAAATAAAAAAAAATTAAAAATAACGTACGTAATGTACGTATTGTACGCTCAAAGACAACGGTGGAAGCGCGGTCCGTGGTGTAGACCTGTCCCTCTTCAGCAAGATGGCGGCTACACTGAGGAGGGCAGATTCTCGACCGGAACCTTCAAACTACACTTTGAAGAGTACTTCGAAGGGACCCTTCAAAAGGTGCATTTGGCGAATTGGGACACGGCCTTAGTCTGACCCATCCCCCTTAGCTCCCAGGATCATTTGGGTGCTCAAACCCCTCCACCACGTTCAGGTGGCGGTTGAGGGAGGGGAAAAAAAAGAAAAAAAATCTAATACCAACAATTTATATCAAACAGATTTAGCAGATTTACAGATTTTAAATCATTATTTTCAAATTCCAGCATACATGAGATTTGGGTAATGTAATGCCCCCTGCAATGAACCAGTTCTCCTAGTCCATGTTGTCTTGTGTCAAACCTTTCAAACCACTAGTTTTCCTTTCCATTCCTCTATTCATTCAATAATATTTCAATACATTTACATAGACCGTAAAATCAGATAACTAGAATAATCCGATAGATGAAAATTTTGATTTTTGCCTGTATTTGCATCTGATCATTAAAAACACCAAACAATCAGTGGATTTTTAGTAATTGTTGGCTTTGGAAGACAAAGTGCAATAAATTTTAAAATAACATTTAACAACTTTCATTTTTGTCTTTGCCAAATTAGTTTGTCCTTTTTGCATAATTTTCCTTGCCAAATTCAGGTGTGAAAGAAATCATTGTAGTATCATCAGACGTAACTAGCTGCAGTTGCACACGTACTCAAAATAGGATTATTGTGAAATTTTTTTCTAGTTTTAAACTTTTTCTATTTTTTTTTCTAGTTTTATATTTTTTATACAACTAAATAATCATCATCTGAAAAAAAATATAGTTTTTCAAATTAAATTTCCAAATTTTCAAATCTGATTACTCACTCAATCAAATTTTGTGGTTTTGCAGTTCATTTAAATAAAGGTCCAGAAGTCATGGTGTGTATGTAAACACAACCAGTAATAACATTTAAGTCCAAAATATGTCATTTTTAAATTTTAAATGCACTGAGAAATGAATGTTCTTAAAGTTATAATGGCATTCCTTTATTTGTCCACCAAATTGCACATCTATAACTGTTTCCCCAACTTCCTACTTTGTCGTATTGGTGAACATTAGTTAATTACATGCTGTATTCTCCCCAGGTTACAGTATCTGAACATCTCCCAGCGGATAGTGTGGTCATCACGGTAACAGCCACAGACAGAGACTCGGGAGACAATGGAAGAGTTACCTATAGGGTCGTGTCTTCAACCAGAGGAGCTTTTTACATCGACCTCAACAATGGTGAGCGATGTCAGTGAGAAGAAATGTTCCTTATTGGCCTTCATGATGCTATAAAGTTGTATAGCTTAGTTGTTTATGAAATGGTTTCCATCAAAAACTATAAAATAATGTTATTTTGTTTCAGATAAAATGGTAAAATGCTTGAAATAAAAAGAGACACATAAGTAAACAACATCAAATTGGACTTTTCTGTGCTAATTTTACTTAAATAATTCATATTTTTTATTTTATTTAACTTTTTTTTTTCTTTCTAGGCACTGTATTTGTCAACCAAAAGACTGAGTTTGACTTTGAGAACCCCTCCATCCTGGTGCTCGTTGAAGCTCGGGACCATGGAATACCCTCTCTCTCCTCCTTTGCTACCATCCAAATCCAAGTTTCCGATATCAATGATAATGCCCCTATCTTCCACCAATCAGAGTACAGAGCCACCATGTCTGAAGACAACCTCCCCGGCTCCACCATCCTCACCTTGGAAGCCATAGATGGAGACCTGTCCCGGGACAACTGTGGGTTTGACTTTGCCATCACTAGTGGCAACTCAGGAAACACCTTTCAGATTGAAAGTAGTGTCCGATTCCTGGAAGGCAAGGGGTTCCAGACGGTTGGAAGTATCATTTTGGTGGAAGAATTGGACTTCGAAGCCATACCTAAGTATAACCTAACTGTGGTGGTGTCCGATCGTGGAATACCTCAACAGAGTTCGAGTGTGCCCATCCTTATCAGCATTACCGATGCTAATGATAACCCTCCTGCTTTCAGTCGGGCAGAGTATAACATCGTCCTCAGTGAAGGTGTAGCCACCGGGACAGAAATCTTACATTTATCAGCCAGTGATCCAGATTCTGCCCCCAATGGAGAAGTGCAGTACTCCATCAGTTCAGGCAATGAGAATGAACTATTTCAGGTGGACATGTGGACTGGTGTGTTGAAACTTCGAAAGACTTTGAGCGGTGAAAGTCAATCTTCTCATGTGATTGTAGTTCAAGCAACAGATGGTCAGGGTCACTACGCCTTTGTCCCAGTAACCATTGAGGTAAAGGATATCAACGATAACCGCCCCTATTTCCCGCTTAAGCAAGTTACTGCAAGCATCAGGGAGAACCAACCCAAGAATGCCTTAGTTACGATTTTGCATGCCATTGATCATGACAGAGGGCTGTACGGACAGTTAAAATACTTCATGTTCGACAATAGTAAAGACGGAAAGAACGCTTTTCTTATCAATCAAACCACAGGCGAAATACGAACTCGCTCTAGTTTTGATTACGAAAAGGTCAACTCTTTTAATTTTGTTGTTGGTGCGATGGACACTGGGAACTATTCAGCAACAGTGACAGTTCAAGTTTATGTGACTGGAATGGATGAGTATGATCCAGTTTTTACTTCTTCCGAGTTCTTGTTTGAAGTGCCTGATGGGGCAAAAAAAGGACAGGTTATCGGCAGAGTCCAAGCCAAAGATGAGGATGGGGGTGTAGACGGCATCGTACTCTACTCCATGCTAGACCCATCTCCTTATTTTGAAATGAACAAGTCTAATGGAGAGATTTCACTAAAGATGGACAGCTACAGCCGACCTGTTAGCCGTTCTAAAAGAGAGCTACGTCAAATGACTCTAAAAGTTACAGCGCATAGTCCCTTAGAGACATCCCGAGTTGCAGTAGCCAAAGTCAGAGTCGACGTCACCCATACCACTTTCGGCATTCACACCGACATGAATACAGCGCTTCTTAGTGTAATTGCAGTATCACTTGGCACTATAGTCATTCTTATACTAATCGCTCTAGCTCTATTTTTTGTCAAACTAAGATGTCAAAGAAAGTACCACAAGGGTCACGGGCGGAAGTTGGGATCGAGCACAATGATGCATAAGTTTGAGGAGACCAAATTTGCCACCAATGAAATTATCTACCACCAAGCCCTCCCAGGATATACCTCTGAAAGTAGGAATAATAGTGGTCATTTTACCCGTGGGGGATCTTTGGACCCATCCCACTCTAGCGGACGGGGGTCGGCAGAGGTGGAAGTAGCAGAGGATGATGAAATCCGAATGATAAACGAATATCCGCGAGTTTCCAGTATTTCATCGTCCATGCAAGAGCGGTTATCGGCCAGAGGTCCTGATTCCGGAATCCAGCAAGATGCGGACCAGTTATCAGATGTGTCCTGTGAGCCGTCCATAGACACTAGCGGGTGGTTGAAGAAAAAAAAAGGCAGCTTAAATGGGTCAATAGTGTCAGGTTCCATGTACAGGGATGATGCTAGTAGCTACATTAGTGTTGGAAGAGGGCTTAACATCTCCCACCCAAAGGACTATACCTTCCCGGCGGACGGTAAGCCAGCGGTCGACGGATCTCTCACAGCTATCGTGGCAACCGACGAAGAGCTAAGAGGCAGCTACAACTGGGACTACCTTCTCAACTGGTGTCCACAGTTTCAACCACTAGCAAGTGTCTTTACCGAAATTGCGCGATTGAAGGACGAAACTACCCCGCATCATTCCCGTAGGCACTTCCTCCACAAGGCTAAGCTAACAGAGTCCAGAATCGACCCACCACCTCTCATAACCTCAGTGGCTCATCCCGGGGCTAAAACTGTACCTCCAAAGCCTGCTATTGGAAGGACTTACCCACACCTGGGGTCTTTTCGGAGGTCCCCCCTTAGTGACCAGGGATCTATCTCATCACTTGCTATGTCACCAAGCTTCTCGCCGTCCCTGTCTCCTCTGGCGGCGCATTCTCCGGCCGTCACCCCGTTCAGTGTCTCACAAGGACCATCCGCATCGGTTATAAGTGCAACCAACCACCATCTTGAACACAGTGAGGAGGGGGACCTGAGGATTTGAACAAACTTAACTTGTGCCCCGTAGTTGTTGCATACGGAAGCCCTTTTCTGCCAGCCAGTTTGAAAAATGAAACTGTCAGAACAGAATAATTGAAAAACCTGTTCAAAATGGTGACTCAGATTTTGAGTTAGTTTGTAACTCATGGATATTTTGTATCTTTTCAAAAATATTCTTTATGTATCTGTTCTTTTTTATTCAGATTGATTTGAGTTGTAATTTGGTGTATTTTAAATTCAAAATGTATTGTAATTTGCATGCTGAGTCAGAAAAAAAAAGTTTCTGAGATTAAATGCTTCTGTAATGGATGTCTTTAACTAATTTTGGAGTAATTTTCTTGTAAAGTAAATTAGAGTAAAAAATACAAAAACTTTAAACAACTTAAATTTTAACTTAATTTGCCTATTTGTTCAAAGTGGTAGTGAGCAGCTTCTGTACAAATAAGATCACAGGGCATACTGGACTTTGCCATTATGATTTCCTATGGAACTCTTCTCCTGTTGATCTTTTTTTTTTTTTTTTTTTTTTTTTTTTTTGCACATTCATGCAAGGGGGACTCATGATGTCAATATTTTGTACAAAATCATTGTCTATATTTTTATACTTACTTTCTGACACAAAATGGCATTAACTTGTCATAAGCTAAAATATATTTCTATATTTGTATATCTGTAGCTTGTTGTGCATACATGTTTGTACTGTATGCTGGTTGTATTTTATTTTATTTTTTTTTGTCTTTTCCTTTAATTTTAAACCGTGGTTCAAATGAAGACTGATATGAATGCTTTATGAGGTGGAAATTATGATTGTAAATATTAATAGTAGAAGACACATTCTTGCTTGAACAGATGAAGGATCAGTAGGAATGGCAGATATTGTACGATGAGATAGTCCTGGCGTTGGTTTTGATCCCACATCAAAAGGTAAGCACGAATGTGGAATCTTTAGACCTGTCTTAGTTCTGCTGGATCCATTTAACACAGAAAATGAGAGACAACATCCAGCAACCCTATCACACATGCCTTACTGATTTCTTGATTCTTTTTCCTGAATGTTTATCAGACATTTGACATGAATGTATTGCAATATTGACCTATTCTACCGCATAATACCTTCAATTCTCCTTATATGAAAAAAAAAAAAAATTAAACCTAATGTTCGAAACATAAATCACAAAAAATATGTTAGCAAAACTAGTATTATTGGTATCATCAAAACATATTTTTATTTTAGGCTTTTAGGATTTTGAGTAAACAACAATGTTGACCTGATCACACAACTGTATATTGCTACTTTGCAGTGACATAACAAGGGTGTTCTGCACGTATGTCAATGGCAGAATTTTCAGCACATACCATGGTGACACAATGCACACATTAGCATTAAATACATAGACACACACAACAAACTGGGACTAAGCCGGATGTAAAGCAGGAGTAAACGTGGACTATAACAGGATCAAACCAAAAGAATATCAGGACTAAACCAGGATCATTCAATTCAATTCAATTCATTTTATTTTTGTAATGCCCAAAATCACAACAACAGTTGTCTCGAAGGGCGTTTATGTTTTGGTTGATGGGGGAAACCGGAATACCCGGAGGAAACCCATCCAGACACGGGGAGAAACATGCAAAACTCCACACAGAAAGGCCTGGGCGACCCGGGGATCGAACCAAACCTTCTTGCTGTGAGGCATGAGTGTTGCCAATCAGCCACCGTGCTGCCTACACACAAAAACAAACAGGAAAATCATGTCACCAAGCACTCCAAAATATCCAGAATTTTTTAGAAGTTTTACATTTTTTCATTGTATTGAATGTTTTAACATCATAAGATAGGTCTACTAGGTCTACTATTAGTATGGTTTAAATTCACATATTAAAAATTAACATGCACTCCGCATTGTTCAATATGACCCCCATTGCAAAACGTGCAACGTCTCACTCAACATTTACATAAGATAAGATATGCCTTTATAAGTCCCACAGTGAGGAAATTCCAATATTGCACCGCACAGCTCAAGAACAGCAGGAAAATGGTAACTTGCAATAAAACAAGATAATAGCTTAAAATAATTTAAAAATAAACTTAAAATTAAACTAAAAATAGACTCTATTGTAACACACTGTTTCTTATTATGTACAAAAGAGTAACAGTGCAGCATATAAACCGAATAAATCTCAGTAAAGCGACTTCAGTAGATTTACATGGTATTCAGTATTGCACATGGGTATAGTTAAATGACACATGTTCAGTGTTAACAGTGTTCGTTGTACAGTCTGACAGCAGCAGGAAGGAAAGACCTGCGAAACCTCTCCTTCACACAGCAAGGGTGAATCAGTCTGTCACTGAAGCTGCTCTCCAGGACAGACAGAGCGTCCTGCAGGGGGTGAGACTCATGGCCCAGCATAGAAATGACATTAGCCAGGACCCTCCTGTCCCCCACCTCCTGCACTGAGTCCAGAGGACAGCCCAGGACAGAGCTGGACTTCTTGATGACCTTGTCCAGCTTCTTCCTCTCCCTCTCTGTGATGCTGCTGTTCCAGCAGACCACACCATACAGGATGGCTGATGCCACCACAGAGCCATAGAAGGTCTTCAGGAGTGACCCTCTCACTCCAAAAGACCTGAGTCTCCTCAGGAGACAGAGCCTGCTCTGGCCCTTCCTGTACAGTGCATCTGTGTTGTGACTCCAGTCCAGTTTGTTGTTCAGATGAACACCCAGGTACTTGTATGAGTCCACTCTTTCAATGTCCCTTCCCTGGATGTTCACAGAGCGTACAGTAGAGTGGCGTCTGCGAAAGTCCACCACCATCTCCTTGGTCTTCCCTGCATTGACGATGAGGTGGTTCTGCTAACACCAGTACACAAAGTCCTGTGTTAGTCCTCTGTACTCCACATCATCGTCATCCTTGATGAGGCCAATGACGGCAGAGTCATCAAAGAACTTCTGCAGGACGCAGCTGTCCGTGTTGTGTCTACATAATATTATTCCAGAATTCTTGGCCCACTGACTCTCTTCATCGGAATTGTGTTTTGGTAGGCATTACAAAGTTGAATAATTAATCAGTTTGCTAATGCAGACACCTTGCTAAATCTATAATACATTCCTATAGGTTGTTTGTTTTTATTTAATTTATTGAAAAGAAATGTTTGCGCAACACTAATTTGCTTTCCTATGCT
Source organism: Periophthalmus magnuspinnatus (assembly GCF_009829125.3). Taxonomy (NCBI): domain Eukaryota; kingdom Metazoa; phylum Chordata; class Actinopteri; order Gobiiformes; family Gobiidae; genus Periophthalmus; species Periophthalmus magnuspinnatus. The sequence goes on along the minus strand of NC_047138.1, from coordinate 21,721,816 downwards.
AATAGGATGATGCTATAAGAATTAATAACTGCTAAATTATACAAGAGTTGTCAGTTGAAGTTGTTTTTGTATGTATTGTTTTTTGTTTTGTTTTTTTACCACATTGTGTCTTAATGTGTGTCTGAAATTGGCATTTAAAGGTGCTGTATGGAAAATGTGCTTCTTGATCTGTTGGGAGCAAAGTGCCTGAATAAAGTACTCATGTAAATTATTTGTATTCCATTCAATGTATTAAAGTCAGTTTGATGCATTGATTTGGGGTCGCATTTGAGTCAAAGGAAATTGCTAAACATTTTACCTTGAGAAAAGCATGTCATATTTAACAAAGCATTTTTAATACATTTGCCCATTCATACAGTATATGAACCAGAACACACAACAGGTACATTTTTAATGACAACTTTAGATAGTAAATAGTATATAGTATATAAACAAAACAAAAAAAACTAATCCAGGGACACAGCTGCAGTATTCATCTGGAGGAGCAGGACGGCTCTGCCAATATTGTTCATGCTGAGGGCGGCCGACAAACTTTGGACCAGAGAACAAGCACCAACTAAGCTTCTGTCTTCATTTTCAATTTGATTTTCTTCTATCTTATTACATGAACTGGTTGACTTCAGGCAACCTTTCACCTAAATAAGAGAGCAGTGACTCTTCTTTAGCATCATGCCCTTTTTATTGCCATTGAATTGGCTATAGACCTACCCATTCAAATGCACTTGCCTTATCATCGAGATCGAAGTTTTGTGCACAGTCCTTAAATCTTTTACAACCCTATTCAAATTATACAAAACATTTAAAATAATACAATTGATCTGAGCAGCTTCCATACACAAGAACACAGGCCATTCTGGACTATGCCTTTATCCTTCCCTATAGATTTCTTCTCTCTCAGAGTTTATTTACACATTGATGAGAAGACATCTATATAAAGGTTAAAACTCTCTGAAGAAAATAAAGTACTGTCAATTGTTTTCAGTGTATGTAGTAATAAGAATCATATTAACCTTTTGAGATTTTCAATTAAACACCCATGTAACTTCTTTTAGCAAGCCATGGCTTTACAATTTAGCAAATAATCTGTGGTTGAACTGTGGTTGTGCTTGTTTTTAAATGCATTACTTACAATTCACAAATGTGTACATTTAAAGGCACTGTACCTGACTTTTACTGTCTTAAAGATGTCATAAATAGAATAGTTCATTTTAATCGATTTGCAGTGGTCCAAAGTTATTCATCACTTACTTCCACATTTGTATTCCGAGCATCTAAACATTTCACCACAATGAGTTTATAAGCACTTTTCATAACTTTCAGAGACCAGACTGGAGTTTTGCTGTCATGGTGAAACTAACAACTAGCATACTAACATGCACTTCCTGATTTTTGAATGATAAAACGCTTTATAATTATATGGAGACAGTACACAGTTATTCAAAGTCAGAAGTTTACATAGATTTCATCAGTATTTGGTACCATTGCCTTTAAACTGTATGACTTGGATCGCATGTTTTGGATATCCTTCCACAACCTTATCACAATAATAAGCATGAATTTTGGCTCATGTGTTCTCAAGACTGTTCAGTATTTCCTCACATACCCTGATTTTTTTTTCCTCATGATGCCATCTATTTTGTGAAGTGCACCAACAGTTCAATTTTATTTTTTGCCAGACTACAGGACATCTCTCCAAAAATGAAGGTCTTTGTCCCTGTTTGCATTTGCAAATTGTAATCTGCCTTTTTTTTTATGTTTCTTTTGGAGTAATGGCTTCTTCCCAGCAGATACTCTTCCCTTTGAGCCCATGTACAGTACTTGTTTCACTGTGGATAATGACCAACCAGGTTCAGACAGCATCTTCACATGATCTTTTACTTTTGTTCTTGGGTTGATACACACATTTTGGACCATGTTCATCTCAAAGACACAGAACTCGTTTCCTTCCTGAGAGGTATGATGGCTGGACATTTCCATGGGGTTTATACTTGTTTATAATTGGCACCCTCTGACAGAGGGACCAAAGATTCAGACTCAGAGAAAAGGTTTAAACAAAGTTTATTTACAGACAAATGAAGCAAATGAAGGTTGACGTAGCAGACAGTAGAGAGCGGTGTCATATGCCGTAGTTTTCAAGCCGGTTGTGGGTAGCGGGGTCAGAGACTGGGAAGTCGGTACCGATGTCAGAGCCTCGGTCCCTTTGTCCTCCCTGGGTGCAGCTTGATTTTGGTTGGGTTACAAGTGTGTATGGGAGGAGCCAAAATCTTCACCCAGCTCCAGGCTCCGATACAGAAGGGAGGGGGAAAGACAGCACCAAAACAAAACTGGTATCTTTTTATCAGAGTAAATAAGTCTAATACCTGTTTTGAGTCTTTTTTGGTAAACTAGCGAGTCGAGAACAGAGTTTTCTTGACATTAAAATTGGTGCTTTGAGCTGGAGGTCAACACACTTGCATTCCTGAGGACGGGTCGTCGTGAACGGAAGACTGTGCCAGACTGTGATAGTCTGGGACAGTGGAAAGAAAGACCGCCGTAGTGAATTCTACGTCGGCCAGTTGACTACGATCTGTCCTTTGGACCAAATTGACGACATCTGATGAACTACCACGACTAAACAGGAGTAAGTAGTCTGAGACTATGACTTAAAGAAAGAAAAAAGGCCTAAAAGAGTCAGGGACTCTACAAATAATCTGGGATTAGTTTTTGCATCCAAAAGGTTAACCCAAGTCTGGGATTCAATAACTAATCTGGGACCTGAATCTGGGACTCAAATGACTGTATGAGTGTGATTGTATGAATGAAAAAGACACTTGATTTAAGATTCATGGCAGTTGGGACTGGAAACCTAAGTGTGTTAACATAGGTCTCATATTCTCATTGAATTCAAGAATCACAGTGGATTTTTATTAACGCAATAGTGAGAATAAACTGGTGGTTTAAAACGTCTCAGTATCCTTGTGAGTAGACCTAGGGGAAACCGGGCTGATTAAAATCAGCTTAGAAGTTTGTTTTTCGAAGGATCTGTTATGGTTCAGAGAAGTACTCCACCTAAGTGAATTCTCAATTGTTGTAGTGATTGTCACACTGACAGGACTAATATCATAATGGGGTCATCTCATCCAAAACTAGAATATGAAAGAGGTTGTAGATATATGGGAAAGATTTATCTGCTCAACTTGAGTTGACTTATGTCCCCAACCTCAGCCCTGAAATTGATACATGGGCTGAAGGAAAAACTCCAGAGACGAGCTGTCGAGATGCCAAGCTGCGTGCGGCCTGAGATTACAGACATGTGTGGTCACAGAGATGACAAAGGGACAAAGGACAGATGAGTGGGGAAAATGTGGGTTTAGGGGAAAACTCATAGTGAAAGATTGTGAAGTCCTAGATAAGAAAGTATTTTTACACAATAAAACCAAATTACAGTAAAATAACAATAGTTAAATAAAAGATATAAGAGTAAGTGTTGAGTGGTGTGGATAAGAGTAAACAGAAGAAGGAAAAAGTAAAGTGATAGGAAAGTTTTGGAAAGTGATGAGAAAGTTTTTAGACTGTGCAAGACAGTTTCTTAAGAGTATGAGAGAATGTTTTTAAAGAGGGTGAAAGAAAGAGTTTTTAAAGTTTGTGAGAAAGTGAGTGAGAGAGTTGCAGATAGGAGGCATGTAGGGTAAGGTATTATATTAGAATATTATTATATTTTTTTATATTATTATCTTATATTATGATATAATTCTACCTAAAATACTAGAGACTATAGTAACAACTGTTAGTACTGCTTGTAACTTTGCTAAGTTGCATTTTAGCAAATTTGTAACTATCTCTGGCTAGAATATGAGAAGTAGACATATAACACATAAAGACGCATGATTATAAAAAAAACTCATTCTGAATCCGTATTCAGATGTGCTAAATTAATTTTCTTTTTAAAAAAATGACGATAAACGATAATAAATACATTTTCTCCAATTTGTGCCACTATAAGCGATTTCAAATGAAGCAATTTATTAAATAATGATCTCAAAAATATAATTAAACTTCAGCTTAACCAAACCTACATGATGGTTAAATGGTTAAAGTGCAATGGTTACAGTTGATGATGCTTTGTACAATGCAAAAGAAAGAGTGGTATGTTTTAAACTCATCTGATAGTGAATGCTGAAATTTGAATGAAAACAGTTCAAAAATGTTACACATTGAGGTGAAAATGAACAACTTGTCAATGAAAGTTGGAATGGATTTTTGAATAGATTTTAGTTTGACTGAAGTGGACTTGAGATGGGTCTTTGGCTTGTTGTCTCTGAGTGCAGTGGCTCTCTGGGTGCATGTGTCTCCAGCTGTGAACTGAAAGGTCACATAATCTGGACTGGCTCTGCTTCTGCTGATGTCTAAAGAATGTCTCAACATGGCTGCTATTTCACTGAGAAACATGAACTAAGGAACATGAACTGGGCTAAAACCAAAGAAAGTCCTGTTGGATCTGAAACTTGTCTGAAGACTGGGCTCCTCCTCCACTGGTTACATGATAAATGAATGAACTGGATCAAAAGCTTCGACAAGTGCTCTGCTGCTCCTTCAAGGCACCATAAAACTGCTGCGTTGAGCTGTGTTTCCCTTGGGATGCATGACTGGAATCTACTCTCAGATCCACACACAGTTAAATGTGTTGTTCTTAATCAGATCCACATACAGTTAAATATTTATTTCTTAACAAAATGCAACATTTAGAAATGTATTTGGTTATTTTAAACATTTTTGCTCCTTCCTGGAAACAACCATTTTTAAAAGTAGCATTATTTGGATTATTCCTTTTCACTGTACATCAGCGCTGTTATACTGGGGCTTTTACATATGGCATATGCAATTTATTTAAAATGGCATTTAGAATGGCAACAATTATAATTAGAAATTTAAGTTTTTAGCAGTAAAACTTCTAGTGCAAACAAAATATCTAGTTGATTATGTATGAAACTTCTGGGTTTAAATTGTAAATGTTTAGTTGACATACTATGATACTTTATATTAGGTGAAAATGCCACTACTCCTGAATGTGTTTGAAAATTTCATTTCAAACTAAATCATTAGAACATAAACCATGTTTTTTAATGCTTAGAAATAAATAAATAAATTCTTAAATAAAATTCTTGAGAAAGATTACTTACAATTATGACCTAGAAGGTGTAGACTCCTAGCCAAGTTTCCCCCTTGTGTAGACCAGGTGCACATGGACCTGCACAGGGATGAAATGAGGTAGGATAGAGCTGAGAGCCTATTGGTTATTTATAGGAAAAATTTAAATGATTCTTTCTCATAACAACAAGCAAATACATTAAAAAGAAAAATAACTTTGAAAAAAACATGGTGTAATAGTATAAAATGGATTCTATATTAGTATAGATAATAAACCAATTCTACCAAGATTAATGTTTAAGTGGGTGGGAATGTTGAGTCATGGGTTAAGCCATGTCTCAACAGGAGGGATGTGTAGTATTATAAATCAACACTATACAAGTGTTGATTTATAATACAAAAAAAAAAATAATAATAATAATAAAATAAAAATAAAAATAGCAAGGTGAAATATGCATAAAATAAAATCCTCAAGGAAATTTGAGACCAAAGAGAGGAAAATTTCTAGAACTAGAATATCCATTCTAGGTTATTCATATGGATTTCATTCAACTCAACAAAGCTAGAAATCTAGAATATTGTCTAGTAATTATTGATGCCTATTCCAAATGGGCAGAACTGTTCCCTTGCCACTCTCCAGACACATTGACAGTAGAAAAAGTTTATGTAAAAGAATAATACCCACATTTGGTATTTTACAAGTACTGAGGAGCAGTGTTGGGCATCTTACTTCAAAAATGTAATTAGTTATAGTTAAAAGTTACTTCTCCCAAAAAGTAACTGAGTTAGTAACTCAGTTACTTTTTGGGAGAAGTAACTAGTTACTAGGCAAAGTAACTATGCCGTTACTTATTATGTTAAAACAATAAAAACACAACAGATGTGAACCTTTAACATTTATTTCACTTTAACAGATTGCCACTATATTGTATTTGTTTACAAGTAAACTATAGAATGTATCGAAAATAAAAATATATATAAAAAATGTTATTTGAAGTGCAAATAAATCAACATGTCACACAATTTCAGACAACTGTACTTCAAATATTTTCTTCATTATAATACTGAAAAAAATCATTGCAATATATTGCAAAACTGGGGCATTCAAATGTAAACCATGTAAAATAAGACAAAACCTTTAAGCTTTTCTGGCCACACACTGTAATTCTCTGCCCAGTATTCAAATATTAATCACTCTCATTTCAACATAAACTGAACTTTATGCAACTCTTTAACATTCAATAAAAGATTCACACAATCCCTCTAACACGTATGTATCTATCTATCTATCTATCTATCTATCTATCTATCTATCTATCTATCTATCTATCTATCTATCTATCTATCTATCTATCTATCTATCTATCTATCTATCTATCTATCTATCCATCCATCCATCTATCCAATCAGCTGTCGATGCACGTGTGGACAGGACATCATTTCCCATCATGCATTAAGCGTTTGTAGTCCATGCAGGCGGCCGCTGGCGGTGGAGAGCTGCTGCGCTCGCCTTGCTCAAAAACTTCCCGTTACAGCGCAAGTCGGTGGCATCTTGGACACAAAACTAACCGGCATGCACCGCGCACCGATCGACGGCGATAGTATCTGCGCCCGCCTCATCTCAAACAAGCCTTTTATCTCACCCCGAGCCGCGTTGCAGCTCCTCGGCTGAGAGACTCTGATGAAGAGAAGAGTGAACTGAATTAAAAGTAACGCGCCACATTTTATAGTCAGTAACGGTAACGGCATTAGGACGCTGGGAAAAGTAATTAGTTAGATTACTCCGTTAGTGAAAAAGTAACGCAGTTATAATGCAACTCTGTTATTCCTAACACTGCTGAGGAGTGATAATGGAATACATTTTGTAAATTATGTCATTGTTAAAGTAGGATACAATCTGAAAATTTACCTAGAATGACATTTGTAGTTACCACTCTAAGAGTGCAGGACTAGTAGAGAGGACAAATGGGACTATTAAAACTAAACTGAGAAAAAGCATGACAAAAATAGGAAGACAGTGGCCTGACTGTGTAGATTCAGTACAACTAAGTATGCACATCACACCTAATCAAACTAAGTTACTTTCAGTATGTGAGATACTATTTGGATGACCATATACAATACCAGAATTAACACCCAACCTATGACATTTTCCAGATGATATAAAAGACTTGTCTGATTACATGAGGATAACTTTGATGACAAGAGAATGCTTAGAACCGAATACTGTTCCCTCCGATTCTTTTGTCGCCCCAGGAACAACTCATCCAAGTTCGAAAAGGAGACTGAGTGTTAACCAAAGTGATCAAATGAAAGTGATGGTCTGACTCACGTTGGGAGGGTCCTTACAAAGTGCTGCTAACCAAAATTACAGCTGTGAAGGTAGCTGAAAGGACCACATGGACTCATTTTTAGAACATGATCTGAGAAGAGAATTTTCACAGTGCAAGGACTCATCCTGGACATTGTATTGATTACAATTTTTCTTTCTATTGTGGACAATTCAACTCCAGAAGGAAGACTGACTATGAATCATCCTTACAACATCAAGAAATGAAGTTGGTACAGAAAACTATACACAGAGATGTGATGATGGATATAAGATATGTTTATTAATAATAAACAGGAGGGAAATGTTAATGAAATTATGCTTTTTTAATCAAGTCATAAAGTAATTGAACTAAGTTGAATAGTTGAATGGTCAACAGATGGGTAACCTAAAATAACAGACAGGCCGTGTGAATGTGGGGAGGGGACTGTTATGTTGCTCTACTGACATCACAAGGACATTGTTGAGGAATGTCAAACTGTTAATAAAAAGGCTGGTTTGAGGAGGAGACGGTGAAGAAGGCAGAAGAGAACTCGTGGAAGAAGTCTGCGTGGCTCTCTGTGCTCCTTCCCTCTGATCAGAGTAAATAAGTCTAATACCTGTTTTGAGTCTTTTTGGTAAACCAGCACATCAAGAACAGAGTTTTCTTGATACACCTTCAAGCATCTTGAAATTGCCTCCAATCTGCTCAATCTGGAGGTGCTACCTCCACTTTCGACCAGTCTACCGAGGCGCTGGATCTCTCCTCGATTCTGGAGGACTACCACGACCTGAAGAAGGTTTTTAGTAAGAGTCGGGCGCTCTCACTCCTTCCTCACCACCTTTATGACTGTGCCATTGACCTTTTGCCCGGAGCCCCCTTACCTGCCAGCCGTTTATACAATCTCTCCAAACCTGAACGAGAGACGATGGAGCAGTACATCCGGGATTCATTGGCCGCTGGCATCATCCGCCCATCCTCTTCTCCTGTTGGCGCGGGGTTTTTCTTTGAGGCCAAAAAGGACAAGATTATATCTGTATCGATTATCGAGGTCTCAACATCATCACCGTTAAAAATAAATACCCCCTTCCACTCCTCAACTCCGCATTCACCCCACTTCATGGAGCCACCATCTTCACCAAATTGGATTTACGGAACGCCTATCACCTGGTGCACATTAGGGAGGGGGACGAGTGGAAGACCACTTTCAAAACCCCTCTAGGTCATTTTGAATATCTGGTAATGCCTTTTGGTCAGACTAACGCTCCCGCAGTTTTCCAGGCGTTAATTAATGACGTCCTTTGGGACTTCCTGAACCGTTTTGTATTTGTTTACCTAGATGACATTCTTATTTTCTCCCAGTCTCCGCAGGACCACCAGCACCATGTCCGTTTGGTTCTCCAACGCCTCCTCGAGAATAAACTGTATGTAAATGCAGAAAAGTGTGAGTTCCATGTGGAGGAGGTTGGCATTTTGGGGTTTATTGTAGGGCGGGGCCAGGTGAGAGCAGACCCGGAAAAGATTAAGGGTGTTACCAATTGGCCCACTCCTAGTAACCGTAAACAGTGGTTCATTGGGTTCGCCAACTTTTATAGGAGGTTCATCCGTGGTTTTAGCCGAGTTATTTCACCCCTTACTAAACTCACTTCTCCTTCCCAGCAGTTTATCTGGTCCCCTGAAGCCCAATCAGTCTTTGATCATCTGAAGAGCCTGTTCACCTCCGCCCCCATCCTGCACCAGCCTGACCCCTCTCGCCAGTTCACCGTGGAGGGAGACGCATCGGACACCGGCGTAGGAGCCGTCCTCTCCCAGATGTTTGAACCTAAAAACTGCCTTTTTCCATGTGCCTTCTTTTCTCGTCGTTTATCCCCGGCAGAAAGCAATTACAACGTGGGGAATCGTGAACTGCTAGCGGTTAAACTCGCCATGGAGGAATGGCACCACTGGCTGGAGGGGGCGGAGCAACCTTTTTTGGTATGGACAGACCATAAAAATCTCTCGTACATTCAGTCAGCTAAACATCTTAACTCTCGCCAAGCCTGTTGGTTCCTGTTCTTCAGTCAATTTGATTTTACCCTCACTTACCGTCCGGGGACTCGCAATGTTAAGCCGGACACCCTGTCCCGTCAGTTCGCCCAGGAGGAGAGTTCCACTGCCCCGGAGCCCATCATTCCGTCCTCCCGAGTCGTAGCGGCCGTCCGGTGGGAGATTGAGGACCTGGTCCAGGAGGCCCAACGGAACGACCCCGACACAGGTAATGGCCCACATTATTTGTCCCTGATCCTGTGCGTTCTCAGGTCCTGGAATGGATCCACTGCTCCCAGTTTGCCTGTCACCCCGGAACCAACCGCACACTCACCCTGTTGAAACGACACTTCTGGTGGCCCACTGTCGACAAGGATACTAGGGCCTACGTTTCCACGTGCCAGGTGTGTGCAAGGAGTAAGGCCTCCCATTCGCCGCCGTCTGGTCTGCTTCATCCGCTTCCCATCCCGAGGCATCCGTGGTCACATGTGGCGGTGGATTTTGTGACTGGTCTTCCTCCGTCCCAGGGCAACACCGTTATCCTCACCATTGTCGACCGCTTGTCTAAGGCTGCTCACTTCGTCGCCCTGGCCAAGCTTCCCACTGCCAAGGAGACTGCTGACCACCTCACCCACCAGGTCTTCCGTCTCCACGGAATCCCGTCCAACATCGTGTCCGTCTGAGGCACGCAATTCACCTCCCAGGTGTGGCGTGCCTTCTTCGAGGGCCTGGGAGCATCCGTGAGCCTCACGTCGGGCAGACCGAGCGAACCAACCAGGACCTGGAGACGGCCTTACGGTGAGTGGTGTCCTCTAACCCTTCAGCCTGGAGCTCTTTCCTGCCCTGGATAGAGTACGCCCACAACTCCCTTGTCAGTTCGGCTACAGGCATGTCACCATTTGAGGCCTCCCTTGGCTACCAGCCAAGGGCCTGGCTGTCCCCTCAGTTCAGCACCACCTCCAGCGCTGTCGCAGGGTCTGGGGGAACGGCCTCCCACGCGCACCTCAAACTCATCAGCGCCCCCTGCCGCGGGATAAGAGGAGCCAGGACAAGACACTCAGTGCCAGATCATCCGCGTGTCAACGTGATTATCTTGCTTGTCCTTGCTTTTTGTATTTTTGCTCGCTGTTACCTCGCTTATTGGAATTTGTGCTACTCTCCAGATCTTGCTCCCTGGACTGTCCCAGCTCCCTCGCTCCTGGCTCTGCTCCGACCCTGCTACCCAGCCCTGGTATAGTCTGTCTTGTCTTGCCTCTGCACTCCATATCACTGGACCCTGCCTCACACCCTGCTCCTTGTTCTGGCTCTGCTCGCCTTGTCTCTGTCCCTGCACTCCACGACCCTGGACCCTGGTTCGCACTCTGCTGCCTGCTCCTGTACTGCCCGCACCGTCGTCTCCTTCCCACTTCACGTTCCACCCCAGGACCCTGGCCTGCACCTTGCCCACTGCTCATCGTCAGATCTACCTTCATTATTGTTCAATTTATCACTTATTGTAAACACTGTAAACCTTTCCCTGAGTCCTGCATCTCTTGGTCCAATCCGCCTGCATTACAACATTTAGTGTTTTTTGTTAAAGTACAAAGAAATGTAACACCTCTTCATTCCAAAACTATGTATAATTTATAGAATACATATTTTGTGCACTGTTGAGTTTATTTTTTGGAAAAGAAAAACATTATTTAAAAGTGATATATAAAGTGATAATGCTGAAAATGGATGTCAAAATGCTCTGTTCCACCTTGTGATGTCATGAAGTGGTATTTTTCAGGTTAACCTTTTACCTCCATTCAAATGATTCTAGTAAAGGTGTATGGAGTTTAAAAACACAGTGGAGCACACGTATTACCACATGACATCACAAGGTGGAACAATGTGTAGAGAATCTAAATATACAGGGTTTATGTGTTAAACATATGTGAATGAAACAAAACACATAACTGTTTTGATGAGACAACATCATAACATAGATCAGAAAATAGCAGAACAGAAGAAAAAGACAAAGCAAAATTATACTAGGCCTGTCGCAATAAAACATTTTGAAGTGTGACAACACTCAAACACTTCAACACTTAGTAATTATTTTGTTTATATGATGAGTAATGAGTTCATAATTCAAACTTCTACACCTCATATCTTATCATAGCCCACAAAAATAACCAAAATGTTCCCACTAATGCAAACCAAAAGTCCCCAAAATAAATATTGATCTCCAAAACTAATTGTTCTGAATTAGTTACTGAAATGTATTGAACAACAAATCGATATAGTATTTATTGTGATAGACCTAAATGATACCACCACTTAAAACAATCACTGCCACCACCAGATCAGCAGGCTTCCAGCTTCTGGAACAGGGAGAGTACAATTAATACCAACTACATCATACATCAGTAATGTTCTGCCCTTAATAGATCAAAAGGCGAGAATTGTTCCTCATGTGTGTCACATTTACATAAATGTGAGGATCAGTGGGTGAAGCTGCTTCATATTGTAGTAAACAAAAGATGACTTCCTGAGTCTATCAGCAGCTTTCTGTCAGTGCAAAACATATTCAATTCAATTCATTTTATTTTTGTAACGCCCAAAATCACAACAACAGTTGTCTCGAAGGGCGTTCATGTTTTGGTTGATAGGGGAAACCCATTCAGACCCGGGGAGAAACATGCAAAACTCCACACAGAAAGGCCTGGGCGACCCGGGGATCGAACCAACCCTTCTTGCTGTGAGGCATGAGTGTTGCCACTCAGCCACCGTGCTACCTACACATATAACATAACATAACATAACAACAAAAACATATAGCATATAATTTATAAGTGCTATGCTCTGATTGTTTTGAACAGATGGGAGTTTCAAAGGGAGTCGTTTTACTCTAGGAAACAGCTCATCATGTCGGTGGCCTGCGCTTTTTGTCTCATCTTTAAAAATTGTTTAAAGGGCCCATATTATGCTATTTTATGATCTATGTTATAATGTTGTTTCCCCATTACAAACATACATTGACTTGTGGTTTGTTTCATTCACATGTTTATCACAAAAATCCTGCATACTTAGGCTGAGTTCTTCTCTCAAACGGAAAACACTTTGTTCCACCTTATGATGTCATGTGCTAATACAGGAAGTGCTCCACAGTGATTTTAAACTACATACACCTTCACTGAATCATTTGATTGCTTTCAGTTCTGGAACAAAAGGTAAAACGTAGCGGTAAACTTGAAAACTACAGCTTCATGACATTACAAGGTGGACTATAGCATTTTGAGCTTCAGATATTTAGACAGCCTAATAATGCAGGGTTACTCAAACATGTGTGAAAAAAAACAAAGGATAGGATATTTATTATGCAAAACAGCCAAAATAATGAAACCTCATTCTTGTGTGATTTTGGTTTACAAATTGATATTCCTTTAGCCACACTCAGCACACAGATGATGGAGTTAACAGTCAGTTCACAGGGAGTAACTGACAGCTGCATCTAGTAGTTTAAAAGACAGAATGAGCTACAACCTATAAAACAAACTAGGTTGAGGATAAGCTAATGCATACGCACAGTGTAGAGGCTGTCTACTATGTAAAAAGCAGGTGCCGTGACGCCAGACAGGAAGAGCGTGGCATAACCTGCACTAAAACAGAACAACTATTCGCTCAATAAACTTAGAAGAGACGATGCTTTGTTTACCTGCTGCATCCAGGTCCTCAACCTAGAAGGTTGGACAGGAAGGCGGAGTTAGTGTGAGATGTCAGAGGAAGAGGGGGATGTGGGGGGTTCCTTTATAGACTACCTACTCCCATCACACGAATGGAGCTTAACAGTGACCACCCACCCCTTGGTTCTAGAAGTAAATTTCGTTTTTTCCCATAGACTACCCAAGTAAAGTTTAATCAGCTATGTGGTAACTAACGACCACAAGACCTATCTTGAATCTGTTTTTGAAACTTTATAAACTGTTAAGTTATTAAAGTATTTTGCAGAATGTTGCATTTTAAATGTGGACTTAATATGGATATTAGTTACCGCCAGAGACTGTATATATAAAAGGACATAACTACCACACTAGACAACACATTCGAAATAGGAAGGAAGACTTTGGGTCTAATTCACCTTAGATTGAAAAATCATTGTCCCTCTCTGTAGCTGCTGCAGTGAACCCCGTCATTTTTGCTCTTGAAATGTTCATATTAAACTGCTGTACATGATCCCCGTATTTTTATTTCACATTTTGTGTCCATAAATCTAGACATGAGCATTAATAATAAACACATCGGGTGCCTTAGCATTAGCATTAGCAACAGGTTTAATTGACAGCATTGCTAAGCAGTGTGGGTGGGGAGGGGCAGTACCTTCACCAGCCTTGTTCCAGATTGGTTCATTGGTTGCTATGATACTCGCGGTTTATTTGACTGGAGGTAAACGCTATGGGTGATATCACAGTTCACCTCTTTATATAGTTTATGGTTAGCACATAGCTGATTAGCACGTAGCTGATTAGCACATAGCTGATTAGCACGTAGCTGATTAGCCTCTGTGATGCCTTTGGAATCTTAATATTTGAATTTTTTGAAAAGTCTATGGGAAAAATGGAAGTCTATGGGAAAAATGGAAAATTTACTTCTGGAACCACATCAGCAGTCACTGTTGAGCTCTGGGGACAGAGTGCAGAGTCAAGGCAAAAGCTCATATTACCACATTATATTACTTAAGCTCCACAATACATTCTGTTCTATTTCCTGCCTTTTGGTACACTTTTATATTAATAAACTTGTTATATCGTACTGAGCTGCTGGGGTGCTTTTAGTGCTCTAACTCCCGTAGAAGAATATGAAGACTGCATTTGCTGACTGTAGAGTCTTTTCAGACCACAGAGAGACACAGCTCCTACAAATGGCCAACATTAAGTGCTATTTTGGCACACGGGTGATGTAACAACAACTTAGTGAAAAGACTGAGGGGCTGATTGTGTGAAAGAATAAGAGGATGATTACTCAACCAGAACAAAAAGATAATAACATGGATCCTAATGGCAGTGGGGATAGTGGCAGACTGAACATAGCTGAGTTGTTTTGATGGATTACGCTCACTGTGTGGTTACATACTTGTTACTTTGGGTTATGAAATGTAAAGGTAACCTTTCTGGTAGGGATACTGCCACTCGCTTGTCTCAAAGGAGATGTAAATGGTTTGAACATAATGTTACACACTATGGTCTTAAATGTATCTTACCTATGTAAAAAGTTACAGGTCAGATCTGCAAGAGTCCCAGCTAGGGACACACTTGCCCCTGTTGGGAAATTTGTCCTCTGCATTTGAGCCATCCTTCAATGTCACAGGGGTACCCAGTTAGGAGCCATGCTGAGCACAAAGCCCAATCTCCAGATCTTGAGCTAGTGTTGGTCCTAGCTGGTGGATTTTTACCTATGATGTGTTTTTGGGTTGACAGAGTAAACCGGAGTACACAGAGGAAAACCACCAAGACATAGAGAGAACATGCAGTCGAACCCTGAACCTTCTTGGTGTGAGGCAAGTAACCACTCAGTCACTGTGCCACAATACCTCTACTGCCAGGGAGGAGTGGTGGGCCCTTTCCCACCAACAGGAAGGTTGCCAGTTCAGGCCTTTGCTTGGTGCATATTTTTACTGTATCCCTGAGCAAGACCATTCAAATTACTTGCTACAGTGACAACACCAGAACATCCAGGTCCAAGTCACCGCAGACTCCCCAGATGTAGGCTGTGCACAGCCTTCTCATACAAGTAATGGATCAAGCTACCAGACAGGCTGAACCTCTCCTCTGACTTGACAGACTTCTCTTATAATGTTAGAAATGTCCTTTTAGAGAGTCAGCATTGTCAACACTCATTTGTATTGCATGTGGTAGCTTATATGGTCATTTTTGGCATAGTGTTTGAGTCATTTTAAATGTAGAACAGTAGAGTGTAATATTTTGTAAATGAAAGAATCGTATAGTGCATGGTTTGATTGTCAATTGATGGATACTTGGATGTATTTTACTTTTTTGTTAATCTACCTGGGGACTGCAGAGGGAAAGTAGCATTAGCTAAATCTGGTGCATTTCTTCTTCTGTGAAATTAATGTATTTGTTGAAATAAACCAATAAACAAAAACTATATGTGATAATATAGAATATGGAAAGCAAAACACCACAGGAAAGTAGCTTTAAGTCTATTTCTGCCTGCACCAAAATTCAATTTAAATGTACACAATAACTCATTATGAATATCAATTTGTGGACCAAAATCACAAAAGAATGAGGTTTCATTATTTTCGGTTGTTCTGTTTGGAGAGTGAAAGTGGTACTTTTTCATCTGAAATTTGTGCAGATAAGTAACCAACAAACTTACAATATAGACATAATTTTGAAGGTGTAAGAGTATTATTACTTCATGCAAAATATTACTTTGAGTAAAAGCATGCTGTCCGAAAACTTCTCTGAGAAGCAGTAGTAGTACTGGGTAGTAGTTTTCAGTTGCATTTATGCAGTTGCATTTACCTGACAAACTTTTTTTTTTTTTTTAATTTACTTTTCTAGCAGCATACTTTTACTCCTACTCAAGTAATATTTGTATTGAAGTAGCAGTATTCTTACTTGAGTAAAGGTTTTGGTTACTCTTCCCACTGTGAGTAAGTCTACAAGTCACAAAAGCTTTATGTTGACAGTATAAAATGATTTGAACATTTATGTTTCTTGCACTTCACCTTTAGATATGATGAGATTTTTTTTCATTTTGAAAATACCAGTTCTGTACATCATTTAATGTTTGGCCTTCAAATTAATTACACTTAAAATTATAAATGAAATGTTATGTCTTTTTTTTTTTTTGGTTTCTACCATGTTTTAACATTGTTCATCAAAAACATGCATGAAGAGGTATTAGATGTTATCTATGCATTTTTGATTATTTTAACGACCTCTCCCGGGCACAATTCGAACAAATCTTATTGTTAGCTGTAAGATTCTGTCTAATACTCCAGCTCCCACAAGCCCACATCTGCCATGCTCCACCATGACAATTCTGCATTAATATACAAAAGCATGATACAAAACTGTACATAGCAACTTTACAAACAAGAGTCATTTCTTTAGCGGGATGCATGCTGATTGAGTTGTGATAGCGCTCTGAAGGCAGAGTGACCTAAGGAACAGTGTGATTGGTCAAACAGGTATCCACGCTTCAAACTTTGCCCCTGGTTGTAATTAGAGTAGTCCTGTGTGATGTCACCAACAGCAGAGACTGCTGAAGGCAGCACACACTCTGCAGGACTCTGCAAATGTACATAGTTTGCACTAAAGTAGCCAAAAATCATGGACTTCAGGAAAGTCACAGTCCCCCTGCCTCCCCTCACCCTGACGGACTCCCCCATCACCACTGTGGACTCTCTCTGCTTCCTGGGCACCTGCATCACTCAGGATCTCAAGTGGGAGCCGACCATCAGCTCCCTCATCAAGAAAGCCCAGCACAAGATGTTCTACCTGCGGCAGCTGAGGAAAGGCAAGCTGCCGGTCCAGATGATGGTGCAGTTTTACATGGCCATCATTGAGTCCATCCTCACCTCCTCCATCACTGTGTGGTTCACTGGGGCCACTGCCAGGGACAGACAGAGACGGCAGCGCATTCTGCGCTCTGCTGAGAAGGTGATTGGCTGCAGCCTTCCATCTCTACAGGACCTGTACGTCTCCAGGACTTGGGGGCGAGCAGGCCGTATAGCAGCTGACACTTCTCACCTTGGACATGGACTATTTGAGCCACTTCCCTCTGGCAGGAGGCTACGGTCCATTGGGACCAGAACCAGTTTTTTCCCCTCTGCTGTTTGTCTCATGAGCACTTTATAATATTTGCACAAAACTGAACACTTTATAACACCGGTCACTTTAATAAGTCATGTTTGCACTGTTGCTCTGATGCTGCTGTTGTATATATTTTCTACCTATAAGTATTTGTATTTATTTTTTTAAGCGAATCTTTTTATAACTTTGTGCATGCCCTTATTTGTATTTGTATTTATTCAGTGTGTTTTATGTTGCACTTTATCACCGAAGTAAATTCCTAGTTTGTGAACTGAACAATGGCAATAAAAGTCTTCTGATTCTGATTCTGAAAAAAAATTACTGGGAACAGTTTTGTGTTTAATTCCACTTAAACATAACTTCATCACTTTGAAGGACCAATCACAGCATACTGACGCTTTGGAGCATACTATCTAGTGTGGCATCAAGAGTGGGCAACTAAATTAAATATAATGCTAAATTAAGTAAATAAAAATACTAACAACTATACAGGAAAAGGACACAGGTTTGTTCATTGATTTTATAGAGACAGTTTATTAACAAAAATGGGATGGATGATTTATTATAATTTAAATTTACTGGGTTTAATTTAAAGGGCCCATATTATTCTATTTTCTGATATATGTTATAATGTTGTTTCCTCATCACAAACACACCTGGAGTTGTGTTTCATTCATACATGTTTAACACACAAACCTTGCATATTTAGGAGTTGTTTTCTCAAACAGAAAACATTCTTTTCCACATTGTGATGTCATGCAGTATCACAGGAAGTGATCTACTGTGTTTTTAAACTCCATACACTTTTACTTAGAATAATTTGGATAATTTCAGTCATGGGATTATCCAAATTATACTTGACAAAATGTAAAAGGTAGCAGTTAACTTGAAAACTACCACTTTATGACATCATAAGGTGGAACAGAGCATTTTGAGCCTTAGAAATATGGACAGATTGATAAAGTGTTACTCAAACGTGTGAATGAAACAAAATATAACTCCAGCTATGTTTTTGAGGAGGTAACAGCATTAAAACATGACTTAAAGCTCATAAGAGCCAATTTTGTGTAATGTAAGTATGGGATGTTCATTCACACACGTCTACATCTAGGTCTAGTATTCTGCACAGATGAGTCAAGTCAGAATCACAATCAAATAACAACAATATAACGAGATTGTGATTGTTGTGACTGAAAAGGTCTAATGTCTAAATCAAGAGTTTTTTCATGATCATTGTCTTTTCATTAATATTGAAATTGAGTTTGAAATTTTAGTTTTGACAAGACTGTGAGGCACAGGGCTTTCAATAGTTTATGGCACTAAAGATCGTAGAAATTAGTCAGTAATTTAACAAATAGTTTGTCTTCGTCTTGCCTGTAAGTACAGAGTAGCAGCCATAGTTAGTGGACTGAGGGAGTGTGATGCCACTCATAGCATTTGGTTGTAACCAAATGAATGCAATCAAGGCTAGCAGTTATAGCACCTAATCTGCAACCTAGGGCCATATTTGGAAATCCGAGCGTGAAACCAAAGATCAAATCAAGAGCTCGGCTATTAAATGTATGTACCACATCCCGCTCGCTCCACTGGTTTGGCAGCAAGCAGGCGCTCAGCAACACTGTATTATTGAAATAATATTGTAATATTGAAATAAAAGCCTAGGAACATGTAGAATCAGAATGATGAGCCTGACAGCAGCAAGCAAAGATTTTTCAATAAAAGTCAATTGCAAGTTTAAAAAAAGCAACACTTCATGCTCATGCTCACTTCCTATGGAGTGACTAGCGGGTTTGCTATGTCCATTTATATATACAGACTATGGTAGCAGCACATGGCAAAACATGGAAGTCTGCAAGGTCAGAGAGAGACAAAGGGGAATGCCCTTTTATCGGAATAATATTTTTTATTAAGTTCCATAAAGCTGGGCTTTACAGACCAATTTTGACCCAAATTTTATTTTTTTTAAAAAATTGGATCAAATTTCATGTAGATAATCAGTGACAAGGCTCACATCACAAAGAATTGAAAAAGTGTGTACTCTGAATTTTTTCCACTGCTAATATCATTATAATTAAGGACTTTGAAATTTCACTGAGATGAGTCCTGACCAAACCACCAATTTCAGATGTGCAGCCAGTATACACAACAGTCTCTCTCCTGCCGCGGTAAACCTTAACAACACTTCAAAAGCAAAGACATAACTCCACTGTGAAATTACAGAGGTTGTGTCTGACCCAGGACAGAGGAGTAATCTGTCTACTGTCCTGGACTATCAGGGCTGCTCTTGCGGTCAACACATTAAGTTATGGTCCACTTTAGGAAAGGGAACTGCCCAAGCAGGAAATGCCACAACCTCAAGATGGTACCTGTTGAGAGTCAAAAGCTTTGGAGATGAGTATGTTATGAATAAGTATAATATATATACCTGGCTGTGGTGAGTTATTAAAAGACCATTACATAATGATTTTCCAGTTCACAAACCATGGCAAAGGGAGATGTAGTTCGAATCATGGGAAATAAATTGGTGCATATGACAAGTGAGACTACTGATTTCCCTAAAGAGTAGTTGACCTCATTATATTTAAAGGCCCTGTACCTGATTTTCCCCATGTATTGAGCAAAATGTGTATTTTCCCCAGTACAGATATATTGTATAAGCAGCTCTGGAGGTTGTCAGTTTCTGTTGTGTTGTATGAAGAACAGGAGCAGAGGCACGGGAATTGTTCCGTAGATGTTTATTGTACAGACGGGGTAAGGGTAGTGTACAACAAAATTTGAAGCAGAATCAAACGCAGAGTTTAGTGCAGAGTCTAACGCAGAGTCTAATGCAGAGTCTAACGCAGAGTCTAACAAACTGAGATTACACCAGTGTTTTAAAATCCTCCCGCACCCTATATGAAAGAAAGCTATTGAGAAGAAATGTGGCCTTGACCAAAATGTAACTGTTATGTCTGAGTTTTCTGTGATTATGAGAAATCACAACTGTTACATGGCAAACATAATGTTTTGTAAGCAATGTATTATATTTGTATATTGTTCACAAGGTCAAAATAGGTCTGCTGTGTACTAATAAGAAAGTTAGCATCATCGACCATATAAAGAAGTGGATTAAGTGAGTGTGACGTCACCCATAGTGTTCGGCTCCAATCAAATACAACTCACTGAGGCTAGAAATTATAGTGGCAATTTTGGAACCGAGTTCCACATTTTGAATTCCGACCACGAGTATCATAGCAACCAAAGAGTTGATCCGGGGCAAAGCTATTGAAGATAACGCCTCTCCCCACCCACAGCACTGGTTTAGCAGGGAGCAGGCCCATAGTAATGCTGTCAATCATATGTTTTGCTAAAGCTGCAGAGCACAACCTAAAGGAAAGAAGGTGCCTGATTTGTCTGCTATTAATGTTCATATCTTGAATCACAAACAAAAAAGTGAAATAAAAAGATTGGAATTCTGTAGAGTAAGTTAATACAAACATTTTAAGAACAAAATGATGAGGCTCACTGCATCAATTACAGAGGGAGGTATGAGAATGGTTCAATGTTAAGAAGCGAATTGGAGCCAGAGTCGATGGAGCTGGAAGTGCACCCAAGCTCACTTCAGATTTGGAATGCAACAGCTAGCAAGTTGAGCAATGTTTATATATATATATATATATATATATATATATATATATATATATATATATATATATATATATATATATATATATACACTCACCTAAAGGATTATTAGGAACACCTGTTCAATTTCTCCTTAATGCAATTATCTAATCATCCAATCACATGGCAGTTGCTTCAATGCATTTAGGGGTGTGGTCCTGGTCAAGACAATCTCCTGAACTCCAAACTGAATGTCAGAATGGGAAAGAAAGATGATTTAAGCACTTTTGAGCGTGGTATGGTTGTTGGTGCCAGATGTGCCGGTCTGAGTATTTCACAATCTGCTCAGTTACTGGGATTTTCACACACAACCATTTCTAGGGTTTACAAAGAATGGTGTGAAAAGGGACAAACATCCAGTATGCGGCAGTCCTGTGGGCGAAAATGCCTTGTTGATGCTAGAGGGCAGAGGAGAATGGGCCGAGTGATTCAAGCTGATAGAAGAGCAACGTTGACTGAAATAACCACACGTTACAACCGAGGAATGCAGCAAAGCATTTGTGAAGCCACAACACGAACAACCTTGAGGCAGATGGGCTACAACAGCAGAAGACCCCACCGGGTAGCACTCATCTCCACTACAAATAGGAAAAAGAGGCTACAATTTGCACGAGCTCACCAAAATTGGACAGTTGAAGACTGGAAAAATGTTGCCTGGTCTGATGAGTCTTGTTTTCTGTTGAGACATTCAAATGGTAGAGTCAGAATTTGGCGTAAACAGAATGAGAACATGGATCCATCATGCCTTGTTACCACTGTGCAGGCTGGTGGTGGTGGTGTAATGGTGTGGGGGATGTTTTCTTGGCACACTTTAGGTCCCTTAGTGCCAATTGGGCATCGTTTAAATGCCACGGGCTAACTGAACATTGTTTCTGACCATGTCCATCCCTTCATGACTACCATGTACCCATCCTCTGATGGCTACTTCCAGCAGGCTAATGCACCATGTCATAAAGCTCGAATCATTTCAAATTGGTTTCTTGAACATGACAATGAGTTCACTGTACTACAATGGCCCCCACAGTCACCAGATCTCAAGCCGATAGAGCATCTTTGGGATGTGGTGGAACGGGAGCTTCCTGGATGTGCAGCCCACAAATCTCCATCAACTGCAAGATGCCGTCCTATCAATATGGGCCAACATTTCTAAAGAATGCTTTCAGCACTTTGTTGAATCAATGCCACATAGAATTAAGGCAGTTCTGAAGGCGGAAGGGGGTCAAACACCATATGAGTATGGTGTTCCTAATAATCCTTCACGTGAGTGTATATATATATATATATATATATATATATATATATATATATATATATATATATATATATATATATATATATATATATATACACACACACACACACTCTGTTTATATATATACTGTCTATAGTTAGAATGCTAGTTGTTAGCTTGACTGCCTCTGCAAAACTCTGCTGTGGTCGCTGATAGTTGTAAAAAGTGTTTGTAAACTCATTGTGGTGTATTAGGTAGGTGAGAAATAACTGGACAGTAGCAGTTGCAGTGTAAAATTAACTAGTTAGGGCCGAGCCTGGGACAATGTCCCGGTGAGGGACTCATTAAAACTGCGTCCGGAGCTGGGGAAATGGCAAAAATCAAGTAGTAAGTGAGACCCGGCATGCCAGTGAGTGTTATCAAAAATTAGAAGTCAGTGAGCTCTAATTGTCACTAAAGACTGCGAGAAAAAATAGCGAAAGATGACTCGGTAGCGCCCCCCTCAAACTTTGATTTTCGTTGGGCCAATAGGAGCCCAACCCGGAAAAAAGTCAACATAAAAATATGAAACTCACATCAAAAAATAGAACATGTCAGGACATGACGAAAATTATATTATGGCCCCACCCTAAAACGTACAGGAAGTCGGCCATATAGGATCAAACCTGGCCAAATTTGGCCAAATCCCATTAAATCCATGTGTGATTAAAAATGATAATTATCATTACATTTTGAATATGACTTTGGGTGTGGTCATGGTGAATTTTCAACAAAATCGCGATTTTTGGAATATTTCAAAAAAATATTTCTTTCACATATTTTTTGTTGGGAAAAAGCTAATACAGCGTTTATGCAGATTTGTGAGCTGAACACAATGATATGCAAATCATGGCTCTAACTCCTGTAAGAAATGTTCGTTTCTGATGCAAGCATCAAAGAGGACTAAGAGACTGAAATATAAGTCAGAAGGGTTTAATGAGTTCATCACAGGTAAAGTTAACAATGAAGCACCGGACTCTAGGATAGGAAGAGAGTCCTGAGATGTTTGTGTTTCCAGCTTTTATAGGCCTCCCAGTGTGTGAGGCGGGTCTTCCTCTCGGCAACATGTGGTTACACATTAAAAACCTTTTGGCAAAATCCCTGAATGTGCGTTTTTAAGTCAATCAATCTCATTGTTTTATGACCCTCACAGGATGGGGGGCACTCAGTCCTTGGTGAACAGGGCCACTTCTTATCTGTGGCCCTGTTCACCAGGGCCACAGTGCTGTAGATTGCTTTATGACCCTCTCAGGGTGGGGGTCTTTGGTGAGTAGGGCTACAGGCATCTGGGGTAGTAAAACATTGTTAAAAAATACCTTACACTCCCAAAAATGGCTCTCTAGTGCCCTCTTCAAATTTCATTTCCAAAAATGTATTTATTATTATTAGGCTCGAGCCTGGGACCAAATCCCAGCGAAGGACTCATTAAAACTGCGTCAGGAGTCCAGAAAATGGCAAAAATCAAGTAGTAAATATGCCCCGACATGGCAGTGAGTGGTATAAAAAATTTGAACTCCACAAGGTCTGATTGTCACCGAAGACCCTGAGAAAAAATAACAAAAGAAGACTCGGTAGCGCCCCCTCAAACTTTGACTTTCATTCGACAATGGGAGCCTGACC